>NC_090937.1:1377111495-1377736495 GCF_040938575.1 Ambystoma mexicanum | reverse complement strand
TTATAGTATAGCAATAACTAGTGTAAAGTGTAAGTGCCCAGGCATATAACACGAATACTAACCTAGAACCACACATCTTTGCCAGTTGAACTCTGCACATTATTGAGTAGTCTTGTGTCAAATTGATATTACACAAAGGGACTGAACGTGCCTGCTAAAGTCCACAGGCATTTTCTAAGCACCGTAAAATGCCAATATATTGAGAATGCTATATGCATTTACTATACGTAGGAGAAGGCCAAAGCACTGAGAACCCCATTTGCATTTTGTAGGTGGAGGAGACGGCACAGCACTGAAACCTCCACATGTATTTAACAGGTGTATGGAAATGCCAAACACTGTGAACCCAATATGCATTTAGGAGGCATAGAAGAAATCTAACACTGAGAAACCCCACATGCTTTTCCCAGGTGTAGGGGAAAGCCAAAGCACTCAGAATCCCATCTATATTTACTAGGTGTAGGAGAAGCCCAAAACACTGTACCTCATGTTCATTCTGTAGGCTGGGAAGGTCAAAGCTCTGAGAACATCATGTGCATTTACTAGGTATAGGAGAAGACCAAAGCACTGAGAACCCCTTCATTTTGAAAGTGGAGAAGAATGGTAAAAGAGTGAGTCCCATTTGCACTTTGTAGGTGGAGAAGAAGGCAAACACACATAAGCCTCATGCATTTACTAGGCATAGCAGAAGTCAGTCACTGCAAACCCATGTGAATGTTTTTATGCAGAGCAGAAGGGAAAGCACTGAGAACCACAAGTGCTTTGTTAAGGCGTGGTGCAAGGCCAAACCACTGAGAACCACTCTGCATTTGTATTTGCTTTGTTTTTATAAAGTGCTTTCACCAATGCCCTGTACAGACTTAAGACAAATGGTACATCATATTAGGAATGATGGGTAAACAAGGATGTTGGAAGAATGAAAGGAAGTTAGTTATCAGAAAGAGAGGAAAGAAGATGAGCTTTCAGACGAGTGTGAAAGATGTGGAGAGAAGGTGAGGAACACATATTTAAGGGTAAAGAATTTCCATGTTTAGGGGCAGGAAGGGAAAACAATCAAATCTGGAAGGGGTGCAGGAGGCTTAGGGACTAAGTTATTGAGAACAAACTGGTCAGGTAGTGGAGAAGGCACTGACAAGAGGGGGAAAATGGGTGGGGGCGAGTCCATGGAGGCACTTGAACGTAATATAGAGGAAGTGAAATAGAACACAGGAATCTAAAGGGAGAATGGAGATAGAAGGTAGGGGAGAAGAAATGGAAGGGCAAGCAGATAAAGAAAAGAGATGGCAAATGTCAGAATTAAAGATCATGCAAAGAGGCGTAAAGTGAGACGAGGAAATGCCACACAGAATTGCCATGCAATAGTCAAGGAAAGAAAAGATTATAGATGTAATAAGAAGTTAAGCTGCATGAAAGGACAACAAGGTCAAACAGAGCAAATATTAAAAAGGTGAAAATTGCAGATACAATCAGTATTGCAAATGTGAAGCGAGAAAGCAGAGGAAGGGTTTAAAAACAAAACAAGATTGCCTGCCGAGGAGAAAAATGAGAGGAAAAATGGAGGAAAAGAAAGATCAGGAGGGGCAAAGTAAAAGAAGCAGGACAAAACATAATGTTGGTCTTAGAGGGGTTAACATGTTGAAAATGAGAGGACATCCACAATTAGTTGGCTAAGAGTCAAGTTGACAGAGTAGAATGAAGAGAAAAGAGAATAAGATCCAGGAATTGTTGGAGTACAAGTGACAGGAATAGTTTGAAGAATGAATTAGTGCTGAAAGCAGGATAGCATAGAGTGCAAAGAGTAATGGGCCAAGTGCATGGCTTTGAGGAACCCCATAGCAAAGGAGTTGTGAGGTAGGGGTGTTGCCAGCCCAGGAAACCGATTGTGTTTAGAAAGGTAACTCTAAAAGCATTGAAAACCTGTACTAGAGAAACTAAGGGAGGAGATAGAGAATAGTTGCATGTGGTGATGAACAATGTTAAAGACAGCAGAGACATCTAATAGATTAAACATAGATGATAGCTGGATGTGACGGGTTGAAAGAAGGCAGGTAGAGAAATGTTGTAGTGTATTCTCAGTAGAATGCACAGGACAAAATCCAGTTTGAATAGGAGGGAGCAAGGAATGAGGGTTTAAAAACAAATAGAGATTGTGTGTAAGTACTCTTTCAAGAAGTTTAGAGAGTAAAGGGAGAAGAGACATGAAGGGGAAATTACAGGGGAGAGACGGGATGAGTGAATGTTTTTTCAGAATAGGGAGGTTAGTTTCATGTTTGAAGGAGGAGAAAAAGGAGGTAGTATACAGAGAGTATATAGAGAGAGATCGAGGAGACAGATGTGGTAAGGAATAATGTGAGGTTAGATAGCTGGAATTAGGGAAGTATGAATGTCTCAATTGGATAGGACGTAGGGTGGTAATAAGAAAAGAAGGATACAGTGGCAGAATCAGGATGAGAGAAAAAGAAGAAAATGGTGGGTTTATATATGGGAGTGGAAGTGTAGGTGTGGGGGAAATTGTTTTATAGAGGGAAAGTGAAGAAAGAATACAGAGAAGACACTTAAGAAGGAAAGTAGTCAGCAAAGTAGGTAGAAGAAAACAGGAGGCGATGGAGGTCTCAGAAGGACAAGGAGGGCGTATGTTATTCAGAAGTTGGAATAAGTGGAAGGGTGATGGAAGAAGGGTACAGTAAGGGACAAAAAGAATTGAATCGAAAAGAAGTTTTCTTCTAGCAGTATTTCTCTTTGCGGGTAGAGCACTGTAATGAATTCCTTGGCATCATTACTCCCCTTCCAGCAGTGACCACCGCCATGTGTCCAGGAGATGCCAGATGCTACCTGATCCTGACCCCGGGGGCGGCTATATGAGGGAGGATCACATAGGGGAGACAACCACCGGTAGGGAGTTGTGTGCCCACGGATGAGACATGGAATCCCTCTTTTCCCTTACAGGATGAATCTCCCATACACAACATCCGAATAGCCTATTGTGGTTCCTTCCCTGTTCCCCCAAAGGAGAATGCTGAATGTCTCTCAATCACATCTCCAGAACAATTCTCAAACATTGACTTGCCCTTAGAACCGGATCAAAACCATACCTCCAATTTTTCCATGCCAGTTAGTTACAAGGAACTACTATTCCCACAAACACTTTAACTCTGCAACAAGGAAGAGGAATGGAGGAATGAAGAGAACAGAGTAAGCCCTCAGCACAGGCAATGCTCTAGTTGGGAGCTTACACCTGTGCCGGGACATTTAAAACAAGATCAACCAGCTCATACCGTGGGCAGTAGAGAATGACTTGAAGAAGATTCCATTTAGGAACGGCATAAGCAAGCACTGTCCACCTGGGTGTTCGCCGGTGGGAGAATACAAGGAGAAGAGAAGCCAAGCTGGAAGCATGGGAAGCAGGGAAGCTGATATCTGAGCAGTGCGAAGGAGAGAGAAATCAGCGGCTGTCATCGTCAGGCTGCAAACAGACCAGGAAATTGCACAAAGAGCCGGTGAGTCCACGCTGGGATGAAGGGATAAAAAGAGGAAGACATTTTTAATATTGAAAGCAAGCAGTTAAAAGTGCATTTACCTCAGAAGGGAATCTTTATCGCACAATGTGATTTGGTTCATAGAGTTAGGTGGTAAATGATTTTAAGTGTGAGCAAAATACAATGGATTAAAGGAATTAGCAAAAGGGGTAATGTGGTAAACTATCAAAGGTGGAGGGTCAGAGAGAGACTACTGCAAGATGGCCTGGCAGGAGAATATACCAGGCAATTCCAAGTGTGTGAATACAAGAAGCCCTGGCAGGAGAGTATACTCGGCAATTACAAGTGTATGGATACAAGAAGCTCTGGCAGGAGAGTATACCAGGTATACTGACAACCTAATGGCCTAAAATACATATATATATGGCTTTGATATTGAACAAGAGAATAGACAAGAACTATTATTGGATGGTAATTGTGAAGAAGAACCCAGGAGAGGGGAGACACCCTCTGGATTAAGGAGCAACATTCTTGCGAGACTTTATGTTGGAGCTATTTATTCCTTTTTGAACACTTTTGAAACACTGAAGGTCAAAGAGATTATCCCTTTCATCTTAAGATTTATTTCATTAGAATGTGAGGGTCAGAATAGTACTTTGGACACAGGGCGGTTTTTGTTTTGGACATTCTGACACTGACAGATCCTTAGTTTTGGGCTTAGGTAGGGAAACAAAATCACTTTAATTTTATCAATAAAAGTCTTTAGCCAAAACCACATTCTCCTCTCCTCTCATCTCTCTCTCTCTCCACCCCTCAAGCCAAGCCTATCCCCACATAGCCACCCACCTTCTCAGTCATTTGACCCATGAAGCGTCAGTTGAGGCTTTTTCTGCCTCTTTCTCTCCCCCTCCTGCACCGCTGGCTGACTCACATCCTGACACAGCCCTTTAAATGCTCCACTCTGCTACCTCTGATTGTCTAGATGTACTTGCCCCTGTCATGAGAATCTGCATGAGGTCTAAAGCCAAGTGCAACTCCTGGTATGACTCATATCTCATCACCCTTAAACGCAAGTATTGGGTGGCTGAGAGGAAATGGTTGGAATCTTATACATCCTCTGACAAACTGGCCTGCCACCTGCTGCAAAGGCAATGCTGTCTCTCTGCCCTCACTATGAAGAGAGCTCACATACAGGCCAGTGTTTCTGCGGCATCTAACAACTCGGCCAAACTCTAATCTGCCACAGTCTCTACCTCCCCTGTTCCTTCCCAGGCCCTGGCTTCTCACTTCATCTCTAAAACCCAGGACATCCTTCCCACCCCCTCAGCTTCTTCTGCTACTCCCTCCAGTCTCTCCTCTTCCTCTGGCCCCCTGTGGCCACCCCGCTCCTTTGTCTGCCTTTCCTCTATTCGCCCCTGAAGAGGTTTCTAGGCAAGTCTGATCTATGAAACCCTCATCAAAACAGTTTCTACCAAAACCATCAAGGACCACATTGACACCCTCACTCCTGCCTTGGCTGACTTCTGCAACCACTCTTTCACCTCTGGAATATTCCCCTTCCCGTGAAGAACTCTCTTTTTCACCCTCTTCTCAAGAAACCCTCAGCCTACCCTTCCCTTTCTGTCTGATTATCGCCCACTCTCTAACACTCCTTTCCTGGGCAAATTCCTGGAAAAGCTGGCCATCTCCCAGCTTATTCTGAATCTGTTGTCTACATGACCATCAGTCTGGCTTCAGAGCAGCCTGAAGCACAGAAACTGCTCTCCTGAACATCCATGAAAACCTCCTCTCTAACCTTGATTCTAATCTCCCCTCTGTCCTCATCCTACTTGATCTCTCCTCTTCCTTTGCCACGGTCAACCATGCCATCCCTGTTAAACTGACTCTGTGATAACCTGGGTATCACTGATCAGTCTCTGGCCTGGCTGACTTCTTTTCTCTCTGACCGCCCCTTCCAGGTCCAACTTGGGTCCTTCCTCTCCTCTATCCCTCTCTCCACCTGTGGTGTTCCCCAGGGGTCTAACCTTTCCCCCTGGTTGTTCAACCAATGGATGGGATCCCTCGCCCACCGCATTGCTGCGCTCTGCTTCAACTTCCAGTGCTATGCGGATGATACCCAGCTCTCCTTCAGGCTCCCCTCTACCACCTCTTCTCCTTCTCTCATTCCTGCCCGTCTGTCTGCAATCCAGGAGTGGTACGCCACCAATGATCTCTGCCTGAATGCCAATAAGACAGAGATCCTCCTCATCTGCACACATGCACCCCTCTGTCCCTCCACTCTCTGGCCCACCTCCCTTGGCCCTCTTCTCCCTCCCACATGTGAGAACCTCGCAGTTAACTTTGACTCCACACTCTCCTTCTCTCCTCACTGAAATCTCTCCATTGGTTCCCAGTGGATGCAAGGATACAATTCAAGACCCTTTGCATTGTCCACAAGGCCGTCTGGGGACTGAGACCGATATATCTCCAGCTTTCTCTTCAGAAGTATCTTCCTTTTCGAGCTCTTCGCTCCTCCACCTCTTACTTCTGGAGAGTCAGGTGCTTTTCTAAGCAGTGAGCTGGGTGCAGATCTCTCTCTTCTGTCGGCACCGGCCTCTGAAACACCTTCCCAGCTTCTCTGAAACTTGAGTAGAACCATATCTGGTTCCGGAAGCAGCTCAAGACTTTCCTCTTTCCTTCTGCCTCCCATCTCCCACTTCCCTGCTGATCTCCTGTCTGATACTGCACTGGTCTACCTGGCTACCCGTTGAATCATGGGCCCAGGTCCCTGCCCTCCCAGTTGCACACCTGCTCTGCCTCTGGCACACCTGCACTGGGGCTGTATCTGCATCCCTGCAGCCCCCCTACTTGCACGTATTATCCCTTGCTGCCTGCACTTAATCCCTTGTACTGCCACTTGTTGGCTGCACCTCTTTTTATGTCTTCTCCTATGTCTCACACTTCTAATCCTCCCGTTCCCCTGGCGCTTTTTTCCCTTCCCTCTCCCCTGCACTTGCGCAATCACAATGTCACTTGGCCTAGTAAGATTGTTGTCTTGTCCTCCCTTGTTCACCTCTGTTGCCTTGCCGCGCCTTGAAACACTTGTGTATAGGCGCGCTATAAATAAAATATCATATTATATTTATTTATTTAAGAATTATAAAGCGCTAACTAAGGCCCAAAAGGGCGTCTAGGTGCTGGCAGGAGCAGGAAGGGCAGGTTCAAAGAACTAAAAGCAACAGATTAGCAAGTAGAAAATAACCATTTAAACAAGTGTGTTTTCAAAACTCTCCTAAAAACAGCGTAGTCGGACAGAGTTCTCAGGTCTCATATCATGTCCAAACTGTGTCTGACTTTCATTCCTGACCCTTCACAGAACCAAAGAGAAAAAAAGGAGGAGATAACCAAGACTGCAGGGTTTATGAAGATGGGAGAAATGACAGAAGCGCTAGTGTGAGTCAAGAGTAGAAAGAAGGCTATTATGCAAAGTAGAAGCATATTGTTAAGAGAAGCGCAATGGCCAATGGGAGCAAGAAAGGAAGAAAGGGAGGAAAGAAAAGGTTTGGAATAGTGTATGTAACGATGGGAGAAAATGAGGAAAGAGTAGGTTCTGGAGGAATGGGTGAGGGAATAAATGAATGGGGAAAGTATTCAGAAGAATGGCTGGGGTGTGCACTTTGTGAGGTATTGGGTATTAAGTTAGAGAACATACGATCAAAAGATGAACCAGCAACATGGTGTGGGGAGGAAATGTGTTTGAGGTGGAAAAAATCTAGGAGGGATAACATAGGGGCAGAGGAGAGAGTAAAAGAAAGAGGAAGCTTGAAGAGAAAAGACAGAAGAGAGATGAAGAATGGAGTACAAATCATCATAAAAGCTGAAAAAGGAGCAAGTGGTCTACAGACAATAAGAAAAGTGAGTGAGACAGGATTAGCGAAGGAAAAAAGTGTTATTTGAAGTGGGAAAAAGAGAGAGGATTAGCTGGAGATGGGAATGGAGTCCAAGAAGAGTGTTACAGAATGCCAACTACACCACCCTTGACACTAAGACTATGAAAATGGATGAAATTGGTAGAATCAGAAGAAAGAAATACAAGAGTAGAAGTATTAGAGGAAGTAATCCAAGTCTCTTTGAGGCAGAGGAATTACAAGTTAAATCCAAAGAATAGATCAAAATTAGAGGGAGTTTGTTGTAAAAAAAAACCAAGCATCGCAAAGCCCAAAAAAGACAAAAGAATGAGGAGAGGCGGAAACAGCGGTATAGATGAGATTGGATTGATTGTGAAAGTGAATCGAGGATAATGATGAGGTTTGGGGAGAGTGGAATCCTGTAATTGGAGGGGAACATATGGAGAGTGAAAGAATAATGTAGATAGAAAGGGAACAGGCCACCAAGGAAACATAAAAGTCCCATAGTATAGGGTAGGGAACAGTTAGGGGCAGAAGAGCAAATGGATTCCAAAGATGAAATAGTATGGAATTAAGCAGTGAAAAATAGAAATCAAGCGTTGCTGGCGCAAATAGGCAGAAACATGGAGTGAAAGCACTGTTAGATGGTGACTCTTTGTTTTGGATGCCCAGGTCGAGGATGTCCAAGAGAGCTTAAACATGAGGGTCAAACAATAGCACGACACATCACGTGGGACAACGCAACGGTCCCGGAAGTCGTCAGTGACTCAGGTACTGTTAATCAGTAGGCCAAATGCAGCATGTGCTGCTTTGTTATTGGTGTCGTCTTGGGTGGCGGCACTTAGCTCAGGTAAGCTGGAGTGTAGGAGGGAGGCAGAGCAGCGTCCAGCAGAGTCCGGGAAACAGAAGTCCGGATGAAAAGTCACATAGCACAAAACATGGGATGTCACAATGGTTCGGGAAGCAGCGACACTCCGGCACTCACTGGTAGGGGGCGCAAGGGATGGCCTAGTGTGTTGTATGCCACATCGTTTTTGGAGGCACCTCAAGTAGCATCTTTTAGCTCTGATGTGTGGAAACAGAGGAGGGAGGCTGAACAGCATCAAAGTCATGTGACACAACAGATGGCACACTGCAATGGTCTAGGAAGTGGTGGTTACCCAGGCACTCACTGGTAAGGGGCGAAAAGGAGGGTCAAATGTGCCATATTCCATAATGTTATCTGAGGCAGCTTGGACATCAGCCCTCACCTCTGGTAAGCAGAAGCATGGGATGTAGGCAGAGCATGTAGCCCACTTGCATTTACCAGGTGTAGAAAATAGCCAAAGCACTGAAAGCACCACACACATTTTAAAAGAAGAGAAAGTCAAAGAAAAGATGAGCTCATGCGCTTCACTAGGCATAGAAGAAGGCTAAAGCACTAAGAACGACACTTGCATTTTGTAAGCGGAGAAGAAGGCTAAAACAATGAGAGTCCCATTTAAACTTTGTTGGTGAATCAAAAGACAAACGGGGGGTCATTACGAGTTGGGTGATGTGGGTTAAATGTGGCAGTATTACCATATACTGCTGCATTACCGCACTGCCAAACTATGAGTTGAGTGGAAAGTATGAGGCTTCACCTCCAGCTATAAACTGGAGGTAAATCCTCCAACTTTCCCACCCATTTTCGGCAGACTTACCGTGGCAGTATTACCACCACAGTAATTCCACTGAAAATGTCCCATTGAGTCCTATAAAAAAGGGGGATTTACACAGCCACTGCCACTTGTAATCTGGCAGTAATACTGCTGTACTAAGTGTCGGTAACAGTAATTGCATTGGGTAGTATTCCGGCAGATTTACAGTCAGAATACCACCCAACTCGTAATGAGTGTCAACGCACTGAGAATCCTATATTAATTTACTGACTATAGGGGAAGTCCAAAGTACAGAGACACTGTCTGCATTAACTAAGTCTGGGAGCAGGGCAAATCACTAAGAAACCCCATATACATATTGTAGGTGTAGGAGAAAGTCAAAGAACTGAGAAATCCACATACACTTGGTAGGTGTAGCAAAAGGCCAAAGCACTGAAAAGGCCATATTCATTTTGTCAGCATAGGCAAAGAACAAAAGCACTGAGAACTCCATGTTATGTAGGCAGAGGAGGACGCCAAATCACAGAGGACCCCATATCAATACACTAGGCGAAGGGGAATAGCAAACCGTGACATAGGGGAAGGCACAGCACTGAGAACCACACATGTATGTACTTGGTCTAGGGAAAGCCAAAGCACTGAGAACCCCACATGCATTTACTAGGCTGTCATGGCAGAAGACCATGGTTCTTAGAAACCCACTTGCATTTTATAGACAGAAGAGAAGGCCAAAGCCCTAGTAGTCCCCTGTGTATTTTATAGGAGGTGGGAAGGAAAAGCACTGAGAATCCAACATCCATTTACTCGGAGTAAGGGAAGGCCAATGCCCTGAGAACCACACCTGCATTTTGTAGGTGGAGGAGAAAGCTAAAACAATAAGAATTCCACTTGAATTTACCAGGCATAGGAGAAGACAACCAATCTGAGAACCTTACATGCATTTACTAGGAGTAGGGGAAGGCCAAAGCACTGAGAATCCCATTTGCATTTACTAGGTGCTATGAACCACATTTTGATATTGTAGGCAGAGAAGGCCAAATAACTTAGAGCGCATGTGCATTTTGTAAGTGGAAAAGAGGGCAAAACTACCTAAAGTGCTCTGTGTTTTTTGCATGCGGAGAAGAGAGCAAAGCACTTAGAACTCCCACATGCAATTCCTAGGTGAAGGTGAACTCACTGACAACCTGACGTGCATGTATTAAGCCTAGAAGAAGTTCACAGCATTGAAAATACCCCCTGCAATTTGTAGGTGTAAGAGAAGGTCAAGTGCTGTGATTCCAATGTGCATTTACTAAGCGTTGGAAAAGATTAGAACAACAAGAACCCCATGTCCATTTATCGAAGGGAAGTGTGAATTAAATGATCATGTCTAAATGTATTGCTTGTCCCAAATGAGGAATGTGTCTGTTCAGATTTTTTCACTCACTCCATCAGCAGCTGTTTGATATTGGAGAACACCAGATAGTACATGGGTTTGTGCACCGGCCACAAGGTCAGTCCATGTCTGCAGATCTCTTCCTCTCAAAGAGAAGGAGAATCTGCTGCAGTAGCAAGAGATTGAAATTGAATTGAATTGTGCATTCAGAAACTTAACACATGCATCAAGTGGCTGAGGATGGAGTTCAGCAGGGGGAGGAAGTTCAGTCCCCACCAACCGAGTGGTAAGAGAGAGAACATATGACAACCATATGCGGGAGTACAGTGACCAAATACTGTAATAAAAATAGAGCTAGCAACTAGATAGTGCCTACTTAACATTTTCAGAGTGGCAAATGTTGGACAATGCTTGTTCTTTGCTGCAGCCATTTGAAGAGGCCACCCACTAGGTTAGCCAATATGCTGCATCGGTCATCAAGTCGCTGCCACTGCTGTGCCCGTTATAATTAGCATTACCCCAGATAATATATGAACTGCTTGATGATGCAGAAGCATAGCAGCTGGCTATGAATCTGCTCTCAAGTTTCCAAAAGGATCCATCCATTGTCGGGGTGAAGGTGAATGAGGAGTATGTCCTGGTATCTTTACTTGGCCTGTGGTTTAAATTCAATGGGATGACCTTTAACAGCATGTATGTGAGGATGATGAAAATGCAGTGAGTTGTTATTTGCTAGAGGGCTTGCTAGCCATGTATAAGCATGTGCTGTTACCACCTTTAAGGGTCTAGCTAAAACAGAAATAGAGCGCCAAAGGTCAGAGATCAATCCCAGTGTGGGACTACACCAATGCAAATAGGATTATCAGACAGTGCAAACTAATTCTCCATAACTCCTGCACTACCTCAGGTGCCACTAGATAAGAATGTGTAGAATGGACAAATGTAAGAGGCTGTGGGGCAGACTCATCCCCGGTCTAGCTTGCTATATGGATCAGGGTCCCCATGACAATTCAGTGGAACCAATGCAGAACAAATAATTGATTCCTAGGTTCTTGTCACTTGCCAACTAGATAGTGTTGGAGATCTGCTTTAATTCTTGCTGGGAAAGTTTTCAGTGCAGCCATCAGTACTTTATCTGTGACAACCCCAAGCTGTGCCTGGCTAGCATGCAACATTAAGGATGTTTTAGCACTGCTGAGGCTATTCGCCAGACCACATGAGAAGACTCATCAACACACAAGTCAGCGAGTGTTGTATTGGAGAAGCCTGGCCCATCGCTTGGAAGACCACAACAGATTCTTCAGATGAAGATTTATATGGAAGCCAACTACAATCAAACGGATGGAGCATCATTGGGAAAAGAGACGGACCTCATTACGAGTTTGGTGGCAGCTGGGCAATAAATCCGTCCAGATGACATTAAACTGTGTTACCATTATCAGCCTTTGGTCTGGCAGTATTAACACCAGCTTACATGACTTTCTCTGTCTGGATTCTGACTCATTTTATCTGGCTTTACCAACCAGTGGAGCCTCTAAACCATTTCCTCTGTAATGCCACAGTGCCCAATGCCCCTTTTACTACATACCCTTTTCCCCTGTCATCTAGAAGAGGGTAGAGTTGTGAAGAGGGTATTATATGTAAAGGGGATATAAAGTTTTACAAAAAATGAAAATACACGATTCCATAACAATAATGCTTTTCTTATACGTATTTCCCAAAACCTCTTCCCATCTATCTGATTTTTCAAATAATTGGGCCTCGTTACGGGTCCGGCGGTAACCCTGCCGGTGCTACTGGCGGGTTGCCGCTGGACCCATAAATATTTGCTGCGCCTGACTTCCTGGTGCCACTGGTAGATTACAACTCCGGCGGCCCGGAAAGTCAGCTTTGGTAAAATGTAAGTCCCCATTCCCATAGAGTCCTGGACGACTCTATGGGAGTGGGGACACAGAAGCACTGGCACCGTTGCTAATGGTGCTGGTGCTTCCATGATCGGTCTGCCTACCATGGCCGTTGTGCCCGGCAGGGCAGACCTGTTAGACACAGCGGCTCGGGCAAGCAGACCTGTAATATGCCGGTCCGGAAACAACGATGCTGGTGAGCTTACCGGCACCCTTGTTTCCAGACCGGCAGGGTCCTAATGAGGCCCATTGACTTTTATTTTATGTACTGCCTCTAATCAGTAAAACAGGAAGTGACATAAGAGGGGGAGACTTAGAGAAAGAGACTCAGCTTTATGCAGATTAATTGAAGCAGTAAAGATGCCACAAAGTCAAAAGTGTTTTGTTTTACTTTTTTTCCATCAAGTTTACATATCATGTAAACATGCCCCAGTAGAAGCAGCCAAAGGAATGCCAATAATAGTAATAGAGCTCCCACTGCTAGTACTAGTAGTGGTACCATGCAAAATATCTGAATTTTTCATTCTATTTATCAAATGTACATGGTTTGTAACAACCCTTACGTGTAAACCTACAATTTGGGTCACATAACACACACATCCATACTTCAAAATATACAAATGCATGTACATGTTAAATATTTAAACATACATCATCACAGTATACTGCATCGAGAAACAAATAAGACATATGTATACAGCTAATCAACTCTCATTTTTCTTAAACAATATTGTGCAAAAACGCTATAGAAACTAAGTTAATGGATTTTGATTTCCCAGCATCAAACTGACTTGATTTGTATCCCCCCTACGACCAGAGCCTTTCCTCCACTTCAAAGGGAGTGTTCTAGACTACCACAGTAGGGACTGCGGTAGGAATAGAGGTAGAGAAAAGCATGCACCTGTCACTGTGCATCAAAGAGAAAGTAGACAATAAACCCCTGTAGTGGGTTAGCCACATTCACTCATTCACATAAAGGACGTATTTACTAATGTCATGCAATTTATAGTGGGATTACTGTTAAATCACCGAACAATCCATTCCTTATAAAAACTTTAACAGTATACCGTAAAACAATATATGGCAATTTACTTAGATGCCACACTCTCGATTCACATGCACAAATGTGCATGCATTGATTCTCAATAAAGAACACCCAATGAAGCTCTCACACTCTCCTGCAAAGTGCTTTTCTTTTTATTAAGAGACATACCTAATAGAAAAACATTGCAACAAAGAAATCATGAGTATCTGAAAATGTCCTTGTTTGTCTACATGGTTTTTAGCTCATTGCCATGCTGGATAATTAATTCAGATTGTGGGCTGGAGAGATTTGGTGGGTCACAATAAATACAGAATTTCCGCAGATCATGGACGTCATTTAGGGGCCGCCAGGGGGTCTTAACTGCGACCCCTGATGCCTCGCTTGCTACCCCTGTTGCCTCCCTTGTTAACCCTAAAAAAAAAGGTAAAGTTATTTTTATTTTTATTGAGGCTCAATGGGTGTGGCCAGCAGCATGTGGCTCTTTGTTTTTCCGGAGTGGCAGGTTGTCTGATAGCTGTAGCCGGTAAGATAGCTCAGTGGGTTGAGAGCTGGCAGCTACAATGTGTGTGTGATTTGCTGGTTCGACTCCCAGCAGGGCAGCTCAGCCTTTCATCCTGCTGAGGTTGATAAATGAGTACCAACACAGGATGGGTGATATTGTATGTATATTTGTTCTATATGAAGTGCTTAAGCGTAAGTGCTATATAATGACACAACATTATCATTTGGCCTTGGACTTCTGCTTGCATTCACAGTGATTTGGCAATATGGGCCAATACGCACTGATATTAAGGATACATATGGTGATCCATTCTTATATGAAATGTATATCACTTTACAGTGATATCATAACCATATTTTTCGTAGTGTAGTTAGAAATAATGCTGTGTGATGCCACTTCCAGTTTTGTCGAGGGGTGAAAGGTTGTGTTCCATTGCTTCCTGATTTACTTCGGGGTGGGTCAGGTCGCAGGACATGTGATGTCACTTCCGCTACCCCTGGCATTTTGGTGAAATGACGTCACTGTCGCAGATCTCCTTACACCCGAGGGACACATGGCCATATTGATGTACTGAGCTCTCTGACACGTTGGTAGTGAGCCTTTCAGTTTTATAGAGCTGCAGCTCCAATGCTCACATCGCCATGTTCGCCATTGAACCTATGACAGTGCAGGAGGCATAGATTGATACAACTGACACTCTACTGCTTCAGATGTGCCTTAGAGATTTGTTACGAATAGCTAGACTTAAAAATGTCCCTACCATTATTTTTTGTTTACCTTCAATCAACCGATGGTAACCCTGGGATTTAACAGCCGAGATCATGTTCCCAAGAGATAATTGCTGACTGTCTCCACAAGGCAGATTCAAAAATGTAAACTCTCTTATAATTCCTCGGCCCATGACAAGTTTCGTGTTATTTATGATCATATCACATTTTAACGATGTTACCAAGTACGTTTTGCTGTTTATCGGTACCAGTAGATTCCAGTGTTCATTGCAAGGTATTTTTCAGCCAAGGACATGAGTCATCATTCCATTTCCTAACTACAGTTCTCTTCATTTATAGCATCTCCGGAAGACGGAATGTTGTATTGACCTTGCAGATTGGTACCTTGTGACCTCTCCCATTGCGCAAATGGCACAGCTGGGCCATTTGTCCGCTGAGTCATCCCTCCCATGCACCAAGAATGACAATGAGCCTCATTTGGACACACTACACGGAGTTTGCTACATTTGCCAGCGTGCAGACACATTAATGCACTGGATAGTTTGATTGTGGGCTGTTTGTTTTCATCAGATGCAAATGGAATAAAACATGTACGTACATCTCACATGTATGTTAGTTTTGTATTGTTTGCAATCACTCCCTTTATATCATGCTGAATGCACAATTCCGGCTCCTGCTGCTATTTGTGGGGCAGGATTAGTAGACAGGTGAACTTGTCCCTCCTTTGCTTTTATTATGAATCTGCAGAATGCGCCGCATCTCCTTCTGATACGCTTGCATTTATATTTTGTATTTGTATTTTTATTTACTTCAGTAGGGCATTATGCCAAGGTGCTGTGGTCCAATCAAAGCAAAGATGCCATGTAAACAAGAGAATACAAAAGAGAAGGACGAAGGACAAAGAAAACCAAAAAGGAGGAAATTAAATGATGAACCGGAAAGCAGGCAATTTGATAGTCAAGCAACATGGTGAACTGTTACATGGCACAAAACCGCCACCACCCAACCCACAACTAATTTTGGGACAGCAAAAAATGTTAAAGTCCATTGCAGGAGTCAAGATAATAAAAAAAAGAAAAACAATGTAATGGGGCATGATCACTGTCTCACATACACAAGCCCAACCTGTCCAGATCCTATTCAGCGGGACGACCTCCACACTACAGTCCGCCAGTTCCGCCAAGGGCCGCTTAAAAACGGAAAGGGGTCCCCACCAGGTCTCCAACCTCCCAGCTCCACAGAGACACAACCAGCAACTGAGCCGCAAGCAGCCAAGCCACTCGTGCAGGGGGGGCACCTCCCAGTGGCTAGCAGCAGTTCAACGTGCTCCACCCAGGATAGTGAGCATCAGCAGGCACTAATTTGGCAGGTACACCACTGTCCGCAGAAGCAGCCACCAAAATGCTGGCAATGGCCAGTGAAACAGGACCGGGCAAAGATGACGTAGCCCGACTCCAGACTGACCCGCTGCTTTGCCTCCGCTGCTTGTCCCAGCCACATCTGCCACACGAACAACAGCCCCCTAAGACTGGAGAGCGGCTCGGGCCGCAGGGCCCCTCAGGCTGCAGCAAGCTGCAGCACTGCCAGGTCCACCAGCAGCAGCACTCATGGGCTGCCCCCTCGAAGGGCTTGAAAGCAGGTCACTAAATGGATGGCACCCAGCAAAACACGTGCTTATAAGTTTATAAACATGGTGAAAATAAAATAAGATAGGTTTAACCAAACAAAAGCTTATCAATTGGAGAGGGCCGTCATGAGACTTGCCTGTTAAACTGCCACACAAACATGTGCCCCATCTCCTTCCCGATCACGGAGAAGGCAAAAAGCCTAGAAGTGGTATTTGGTGCAAACTCTCATTCACTTCTCAAATCATTGTAGTGGTGAAGGGCGTCAACCTCCTTTTATGGAAACCTCTTCCAATTCCTCGAAACTGGCCACAAAGGCAGGGTGGGTTTTCTGAGAGCCTTGGTAAAAGCCTGTCTATCTAATTGCAGTATAGTATATGCTGGACTCCATAGAAAGCATAGTGACAAGCTTCATAAACTATCTAAGCTTCCACTCAGTATGTGCTTAAACCTTTAGTAATGTACCCAGACTAGTGCAAAACCTAAAGCACTACACTTTTATCCACATGTAGACAAAACTAAATTCTATGCTCTGAAATAGTGACTGAAATATATACATATAGAGGCCGATTCATGGAATAATTAGCGCGGCGCAAGTGGGCAAAAACGTGCGAATCGCAGTGGAATAGCGAAAATCGCAGTGCAAGTGCGAAAATCGCACGAAAAGCAGCGCACGTCGATTCATGGAAGGCCGTGCGCGAGAAAACCAGCGGATGTGCGATAAAAAAGTGCGCGTTGGCGCACAGGCCATCTAACAGCGTGCGCCAGGTCACAGCGAAAATCGCACAGGCCACAGCGAAATTCGCACATAGCGCGGCGCACGCAACAAAAGTAGGCGTAACACGGGCGTAACACTCGGAATGGGGAACAACTTGCCAAAACGTGGGCGTCACGGGGGAAGTACAGGGCACAAGTGCGCGGAACGCCCACACGCTCGCCTACAACACGTATTCATGGAATAGAATAGGGGAAAAAAGCGCACGCTCAAACCAGCGCACAGGCACAAACACGACCGCCACAAGAAAGGAGGCGGTAGCGTCTCTGCGGCTGTAAGAAATGTGCGCCAAAAGGTGCGCCAACAAATAGCACCTATATACTGCCATGATGAATGTCCCATACTGTGGCCCTCCAGGAAAAATGACGTGCAAAGGGGTACCCACAAACAAAATACGTGTGCATGTATACCGGGGTGCGCGGGAAGTGTCACACGCGATTTGCAGGGTACGTGCATCACAGGGGTTCGCGTGAAGTTATTCACGCGATCGGGCCTGGGGGAGCGGGCTACGTGTATTTCAGGGGTTCGCGTGAAGTTCCTCACGCGATCGGGCCTGGGGGAGCGGGCTACGTGTATTACAGGGGTTCGCGTGAAGTTCCTCACGCGATCGGGCCTGGGGGAGCGTGCTACGTGTATTTCAGGGGTTCGCGTGAAGTTTCACACGCGATCGGGCCTGGGGGAGCGGGCTACGTGTATTACAGGGGTTCGCGTGAAGTTCCTCACGCGATCGGGCCTGGGGGAGCGGGCTACGTGTATTACAGGGGTGCGCGGGAAGTTCCACACGCGAATAGCCTGGGCGCGTGAATTTGAGGGGTGCGCGGGAAGTTCCACACGCGAATAGCCTGGGCGCGTGTATTTCAGGGGTGCGCGGGAAGTTCCACACGCGAATAGCCTGGGCGCGTGTATTTCAGGGGTGCGCGGGGAGTTCCACACGCGAATAGCCTGGGCGCGTGTATTTCAGGGTTGCGCGGGAAGTTCCACACGTGAATAGCCTGGGCGCGTGTATTTCAGGGGTGCGCGGGAAGTTCCACACGCGAATAGCCTGGGCGCGTGTATTTCAGGGGTGCGCGGGAAGTTCCACACGCGAATAGCCTGGGCGCGTGTATTTCAGGGGTGCGAGGGGAGTTCCACACGCGAATAGCCTGGGCGTGTGTATTTCAGGGGTGCGCGGGAAGTTCCACACGCGAATAGCCTGGGCGCGTGTATTTCAGGGGTGAGCGGGAAGTTCCACACGCGAATAGCCTGGGCGCGTGTATTTCAGGGGTGCGCGGGAAGTTCCACACGCGAATAGCCTGGGCGCGTGTATTTCAGGGGTGCGCGGGAAGTTCCACACGCGAATAGCCTGGGCGCGTGTATTTCAGGGGTGCGCGGGAAGTTTTACACGCGATTTCTGCACGGTACGTGTATTTCAGGGGTGCCGGGGAGTCCCACATGTGATTTGACAGTGTGGGTCCTCCCAGGTGTACCCTGTACACCCTCCACGGCCCCTGCAGGCAGCCCACACCACAGGGGACTACCCTGCATCCCTGGTCATGTCCAGCAGGCAGCCCACCCAACATGGGCATGCCCCCCAGCAAAGGCACATGTCTCCTTGAACTAATGAACACCAACTCATGTCCCCTTGCACCCCCACCCCCCAGCACTGTGGGGCACCTGCCAGCAGGCCCCCACCCATGTCCAACTCATGTCCCCCACCACCCCCACCCCCCAGCACTGTGGGGCACCTGCCAGCAGGCCCCCACCCATGTCCAACTCATGTCTCCCACCACCCCCACCCCCCAGCCACCAGGGTCACCCTCCACCAGGCCCCCACCCATGTCCCCTATCACCCCCACCCCCCAGCCACCAGGGGCACCCTCCACCAGGCCCCCACTCATGTCACCCACCACCCCCACCCCCCCAGCCACCAGGGTCACCCTCCACCAGGCCCCCACTCATGTCTCCCACCACCCCCACACCCCAGCAGTGCAGGGGCACCCTCCACCAGGCCCCCACTCATGTCTCCCACCACCCCCACACCCCAGCAGTGCAGGGGCACCCTCCACCAGGCCCCCACTCATGTCTCCCACCACCCCCACACCCCAGCAGTGCAGGAGCACCCTCCACCAGGCCCCCACTCATGTCTCCCACCACCCCCACACCCCAGCAGTGCAGGGGCACCCTCCACCAGGCCCCCACTCATGTCTCCCACCACCCCCACACCCCAGCCACCAGGGGCACCCTCCACCAGGCCCCCACTCATGTCTCCCACCACCCCCACACCCCAGCAGTGCAGGGGCAGCCTCCACCAGGCCCCCACTCATGTCACCCACCACCCCCACCCCCCAGCGACCAGGGGCACCCTCCACCAGGCCCCCACACATGTCTCCCACCACCCCCACACCCCAGCAGTGCAGGGGCAGCCTCCACCAGGCCCCCACTCATGTCACCCACCACCCCCACCCCCCAGCCACCAAACATACAACAATGGCGATAACAAAATAAATGGTCCATGTCCGAGAACAAATGTAAAAATAAAATAAACAAAGTAATCCAAAAACAAATGTTGTCCAAAGCAAAATCATGTGGAAGTAAAATAATGAAAAACCATTTCCTCGTGGTGAACACAATAATTAATAAAAAAAAAAATTCTTCAAAAAGCAAACTATATACACGAAAATTCCAGGGTCCATGAGCCCAACACCATAAATGAAACCTACTACTACCTAATGAAAATAATATATACAAAAAAGTGGCCATTGTCCGAGCGGTCCAAAAAAAAAAAATTAATAATGGAAACCTAACACTAAATAACTAAATAACTATATACAAAGGCAGCGGGCAAGTCCTGCGGCTCACTCGGTGATGTTGCTGGCCAGGGCACCATCGAACTCCATGTCGATGTCCTGGAGGCGGGACTCTGTCCTGGCCCCGAGGTCTCGCAGGGATAACCCCATGTCCAGCTCAAACTCCCTGCGAGCTTCCTCGAGGCACTCAGCCCGCCTCAACGCCCGACGCATGGAGAACTCCGCCCTGACCATGGTGAGCCGCTCCTCTTCCGCCCGCTGCCGCTCCGCACCTATCCGCTAGACCAACTGCTCCCACACGGAAGACACCACCATCCCAGGGTTGCCCTGCCCTCCGGCCGATGCCTGCCCCTCTGATCTTGAAGGCCCCGAGCCATGATGCCTCCCACGTCGAGCCTGCTGCTGCCTCCGACGCCACTGCCTCTGCCAGCACGACGGCATCCAGGCTGATGGAAACCACCGACGCCGTCGTGCACGTGCCCTGCCTGATGATGCTGTCACATCTTCCACCTGCTGGGGTCCAGTTGCTGTGTTGTCCACCCCTGCTGGACCTCCGACTCCCAACTGTGGCAGGGATGGGATCCCCACCGAGCTGGCTGCATTGGTCGGGGCAGGTCCACAGGGGGCCCTGGTGGCATCTGGGCTGAAGACGGCAAGAAGAACGACTGGTGTATAGCCTGCACTGCGGACGGGCCTGGGACGGGGCATCCCTGCTGGTGCATGGTGGTGCACTCACAGGGTCAGGGACAGCGACATGCACAGGCCCCTCCATGGTGACCTGTGCTGCCTCCTGCCCCTGGCCCTGGACTGCACCACTTGCACCAGCAGGGATGCCCCCACCAGGCCCCATGTGTGCCCCAGTGGCGGCCTCCTCCTCCTCTGTGCAAACCACCAACCTGGATGGCTCCTCACCGTCTCCCACCGTAGCAGGCCCCTGTGGGGGCTCACCCACCCCTTCCGCTGCAGCCGTGGGGGCATCCCCGCCGCCTTGCTCCACAGCGCCGTCTCCGCCCTCTTCTTCACGAGCCGCTGCGTAGAGGGAGACAAAGAACACAAGCATCAGGGCACTGTACAATGGTCCCCTAGACAGGAAGCAATAGCAGATGAGCACCACTGTCAAAGTACACTTCCATCATGTCCCTCCACAACACATGGGTCAGTCCAGGCAAAACACACACAGTAACAGGCATGGTGCATGCCATGGACATTTCCATGCATGTCCAATGGACTCTTGAAACATTCAATGATATGTAACTCACATGCATCATGGCTCATGCCTATCACATGCACACACTTCCCCTCAGTCACATCCATCTGGCCCCAAACACACCAAACACAGCGGATACAAGGGTAATTTGGCTGCTTCACTGAATCTGTGCATTGTCACACACATGTGTGATGCATCCATGGCATGCACAAGTCACAGACACGCAGGTCAGGCACACAGACATGGCTACCATATATGTACCTGGCATCAGCACCCATCCCTCACCCCCACCCATGTCCAGGTACAGAGACTGGCATGCTCTCATGTTCAAAATCTGCATAGGGCTCCCCATGCGGCATTTGAACACATGCAACAACCATGTGGGTCACACATCACTGGTCGCACATGCATTACCATGATGTCCCTGCACACATACATGCATACATGGCCTATGGCACACATACAGGCAAGTATCATAGAACCAGCACACCGCAACATGCCCTGTCTCACACAGTAATGCTTGGACACTTACCGCTCAACTCCAGACGGGCCTCCCTCTCAAGGATCTGGGCGTGGAGCGCTGGGCGTACGCGTTCCAGGACCCTCATCTGGATGGAACTCATGCGGCCCCGGCCCCCCTCCACGAGGCGCCGGGCCTTCACAAGGGTCCTGGACCTCAAGTCCTCCCAGCGCTTCTTGATCTTCAGGACGTCGCGGGTTGCCACCCCCTCCGCGTTGATGGCAACCACACAGTCGGCCCAGATCCTCTGCCGTCCTTCCTTGCTGGCGCGGGATGATCCAAAGAGGGCATCATACTGCCCCAGGACATGCTCCACAAGGACACCAACTTCGGTGTCAGTGAAGCTGGTGCCCCTCTGCCCCTCTGGCTTGGGGTTGCACTCTGACGTGCAGTCTTTCCACGTGTGCTCTGTCATCACGTGCTGTGTGGGAAACACCCGTGCGGGTCACGTCACAGACGCGCTTACGCGCTGAGGGCCTTTGGTCCAATAGAATCGCGTATGCGTGCTGACGCGCTTACGCGCTAATGGCCTTTCCTCGATTTTCACGCTGACGTGCAGGATTTTGACGTGCCAAATCACTCCGTATCAAGCTGGCCACGCGTAAGCACACGGAAGACCACGCTCCTGCCCAGAAGGCCGAACTACTGCCCCCCAGAGCCCCGAGCACGCTCCCACCTACCATCTGCTGCTGCCTGACTGCCTGCTGCCCACGTGCACTGCCATTTGCTGCCTGCACATCAGCCAGGGGTGCTGTTGCTGTGACCACCCCTGCTGGAACCGAAGACTCCCGACTGGGATTCCATCGCTCCACAGCCCAGCCCCAGGACCCAGTTGCCCACCCACTCCTGCCTCTAGGGTTGTCATGTCGGGGCAAACACCATCTGGGACCACTGACAACCCCCGGCCAGAGAGGCAGAGGGGCACCAGCTTCAGTGCCACCGAAGTTGGTGTCCTGGTGGAGCAAGTCCTGGGGCAGTATGATGCCCTCTTCGGAAGTTCCCGCGCCGACAAGGAAGGACGGACTCGGATCTGGACTGACATTGTGACTGCCATCAACGCGGAGGGGGTGGCAGTCCGGGACTCACAACATGTCAGGAAGCGCTGGGAGGACTTCAGGTCCAGGACCCTGAACAAGGCCCGGCGCCTCTTGAAGGCAGCGGATGCCAAGGGGCGCCGGGGCCACTTGTCGGAAGAACAGATGGGGGTCCTGGAACGCATATCCCCAGCGCTCCACGTCCAGGTCCTGGAGAAGCAGACCCGTCTGGAGTCGAGCGGTGAGTGTACATGCATCCTGATTGTGAGCAGTGCGTGTGGTGATTATTCGGTATTGTGCAGGTTGCAAATCTGTTTGTATGGGGTCGAGTATGGGTGGGGGTGTACATGGCCGTGGGGCTGACACATGCGAGGGCTGTAATATGTGAGACATGGATGGTGCTTGTGTGTGTAGGCTTGCATGGCAAATGCAGTTGTGCGTGCACACATGTTTGTATGTATGTGTATGTAAGTAGACATGTCCGTGATGTCACGCATGTATGTTGTTTTGGGCTGCATGTATGAGCACTGTGTACATGTGCATGTGTGTGTATTTGACAAGGGTGCAACAGTGATGCAACATGGATGCATGTGACTGCCGTATGTGTAGGCCTGATTGGCAGATGTGACATGGATGCCCGTCTGAACAGTGCGACACTTGGCAGAGGTGTACACATGCATGCAAGTGTGGTGGTGTGTGTACATGTGTGGTGCACTTCCTGTGTTGCATGTGATGTCTGGGTCACCTTTGGCTGCTCATGCTGTTGTATGTGTATGGATGGTGGTGGCAGTTGCGATATGGCTGTGGTATGGCTCATGTGTGCGAGTTGCAATGACATGTGTGTTGGGGATTGTGATGACATGTCTGAGGTTTGCCAATGCCACTCATGTGCAACTGTCATGTGTGTATGTGTCCATTGTACAGTGCCCTGATGCCTGTGTTTTGTTTCTCCCTGTCTGCAGCGTCAACTGATGAAGAGGGCGGAGAAGGTGCTGTGGAGCACAGCGGCGGGGATCCGACCGCCAGCCGGAGACGCAAGGCCCGGCTCCCCTCCCGTGTTGTCATCTCGTCGGGGAGTGAGGAGTCCGGTGCCGCGTCCCAGGCCGCAGCTGCCGGGGGGAGGTCCAAGAGGCGGAGGTTGGAGTTGGACTCCTCGGCAGCAGAAGGGGCAGCTGGGACCCCACAGGGCCCAACAGGGGAAGATGGCACGGAGTCATCCAGGTTGGTGGGGGGTCTTGTGGAGGAGGAGGCCGTGCAAGCACCAGAGACGGGGTCTGGAGGTGGGGATCCCACTGGTGCTAGTGGTGCAGTCCAGGACCAGGGACAGGAGGCAGCACAGGCCGCCGCGGAGGTGCCTGTGTGCAATCCTGTCCCCCATCCTGTCCCTGCATCATCTTGCACCAGCAGGGATGCCTACGTCCAGACCCGTTTCCAGGCAGGGGATGAGCTGACGTCAACTGGCCTTCCTCTGCCTGCGGACGTGGCTATCCAGGTCCGGGTTGAGCCTGTCCTGGCTGGTTTGGCGTTGCGTCAACGGGCCATGTGAGGTGACCTGCAGTCTTTTCATGGAGAGACTGCACGTCATCTCGAATGGCTCGTTGACCACGTCAGCCTGCTGGGACAGGTCACCCAGACCGGATTCCTCCGTCTGATGGGGCTTGTTCCGACCCCCTCCTCAACTGGACCCTCTACGCGCCAGTCGTCCTCTGTGCCATCTTCCCACCCATCAGTCACCTGGGTGCCCTGTGGAGCTGCCTCTGACAGTGCGGCCAGGCTGGTGGAGGAGGCATCCCTGCCACAGTCGGGAGTCGGACGTCCAGCAGGGGTGGCCACATCAACAACTGCACCCCAGCCGGCGGAGGATGTGCAGGCAGCAGGAGGCAGTGCACGGGCAGAGGCAGAGCAGCAGCAGCAACATGGTGGGAGCCATGAAGGCTCAGGGCCTTCGACATCGGAGGGGCAGGCATCGGCCGGAGGGCAGGAGGACCCAGGACAGAGAGTGTCTTCCGTGTGGCAGCGGTTGGGCCACGCCATAGGTGCGGAGCGGCGGCGGGCGGAAGAGGCGCAGCTCACAATGGTCAGGGCGGAGAACTCCATGCGGAGGGCCCTGAGGCGGGCCGAGTGCCTCGAGGCAATCCGCAGGGGGTTGGAGGAGGACACGGCGTCGTCCCTGCGGACCCTCGGGGCCATGGAACTGGACCGCCTCCGGGACATCGAACAGGAGTTCGATGATGCCCTGGCCCGGAACACCACGGAGTGAGCCGCTGGACTTGCCCGCCGCCTTTGTATATAGTTCTTTAGTTTTAGGTTTCCTTTGTTTTTTCTTATGATTTGGAGTCGACGGACACTGCTCCACTTTTTGTATATAGTTGATATTTAGGTAGGTTTTTTAGGAGGTTTCCTTAGTTCAGTTGTGATGATGGACCCTTGTTATTTTTGTACATAGTTCTTTGTTGCATGGAGAATTTTTGCATTTCACTTTGGACAACATTTTTTGGATTTGATTTTCTACTTTTTTGTTTTTATGCGGACATGCAGCTTATTTTTTCACATTTACATTGTAGTTAGTTTTCTTTCTTTAGCATTCGTATTTTTGTCCAATACATTTTTTTTTCCATTGTTCACTGTGTGGTTTCATCTCATTGCTTTCATGCATGTCATGTTGTGTGTTTTCCCATTCAATTGGAAAATATGTGTGTGACGGACATGGGTTCATTTGCTTCATGAACATTGGGGGTGTAACATGTGTTTTCATTTCCATGTGGGTGAATGGGTTACTTGGTAGGACTTTTTGGCTGTGGAGGCTGACCATTACGCACATGATTGGGGATTGTGAGGACCTGGTGGGGGCTGCACATGGTGGCAGGGGGGTGGGGGTGGTGGGAGACATGAGTGGGGGCCTGGTGGAGGGTGACCCTGGTGGCGGGGGGTGGGGGTGATAGGGGACATGAGTGGGGGCCTGGTGGAGGGTGACCCTGGTGGCGGGGGGGTGGGGGTGATAGGGGACATGAGTGGGGGCCTGGTGGAGGCTGCTCCTGCACTGCTGGGGGTGGGGGTGATAGGGGACATGAGTGGGGGCCTGGTGGAGGGTGCCCCTGCACTGCTGGGGGGTGGGGGTGGTGGGAGACATGGGTGGGTGCCTGGTGGAGGGTGCCCCTGCACTGCTGGGGGGTGGTGGTGGTGGGAGACATGGGTGGGTGCCTGGTGGAGGGTGCCCCTGCACTGCTGGGGGGTGGGGGTGGTGGGAGACATGAGTGGGGGCCTGGTGGGGGCTGCCCATGGTGGCAGAGGGGTGGGGGTGGTGGGAGACATGAGTGGGGGCCTGGTGGAGGCTGCCCCTGCACTGCCGGGGGTGTGGGGGTGGTGGGAGACATGAGTGGGGGCCTGGTGGAGGGTGCCCCTGCACTGCTGGGGTGTGGGGGTGGTGGGAGACATGAGTGGGTGCCTGGTGGAGGGTGACCCTGGTGGCTGGGGTGTGGGGGTGGTGGGAGACATGAGTGGGGGCCTGGTGGAGGCTGCCCCTGCACTGCTGGGGGGTGGGGGTGGTGGGAGACATGGATGGGGGCCTGGTGGAGGGTGCCCCTGGTGGCGGGGGGTGGGGGTGATAGGGGACATGAGTGGGGGCCTGGTGGAGGGTGCCCCTGCACTGCTGGGGGGTGGGGGTGGTGGGAGACATGAGTGGGGGCCTGGTGGAGGCTGCCCCTGCACTGCTGGGGGGTGGGGGTGGTGGGAGACATGAGTGGGGGCCTGGTGGGGGCTGCCCATGGTGGCTGGGGGTGGGGGTGGTGGGAGACATGAGTGGGGGCCTGGTGGAGGGTGCCCCTGCACTGCTGGGGGGTGGGGGTGGTGGGAGACATGGATGGGGGCCTGGTGGAGGGTGCCCCTGGTGGCGGGGGGGTGGGGGTGATAGGGGACATGTGTGGGGGCCTGGTGGAGGGTGCCCCTGCACTGCTGGGGGGTGGGGGTGGTGGGAGACATGAGTGGGTGCCTGGTGGAGGCTGCCCCTGCACTGCTGGGGGGTGGGGGTGGTGGGAGACATGAGTGGGGGCCTGGTGGGGGCTGCCCATGGTGGCATGGGGGTGGGGGTGGTGGGAGACATGAGTGGGGGCCTGGTGGGGGCTGCCCATGGTGGCAGGGGGGTGGGGGTGGTGGGAGACATGAGTGGGGGCCTGGTGGGGGCTGCCCCTGCACTGCTGGGGGGTGGGGGTGGTGGGAGACATGAGTGGGGGCCTGGTGGAGGGTGCCCCTGCACTGCTGGGGGGTGGGGGTGGTGGGAGACATGGGTGGGTGCCTGGTGGAGGCTGCCCCTGCACTGCTGGGGGTGGGGGTGGTGGGAGACATGGGTGGGTGCCTGGTGGAGGGTGCCCCTGCACTGCTGGGGGGTGGTGGTGGTGGGAGACATGGGTGGGTGCCTGGTGGAGGGTGCCCCTGCACTGCTGGGGGGTGGGGGTGGTGGGAGACATGAGTGGGGGCCTGGTGGGGGCTGCCCATGGTGGCAGAGGGGTGGGGGTGGTGGGAGACATGAGTGGGGGCCTGGTGGAGGCTGCCCCTGCACTGCCGGGGGTGTGGGGATGGTGGGAGACATGAGTGGGGGCCTGGTGGAGGGTGCCCCTGCACTGCTGGGGTGTGGGGGTGGTGGGAGACATGAGTGGGGGCCTGGTGGAGGGTGTCCCTGGTGGCTGGGGTGTGGGGGTGGTGGGAGACATGAGTGGGGGCCTGGTGGAGGCTGCCCCTGCACTGCTGGGGGGTGGGGGTGGTGGGAGACATGGATGGGGGCCTGGTGGAGGGTGCCCCTGGTGGCGGGGGGGTGGGGGTGATAGGGGACATGAGTGGGGGCCTGGTGGAGGGTGCCCCTGCACTGCTGGGGGGTGGGGGTGGTGGGAGACATGAGTGGGGGCCTGGTGGAGGCTGCCCCTGCACTGCTGGGGGGTGGGGGTGGTGGGAGACATGAGTGGGGGCCTGGTGGGGGCTGCCCATGGTGGCTGGGGGTGGGGGTGGTGGGAGACATGAGTGGGGGCCTGGTGGAGGGTGCCCCTGCACTGCTGGGGGGTGGGGGTGGTGGGAGACATGGATGGGGGCCTGGTGGAGGGTGCCCCTGGTGGCGGGGGGGTGGGGGTGATAGGGGACATGTGTGGGGGCCTGGTGGAGGGTGCCCCTGCACTGCTGGGGGGTGGGGGTGGTGGGAGACATGAGTGGGGGCCTGGTGGAGGCTGCCCCTGCACTGCTGGGGGGTGGGGGTGGTGGGAGACATGAGTGGGGGCCTGGTGGGGGCTGCCCATGGTGGCATGGGGGTGGGGGTGGTGGGAGACATGAGTGGGGGCCTGGTGGGGGCTGCCCATGGTGGCAGGGGGGTGGGGGTGGTGGGAGACATGAGTGGGGGCCTGGTGGGGGCTGCCCCTGCACTGCTGGGGGGTGGGGGTGGTGGGAGACATGAGTGGGGGCCTGGTGGAGGGTGCCCCTGCACTGCTGGGGGGTGGGGGTGGTGGGAGACATGGGTGGGTGCCTGGTGGAGGCTGCCCCTGCACTGCTGGGGGTGTGGGGGTGGTGGGAGACATGAGTGGGGGCCTGGTGGAGGGTGCCCCTGCACTGCTGGTGGGTGGAGGTGGTGGGAGACATGGGTGGGTGCCTGATGGAGGCTGCCCCTGCACCTCTGGGGGGTGGGGGTGGTGGGAGACATGAGTGGGGGCCTGGTGGAGGGTGCCCCTGCACTGCTGGGGGGTGGGGGTGGTGGGAGACATGAGTGGGGGCCTGGTGGGGGCTGCCCATGGTGGCAGGGGGGTGGGGGTGGTGGGAGACATGAGTGGGGGCCTGGTGGAGGCTGCCCCTGCACTGCTGGGGGTGTGGGGGTGGTGGGAGACATGAGTGGGGGCCTGGTGGAGGGTGCCCCTGCACTGCTGGGGTGTGGGGGTGGTGGGAGACATGAGTGGGGGCCTGGTGGAGGGTGACCCTGGTGGCTGGGGGGTGGGGGTGGTGGGAGACATGAGTGGGGGCCTGGTGGAGGCTGCCCGTGCACTGCTGGGGGGTGGGGGTGGTGGGAGACATGAGTGGGGGCCTGGTGGAGGCTGCCCCTGCACTGCTGGGGGGTGGGGGTGGTGGGAGACATGAGTGGGGGCCTGGTGGAGGGTGACCCTGGTAGCGGGGGGGTGGGGGTGATAGGGGACATGAGTGGGGGCCTGGTGGAGGCTGCCCCTGCACTGCTGGGGGGTGGGGGTGATAGGGGACATGAGTGGGGGCCTGGTGGAGGGTGCCCCTGCACTGCTGGGGGGTGGGGGTGGTGGGAGACATGGGTGGGTGCCTAGTGGAGGGTGCCCCTGCACTGCTGGGGGGTGGGGGTGGTGGGAGACATGGGTGGGTGCCTGGTGGAGGGTGCCCCTGCACTGCTGGGGGGTGGGGGTGGTGGGAGACATGAGTGGGGGCCTGGTGGGGGCTGCCCATGGTGGCAGAGGGGTGGGGGTGGTGGGAGACATGAGTGGGGGCCTGGTGGAGGCTGCCCCTGCACTGCTGGGGGTGTGGGGGTGGTGGGAGACATGAGTGGGGGCCTGGTGGAGGGTGCCCCTGCACTGCTGGGGTGTGGGGGTGGTGGGAGACATGAGTGGGGGCCTGGTGGAGGGTGACCCTGGTGGCTGGGGGGTGAGGGTGGTGGGAGACATGAGTGGGGGCCTGGTGGAGGCTGCCCCTGCACTGCTGGGGGGTGGGGGTGGTGGGAGACATGGATGGGGGCCTGGTGGAGGGTGCCCCTGGTGGCGGGGGGGTGGGGGTGATGGGGGACATGAGTGGGGGCCTGGTGGAGGGTGCCCCTGCACTGCTGGGGGGTGGGGGTGGTGGGAGACATGAGTGGGGGCCTGGTGGAGGCTGCCCCTGCACTGCTGGGGGGTGGGGGTGGTGGGAGACATGAGTGGGGGCCTGGTGGGGGCTGCCCATGGTGGCTGGGGGGTGGGGGTGGTGGGAGACATGAGTGGGGGCCTGGTGGAGGCTGCCCCTGCACTGCTGGGGGGTGGGGGTGGTGGGAGACATGGATGGGGGCCTGTTGGAGGGTGCCCCTGGTGGCGGGGGGGTGGGGGTGATAGGGGACATGAGCGGGGGCCTGGTGGAGGCTGCCCCTGCACTGCTGGGGGGTGGGGGTGGTGGGAGACATGAGTGGGGGCCTGGTGGAGGCTGCCCCTGCACTGCTGGGGGGTGGGGGTGGTGGGAGACATGAGTGGGGGCCTGGTGGGGGCTGCCCATGGTGGCATGGGGGTGGGGGTGGTGGGAGACATGAGTGGGGGCCTGGTGGGGGCTGCCCATGGTGTCAGGGGGGTGGGGGTGGTGGGAGACATGAGTGGGGGCCTGGTGGGGGCTGCCCCTGCACTGCTGGGGGGTGGGGGTGGTGGGAGACATGAGTGGGGGCCTGGTGGAGGGTGCCCCTGCACTGCTGGGGGGTGGGGGTGGTGGGAGACATGGGTGGGTGCCTGGTGGAGGCTGCCCCTGCACTGCTGGGGGTGTGGGGGTGGTGGGAGACATGAGTGGGGGCCTGGTGGAGGGTGCCCCTGCACTGCTGGGGTGTGGGGGTGGTGGGAGACATGAGTGGGGGCCTGGTGGAGGGTGACCCTGGAGGCTGGGGGTGGTGGGAGACATGAGTGGGGGCCTGGTGGAGGCTGCCCCTGCACTGCTGGGGGTGGGGGTGGTGGGAGGCATGAGTGGGGGCCTGGTGGAGGCTGCCCCTGCACTGCTGGGGGGTGGGGGTGGTGGGAGACATGAGTGGGGGCCTGGTGGGGGCTGCCCATGGTGGCAGGGGGTTGGGGGTGGTGGGAGACATGAGTGGGGGCCTGGTGGAGGCTGCCCCTGCACTGCTGGGGGGTGGGGGTGGTGGGAGACATGAGTGGGGGCCTGGTGGAGGGTGCCCCTGGTGGCGGGGGGGTGGGGGTGATAGGGGACATGATTGGGGGCCTGGTGGAGGCTGCCCCTGCACTGCTGGGGGGTGGGGGTGGTGGGAGACATGAGTGGAGGCCTGGTGGAGGGTACCCCTGGTGGCAGGGGGGTGGGGGTGATAGGGGACATGAGTGGGGGCCTGGTGGAGGCTGCCCCTGCACTGCTGGGGGGTGGGGGTGGTGGAAGACATGGGTGGGGGCCTGGTGGAGGCTGCCCCTGCACTGCTGGGGGGTGGGGGTGGTGGGAGACATGGATGGGGGCCTGGTGGAGGGTGCCCCTGGTGGCGGGGGGGTGGGGGTGATAGGGGACATGAGTGGGGGCCTGGTGGAGGGTGCCCCTGCACTGCTGGGGGGTGGGGGTGTTCGGAGACCTGGTTGGGGGCCTGGTGGAGGCTGCCCCTGCACTGCTGGGGGGTGGGGGTGCAGGGGGACATGAGCAGGTGTGCAGGGTAGTCCCCTGTTTTGTGGGCTGCCTGCAGGGGCCGTGGAGGGTGTACAGGGAACACCTGTGAGGACCCACCCAGCCTAATTGCGTGTGATAATTCCCGCACACCCCTGTAATACACGTACCTGGCCAAATCGCGTGTGATAATTCCCACGTACCCCTGTAATACACGTACCCTGGCCAATCGCGTGTACAACTTCCCACGCACCCCTGTAATACACGTACCAAGCCAAATCGCATCTGATAATTCCCGCGCACCCCTGTAATACACGTACCTGGCCAAATCGCATGTGAGAATTCCCGCGCACCCCTGTAATACACGTACCCAGCCGAATCGCGTGTAGAACTTCCCGTGTACCCCTGTAATACACCTACCCAGCCAAATTGCGTGTGATAATTCCCGCGCACCCCTGTAATACACGTACCCAGCCAAATCGCGTGTGATAATTCCTGCGTACCCCTGTGATACACGTACCCTGGCTAATCGCGTGTAAAACTTCACGCGTACCCCTGTAATACACGTACCCTGGCTAATCGCGTGTATAACTTCACGCGTACCCCTGATATGCACGTTACCCGCTTTGCGTTCCTTGTTTGGCAGCCCTGTGGACTGGTCCAGGGTTAGCGCTGCCCTTTGCGATGATTTAGCGATTTTGATGGCTTTTCCTTGCGCGAGGGCGTTCTTGGGGGCGTTACTGGCGCTGCTGCAGGTTCGCTACGATACTCTGCGCCACGGCTGGTTTGGGAGCCTAAAATCCATGAATACGCTGTGCGCGGAAATCGGTTTTAGCGCACGAACCTGGCGCAGACAATCGCACGCGGACACTCTGCGCCAGCCGCTTGCGACACTTTTCTGCGAAATTCTATGAATTACCCTGATAGTCTTTAGAGGCATGTTGCAAGAGTGTTTGTTTCTATTGAGTATTTATTTTTCTAAGTATTTTTTATGGTTAAATGAATAAGCATGTGTAATACATAGAGAGAAGTTCAGACTAAACTTGAACAGGACACATACCTAGGCAGTCCTTCTGGAGTACAGGCACAGGAGACAGGGGATGGTGATTCTTCATGCAAAGATCAATTTCTATTTCAGAGAACTCCATGCTTGGTATTGTACCATAGGGCTGTTTCTCTAAACTTATGGCACGAGGTGGGGTTGGGCGCTTTTCACATAACATTATCAGACAAAATAGTCATACAATAACAACATGGCTAGTCAAATACGTTTTAAAAAAAGTTATACCTCCTTAATACCAAACTTGCCGAAAAACAATAAGTGACTGAGATTAGTGACTCTCCCATGTATGTTTGACAGTCTGTTCACGAGGTATGGAATATGGTTAAGTTAGGCAGTGTTAACTACTTTACAGATGAATGAAGTGACCTTCCGTCATTATTCAGGCAATAAGCCCTGAGCCGATGGGTTATTACTGTATAAGGTAATGCCCCTGGGGCCAATAGTTATAACAAAGTACCCGGGGGCATTAACCTATGCGGTAATGGCCCGACAACGATGGGCTTATTGCCATTAGTACCCTGGCCCGTTTAAGGAATACATTAGTTTTCAAAAATTGATTAGCAGGGTTTGCTAATTAAAGCATCCTTGATTTGCAAACAAACCCATTTGACTAACAATGTTGTACTCAAATGTTTAATGTCAGAAATTCTTTGTAGCCAAAACATACAATGAGAGTCAAGATAGCATGTTTGTCTACCTCTGAAGTAAGACATTAGTAAGATGAGTCAGGCTTGGCAAATTATTTAAAATTCTGCTGGATCTGCAAGTTGAGTAACTTAGTTTACCTACTCGACCGAAGAGAAATGCTTCTGACCCGTGGCAACAGATGACAAAAAATGTAATTCAGCTTTCGGTAGTAGAATGGTGCATGTCACCACAAACCCACTTTATGTTTGGCACACTGCTGCCACCCAGAGGCCATTCATTCACAGTGAAACTTGTATTTGATGTTTACTGCAACTAAAGAAAATGTTAAATAAATGTTGCAAACATCCCCAGCAAATGGAACTCGCTCTTCATAAAATCCACTTGAGTAGGCTAGTAGACTTTGCAAACCCTGGATGAATGTCTGTAAAATGTAAAGGGTTACCTGCATGAATGGACACAAATATATATGATTAAAACGGCTCTGAAAAAAGTTTTGCCAGCACTCGAACACAAGTGCGAATATATGATGCAATCATGATCATAGAGTAAAGCGAGCTCTAGAAGCTAACTACAGTGTATGGTATTGCAACAGATCTGTAGATGTACGGTCTGGATGCGACCATTGATCACTTCTTTGCAGACACACCTAGTTAGCTTTGCCTATTCATTTTGTAAGAGGAAATAAAGTAAGCGACTAAGCAGAGTGGATGGTGTAGCAGGCAGAGAAATGGAAAGATGTTGTGGAATATTGCAGTTTTCGGCCATCTCACTTTCAGGAAGCTGGTATTAAGCAATGGGGTGATAAGATAGAATGCCAACGAGTAATGGGATCAGCTCATGGGTTGAGCACCAGTTGCACAGATGAGTGCAATGAGCATGTCACATACCTAGTTTTTCCACCAAAGCATTTGGCCGTGTGATCATGTGAATTTTCAAACGTGCCCCCTCGTCAATGTGGTGCATCTTCCCTGATTAAATGAAATATAGTTGAAACTATGAGATTTAGATGCACCAACCTACATTTTACACTAAAGCTTGGAGACGAAACAGTGTTTTACAGTAGCAGTACTGTAATTATGCATTATGTAATAACTTACATTTTTAGGAATGGAATTATATGACTGTTTTAAAAAAAATGTTTTAACACATACTGGTCTTTGCCAGACAGGACATAGTCAGCTTAATAAAAGTATCATCCCAATTACGTCTAGTTAATAATTTGACAAAGAAAAAATTAATCTTGCCTAGCACTCCCACACAGGCCTTTGACACTTAAGATTGGAGGAGAGGGTTACTGCTTTATTCTCTCTCCATTAGCCGCTTTGAACTTGCAGTGAACAAAGAAAGAGGGTGGAGAGATACTGGGTCAAGACAGGACTGCAGGGTGAGCTGTGCTTTCACTGAACACAGTAGCTTAAATAGCTAGCTTTGCTACAAAAGTGTCAGTTTAAATAGCAAACATACTTAATTGCATAGCAATTTTCTATGTGACACCGCTTATTTTATGCCTTGCTATTAGACCGGGGTAATGATAGTGGGTTTTTTTCTAAATTGAGATGATTTGCGTTTCACAGTTGAAAACATAAAGTAAAAAACTGGCCACCGTGGACTAGAAAACATAGAATGTTTTCTCTTTCCATGGCGCTCATAGTAAAAAAAGAAAATGGCCACCATGGAATGGGAGAAGGGACTACATGTAGACTACATGTAGACTACATGTAGTCCCTTATCCCATTCCATGGTGGCATAAAAATAAAAACAACGAGCGAACACTGGCATGAGGGATGGGTAAGAGCGTGTGCAAACCTACCATCTGGTAAGGCTCGCAAACGCACCAATCAGTGCATTTGTTACACTAACAATAACCTGCACCGGGTACTAATGTTGTTTAAGTGTTACATTCACAGAGCGTTAGGTTCACTGCTATCAACCCAGGCAAAACCTTGTGAAACAGGCTATAATAGGCACTGCAAATGTATACTGCACTACTGAAGCCTCAAAATGACATAGGAATGAATGGTGCCAAACAGTGCTGGCCTTCTAGTAAGTCGTGCTGAGGTGCCCACCCGTCAATTTACAGGATACTCTGGGTCGTAGAAAATGTTTTGGGTGGCACAAATAAAAGTCCACTTGCATGATGGAGCAAAGACTCCAATGCTCTGAAACTAGCCAAAACTGTGATATGTATTAGGGAGACTCCCATGTGATCATGCCTTCATTTTCCCCAGTAGGGGTTCAAAAAGAATACATGTTGGGTACTTTACCCCTCCCTGACTCTCTCAGGCTGGGGGCAGGGTCAGAATGCTGATTGTACCCCTGTCCTAGGACAGGTATGGAGTAGGAAGGTTGAAGGCAGTCTCCTGACCCCTGACCTTCTGTCTGCTGCCGGCACCTGGAGAGTGGAGATGTCCGAACCAAGATAACTGTGTAAAAATGTGTATGTATGAGTGTGTGTATGCCTATGTGAATATTTTTATATGTATTGTAATTACTCCTACATCCCGTTCCCTTTCCTCCATACTTTTGTGACATTCCATCCTTCGGGACGGGACCAAAGCACTTGGAAGCATCAAAAATTAAATGTTGTCCTTCTTTCATTTTTACACGAGGCCACCACACGTATACAGATACGTAATCGGAGGAGAGTAAAAAAATATTTTTGAAGCTGTAGAGAATAATTCTTTATATCATTTTAAAGAAACAATCACTATGGATAATTGTACAGAACTAAAAAAATAAAAAGAAGGGAAGAGTTCACTATCTCTTGATTTCTTTTGTTTCCTATAATAGTTAGGAACAACATGACTTGAATATGCGCCTAAGAAAGCAAAACGATTATTTTACTAATAAGAAAACTATAATAGTCACCAGTATGTATGGAACATAGCCTATACCTATTAAAAAGTGTGAAACATAATGCTATATTAAAAGGATCTATAAATGATATACAACTAGACTGTTGCAGTATTCTGTTATTCGTACAGGTTTGTCAACATACTTAGGATTCAATGATTAATATACATATTATGCATAAGGTTGTTATTCTACAAGAAACATTAAGTATTGAAATAATTATGGATTGAAGAGGACTGACCCCTGACGAATGTCCAAAATATTAGCCAAGATATGAAATATGTGCATGTTGGTTGACAATATGGATGGGATGTTTTTCTATCTGTATGGTTTTACATGAAGTGAAGATCAGACTCCGCAAAAATGTTTTCCCAAGAGAGGTCAAGGTTGTGAGAGGTATGGGTGGATACATAGAGACAATAAAGGGAAATCAAAAAAATCTTGCGCAATAGCAAATATATGTATATTGTTGTACTTAGTATAATTATTTAGTTTACATTTTGCTTGGGAAAGTTATCTGTCAGGTTGTATTTTGTATAATAAGAAAATGTACATATACATTATTTCGGATTGAAAGTAGATGGCCTATAATGTTGTAGCATTTAGGATTGTGTACAGATCAATTTTTATTAGATAAGAAAACGTGTTGTTTAGAAAAAGGTTAATTAAATAATATTCTGGATGAACACAATTACTTTGGATGTAAATGAACTTAAAATAAGGAATTATGTGAGACTAAATGAAGCACAGAGCATTGTATTATTCCACAGCAACTATTATTGTATTCTCATTCATCAAGATGACACCTGTTAATACCTTCTCTCCTGCTGGGCTCCCTCTTAGATGTCAATCTGTCTGTTGATGGGCCTTCATCCTTTGCATTTCATCTTTCTCATTCTTTTGTGTCCTTTGTGTGCCCTTCGTATGCCCTAGTCTGACTTTGGCCATGTCACTCTTTTTTAGGCTGTCATCTTTGAATTACAAGCAAGGGCCATATTCCATATTCAACTTGTCTCCATAGCCATTCATCTCACTATTTGAGGATACTGCTATTAAGAATGCACTTTACCATTCAACCAGTCCCTGAACTTACTGACCTTCCATCTCTTAAAAAAACAGGCCCACGCAACCCTTTACCTTGGAAAACATTTTGACTTCTATTTTTATATTTTACACACATGCCTTTTTTCTACATAAATGTGATGTGTCCATTAACCTATTGAATGTGTGGATTACTGTAATGGATAATGGAGCCTGCACATTCCTTGTCTCAAGAGCGCTAAGTTCTGCAAATACAAACAGTTTAGGTGAACCAAAGTTCACAACTTTAGGATCAGAATACATAACTGCTGCAAGCAATATATTGTCATATTTAACAGGAATGTGCAATTCACCTTGTGAATTTATTGTAAATAAAATGAATATTGACTTTTAAAAATTAATTTAAATATCTGTTTATAAATATACTAAAACTATCATGTGCTTTACAGTTCATTCCCGGTCTCTCATTTCATTTCTGAACAGTGAAATGCATATAACAAATTGCTATATTCTTCTTGAACATGGCTGCATAAATACAGAAACTATTTGTATTAGCCAATTTTGTTTTGTAATACAACATTTGGTTGTGCCATGGTGGTCATACGTGCGTATGACACTTTCTGCCCTTCATTAACTCAAAAGGGAACACCCTCCCATAACCACAATATACCTCTCACCCTGTCAACTACTACCCACACAGTTATCATTCTATTAGAGACCTATTTATTTTCTCCACCGCACCATTTTTTTGGGGTGATATAGCACAGTTCTTTTGTGCTTAACACATTGCATCTCGAAAAAATTGTTCCATCTCCACACACAGAAACTGTGGATCATTATCTGTAAGTACACTGTTTGACAATCATTCCCTCCTAAAGATTTCATCCTTGAATTGTATTACCTCCTTAGCACTTGTTTCCTTCACAATTTACATTTTCACTCATCAGGATTATAGATCCACTAGAACAGTCACAAACCACCCCTCTCCACATCCCATCTCCCAAGGACCCAGATTATCTGTAGCCACTTCTTCCTACACTTGCCTTGGAACATCAAATGGAACCATGCGATGCTCTCAGTCGGTCTGCTCCTCATCCGAGCTTCCACACCCTCCACAATTCCCACATGCCCCTCATGAGCAATGTTGATCAACCTTTCTCTTGGCCCACTATGGTCACCCACTGTACCAGCTCTATAGAATAACCCATTCTCTATGTTCAACTCATCCTGAACTTCCCAAAGGTTACTTTAATCATCTGCCAACATTGCTTTCCTTGACCATTCTTTCTCGACATCTTCTGTTATTCTTCCTCGCGTCACATCATTTTTGCATTACCTATCCACTCATTCCATTGTTTGACACGCTTATGTGTAAGATACACTTTTTAGTCCACTCTGTGCCTCATTGCACCCTTCTCCTGCCACCTAAACTCTCAAGAAGTGCTGTACATAGTTATGTTCTCCTTCTGCAACCACTTCACATCAGAAGCATGGCACTGTAACCATGTAACTCACATGGCAAGTCTCCTAGACACAATGTCTGTTCCTTTACTTTCAAACACTGCATTCATAGGTTTATGATCAGTACTCAATAGCTCCACATACAAATCTTCTAAACTTGTCACCCCCACACGCATCCACATGCTTCTTTCTCAAGTACTTCTTTTCAACTCCCTTCAACCCACTTCACCAGTTGGTCATCTGTTGGTCAGCAGGTGCAAGCGGATCTAGGTCATGTGGCCTATGCCCCTCCCACATGTCAATCACTACTAAACTGATGCTGTCTTCCTGTTTTGCTGCCCTTTTGTGGATCGATGTTTCCAAAGCAAACATGTCTGTTTTCTTCTGCATGTCTCAGGGCAAGAGGTCTTGCAGCAGGCATCAGAAAGAGGAGACACTGTACACATGTCCAAGGATGTTTTGCTGCAGCCTTTGGAACATTTTGCCAGGTGGGAGGTCAAATTCACAGATGACAGTGGCATTAACTGAGATTCTTGAGAGCAAGTTAGTTACATTTTACACGATGGAGTATCTGTGGGACACCATCCTCAGTGAGTCTGGCATTTGAAAATAGGTAGGGCATCAACAGGAACAGACAGCAGACAATCAGCCACGCAGATGTTGATGCCTTTCTACTGGACACTTCACCTCTGGGAATGGTTGAATGACACATTACAGTATTGGTATGGTATAGCATTAGGTCCCACTGGCCAGCGGCACTTGTACGATTTGCTGTGATCTCTCTAAGCTGCTTCCCTGCAACTGTGCAGTCCGAGAGAGTTTTTAGTGTGGCTGGAATATTTATTCTAACTTCAGGAGAAGCTTTGCAGAGCTGCATGTTGAATATTTGACATTTACAAAGTATTTAATTGTGAAAGACTACAGAATGACATCTGCTCATAGCCAATACATCTTGAATGAGGATGACAATTGTTTGTTACCTTGAACATGTCTAGTCCTATAAGTGGAATTTAGTTGTTTTCTGTTGTGTGTAGCTGGGAAACATAACTGTATTAATTTGGTTGTACAGAGGTATTGGCATAGTGCCTAGGGTTCACTCCCCCCTTGCTGTTTGATTCTGCCCCTGCTTGGCCGCTTCCATAGCCCTCTACCACGCAAGGGGGCATCCACATGAGGCCCGTCCCTCCCCTGCCTCTGTGATGTTTCTGCTGTGGCTTCTTCCAATGGCCTGCCTACTCTCCCTAAGGTCTACATCACTGCTTTTGCCTCATCCCGCTCTGTCCCATGCTCGTGAACCGGTTGCCACAAAGAACACGAGGTTCCACTACTACTAATCAATCATGGGCAAACTCCCTCCTCCTGCAATGAGAAATGGAGGGCCCCTAGCCGTCTTCCCCTTTCCCTCTGTATAGCAAGCACACCATAACTGCCACAAACAACGAGAAACTTGTATTTGCGTGAACTCAGTAACCCAAAAGTGTGTGAGAGCCACAGAGAACCAGCACAACTCCAATTGAGCATACACGGTAACTGATAACATAGTCTTACAACTACAAAAAGTACAATTCAATACAATACAATAAAGCAGTACACGACAAACACACAAAGTGCACAGTTTATTTATTTGTGTTTTTGTTTTGTTTTGGTGAAACAGCGCGGTATGTGAACTTCTTTTTCCCTTTATAAGGGGACACAAAAAGGGAAAGGTACAAGAGGAAAAGCAAACTTGTGTTCCTTTTCTTATATAGGGAAACGAACACAATATCACACACTGAACAAACACTTAGAAAAAGGGGAACCGAAAAATGGCTTCAGAAACACACTAAACATCAGATTAGCACACAAAGAACAAAGCAAAACAGATAACACTCAAAAGAATGATCAAAACTATCAAAAAGCAGCAACCACCCTCCAAGTTAGACTTTGACCTGTGTAACACCTAGTGCCAAGGACGAGAATACTCGTCCTTTTTGCATAGACTTCAATAATAGCCTGGCACGTAAGGGGCTAAGAGCCTAGCAAAACCCACAAATAAACAGGAAGAGAGCTGCGCCTTATATAGTGGGTCAACCTTCTTTAGGAGATTTGTGTCCTCCGATTGGCTTCACAAACTGTGACAAACTCGATTAATCACACAAAAGGGACCTGGTTGGTTTGATGAACACAACGAATAAGCCTGTTATTCTCCCCAAAATTGCCTGTTCAGGCTTGGACAACAAATCATTGCATGGGATTCGAAAGCCCACCGCAGTGTTACTAGGACTTTTTCAGAACAGATTAATTCACAAACACGTTTTTAAGAAGTTGGTCTACGCCTATTTAACTTGCTTACTTCCAAATTTGGGATAACCCAACAAACATATGCAGTGGGATATGACAACATATCATTGGTGATTGCTGTTGCAGCACCATTAAATAATTCACAGCAGGGTACTGTCTTATCTGCGCAAGGCAGATGTTGCTCCTCCTTCATCAGATGCCTCTGCCTGACCCCCTGCCAATGTCCCTGCAGCTATTCCACTCCACTGTCAAAGAGAGAAGCTATGGAGTACAACCTCAATCTGACCCCAAGGAAGTGAGCCGCGTGACATGTCTTTATGTTCCTTGAGGTACTGAACTCAAGTGCATTTCTTTTTATATTTCCATGTCCCTTGTTCTTTATCACACCACGTTTACAGGGCCATTCTGAAGATAGCACACATTTTTATTTGTATATGAGACTGAACACCAGAGGGTGCAGTTTTACAAAGCAGACATGTGTCATTTGTCGTTTTTATGCCTGCTGTTCATTTAGTACAGCCATTTCCATTATTACATGTTCTTTGTATCGCCACTCCCTGTTACCCCCTGTTCTTTGCTACTGCACTCCCTGGTTTCCTGTTGTATCTTTTCATGTTCTTGGTCTCTGTCCTATCGCAGGCCCGCTTTAGAAAAGTGCTGCTGTTTTATTTCCTGAATTTAATTTCACACTGGCACTCCCAACATTTTGACATGCAAGCAAGGCATTCCTGTGCATGTTGTGTGCATACTTCACTTGGGAAAACACATTATTGCAACTCTGACCGTAATTAGACGTATGTATTCCTCCATGTATGGTGCTAAAATGCTCTAATCGGCTGCCGCAGGGCACTTTGGGTATTGGGGCAATAGATATAAGAGAACAATCATAATGGTAGGTGCCAAGGTTCACATTGTTATTGCTTTGTACTAATTTCTCGTAGTTTACATAATCATTTGGAATTTTATTTACTAGGTTGGGAGCTGTGTTTTGCCCTTATGTACAAGTTTCTGATGCACATCTTACATTTTTATTTGGAAAGTGCCCTAAAATGTAAACAACTGCATTCCCATCCTCATTTTTTGCTGCCGCATTACTAGTACACTGTGCATGTCAACAGGTTTTTCCCAGTCTCAACATGGTTCAGGATTGCCTGTGTAGTGCCAAAGGGAAACTCCAAGAAGGGGGACACGCACGTGCAGAGGGCACAATTCATATTTTAGGGGAAGGCTATGCATCCACTTTTTTATCTGTTGGGGCTTTGCGTACAAGTTGCGTAACAATGGAAATGTTTAAAACAAAAAAACTCAATACTAGGAACATGAAAATCATCACACACCAGTAATCAGAAGAACAACACATTATGCTACTTGCCCTTTATCCGGAGACTGCAAGATCTCGTAAATACTCTACAACCGGTCTATAATACCAGCCGTACCTGGCCGCTAAGCTCCACATATCTGGTGGCACACGCTCCTCGTGCAGCAAATTGACCAAATGGCTTCAATCACAACTCTTCCACAAAGAGAGGACCCGCAAACAATCCTTCTCTTGTCCTCCCGCAAGCCATTGTTGGATTACACAGCAGCTGACATGGTTGCGATATAAGCGCCCAATAAACAGGCACATATTCTTCGTACACAGTAGTTGTTTGCAGTGTTATGCCTTGGACATCGAGTGTATAACAATATGCAGTAATGGCAATTCTCCTTCCAGAATACTGAGCTCACCCGAGAGAGGAGTTTGTGTTGCAAGAGTTCTACAAATAAACACGTGGTCTGAGCAGCCACCACAGGTGATTTTAAAAATGTGCGGGCTCTTTATGCTAGACCATGTCGCGTTGGTGTTTTCTTGCTCCCCTCGGTGATCCCAATTGTCAGCCAGATTAGCAGCTGTTCTTTCACATTGGAGCACATTCGATCCTTTACCCAGAGTGTCTGCAGGTTTTGCTACACATATGTTGCCGTTCCCATTGTTCTGAACATATTGTTTAATTGCACGCAACCAGGATCAAGGCATTACATATGCAATTGAATGTATCACCTCGGTTCTGCGCTCCGTAAAGTACTGTGTCCGTCTAGGCACAGTGCTGATATGGTTTAGACAAACCGTAATATTTGACAAACCAATACATTGTCATGAATAAGGTCACTGATCTGGGGCTCACGTGCCCTTCTTACAGTCAGTTCTAGCACTCTGATTTCCCATTGAAATGAAATCATTTCTTTGTGAAGTCAGAGCACTTGCACTCTGACTTTACTAAGAAATGAAATAAATGAGACAGTCAGAAAGAGGGAGGGGTGAATCCATGTGCCAGATTTTCTAGCGTCCATGGAAGGAGATGAAGCCTGTCATATCCTGGCTGGTCTTCCCAATGCTTTTCACAGGCTGCCCATGAACCAGTGCATCAGTGTCCATCTCGGCAGCCCTGCTCCATGGGCAGTGCTGTGTATGGCATTGGGAACACCAGCAGTCTTCGCATTTGCAAAGAATCCAAACAGTAGCTATTAAAGTCCAGTCTCATGAATGGAATGCCTGCAAGATTTCTTTCATTTGAAAACTGTGGCATCTACACAAAAATGTATATTCCTCTAGCACCTCTTTTTATTGCTCTGTCTTGTACTCTATTGCTGACTCTTTCTGTTAAATACTCCGTCTCTTGCTTTCCATGTCTTCACTTTTTACTTTTTTTAAAAATCGCTTTCCCTTTTCTCTTTTACATTTCTTGTGTCAGTTCTCCCTTCTTGTTGCTATCTCTCATTTAATCTGTTCTTATTTGTGCCGCTACATCATAACACTGACACTACATGCGTTATTGCATTAATCTTGGTTACTATCTCCTTTTACTGCCGCAACATTTGTATTGCTGCCGCCATCCCTTTTTCTATGACGCATCCTTGCTCACTCTTTCTGTACAGAATGAGGCGCTGATATGTAGAAAGCATCAAACCTAATTTTGAAATGAGATGCAACTATATACAACCTTGTGCCCAGTACATTTGGCCGTTCATGCTTTGCATGTCCTGTAGATGTTTACTAATGCATCAGTCATGCAAATTCCCAGACACCGAGTTAATGTCAGATTCCTGTATTTGTGCGTCACTAGTTGGCATGGGGAGCCAAAAGTAGCTCCTGGTAGCTGTTGGTATCAAGCTAACCAGGCTATTCTGGGCACTATCCATGAGCTAAATAGCTTCCTGCTCCCAGCAATTGGGAACCATGGACAGGTGTAGGCGGGCAGGGTAACAGAACTCTTGTTTTTCCGAATTAACACTTATCATTGTTGCCCACTACCTATCTATCTCTCTTAAATCCCACTTGTCCTAATGGTCTTTAACCACATGGGAATTGTGCCAACGGATGGATGTGGGGTATGTGCAGGAAGGCAGGGCAGCAGGAGGATATGATGAGTCACAGGAAAAGGTCCCAATATGTGCACATTGTTTCAAATATGTACAGGACCCATTAAACACACAGACAACTTCAACTTCAACTCTTGCAATCTTTTTGGCAAGTTGGTCTCCAACTTTGCCCCAGAGGGAGATAGAGCAAAGCCTCCTTCAGCACATCGGTTGTGTGGCCCGTATGGCATGGAAAAAGAACAAAAGCAATTATTTACAGGTAGTCATGGGGGTGCTGACCCCATATACAGCTAAAGTGTACCCAGTGTCCCTAAAAGGTCCAACAGCCCAGAATGTCCTACCTAAACCTATCACTATTAAAATATATTTAGAATCCCTAACCCACCTAAGCAGCTGTAAATCACTCAACACTTTATGACAAAAGGGCTCTTCTTAAAATATTTGTATTTTTTAGAGTTGGAGGCTTGGTCAGGGCTGCATGTTGTCCCATATTCCTTTAAGAATTCCCTTCTGGATGTGGATCAGGTCCTGCCGCCCTGACCTGTCCCTGTGGTTGAAGTGCCCCAGATTGTGGATCCCCCTGCTGCCAATTGGCTACATGGCCCTCAAAGGAGTGCTGGAAGCCCTGGGTACATATGGCAGGGTCAGCCCGGGTTGAATCGAGTGACAAGGGGCTGGCAGCCAGAAGTACAAAGAACCTCAGGACGTTTATGCAAGAAGTAGGCCAGGGTTATTAAGAGCAGCTGGGTGCAGGCCGGCATGTGTGCAACCCCTGAGCCACATACTACATGAGCTGCCTGGTTCCTTAGAAGTGCTGGCAGAGTCGGACAGGCCTGTTTCACGTACCGCGGACGCCGCCTTTGCGAAGAGATGAGGAAGGAGTGTCCGCTCCAGCAGCAGGCCAACATCTGGCTTAACAAGGGCTCTACTACAGTGCCCTTGTTAATTAAGCCTCAGATTGATATGATATGATATGATATGGCATTTGTAAGGCGCCTATACACAAGTGTTTCAATGCGCGAAAAGATTGTTTTTGTTAAAACGTTAGAAACAGTCCATGAGGTGTGTACCTACTTCATTATGTACACCCCAGAGGAAACATACATTTATCATATTATAGTACATTGCATTACACACCATCCACACTATTCCATGAATTCCTTGAAGTGTCCTCAGGGCCAACCGGATATCCGGTCTATAGAGAGGGTGGTTTAAGGGCATCAGTCCTTCTCAGATTGTGGCACATGGGCCAGGTCCAGGGCTCCATTACCGTGGTGCTCTACCTCCTTTTGTTTGATGCGCTTTTCTGAATCATGCATTTAATAACACGTTGCGTTGTTCAAAGCACCTGGAAGCACATTTAAGGCAGAAAGTGAGTGCTGTAGAAAACAAAAACAAATGAGAAAATATGAAAGAAAAGAAATTCTAGTTTATGGAAAGCGCCACTTGTTTCAAAGGATGGGGCACAAGCTTAACTTGCCAAAAAAGCACAAAGTGTGCAGATCACCACTTCTCTTGCCTGTGAGTCTTTTTGGGGCACATTCACTTCTATTTTTGTAATTGATATGTGTTTCTTATATCGTGCTGCATGCCGGACTTCAGCCTCTAAGCACAGGACCATGACTGGATATCGAACCCATGCCGCTTATTGTAGTCTTGTTTCCAAGATGAGTGCATTGCCCCTGAACTATCCTCCCGGCCAATATCACACCAATTATCTCCTCTTTGAATGGTTGGCCCGATGGGCAGGCACTAAGAGCTGTTTTGGGGTGAACTGATGTTCACTTTGCTGCCTTGCAACCTGAAAGATTCCCTCCGTGCCTATCAGTCCTGTGAGATGCAGTTATGGTGGCATAACGCTCTGTACAAGCAACAAAGCATGTCATAGACTAATGGAAACAGTCAAAGCACCGCAAAATAACGTACCAGAAGGACACCAGACTGTTCACTGCATACAGTAAGGCATACACCTGGCCCTTCTCTCCCTGTCTACTCTGTGTGTCGCACATCCACGTCTTTCGTTCTCATGCTCCAATAAGCACAGCCTGCATAGGTAGCTTAGGCTATGTGTTTTCACTATAGATGGCTATGTAGCACTATAATATAATAGCCTTCTGCCCAATAAGGCATCAAGCTTTCTCACATTTGTTATATAAAGGTGCCAGGCTTTTTCATTATTACTGTGCTAGTTCGACCGCTCTATTTCCTTTCCTTCAGGTTACCAACAGTATTGAACTTCATACACAGGCTATTCTTGACTACGCTACTCTTGGATCAGGCTGGGAAGTCACAGAATTAATATTTTGGCGTTTTACCTGGTCTACAACATATAGCGATACCTCTGCAAATAAGTCACCAAACATCCAGGATTGCCTGAACATTCATTTAAGTCCCTCATTGATATAACATATTACACTGTGCACTAACTCAGAATTCACCAAATGTGCCTTGGAAACATAACGTAATTACCACAACAGTGTAGGGCACACCCACCCCCTCCGTTTTGCTGGACTATGATCCAACTAACTGGACTGAGATGTACCCAGATTATCACAAACCATTATTACTCTGCTGCATCACTCTCGCCTTCTGTTTATTGCATCTGTGTCCTGTTTTTCAATCCTCTTTCCCCTCAATCATTGTCTCTACGTCAGCAGACCAGGATCTGGTTACTCCGGTGGAGGCACCGTAAACTGCTCCACGAACAAACCTAGGTGCTCTGATACTACTACAGTGGTGATTTGGCACAGCATCAAAGCAGATTACCATAACACAGCTTACCACGTACAGGTTTTCTGTCCTAATGAAAGTATTTCCTCCCTCTTGTTTTCCTTTCAATCAATCAATCATATCTCTTCCAGTTCATCTTGATATAACAAAAATCAGTTAACTGATCCATGCCTGTTGACTCACCCCCAAAGTACTTGTGAACTGTATTAACACAATCACCTTCAATCCAAATACTTCACCCACTATGTGCCATCCTGCCCTCACTCTCCTCTCTTTGTCAAACATAGGTCATAGTTAAGACCCCCGGTTGTATGGCATTTATTTTTTCTACATTTCTATCTGTATTTATCCATATTTATTTTGTGGAAATTTTATCTTTGTTTAGCCACATTTATTTTTTGATTTGTATAAACAATTAGGCAGCAAGTAGTATTTTTCCACACTTATTGAAATGAGAAATGTTGTTCTTCATTTACTTTAATTGGATGCTCACAGAGTTGGGCTCCTGCAAATCTAGCTGTTATCCATTTGTACATCAAACCAAATGGTTACTCCTGCTGTTGTTCCTTGCAGGCATTTAAACATCTTCAAAGGGAAACATATTTCGTTTTTATTCTCTTAATTGTATTACATTGTACAGGCATCTGCCTACAAGGCATGAGTGGCAACTTGAAGAGTTCAGCAATAGGACTACATTTCTGATTTTTTTCAATTTTTTACAAATGAATACTGAAAGGAAAGAGAATGCTTTTCATCTGTATGTACCTGTGAAAATCAGTAAAAAATGAAAATAGCGTCATAGTACAAGTAATTAACAATAACACTTTCCCATAGCCGGCCTTAACCACTTGCCACAAAGTTGCTTCTATGATCCCTATTCATGCATCATGTTTCCCCATCTACCTATGTCACTCCCAGTTAGCACTTGTTGCATCTAAAAATCCAGGTTCACCCCTCACCGCTGCCCTGTTTTTCTGAAATCCATCAACCATAAAACACTCAGTCCTAAAAAGGGTGTGTAGGTGGTGCGTGCCTGTTGGATTACATCCTGATGGAAAAACAGTTGACCCCAGTAAAGCCCATCGGCATCTGTAGTAGGAACAGAAGTGACCAAACCTATAATCCTAATAACTAATTTTGCATCCATTTCTGTCACAAAGCACCTAAACTGTTCATGCAGCACAATGCCCAGCTCATCAGAAATTAATACGCAAAGGGATAAATGACCTTGGCAAAAGGGAAATGAGGCCCTACCACAGAGTCAGATTTATCCACCTTCAATTTTACCTTCAAATAGGTGCAACACAATGAGGGGTGTTCCATTATGGTCCACTGGCAATTACTTAAGCAATATTGCCCCAGCACGTAGGGGTTTATTGCTATTAGCCTCCCAGAGTGCTTTTCCAGAATTCTAATAGTTGTTTTCCTTTAGGTTGAGAAATGGCATGATTGCTGTTTCTCAACTTAAATAAACTACAAAACAAGATGGCTGCCATGAAAAAGGGAGAAGGGAACTACACATATTCCCTTTTCCCTTTCCATGGTAGCCATTGCTATGACAGGGGAAGCAGCAAGGGACGAGGAAGCTACAGGTAAGTGTGGCGGGAGGGAGTTTGGGGGAAGGTGTTGAGAGAGGTGGAAATTGGGGTGGGGAATGGACAGAAGGGTGAAGGGACAGCACTTACATGCCTCCTAGCAGGGTAGATGACACGTTCCATCTCTGAGGGGCTCGGAATGGAGGCTTTACCATGAGATCAAGCTCCTGTTCTGAGCTTTGTAATTGGCAGGCCGCCGTCTGCCCCTTTCACTTCCCCCCTGCCCCGACAGGGTGCTAATCCAACTTATTTGTGATGTTCATTGCATGATGCAGTTCAACAAACCATTGTCAATGTTATGTAAATAGCAGTGTAACTTATTCTACTTGTGCCTTGAAACACTTGTGTATAGGGGCGTTATAAATGCCATATCATATCATATGGTAGAGCCTCATTACGAGGCTGGCGGTAGCCCTGCCTGTAATACAGGCACGGCTAACGCCGGTATTTTTATTTTTCCAGCTCCCAGGAATGGGCAATTACCGGGTCATTACAGCCTTGCCGAACCCGGTAATTGCCCATTCCTGGGTGCAAGAAAATATTCTTCCCCATTCCCATTTTGCCCCATAGGGCTCGATGGGAATGGGGAAGTCGGATGCACCGGCACCGTTATCAATGCTGGCGGTGCATCCGACAAGCTCTGCTCGCGGGTGCCGGTACGGCTGCCAGGTCAGACCTGGCAGCCGCAATGGCACCCGTGAGCAGAACTCGTAGTTTGCCAGTCCGGGAACTCTGGTACCGGCATGCTTACCAGTACCATAGTTCCCAGACCGGCAAACTTATAATAAGGCCCATAGTGGCAGTCTCAAATATGCCATCAAGCTATTTTTGGCGGGGGGAAATCGTCCCTTCATAAAGTTATAGAGATAGAGTATTTGACTTTGTATTTAATTGAAGAGCATGGATGCCTATTTAGATTGGAAATGACTTACAATAACCCGTTGACAAATGGATGAAGCATTCTCAGGAAGGGTGCCTGTACAATATCACATAGATAAGTGGTGAGCCAGTTTATACAGGTGTAAAAAAGTGGAACTTATATCGGGACATAGAAAACAGAACAATATATATATTAGAAAACAGGTTACTTATAAAAGTAATACTAACCCAATAGGGCAAGAGCTTCAAACTAAAGATGAGTGCTATATAAATATACAAAATTACACTATTAAGCGTCAATAGAGGGAGTGGATGTGTCAGGTAGGGGGGATGGGGGAGACGGCAGGGGGCACTCCCTCTTTAGCATATAATGGGATGGCTTTGATTGTGATGGGCAGTGGGTTCCAGTAGAGCGGGGTGAGTACGAGTAAAAGCTGAAGTTAGAGGAAGCACAGTTGATCCTTTGGGACAGTGAGGTTTGAGTGCACAGGAGGATCGAAGACAATCAGGCAGGAACTAACTTCTATTTTTGAATGGTTCAGCATGAGACAGCGGAAAGCCATCCGTGGCAAATTGCAGTGACACATTTTGTGATCCATTGCGCTCGCTAGGGTGGAGGGAAAGGAGAAAAATATTTGAGTGGATATTGTAAGTGAAACAAAGTGATACGTCTTTCTAGGGCAGAGGTATAGAGGGTGAAGAGCAGAGGTCCAAGGACTGATCTTATCCTTGGGGGAAGCCAACAGAGAGAGTCGGAAGGCCCAAATGGAAAGAAAAGAACCTTATAATACTGTTTGTCGCTATCTACGCAAAGTGCTCTTTCATGCTGCACAGCACTGCTGTTGTTTACTGGTATGTCTGCTGCTCTGTCCATATCTTTACGGCTTTTAGTAGGAGGCTAAATCTGCCATACCTAGCCTATCCACACACAACCAAATCAGTAAGTGCAAATGTATTACTATGTTCTCAACAGTAACTAAATTCAACTTGCATGTAGTGATTTACAAATCAAAATAAAACTAATAAATACCCAATAATTCAGTCACAAATGATCTGTATGGTAGCATGTGGGACTCAAGAACAATTCTGTAGCATGTTTATTAGTCATTGTAATTGGTTATTTATAATGTGCGCTTAATACCCTGAGGTCTCTAAGCACAGACCAAGAGATTGGCCCTGTATTGCTCCACGTCGTCCTGCTTCCAAGGCAATCGCGTGGCCCCTGAGCTATCCTCCCGAGGATAGCTCAGTAGTCACTTTACATGAGTCATATATTCAATATTACAATGTATATGGGTATTAGTTCTGGGGAATGGATAGCTTTAGTGCCAAGAAACCTCATTGCAGTGAACCCCATACTATAGTAAACCATACCATATCGTATCATACCAGTAATTCATGATAAGAGCTCAATTCTGTTTTAACAAAGGGATAATATTCAATGTTACTTCCCTGTTTCCATTGCATTTTATGCTTTCAGGGGAGAGAGAATTGTCAAATTGGAGAAAGTGAAAGCAGAGGTATATTTAGCCAACTTGGGTTTTGGGGTTATTCGTGGGGCTAGGAATAGGAGATAATCTCTCAATACATAGCCTCAGATGGTACTACTTCCGAGGGCGAACTGAGGAATGCTGTGGTCCACAATCCCTAGGAAAAGCAGCCAATTAATTCAAAAAGGATTAGTCAGCTGAGCAGGGACATCTGAAGATGACCTGTAAAGTTAGCTCCCTGTCTATTGCCATCAAGTACAGTTTCCTCATACTCATTACAGTACAACACCTCAAAGTTTTGATAATTGTGTGTTCGAAGTATTTATGTCTCTTTGAATTAGTATATAACGTTATGATAAATAATTGTTCACCAGTAGGGTTAGGTGAATTTAATTGAGCTATATTGGCAATTTGTGGATCAGTTTTTGCTTAGCATATTTCATTGACAATCATCACTATTTTGCGTACAAGAATTTCTCTGTGAAATCTGTTTACTTGAAAAAATCTAAATAATTTGACAAATTTAAAAATGTTTTTCTTGTTAAAAAAAATAAGTAATTTCATTAAGAAAAAAAGTGATTCCCTGTGTATATATATATTTTTTTTTAATTCGTTTTGATCAAATTAGATCTTTACAAAATATTAAAACCAATATATTGCCAATTAATGATCAACACTAAATTTACAGTTGTCCTTTATACAGTTCTACAAAACAGAGGACATGCCTTTAAAAAAGAAAAAAAAGAGAGAGAAAATAGAGAAAAAGAAAAGGAAAAACTTCACTCCCCCAAAAACCTGCACCCGATCCTAAGTTGTTGATTTTTATTGCTGAGTTAAAAAAGGGATTCCCTGTATACTTACGTATCTGCGTGAAGCACCCACCAATTCACAGGAAAAGCAAATATCTCCAATTTTCAAATGATTTACCATTTGTTAGACATTCAGATCTAATTTAAAATGTGTTCTTATACTCCACATAAGTGCCAAACCAACAGATTATTAGGATAAAATAAGTGAAAAGTGACTAACCTTGTCAGTTTTGGCTGATCGATATAAAAAAAATACATGTATAGAATCATTTTAACTTTCCAAAAACTTGTGTTCTGCTTCATGTCCATGCATTGGGAGCTTCAGGATGAATACAAAGCAGCTCCATTGCATTACGGCTACTCTATAGGTATTCTCTTCTTTCTAATAAGGACAGTACTACAAAAAGGAGGCAGGTTTCAGGTCTGGTAAATATTGACGAATACCTCAGTTCATCAGGTACCCGTTGCCATTCTATGTCATGCTAAACCTGTTTCCAATCTTCTGTAGTGATAATTAATGCAGAGTCCCAGAAGGATCCTGTGAGGTGGGTGAAGTAGAAGTAAATGCAGGGTGGAATTAGTGTCAGTTCACTGACCAGAGGTTTCCAGAATTATGCAGTGGCACTTGCCATGGCAAGAGTGAAGAACAGGGAGAAATGCTGAGGGACTCAGGATTAAATTGTCTGGTAGAGAGTGACACTGACTGAAGAGGTTGCTGCTGTTCCCCATATAGACTTTTAACAAGGCACAATCCCAAACTAGAGTCCTTTCTCTGGTACCGTGTGGTTATTCTTCTTATGTGAAGGGAGTGGACCCCTCCCTTTCATGCATGCTCATATGAAGCTGTGCGACAAGGGCATGGATTCATATAGGGGAGCTGTGCGTCCCTGGATGCATGTGGGCTCTTTCCATGATCACTTGACTGGATTATACTTCATTGTAAGGATGTGACTGACAGTAGAACAGGTGCTACATCCGTGGAAGATGGGAAACCATGTGGAAGAGCATAGCAGATGTACCAGTGAACTTTATAGACCTGCTGCCCTAGAAACAGGGGGCCCTTTAGTTCTTCCATGTACATCTCACTCCTGACAGATCGTCCTTAATCGAGGGATGGAGGGTGCTCAAGCTGGCTCCTTTCAAAAGCTTTTTGAAAGATTAGTAGTATGCAGGCATCACAGAGTCATGCTACATCCTTTCAGAACACAAATCATACGTCAATCAATAGCATAATGTGTTTCTTGGCTGGCTGTATTTGCTTTTGGTCTTAATACTGAAAAGAAAAAAAAAAAGTTGATTACCCAAAAGATTAATAACCCCATTCAGATGATTGATCTGCTTCAAGAGTGAAGATATTTGTTGCATGACCATAAATGAACCATGGGATGATGCATAATGAATTATTAATGAGAATAGTATGGATCAGAAAGAAAGGCAATCAGTAGAATGTCAAATACACTGCATGGGAAAATACGTACATAGACATTTGAGAAAAAATCGCAATGGTTCATGCATCACTATTGCCATGCACATTTGTTATAACATTGTATTGCAGTTGATTTTAGGGAACAGTATTACAGTTAACATATCTTAATATCAAGTGAAAACATAAACCTCACCATATGCCATTACTATCTGTCCAACAATGAGATGCTCGATAAGATGGGTCCCTGACTGCTATTAGTACAGCTGGCTTGATGTTAGAATTGCTGTTACGTTAAGCAGTGCAATTAAGGGCAAGGCATCAGCAAACTTCCCTTTCCCGACCAAACAGGATTTCTTTGAGGAGCATTATGTTTTTGACTATTGCATCTGCCAGATTTCACCCCTGAGGTGTGGAGTCAGTGGTGGTTTCAATTCTGTTTGATCTAGGGATGGGCGCCGACTTGCGGAGTGACGTCCCCCTATTATTCCTAGACCTATCAATTCAAAACCAGATCATACCATTCTTTTAAAAGTGCTCTATTTTATGTGAATTAGCCAGCGGGTCCCTCATTTAATATAATCTTTTCTAACTTACATAGCACATGCTGTGTCCTTGCCACTTTTCAGATCGTAGCTTTTGTCATTAAAATATGGTGTCCTTCATAGTAGGGCTGTCTCCCCTGATCTTTAACATCCATATTGTTACAATAGTGCAGATAATAGTATCCTATGGCTTCAATTTTATGCAGACAACACATAGCTGCTTTTCAAGTTGAACGCATTTGCAGGATTTTCGAAATCTAAATTTATCCAGTGTTTGCTTGCCATCAATTACTCAATGTCAACTAATACATTAAGGGGGTAATTCATAGAATTTAGCGCAGAAGTGGCGCACGTGGCTGGCGCACAGAGGGAACGTGTGCCAGTCTGCACCAGCCACGTGCGCCACAACCCATTTTGACGCACAACTTATTCATGGATACTAATATCATTAACCAGCCGTGGCGCAAAGTGGCGCAGCGACCCTGCAGCAGCGCCAGTTATGGCCCCAACCGCGCCCCATGCGCCAAAAACATGGCCACAATCCTGTACATGGCACAAAGGCCAGTGGACCAGCATGCAGTCCCCCAACCACGAAAACATGCTAAAAACACCACACAGCCCTCACGCTCCAGCGAAATTGCATGGAAAATTCCCTGTGCACCCCTCGGAATACGCTTACCCCACTCGTGCCAGCGAAATCGCATGTAAAACTCCCTGTGCAGCCCTTGGATTACGCGTAACCCACTCGCGCCAGCAAAATCCTGTGTAAAACTCCCCACTCACCCCTCGGAATACGTGTACCCTGCTCGCGCCAGCAAAATCATGTGGAAATCTCCCTGTGCACTCCTCAGAATACGCGTATCCCGCTCGCGCCAGCGAAATCACGTGTAAAACTCCCCACAAACCCCTCGGAATACGTGTACCCCGCTCACGCCAGCAAAATCATATGTAAAACTCCCTGCACACCCTTTGGATTACGCGCACCCGCTCACGCCAGCGAAATCGCATGTAAAACTCCCTGCGCACCCCTCGGAATACGCATACCCCGTTCGTGCCAGCAAAATCGTGTGGCAAAAGTCCCCCCTGTGGTGTGGGCTGCCTGTGGGACATGTCCAGGGGTCATGGGCGGCCTGCGGGACATGCCCAGGGGTGATGGGCTGCGTGCGGGGCATGCCCAGGGGTGATGGGCACCTACCAGCAGGCCCTGACACATAACCCGCAACCCCCCATTGACGGGCACCTGCCAGCAGGCCCTGACTCATGTCCCCCACCCCACCCCCAGTGATGGGCACCTGCCAGCAGGCCCCGACTCATGTCCCCACACCCCCATTGACTAGCACCTGCCAGCAGGCCCCGACTCATGACTCCCCACCCTTTATTGACGGGCACCTGACAGCAGGCCCCGACTCATGCCCCCTCACCCCCCAGTGATGGGCACCTGCCAGCAGGACCCGACACATGGCCCACCAAACACCATGTCATAACAAAACAGACCCAGGGCCCTAATGCCATCCGGAATCCCCCGCGCCCCGCAGTACAGGCACGCAACCATCCACTGCACCCACTCCCAAATTAGCCATGCCAGGAGAGTCTGCAAACAACCAGCATGCCCATGAATAAATGTCCAACAGAGCCACACAGTGGCAATACATGACTGAGCCAATGCTCATAGAGCCATGCACAAAACCAATGAGAGTACACAACACCAATAATGAAGATATATGAAATGTATTGAAAAACATAAAAAATGACATAATGAAAACCACACATGCAAATGAAGAAATAATGAATGCAATACCAAAAATAAAGTCAAATACAATGAAAAACAAATATCCACGACATGAAAACTGAAAAGTGGTCCATCGCCAAGGTCCATATAAAGTAGATAAAAAACAAAAGTACAAAAAACCATTGCTCCATGGGATGATGTAATAACGAAAGTATGTACAAGACTGGTACTATTTACACTGAAAGTCAGAAGGGTCCATGATCCCAAAACAAAAGGAAACCTACCGAAAATCCTATCTAAAATACAACTATATACAAAAAGTGGAGCAAAGTCTGTGAACTCAAATAAAAATATAAACCAAATGAAACCTAAGCCTAAATAACTATATACAAAGGCGGCGGGCTAGTCCAACGGTTCACTTTTTGATGTTCCGGGCCAGGGCATCATCGAACTCCATGTCGATGTTCCAGAGGTGGGCCTCTTCCCTGGCCTCGAGGTCTCGCAGGGATGCAGCCATGGCCTCCTCCAACTCCCTGCGAGTTGCCTCAAGGCACTCATCCGGCCTCAGTGCCCTGTGCATGGAGTTCTCCACCCTGACCATTGTGAGCCGTGCCCTCTCCGCCCGACGCCGCTCTGCACCTATTTTCTGGCCAAACCGCTGCCACATGGAAGACACTCCCAATCCCGGATCCTCCTTCTTGCCGGCCGATGCCTGCCCCGATGATGTTGATGGCCCCCGGGGCCACATGCCTCCTATGCCGAGCCTGATGCCACCACCATTCCGCTGCCTGCCACCACCACCACGACTTCCTTCGGGTAGATGGCAACACTCGGGGCCGTCATGCAGGTGCCCTGCTTGAATGGCCCTGCACATCGTCCATTGCCAGGGGTCCAGTTGCTGGGGTGACCACCTTTGCTGGAGCTCCGACTCCCGACTGTGGCAGGAATGGGATCTCCACCAGCCTGGCTGCGTTGGTTGGGGCAGGTCCAAAGGGGGCCCTGGTGTCATCTAGGCTGGAAGACGGCACAGAGAACGACTGATGTATAGTGTGCACAGAGGAGGAGATGGCCACAAGACAGAGCGACACATGGAGGAAACCCCCGACCACGAGCCCTCTCAACTGGGCCACGTTGGCACATGTCTCTTCGTGATCACGAATTACACATGTGCGCAACGCGACACCAATGAGGACGGACTCGATCCTGTCACGGGTCCCCACGTCCGCAGGTAGAGGAGTGCCAGATGACGTGGACCTCCCCCCTACCTGCGGATGGGCCTGGGACGGGGCATTCCTGCTGGTGCATGGTGATGTAGTCACAGTGTCAGGGACAGTGACATGCACAGGCCCCTCCGCGGCGACCTGTGCTGCCTCCTGCCCCTGCCCCTTGACTGCACCACTTGCACCAGTGGTGCCACTCCCACCAGGCCCCTTGTGCAGCTTGGATGCAGCCTCCTCCTCCTCCGTACACACCACCAACCTGTATGGCTTTGCACTGTCTTCCTCCGTCGCAAGCCCCTGTGGGGGCTCACCACCCCTTACGCTGCAGCCGTAGCGGCGGACGTGGCACCAGTCCCCTCTCTCCCGGATGATGCAATTTCTTGGGAGAGTGACTAGGCCTTGCGTCACTGGCCGGTGGAGGCCTCCCTGCTGCTTTCCTCCAATGCACTGTCTCCTCCCTCTTCTTCACTCGCCTCTGTGTTAAGGGAGACATAGAACACAAGCATCAGGGTACTCTACAATAGTCCCCTAGATACATAGCAATAGCACACGACTGGCACTGTCAAACATCACTTCCATCATGGCCCTCCACAATGCATGGGTCAGTGCAGGCAACACACATGCAGAAACAGGCATGGCACATGCAACAAACATTTGCATCCCAGTCCAAGGCACTGTAGAAACATCCAATAGTGAGTTGAAACTCACATGCATCATGGAACATGCTGATCACATGCACACACATCATCGGAGGGTCATGCATCTGGCCCCGTGTACCCCCAGACACAGTGGATACAAGGATGACTAGGCCGTATCAGTGAATCAACACATCGTCACTGACATGTGTCATGCATCCATGGCATTTACCAGTCACTCACACAGTACTCAGACACACGGAAATGTACATCATGCATGTCCATGACAGCGGCACCCATCCCTCACACCCAAGCATGTCCAAGTACAGACACAGGCATGCATACATGTGTGCATTCCGAATGCTGCTCTGCATGATGCATTGTAACACATACACCATCCATGTGGGTCATGCCTGACTGAACTCACATGCAGCACCATCTTGTCCCTGCACACACACATATATACATGACCCATGTCACACATACAGCCAAGTAGCTAACTACCACCACACTGCAACATGCACTGTTTTACACGGCAATGCATGGGCACTTACCGCTCGACTCCAGACGGGCCTGCATCCTGAAGATCTGGTGGTCAAGCACTGGGCGAATGCGCTCCAGGACTCTCATCTGCTGGGTGGTAAGATGGCCCCAGCACTCCACTGCATCCGCTGCGTCTAAGAGGTGCCAGGCCTTCTTGAGGGTCCTGGACTTGTAGTCCTCCCAGCGCTTCTGGATGTGTTTGATGTCGCGGGGTGCCACCCCCTCCGCGTTGATGGTACCCACTATGTCCGTCCAGATCCTCCTCCGTCCTTCCTTGTCGGCGCGCAATGGTGAGAAGAGGGCACCATAATGCCCCAGGACTTGCTCCACCAGGATGCCAACTTCATTGGCAGTGAAGCTGACAGCCCACTGCCTCTCTGCTGGGGGGTTGCCACTGGTGCCGGATGGTGTTGTTTTTCAGACGTGTGGTGTGTGTGGGCAACTGGGTCCTGGGGCTGGGCTGTGGCGCGATGGAACACCAGTCGGGAGTCTTCTGTTCCAGCAGGGGTGGTCACAGCAACCGGACCCCTGCTGATGTGCAGGCACCAAATGGCAGGGCACTGTTGGCAGCAAGCAGGCAGGCAGGCAGGCAGCAGCAGATGGCATGTAGGAGGCACCCCAGGGCTCTGGGGTTAGGTAAATAGCCTTCTGGGCTGGAGTGTGGTCTTCCGTGTGTTGTCGCATGGCCAGCTTGATGCAGAGTGAATTGGAAAGTGAGAAAACAGCATTTCAGCGTGTAATTCGAGGAAAGGGCCTTAGCGCATAAGCGCGTAAGTGACGTAACGCACCCAGGCCTTTCCTTCTGCATGTGTAAATGGTCCTCGCGGGTCTGCAGCGTGCTGTACGTGCTTTCAGTGTGTGTGTTTTTCCTACTTTGGGGTTCACACGCGATTTCTTCACAGCGGTTATAGTGCCTACGCATATTTCTTTTCCACGCAGGCGGTGAGTCGCGCACACTATTGCACGCTATTTTTCCAACTGCGGGTGCCCGTGTTTGTAGCGTACCTCATTTATTGAGGTCATAGTAGCCCGTGTGTTAATCGCGTATGCTTTTTTGTGTTCCTGGGTGCCACAGCGTGCGGTGTGAGGTTTTTTACACACACGTGGGCTACAGGGGTTGCGTGTATGTTTTTCCTGTATTTCTGGGGTGTCTGAGCATTGCATGAACGTCATTTATCCCCAAGGACCACAGGCAGCCTTGCAGGAGCACAGGGGTGTGTCTACCATCACGTTCCCTGCCCCCTTCATCCTTATTGACCAGGACAACTGTTCAGTGCAGCTCCCATTGGCATTAGTACATCCGTGCCATGGTTGTGAGACCACTAAAGGTTAAGGAGGGCTCCGCTGGGTGTCCTGCCACTGTTGGGAGTGGTCGGGCACGTGGCCGGGATGACCAGGGAGTACATGGAGTCCAGGGTGGCCAGGGTGGCCGTAGAGCGGGAAGAGGCAGGGGTGCACCACAGGGGTAGGATGTCCAGCCACATACTGGTGCACCCATGCCACCACCCTTCCTCTCCAGGTGTTGCTGCTGTTGCATCCGAGCCTGGCACCCTTGCGACCCAACAGTAAGTAACATGTGCTGACACGGGCCCACTGGTAGTGGTAGCTGCAGGTGCAGCTGTGGCGACCACCACACAGCCCGCCACCCATCAGGGTTACTCGTAATATGGTGGCACGGTATGGACGGTGCCAGTGACATACCGGCACCGTCTATGGCGTACCGCCATACTCATAATGACCCCCTTTGTATGTGTGGGAGATTTTTGCCAAGTGAGTTCATCAAGTTCCATGTCAGGTGTGAATGTCTCATGCCTGGTTACATTTCTCATGTTGCACTTAATGACGATAGTGTCATGTGCTGTGCATTTGGTTGGCTGTCCAGCTGTTGCATGCCATGGCATGGCATGGAGGACAGGGGCATGGGTGTTGGGAGGGTTTTGGTGACATACCAGTGATTTACATGGCCTGTTTTGCAGGAGGGTGATGGGATATGCACCTTGCATGTGTTCCTTTTGGCCACACCAGATTGGTTATGTTTAAGTAGCTAGGGATGCACACAATGTAGCACTTCCATGAAAACATTGTCAGGGTGGTAAGGTTGTGACAGTTGACTGTCTCTTTGTCATCATCGATTGTCACCTGGTATGTGCCAGGCCTGTGTGCACTCTGCAGGGGAGGGAGTTTAGGTGAAAAATGTGGCCACAAGCTGGGTCTGGGCTGCCTCGCCACGTACCCTTTCCCCTCCCATGAGCAGTGCCCGTGCATGTGGTTGGGGATGTGGGGGCACCACCAGGTCCACTGGTACGCCCCGCCATGTTGCGACATTCTGCAGGGCACATGCTGCCACATTGATCCTGCACACTACTGGGGGTGCATATAGTAGCTGGCCGCCAGAGTGGTCAGCGTGATTTGAGCACTCTGAATGTGCGCTCCACTATGGCCCTAGTTGCAATATGGGCTGCGTTGTTTCTTACCTGGGGTGGTGTGGTGGGGTTCCGTATTGGCGTCATCATGTGGGTGCTCAGAGGGTAGGCACTGTCCCCATGGGAGGTGATGATGGTTGTCATTAGTTGGGTTTGTGTATTTGTCTATGTGTGACATGCATGCATGTGCACATGCATTTGTACTGACCTATGAGCCATGAGTCGCCAAGCTTCCCAGGTTCCAGGGCCCGGATCAGGGTGGACATTCTGTTTATGAAACTGTCATGGGTGGACCCTGGATAGTTTGCATGGACAGAGGTGATAATTCCCTTGGCATCGCATACAACCTGCACGTTCATGGAATGCCAGTGCTTGCAGTTGGGGTGGATGTTTTCAGTGGCCCTAGGTGGACGTAGGGCCACATGGGTGTAATCTATGGAACCAAGCACTTTGGAGAAGTGTGCCATCCTGTAGAAGCCCAGGACCACAGCCTGCCTTTCTGCGGGTGTTCTGGGCATGTATATGTGCCTTCGGACAGAGGGGCGCGCAGTGATGATTGCCAACACGTGGTGTAGGCAACGTGACTGCGTGGGCTGTGAGACCCCGCCACTATGGCAGTTGTCCGCTGAAATGACCCAGTGGCCTAAAAATGCAGTACATTGAGCACACTTCTACAAGCGGCTCAATGCTTGGGAGCCCAGGATGGGTGATGTGTGTTCATCCTCCCACTCAGTGACCAGGTCTAGGATGATATGAGATGGATACCTATACCTGCCATTGGCCTGGTCATCAGGCATCCCAAAAAAGCTGGTCTTGGTCAAAAAAATGTGGGGCCTGGCTATTCTCCTCCTCCTGCGGTGTCCCATGATCACTGCTGTGAGGAATGGTAGCTGTATATGCTTGTTTGTTGTTTGTGCACACTTTTATGCTGCGCGGGGGCGCTTCTGCCTGCTTTCGTGTGGCGGATGTATTTGTGCATGTTCATGTGTTTTGACTTGGGCGGGTTTTCCCTATTAGATTCCATGAATACGTGCTTTTCACTTGCGTGTGGGCGTTGCATGTGTTTCCCAGCGGTGCTTCCCACGTTACGCCTACATTTTCACGCATTGCTCCCCATTCCCCGTGTTCCACCCCCTTTTTAGGCGTCTTCATGAGAAGTTGGGCACTTTCCCCGTTCCTGTCGTGCATGCGTTTGGAAAGTCGCAGTGACTTGTAAGGTTAGCGCGGGTTTTGGCGCACATCCCGGGAAAAACACACGCAGGGCCTTCCATGAATCGCACGCGTGCGATTCGCACATGTGCGCTAGCTTTTTCACGCTTGCACCAGCTTGCGCCACAAATTTCGGTGCACATTTATTCCATAAATTACCCCCTAAATCTTAATGCACAGCAGCCTCCGTATTACTGTGTAGTAACTGACCCAAGCTCTTGCTCATGCCCATCCCAATTCCACTTTAGGAATCTAGGAGTATGTTTCAGATGCAGATTTGACATTGCTACAACAGGAACCTAAAGCTGTGTTTTTCTTCTTAATAACTCTGAAAAGGATTCATTAATGACTCTTTTATAACACACATAATACCGGAGACCAGTCTCTTACTGCGGGACCAGGATTAAAACCTGTGTTGCTCTGCCTTGTCTTGCTTCCAAGACAAACACATTGCCCCTGATTTATCCTCCTCCTTACCTCTATATTTAGACTCCCACATCTGGATTACTCATATAGTGTTTATCTCCCCCACCTCTTATGTAAAGGATGAAAAGGCTAAAAAATACAGCAGATTACTGCAAATTACAACATATCTTTCTTGTGCTGTGCTCCCTCTACCTGCTGCTGTCAAACTAACTAACTAAAGAGTTTCTTATATAGCGCAATCACTCACCCAAAGGTCTCAGGGCGCTTACATAACATAACAAACAAATAACATAAATTGAAAAAGAAGGGGAAGAGAAATAGCCGCGATGGCGACTAACACGTCCTGAGAGATAGCCAGAGATCTTAGGGCATAAGATGGCGATTAGACATCAAAAAGAAAGGTCTTAGGACGTTTTCTGAATTGTTGCAGTGCGGTGGACTGTTTGAGGTGGAGAGGGATTATGTTCCAGTTCTTAGGGCCCCAGGCCCCAAAGCTTGCTTCACCCACTTTCTTCAGAAGGGTACGTGGTTGTGCCAATAGCAAGAGACTATTTGAGCGTAGCGTACGCTTTGGAATCGCTGTTTGTAGCCTAGTTTTTAGATATTCAGGGGCTTTGCCTGAAAGACATTTAAAAACTATAACTAGTCCTTTGAATTTAAGCCGCTGCTCAATAGAGAGCCAGTGTGACTTTCTTCGATGTTCTGAGATGTGAGTTTGGCGACTTAGGCCACATACAGCTCGAACAGCTCTGTTCTGTATAGTTTGGAGACTCCTAATGTTTCTTTTTGAGGTGCCTATCAGGAGGCTGTTGCAGTAGTCCAGCTTGGTGTTAACTATGGCTGCTGCAATGGATGCTCTATTAGCTTCGGACAGATATGGTCTTATTTGCCATAAGAGATGTGTGAAAAAACTGCAAGATGACTTGAGGTAGGATACGCGCTTCTGACATGTAAGATAAGTATCAAAATATACTCCCAACGTTTTTACAGAATCTGATACATGAATGTTGTTGCCGCCAATTACGAAGGCTGTATAGTCTGTGTCCATGATTTTAAGCCTAAAAGGTGTACTGATAACCAGCAACTCTGTTTTTTTATCGTTGAGTGCGAGAGAGTTAAGAGCCATCCATTTTTGAATGGTATCATAAATTTCATTTACAGTAGCCAAATCATCCCTGTAGACACCAGATAGTTTAATCACTATCTGCGTGTCGTCGGCGTAGTTAGCAAATTGTATGCCCATTGATTTCAGCAAATCACATAGGCGTTTGATGTAAATATTAAAAAGTAGTGGGAATAAGCAGGATCCCTGGGGGACACCACAGGTCACAAGAATTTTTTTAGATTTAAAAGATCCCTTCGCGACACATGCATTCCTAGGACCCAGGAAAGATTTTAGCCACCGTACCGCTTCAGGAGAGCATAGGCCGTTTTTTTGGAGTCTATCAGCAAGTAATTCATGGTCGACCAAGTCGAACGCAGAGGAGAGATCCAGTAGGAGCAGTAAAGCAGAATTACCCTCCTCAAGTATCTCTGTTATATTGGCCTTAAGATCAAAATGTCAGTATGTCAAGGCCATGTGCGGCTCACAGCCCGTCTTACATGCACACCTCCCACCTTTTATGTGACTGACCTCTTTTCTTTTCAAGCATGCCTAATGTCTATCTTCTGATGTTAGAAGATGAGGAAGTTCGAGATTTTCCTTGTTAGGCTGTGGAATGTCTATAAACTACCTTTCAATTTATGAGGGATAACTCCTTGTTTGGGAGTAGACAGAAGAGATGTTCCCAGTAAGATGCAGTGAGACATTTGACCCTAAAACCAAGTTCAAAGGAGTCCCTCTCACCCAGGAAATCTGTCTTACTATCCCTCTCACCCAGGAAATCTGTTTTACTAGACTGATCAAGCCCTAGCCACAGCTGTGAGCTAACTGCAGGCAGTCCAGGTTTGGAGTAGCTTAGATTCCATCCGTCTCTAGGGCCATTCCCTACCTTAGGTAATGGTATCTTTCATTCTGAGTAGATAGTAATATCTGTGTTGTGTAACAAACACCCTCTCTTTAATGCTTAAATGCAGGCTCAGGGAACTATTGACCTCTGTCATAGCTCAGTTTGCTTTGACCATGGTGGCTTGGGGAACAATGTGACCGCTGAGGATATAACTATTCCTTAATCCCAAAAAGAATCATGCGGTATATCAACAGAAGACTCACAGGACTCCTTCTACATGATCAATCCTCGCTGGGTGTGCGAGGGTTATAGAGAATACACTTGTTTATTGCACTTGCACATGCAATCCTTTCTCAGTCCCTCAGGAGATTCAAAGCACAGGTCAAATAAAAGCATGAGTGGACAACCCAAGATATGGAGTCATTTAAAGTCCTTGTAGGAAAGGTAGAAGGCTGGAACGTCCACCTGAACTGAAAATAGCAAACAGCCCTTTTATAACCTCACCAAGCTTTGGACCTGCAGAGAAAGAACTAATTATGCTTGTGACCAAACCCCAACAAACTATTAGTCCCTACGAAATTAGCATCATAACCAGCCAATCACAAAGCCAGAATTTGTCTATAAAGTGGGCTATGAAAGGCCCAGGGATCAGACAAGAAAAAGTCAGTACAGGATAAGGATGGCGTTTGGAATAGACTGGGTGTAGCAGGATGAGGAGAAAATGCTAGGGGTTGAGGAGAATTGAGCAGGAGCAGCAGAGGAGGCCTTGCACACTGAGGCTTTCAGTAAGCCTTAAAGCCTGCTAAAGACCTTAGTGATGTCTGGGAGTGGCTGGAGGCCAGGTCCTAGTCAGTTGGGAGACACCTCAAGGATGTTTCATAAAGTGGGCGTCCATGATCCCGAACAAGGCTGCCAGGCTTGGCAGGGCAAAGTGTTTCTAACCACTTTGCCTATAGTGGAAAGACTACTTTATTTAATGAAGTCAAGAAAGAGTGATTGAGAGAGACAGAAAGAGAGGTGAGGAATCCCTTAAAGGTGACAAGCAAACCATATTCCTTGTAGTAAAAACAGTAGTTGATAAGAGCACTATATGCCCTTTAGGCGAGAATGGCAGTAGATCCTGTATAGTGCAGATAGGGTAATAAGGACATACACATCCTTTAAAGTGAATTTGAGGTCTGTAACCCAGGGGCATTCACTTCCCTCCTGACCTGGATAGCAAATAGTTGGCATGGTGCTTTTGGACTTGTGGCAAAGAAGTAGCTCAGTGCTCTATGCCTGTGACTGTATCCTGATACAAGAAGCAGCCTAGTCCCGTTTCTCTGTGACTATAATGGTGAACCAAGTAACGGTTTGGTGCTACATCGCTGAGTCTATGTTGTGCCTTAGAGAACATTGGGGAGGTCAGTAGCCCACAATGGGGAAACCTGGACATTTCATTATTTGATTCATTCTGGCACAGTTGCGTTTACCCAATCTGAAGGAGTGAATGCCTATTCAGTTGTGGTGAACCCCTTAGTTTTATTTTTAAATTTGTTTATTGGGATTTTCAATAATATCACTTACAAGATATGCAAATGCGTCTTGTGCTTGGTCTTTTACAACGCTTTTCGGATTTAACTTCAACAATATAACTAATAACAAATAACGAATAACAGTAACTGTCTCCTTGCCATGTCCATATGTTTCAGCTTCTCTTGTTCCGGGGAGGAGGGGATTTAGGGAAGCTGGGGAGCGCGCTCGGGAAGGACGCAGGGGGGATACCCTCCCAGGGCCTTCATCGTTTCCAGTCATACGTCTGGGGTTGCCCTATCTTGTCTCGTAGATTAGTTTGTTTCGGGTCATTGGCTCATGGGGGCTTATCGTCCGAGGGGAGGAACATATGCCTGGTAAGTTCTTTCCATGCCTCAAGAGCTCTGCTGGACTCATCCGTAGATCTAGTGACACTTTCTTCCCAGGCCTTGGTTTCAGCCGATACCCATCGCTCCGCTTCACTATGCCATGCTTTGTATTGCGGTCCTGCGGGTCTTTTCCAGGACATGGCTATGGTTCTTTTGGCCAGGATGCACGCTATGTCCATGAGTCTGACTATGTGTTTCAGTCTGGCTAGTCTAGGGTAGATTCCAAGTAGGCATTCCTCAGGTGCCCATTTGTAGTTGGTCATGCCTGCTTTCTCGCATGTCTGCTTTACCCTATCCCACAGTGTCTTGGACTTGGGGCATTCCCACATCATGTGGATTAGATCCGCTTCCTCTCTCGTGCACCAGATGCAGTGAGACTGTGATTGTTTGTTGAACTTGGCTATTCGTTTCGGGGTTAGGTAGGTTCTGTGGAGCACATTCATCTGTATTTGTCGAAACCTATGGTTTCTGGATACTTCTTTGGGGAACGCAAGTGCCCTATTCCACTCCCCCTCTGTCATTTCTCTACCTACATCTGTTTCCCATTTGCCCTTCATTTCCGCGCTCCGGGGGTTTGGTATATCGCTCAGGTGTCTATATATTTGAGATATTGGTCTACTGCCTTCCCCCATGTTATATAACAGCGTGAGTAGTGGGTCCGGGTCTGGTTCCGCAGGCCACGCTTCCCATTTACTCCGTGCTGTAGAGCGAACCTTCTGGTACCAAAGGAACTGGCCCGTGTGGATGCCCTCTCTGTCCTGTAGTACAGCAAATTCTTTAAAGGTGCCTCCTTCGTAAAGATCTCCCCAGGTGTAGACCCCTCTGTTTTCCCATAATCTGATTTGTTTTAGATCAGTGACCGTTGTGTACAGGTCTGCGAGCAAGGGTTTTTCTGGTGCATAAGCGTTCTGTGTGCGAGTGAGTGTCCTTGTTCTACGCCAGATCTCCCTCCCCAAGGTGACTATGAGGGGTGCCGCTCCTAGCAGTTTCGCAGGTACCCAGACCAGTTCCTTCAGGGTGAATGGGAGGCTGGTGGTCTGTAGCAGGGGTGTTTCGTCTGTGGGCTCATCGGATAACCATTTAATTACAAAGCTGAGCTGAGCTGCTAAGTAGTACTTTTCTAGATTTGGGAGTTGGATGCCGCCTTGCGTGTATGGCAGGGTCAGTGTCGACAGTGCTATCTTATGTCTGTTTTCCCCCCAAATAAACTCTCTTATTAGCATCTCGAGTAGCCGGAAGAAGGGTTTGTTGATATAGTAATGTACATTCTGGAACCCGTATAGGAATCGTGGTAAGACAATCATTTTAATTATGGATGCCCTTCCCATCATGGACAAGGGGAGTCTCGACCAAAAGTTCATGGATCTGCGCAGGGCCGGGAGAGCTGCTTTTGTGTTGTGTTCATGCATCAGTGCTGGGGTATGCATTATTTGGATTCCTAGGTATCGGAATGTGGTGGTCTGCCATCTTATCCCAGCCTCGGGGAGTGATTCTACGTCCTCCTTTTTTAGGGCCGCTAGTGGGAACAAGCAGGATTTTGCCCTGCTGAATTGGATCCCAGAGACTCTGGAATAGTTGTCCAGGACTTCTAATATAGTTGGGACGTTGATGTGTGGGTCCCTGACATATATAAGTACGTCGTCTGCATAGAGCGAGATGATGTGGTCCACCCCTCCTAGTCTTATGCCGGCATCAAAAAACTGTTTCCGGAAATAAATAGCTATGGGTTCCAGCCCCAATACGTACAGCATTGGGGACAGTGGGCAGCCCTGTCTAGTCCCTCTTTGTATGCTCCAGGCGTCCGACACATGCTTCCCCGACTTTACTCTTGCTCTTGGCCTGGTGTATAATATCTCGACCCATCTGATGAATCCGGAACCGAAGCCAAATTCCTTGAGCACCGCCACAAGCCACTCCCAGTAGATGGAGTCGAAAGCTTTTATGGCATCGAGGGATAGTAATGCACTGGGGCTCTCGTCTTCACTAGTTTGCGCTATAATGTGTTGCAGCCTGCGCAGGTTCATGGATGTGTTGCGCCCAGGTATGAAGCCGTTCTGATCGGGATGTATTATGTCGCCTATTATTTTGGACAGGCGGTTGGCCAGTATGGTGGTTAAAATTTTCACGTCATAATTTAGCATTGCCAGTGGACGGTATGAGTCGCACAGGTCTGCCGGTTTGTTTGGTTTCAGGATTGGGACCACCAGTGTTTCTCTCATGCTTTCCGGTAGTATCCCCCTCTCATATGCCTCCTGGTATACTTTATGTAGCAAAGGTATGAGGGAGGATTCATAGGCTTTGTAAAATTCTGAGGGCAACCCATCTGTGCCAGGTACCTTGCACGTGGCCAGGGACCTAATTGCTTCGGCTATGTCCTCAGGTGTGATTTCTGCGTCCAGTGCCATAGCCTGTTCAATAGGCATTTTATGTAGCCCAATCTCGTCCAGCGTGTCCGCGATCAGTTCTTGGGGGACCTCTTCTGCGTGTGAGTATAGGCGTGCATAGTATTCTTTGAAGACTTCATTAATGCCTTGCTGTGTGTGGTGTATGTTCCCTGTCTTGTCTCGCAACGATGTGGTGGAGTGTCTAGGGTGTTCCCTGCGGCATAGCCAGGCCAGCAGCCTGCCCGGTCTGTCCGCTTCTGTGTGTGTTCTGTTCGTTTTGACCGTGTGGTCAAACTTTTCTAATTTGCGCCACGCTGTTTCGTTCTCCCCCCTTAGCCTTCGGAGTTCTGGTTCCCTATCCCGTGTGTCTATGGGGGCCGCTTCCAGTTTTCCGATCTCCCTTTCCAGCTGGTCTAAGTCCTTCCTGTGGTGAACCCCTTAGACCTAATAGATGGACATTCCATCATTTCCCTATATATAAACGTGAATCAAGAAGCAGCTGGGCACTATTTAGCCGAGACTCTTCCATGCATTAGAGCTCCTAGGTATCGACCAGCGTCCCCATTGGAGGCAAACTCGGGCACTTAATTATTTCAAATATGCCACCACTGTTGGCTTAGACCCATTACAAAGGATTTTATTAACCTGTAGACTCCATAGGCATGAGTCACATATTATTTTGATCCTTAACATCTTTTAAGCAAGCTCTGCTATGGTTATAATGCGTCTGCTTCCAACACCAAGAAATCATATATTCTAGATGTTACACTTAACAAAAACCTATAATATAATAAAAAGGCATTGAAAAGCAGAAGCATTCTCAGCAATATCCTCCCATAGCATTAAACATTTGGTTTTAGTTCTGCACAAGAGTTTGGTTGCAATTAGATTTTATTTTTGAAGGATCCTAATTCTCGATTTTGAAGTTGTGCAGTATATTCTCCATTTTACTTTAGTGCTTTCGATCTGTCATATGTCATTGATAACCTGTGCCTGCTGTGACGGATTCAAGGATGTCGTCCCTTCACCCAGAGGGGAGAGCCCTTCTCATGTGGCGAGGGTGGTACGGCCACAGTCCGATAGTCCCCCTGGGACCATTAAGTATATCCCACCATCCTCATCTAAATCTATCCATACCTCATTATACCACAGAAAATGTTTTGGTTCTCTAATGGTAGTGTAATGTAGATTATCGACCACGTCCCCATACTGTCTATAGATGGCATTCATCCTATACTGTGGTGTGGTGTATTCTCCGGTTTGTACTTGGGCATCTATCATGGTAGCCACCGTTGTCTGTCAGCCCACTGTTACCATCATCATTGCTGAATTAGACATATTATTTTCACAGCATCTTAGTCCCAGTTGGCATACGCAGAATATTAGGAGAAGGAAGACTATGATGGGAATGAGTATCTTTGCTGCGATGTTCACCCATGATGGTATCCAGCTGAACAGATCGTCGAACCACGTGTTGTTGTCTACTCCACCTTCTGCTCTCATTCTTTCTCCTAAATTATGCACTGCTGTTATCACATATGAAGTTGGTTGGTATGAACGTGCAACACGCCCCCCAATTTTTTCGCAAACACCCCCGTCCATCGCTGTGATAAGATCTAAGACATATCTGTTTTGCATCGTCATCAGGCGCAGTGCACAGAGCTCTATTTTTATGATGTTGAATCCTTCTTCAGTATCGTTGGCCAGCTGGATGAGCTCCCAGCGTGTTATCTGCAGCCATTTCGCGTTTGCCCTTGCTTGAACGCCTGGTGCTAGGAACGATGCAAAGAATGTTTCTGCAGATGAGAAAAGCTTATACTGTTGTGGGATTTTAGCAAGGAGTTCTGACGATTTAGACGAAATATAATTGGATCTTTTGCTGCGTGACAACTTGGTTTTCAAAGTTTCTTCTCACAATAGTTCGTATGGTGGGGGCTCTGTGATTGTCTCATCGGGCGCTGTCGATGGTTCAGCTGATTGCCCTGCTGCCGATGTGTCAGTCGATTGACCTGCTGTCAATGTGTCAGCCGAAGGCCTTGCTGTAAACTGGACGTGGCTCTCTGGTATCAACATTAGTGCTGAGTGAAGTGTGGCTAGGGCAGAAGTGCCCCTCCAGGATGCTGGGAGATGCAGGTAAGCTTGTTTGCCACAGATCCAGTATATGTCCATTAATGCAGCAGTGCCTTTTTTCATGACTGGCATTATTAAAGTCTTATTGCACTGCCGCACAATTCCCATGTTCACCTTCTCTTCTCCATGGAAGCAAAGTTCATGCGGTATTTCCTTTTGAATCTTTATGGGTCTCTCCAGGGGTGTGACCCATGTCAGCTTGGTGATATGCTGTGTCCAGATGGGGAGGCACGTTTCTTTTGCCCATTTGTATGTTTCATCTGGCAGCCCTCGAAGCCCCTCAGCTTTGCATTCAATCATTTCATCATGCCACTTGTCATCTGCATATCTTGTGCCTTTTATAACGAAAAATGGCTCCTGGAGGCAGATTACTCCTTGTCGTCTGCTAGTGCAAGTTTGTTCGTTTTCCAATTTTTCCATAGTGACTGTGTGTGCTTGAAATGCCTTTTTTATTCTACACAGCATCAAATGAATCAAACATTGGGCCTCAGACAAGGGTACTTCCTGTGGGATTAACATTTTTGGGGTTCCAGTTGCCTGAGGAATAAGTGAGCACACGTAACAACTTTCGTTACTTGCTTGCTTTGCTGCGGCGCTCATGTCTGAATACCATTTGTTTGATTGGTCAGGGTGTCGGGGGTCCTCTATTTCATCTAACCCCAGGTTATGATAAATATCGTATCTGTTTTTTCCACCCCCCTTTTTCTCCTCCTTCTGTTTTTTTTATTGGGTACCAACTTGTGGATATTGCAGTGGGAATATTCTAGACCATGCTTCATCTATGTTGTTCATTGTGACATGTGTGTATTCAGTAGTGGTTTCTGGTGCAGTGTGTGTACGCATGCTTGTATTTCTGGAATCAGTTAACCAATAGTAATCATCATTTACATTCCATCCAAGCTCTATTTCCTTGGCTCCAGTATTATTCAACAATGGAATAGCAGTTTTGTTTACGTGCATTTGTACAAGGGGCAATGTTATAGTTTTATCATTCAATTCAATGTTATAAGTGTCCTTAAAAATAGCCGTTGCTTCAGTCCATATTAGTTTAGAGCCTGGTTTTGTCATATCAGTTCCGCTCCCCCCTTTGTTCGTTTCATTTGCCACATATAAAACAACATTATACCAAATAAGATAAAACATCATTATTGCAAATAGTATGGCAGCATATTTTATAACACATTCCAAATTATTTAATCTACTGGCCCTAGTGGCATCTCTATTTCTATCTAACATTTCAGCTTGCTCAGCCATTTCGTCGCATTGGCTCAAGTTGAACCTATGTGGGCGAGACAAATTTGTTAAGTCATATGAAAAGAAACATAATTGCAATTATTCATTCTTTTTTTTTCATTTCTTTAATCAGTTAGGCATTTAACAATTCCTTTTCATTTCGTTATGGAAAAAATGAGGGAAAAATAGCTTAGCTAGGCCCAGGCACACACCCATTTTCAAAACACATAAAAAGAGACTGCTGGGACAGGCAGAGACATTCAATTCCATTTGCTGCAGAGCATGCTGACCGACGACTTCACATCCAGAGATCCAGACTTCAAATCCATCAATCTCCAGAACCTGTAGCAGAAATTAACTCCAGAATGTGTAGCAGAGAGGCCTGAATCCACCAGCTGAATCCTCTTCAGCAGGCCTCAAAACCAACCACACTATTCAACAGCCGGCGAGCTGTTTGAATTTGTGCCAAGAATTTTTGCAAGAACCTGTAGCAGTATCCAGAAAGCAGTGCTGTATCCGGAACCCGAGAGAACCACAAACCAGACCGTTGTGAGCAGATCCGGTGCTTGACAGACCCAGAGAGCAGAGCTGACCCAGATAGCCGGGACTTAAGAACCACCCGCCGGAAGTCCCGTCCAACCTGACCAGACCGTGACGAGGCCTATTTCAAATTGATATTGTGAGTACCTAGCAGAACTGTGAAGAACCAATCTCTTAGTTAAAATAATCTAATCCAAACTATTTTAACCTAAGTAGAACAGCCTCCTAGAAATCGTGTCATGTGTCATTTATAAAGCTGCACAACTGTCACCTGTCAATTCTGCAGCTGCAAGCTGTCACCTGTCATTTTGAGTTTTACTTTAAATCCGAAAATCTACCTTTATTAAATTGTCCGTATCTCTGGAACCTTTTGGGCTAGGGACAAGATTTAACTTTCATCTGAAAGCTTAGAATCTGGGCTTTCCGAAGAACCTAGAACCCTTCCTACTCCCTTTTTCCATAATCACGAAATTTACCGCGATTTGGCCCGATTTCTTCATCTGTAGAAATCAGCAGCTTTTTGCTTCTCTTTGCTAAAATTCGTTTGCAATCTGCTAATCCTTCATAGAGTATTGTTAACGTGAGCCTGAACTAATATAAAGTAGGCATCACCTACCCTGAACCTCTAGAGGGAATTAAAAGCAATTTTAGCACCTTTTCACTTCCTTGCAAACCACATTAAAGTAATTCGCCTGTGTTTAAAACTCATCCCTGTTTTCTCTAAGCTTGCTGGGGGAACTGGAACTGTGTATTGCATTAAAACGTGTGATTTGTTGGGATTCTTGAAGACTGTGTGCTCTCCTTCCATTTCTTGTATTGCATAGGGGGGAGTGAATTGTCAAAAGAAAAAGTGATCATATTGCCTTTTGCTAAAATCATAACAAGTTATTTCTGTACTGCATTTCATTCATCGTTGCATTTCCTTGAAACCATAAAGCATTTTCAGCTACCTCATCCTCTATACTACTCCTAAGTAATCAAGTGTACCACTGTAACCTTACCCATTGTGGGTCCACATCATATGTCTGTGTATTGTATTAATATTAATATATTATAAAAGTGTGATAGATATATATTGTTGAATTGTCCAAATAAACCTTTTAATTTACAAAACAAACCTACTTCTTGGCTCAGTGGGGTCAGGGGGATTCTAAGAGGTGGGTGTTATACAAGGGTTGTCATCCAGAGTACTGAACTGGACATAAAAATACATCAATAAGGGTTTTCCTCAGCATCCCAGACTAGGCATTGACTTAGCTGTAGTGTTGATTGAATATCGCTTACAGTTTTTACAATGTACTCTGATGTTGGTGTCTTATTGAAGTACGAGGCTTCCTTCGCTGTGGCGTTCCCCAATGAGACGGCGTCTGTGTTATGGGTATGGGCTTGGCATTTAACCACCGCTACTACTGATGGTCTGCTAAAGCTTCTATTAGTTCGTTTAGCAACGTGGCATGTTGTACAGGGGACCCGTCTGCTCTTCTGAACCCTCTCCTTCGCCAACGTGATAGCCCTGAGTGAACTGTGGTGGTGACATAAGCTGGGTCTAAATATATTGTCACGGCACAATCTTTGGCTGTGTGTAATGCTCTGATTAGCGCAGTCAGTTCGGCTGCTTGTGCAGAGTAGTGTGAGGGGAGGCGTTTTTGAGCAATCACTTCATATGTGTCTTCCTCCTACATGCGCACTACCGCCATCCCCACATGTTTCTCTCCTGTCTCTGAGTTTATGGATGCTGACTCGTCTATGAAATACATTTCTCCTTCTGTAAGGGCGTTTTCGCTTGCTTTGGGAATGTCATCGCCCTCTCCCTCATATGTGCTACAATCGTGTTCCTGTAAATCCTCAGTTGTGTATGGCTCTGTAATGAAGGTAAGACACGCCAACCAAGGGAAAAGAGGGTTCATGTGAATGAAGCCATAGATGGATCAATGGGATAAACTGCACACTGTTAAGGAGCCAAATGTGGGGATAGACCAGGTCAAGGAACATGAGAAGATATTCAATCAATCTTTAATAAACACATATTCAATTACCATACACATGATAAAAACAGCATAAAAACACATAATTAATGCTGAACATATCCAGTTAAAGTGCATATTAATTTAGTAGCCATCCTAAGATGTAAGCTTCAGTGCACTGTGCATAACATAGTTCAAAAGTACATAACATCCGAGGACAGCAAAAATCCCCAATTGGTGCCCAATCTGTATTACAAAAAAGATTTTTATAACCAAAATTAAGGCAGAAAAGGGGAAAGAAAAAGGTATACAAAAATTGAAAAGGCTTAAAGAGTTCTAAAGGGCAACACGTCCATGCAGACCAGGATAATCAATATTTTCTGCGGGATAAAGGTGGCTGTACCCTAATCAAACCAGCCAATTCATTATTGAAAACAGACAAGCGGGATAGCATCAATTTATACTGCAACCAAACCAATACTTGTCGCCAAACTGACCAAAATAGTCAACAACCAGTACCTGGTACAGCTCCCAAACGTATCGTGGGCTGTACTGGTATCTAACGCAGGTAGTTTCGACGATTGAATAACAGTGTCTAAGCTGTCTGTCTCTCACCCTAGCAAGAGAGAAAGCTTGACAATCGTCTTCCTCAGGACAGGACAGATTAGGTAATTAATTCTAAAATCTAAACATACAATTTCTCTACATTGAAATATTCAAGAGCCACTTATGGCCAAGCAATACAAAAGTGTCTTGAAGTTATTCCATGTGTCCAATCTTCTTCAAATGATTCTTCCTTAATTCTCCAGGATGATCAATGTGTTCCATCTCAGTAATGTTCAGAAATTAGGGATACATCGGAGATGAATATACAAAAAACCAAGAAGAGAACAGATATAAGGCAACACATAAATTAAAGGCATTCATAAAAACTACATAATTAAAAACATTCCTTGAACGGATCTAGCAACCCCACATGTAACACCCTACACGCAGTTTGAAATTATGGTACCCTTAGTAATAATCCAGGGTTAGCCCCATAATCTACTCGTAAATCGGAGAAGGGGAGTCCCAAATAAATTTGTGGGAAAATGACAAAAGGACATATTATCCTTGTATCTGTGCCGTGAATATACAAACAAAATTTTGTAATCCAACCTGGCAACATAGGGAGAGGGAAGCCAGAGTCAATCTGAGAATCCACTGCCATCCCGGTGGCAACAAAACTAGAATGCAGAGTGAGAGGCATCCCGGCAGTTCAATACATCAACAAGTTGCATTTCCATACCTTCAAAGGGAGAAGAAGTTCCTCTTGAATATATCCAAAAGTAGCAATCAAAGTAGAGAGGAATTCTCTTGATAGTGCACCCTTTGGATCTTATCAGGGTGCAAAATATTCAGGCTGGATGGGGAAAAAATCCCATCACCTGGTAATCTTGAGCAGACCAGGTCCTGCATAGGAAAGAGAAGAAAAGAAAAAGAAGGAAAGGGTTACAAAGGAAGCCATGAGATAATCACACAGACTCAAACATATCCTCCCTTAACAGAGTCAGACCCTCTGTCTCGAGGGAATTGAGATTGGATAAACATCACGTAGTTGGTGTAGTGCAAAAAAACCTAAATATCATTTCCCTAGGATTGTACAAATCTGCTCTAAGAGGTACTCTAAAGGGCAGATAAAGCATTACATAACCTCTGCGTAGCTATCCTGTCCTCAATCCACATTATAGGCAAGATTATGTGAGTACTTTGTAAAAGGTACAGCAGTACGCGTCTAGTGCCTTAACCAGTGCCGTGCTCCACAGTTATACCTCTAGTAACCGTTATATACCAGGGGAGAAGGGAGAGAGAAAGAAAACAGCCCACAATGGAGGCTGTCACGGCCCCTTCCCCACACTGTATCCGCAAGGGAACGCCCCTCATAGTACGAGTGAATCGGCAAGTGGAGCAGAAACAGGGAAAGAAAAACAAAAACAAAAACAGAAGGGCATCCACTCTTACTGCGTCAGCACATTCGGCGTGATACCCGGCGGTTGTAGATCTGCCACCGTATGGCGGCCAGGTTCCTCAAACTGCTGCCGGGTCCGTACGTAGAGCAGCAGCCGTTTTAAAAGCACAGTTCAAACAAACTGCTCTCGAGTCCGAGCATGCCTCGACGGACTCCACTAATTAAAACGGAAGTCCGAGAAGGAGGAGTCTTGACTGCCTGAAATATTGCCTCGTCGTGCCATGTGACTAACGCAAGTAGTCACATGACAATGATTCATTAGTCTGCTTCCTTAAAGGGGCAGTACGCATAGAGATAATAGCGTGAAGCAGGGACCTCAAATATCGTGTCATTGTTGCAGAGAAGCCACCAAGTTATCGACAACAGTGCCGCAAAACAGAAAAAAGAGAAAGCGAAAGAAATAATAGGAATAAAGATCTCTAACTGATGCAGCATCACTATCTGATGTACATAATGTAATAATATAAACATCAGTGCATTATCCGATGTTGCCCGATGAGTAAAGGTAAAGCAAGTACATAGGGGGTGGTGGTAACCGGATGTAACACAGCCCTCAGGTCACACACTGAAGCCATTCCTCTTGATGGTTTAGTCCAGTGTGATAGCTGTCGGTCTGGTACATCCACCATTGCTCCCTCTGTGCCAATCTGGTTGCAGTGTTGAGACGATCAGTTCCCACGACTCGTTCCAATGCCCACCACTTAAAATCATCAAAATTGTGGCCCAGTTCCAAAAAATGGGCCACTAGTGGAGCATTGTGGGTATTCATCCGAATTCTTGATTTGTGCTCCGAAATTCTAGTTTTAATAGGCCTTGCTGTCTTGCCTATGTAAGATTTATTACAAGGGCAGACTATAACATAGATCACATTAGAAGAGTTGCACGTCGTATGTTGCTTAAGGGACCAGACTTTACCATTGATAAATATTGTAGAGCATGCTGTGGTAGATTTGCAAGCATTACAGAACCCACAATGAAGGTAACAGGGTTCACTGTCTTGCATCTGACCACATGTACATTTGGAGTTGATATTATTATTTCATAAGCAGAGGCTCTCTGTGTTGTGAGGGTAGATTTTGATCTTTCAAAGCTAGCAAAAAACGAGTGTTCCGCATATAGCGTCACTGAACATCCCATTACGATCGTGGCACTTTTCTCAATGGCGAAGGCCGCTGCAGTGAGGGCCTGTTCGCAAGCGAAATGTCCCTGCATTACTGGTTCTAATATTCCACTGTAGTACGCTAATGGTTTGTGGCCTAGCGATGTCTTTTGTGTCAATACTGCTGTCATCAATGTTCCATTGCTGTGTGAAAACAGGAAAAATTCCCTTTCATAATCTGGATTTGCAAGGACTGGGGCATCTGAAATAAGGTCTTTTAATCGAGAGAATTGAGCAATTGTCTCCTGTGTCCATTTTATTGGGGCTCTGTTCTTTTGTGCTTCTTTTAGTGCTTGTAACATTGGCCGTGTGTATGCTGCATAATTGAGGATCCACGCTCGGCAATAGTTACATATGCCAAGAAATGTCTGCATGTTCTTCACTGTTTTTGGTATGATAATGTGTCGAATGGCTGCTGCTCTGTCTGGTAGTATTCTTTTTCCATCTTTAGACATTTGCTGGCCAAGATACATAACGTCAGCAAGGCAGTATTGTAACTTTCCTTTGTCCACCTTGTATCCCTTGGCAGCCAATACGTTAAGCAGTGTTATCGAGTCTTCTCTACACTCTTCTTCTGTTTTGCTGCAGACGAATAAATCGTCTACGTACTGTATAATGGTGCTCTCTACATCTATGTTGCCAATGTCTTCTCGTAGTACTCTGTTAAAAATGCTTGGGCTCTCGCAATACCCCTGTGGGAGTCTGCGATGTTCATATCTGCTGTTTTCTAATGTAAAGGCTGTAAGGTACTGCGACTCTGGTGCGAGTGGCACAGAGAAAAAGGCATTTTTCAGATCAATGACAGTGAAGCAAGTTGCCTCTTTTGGTATACTGCACAATATTGATGACTGGTTAGGCACTAAAGGGAACTCTTTTTGGATGACGTCATTGAGTGGGCGGAGGTCCTGGACCATTCTCCATGCCCCTCCTTTTGCTTTCTTAATCGGAAAAATCGCTGTGTTGCATGGGGAAGTTGATGGCACTAAAATACCTTGGCTTACAAGTGCATTCACTGTTTCTCTAATACCTTCCTCTGCTTCTTTGGATATTGGGTATTGTTTCACTCTGGGTAGGAGGGCACCTGGTTTCAGTTTTATTTTTATGGGAGTTACCTCGTGCAACAATCCTACATCGTGAGGTCCTGTAGTCCAAATTTCAGGTGCTTCCCTGGCCATGTCTTCTTCAAATATTGTCAGTGGGGCCTTTATGTTAGCCATGAGTGGGTTGTGTATTTCTCTGTATTGAATCATAATGTCACACGGTATGCTTATTTCCATTATTATTTCTCCATCCCTTTCGTAGTCAGTAAACAATTCTTCATCAGTTATATCTTTTAGCATTATGTTTGGCTCTATGCATAGCACACTTCTCCACTCGCGTCCTTGCGTGTCCAGGCCTATGACCACAATGCGTTTGTTGGAAACTTGAACTGCCTCAATGTCTATAGACATAATTGTGCCTGGCACTACATCTGTTGGTGTGATTGGGCGGAATATGAAGTCGGATGGTATTCTCCACTCTTTTTGTGTTATTTCAGGCACTACTCGGGCTAATACCTGTATTCCATAGACAAACATGTCCATGTCAATGGGAATCCCTCTTACTGCAAATTCCTTTGTAATCTTGCTTATTATCAAGAGTGCCCGTATGGGGCATGCCCCTGGCGTCGAGCGCACTATTCCTCTTTCAGTAAAGGCTATGGTTATGTTTAACTTACTGAGTAGGTATCGTCCCATCAAATTGATTGGCGCGTCTTTGTAATACAATAAGGGTGCACGCACTGTTTTTCCCCCCACTGTTACATCAAGATCTTTTGTATAAGGAACTTTTAAAATAGCCCCAGAGAACCCCTGCATCTCCAAATTTCTTCCCGAGAGCTGAAACCGCCCTTCTGTGAGGCATGATTTTTCTGCTCCAGAGTCTACCATAAAGATAAACTGCTTGTTTCCTATCCCTGCAGCCACTAGTGGTTCCTCATTTGCACTTTGTGTGGTGGATAGGACTGGACACGCAAGTGCTCCCTGTGGGCTGTCCTAATCTTGGTATCTTTGCTGACCTGGCATTGAAAAGACGTTGTCACCCACGACCGTTACGCCGCGGTATGGTGCAGGGGCACCGTTTGTGGCCGCTGCAAAAGGGTTATTGTTTATGTTCCCTACTGGGTTTTGTCTCGCCATGGGCTGTAGTGCGTTTTGCTGTTGTGGCTGCTGCTGCTGTTGCTGCTGTTGTGGGGCTGGCTGTCTCTGTTGCATTTGGGGGTCATAGCAGTATTGATCTTGTTGTCCCCCCTCCCCATTGGAGCTCCACAAGGGCTACCTGGATGTGGGCAGCCCCACCCCTGTTCATTGTTCATGGGCTGTTGTTGTTGCTGTTGAAAATACCCTGATTGTCGCATTCTACAATCTCGTGAATAATGTCCCCATCTTCCACAATTCCAACACGACCCCTGTTGTCCTCCCCTTGGTCCTTGCCCACCATACCCTCTGTTTCCCATTCCTCTGTATCCTCCCCTTTGCCCGCGGTACCCACCTCTTCCTTGGGCCGGCCTGTTCTGCCACTGCAATCCTTGGCATGGCTGTTCCTCTCCGTTCCACTGTCCCTGATCCTCTCCAACCCACTGCGCTGCTATCCCAACGGGCCTTCCTCTCGCGTTTTCCTCTCCTTCGTTTCCTCTGTCTGCTGTTGTGCTGGCAGTAATGGCGACGACCTTCACTAATTTCATCTGTACTAATTTTGCTTTGTCAGCCAGCCTCTTTTGCGTGACCTCCTTTTCCTTCTCTTTGATCCTCCTCCAGTGGTGTACAATTATGCTCTGAATTTCAGGCCACCCTTTGGTTTTGATCCCAGATATTTTGTCCAAGGCCTTCTGCACCTCTTTCGGCAACCCCTTTTTAATGATAAAATAGAATAAAGCTGTTGATTGATTCCATGCCGTACCAGTTTCGCTTCTCCATAAATCTTGCACTCGCAAAATGAATTGCGCAGGATCCTCGTTCTCCTCCATTGTACACTGCATCACTGCATGTAAATCTGGAACATCTGGAAATGCACACCGCAATGCATCCCATACTTGTGCTTGAACATTGTTAAATGGTGATCCATCGTGACGGTCACAGCTCATCGTTACTCCCGGGAACCCTGCCCTTTCCCAGATTGTGTCTGCTTGGTCCCCGATTGCTGAAACTAATAGACTTTTTACATCACCTATAGCTAACGGCACGCCTGCCGTGTTTTTCTCAAATACATGTATCCACTTACCTGCCCCTCCCGTCAGCGGGGGGAGGAGTTTTAACAAGTTGGTTTTGTCCATTTGGGCCAACTGAATGTAATTTGGCCTACCTGCTCCTTTATGTATCAGTGGCATTTTTAGTTTTTGTTTCTTTCTCGTTCTGCTTGACTTCCCTTTTTTCGTTTTAATTACCAATATGTTTCCTATCCTCCCTGTTCGTTGTCTTAATCTACCTTGCCATAATGGTGGCGATAGTGTATCTGGGTAACAGCGGTTTGGCAGTGGGGAACCCTCTGCGGCAGCTGCCTCTTCGTATTCATCTAAATCGTCCCATATTTTTTCTATTTCTGACTCTAGCTCGTTATTATCCTCCCAGTTTTCCTTGGGTTCACTTCCTTGTCTTTCACCCTGGTCTCCACTTTGTTGACCCTCTGGTGTATCTGGGTGTATAATTCTCACTGGCTTGTTATTCAATTGGAACAGGAACTGTCCTGACTGCCACTCTTGTTCTTGCCTCTGCTGTGATGACGTCCCTTGCGATACTATAGACTGCCCTGATACCGAAGCTGCTGGGGTTGTATTGCTTGCTGCCCCTATCGGGGGTGTGAGATCTGCCAGTGACAGCGGGGGTACCTCCCCTCCCCCTAGCAGCATTCGCCCTTTGTCACATAAAGCTCTTAACCGTGTTATTTCCATTTGTGTGTGTGCTAGCTGACGGTTCAAATCACCTGTTAAACGTGCTAAGTCCACAGGAGGTGCGCTCGTGGGGCCGTACAAGCTTCCTTTGTCATATGTTGGAGGTTCCTGGGCTGTTGCCCCGCCTTGGGCAGTGGCAGTGGGTGGTATATACAGGGGTTCACTAAACCCTACCACTGGCCTAGTCATTAAGGGATAGATTTTTGTTACTTCGTTTTCGGTTGTAGTTGTTGAGCATTCCCCTTTTGGTGTCCCGCCTACTTCTTCAGGGTTTTTCTGCTTTTCTGTCATTTGGCTTGTACCTACCTCTGCCGTGGGGGAAACTTCCTCAAACATTCGCCATAAATCTAACACTTCTCTCCAGTTCTGTAACTGTTTCCCTTTGTATCGTGCTAGCAAATGTGTTGATACTAGGTCCAACACTCTTTTGTCAAATGATCCTCCTTCTGGCCAAATTGGTGTAACCCCGTCTCCCTTTATCTCAGTGATCCACTGGTCATGATACTTCTGTATCATGTCGCTATAAAGTGGAAGGTGCTGGCAAATATGTGCCAGTGGTGTTACTCCCCCCATGGCAATGTTTCTTTTATTTCTTGTGTATTCCAGTACCTTTGAATCTCTTCCCACCTTTAACTTGGTATGTCAATTACAATATGTAGAAATAATACGTTCTTTATCAATGCTCACAATTACCATATGTCACATTAGCCTTCTGAGAGGTGTTACCTGATCACCCCTCACAGTTTATTTCTTCTGCTTTACCTTATATCAATCACAAATTACTTGTATTCAAATACTTTAGCGTGTTCAACAAGACATATACATAAAAGCAGACCAACAAACATATAATCATGCAACATATTCATGCACTGCCTGCGGGCGTTTGTTCTTTCCCTATTCCCGTTTCTGTCCCTGTTTTTTCTTCTTCCCTATACTACCTATTATTTCGTATTCACTCTCCACCTCTTTCACCTTTATTATGTCTCAAGATTTCTTACTTCCACGGAAAAAGAATATTCTAAAAACTACTCCGAGCCTACACGAGACCCCTACTATTTTTTCTCTTTATCTCTATTCTGCACTTGGTCGGGACAAATGCTACGCGGCGCCGCCTTCTACCCCCTCAGGGCTAGGATACCACTTCTCTTCTTCTTCTCACTTCTTACAACACCTAATGGCCATATAAAGGATAGATCAGAAAAGCCTCACCGTCACTCACGCAGACCCTATTCTTGGCTACCTTCCCTTTGTTGCTAATTCCCTTCTTCCCGTATTTTTCCCCTTACATTCCTTTGGGGTCTTTGCAACCGGGACTCCACGTGTTCAGTCAGGTACTCCGAGGGTCGCCGCTCACGGCCGGACCTCGTTCAGGTCCATCCCCCAACCAAGCCGTGGCCTGCCTTGGTGAGCAGCTTTTTTCGATCGGGTATTCGTCAACCGGGAACCCTTGACCCTTTCTTCTTGGTGTGCACAGTCTGGTCAACCGCTGAGGCGATGGTTCTGCTGGGGGGTGCCCTGGATCTCGCTGCCGGGCGGCGCTGGCCTCAAGGCACCTCTCTAAATCACGTCGCGGGGGTCACCAAAAATGTAGGTGCCTTTCCCCGTCTTACTACGTGTGAGAGAAAAAATAAAATAGCATACAAAACCCCTTGTCGGGGAAAGAGGCACTGAGACCCAGCTGCAAGAGTTCAAAGGATGGTTTATTTCTCCAGCTAGGAAATAACCCAAAAAACTCTCCCTCCTCATTACATCAGTACCAACATTTATATTAGTTAAAGTAACTCTAACAAAAAATACTAAATGGACCTGATTGGCCAGACGGTGTGGTGCTGTAGGTGTGGGTAGCATCTCTTCCTCCTGGTTGGCTGAGTAGCTGACGAACGTCAAACATCGTGTGCTCCATGCAGGCCAGGGTCCGGTCACTGTGGTTACTACCTAAGCTAATATGTTTCATACTAAATAACACATTTATTTAAAACATTTTATGCTACTTGTCACATTTCTACATAAGTTACACACAATGATCATTGTCAGTACAATTGGGTCATTCATGGCTTTAATTGAAGGCCTTGACCTTTATTGTGTATGTAAAAGAATCAGGCTATGTTTTGCATCTCTTCTAGGTTTCAAACTCATTAGTACAAGTAAAAACATATATAGTAATAAAAATGCTTAAGGTTAGTAGTGGGTGTGTTGGGTGGGTTTCGCAGCACAGGCGAGGGTCTGGCACTTGAAAGAAATACCTTACAGGGAGTGCAGGGTCAGGATGGCAATAAATTGTTCGAATGGGGGTGGGTGGCTTGCACGTTTATGAGGACGAATCGAGCAGAAAGTGCTTAGCTCATCCTGGTTCGCATGCCGGTTCTCAGGCGAACAATGATCTCAGAGGAAGAAAACTGTAGCATATTGATTGTTGCAACTTTCTCCAGCTTCAGCGTGAGAATGGAAGCGCAGAGCTTTCCTTCGCAGGGGGAGTGCAAGGGTGGGGGCCAGCCAGCTGCCTGCGCGCCTTGTGTGTGTGTCTCTGTCCTTGGCTGCTGCGGTGGAAAGGGGAGCTGAGCATTGCTGTACTATCGCAGGGAGGCCTGTTTACCCAAGATGGAGTCGAAAGGGGGCACAAAAGATGGATGCCCCATGTCCTGCTCAGTAGTCCCATCTATGTAGCAGTCAACCGTGGTTAACTTTACATAAGGGCAAGGGGCAATACCACTACCGGAGGCATGCGGTCCAAGCCTTGTACTGAGGAGCGTACGACGCGAGGGGGCCTGAGGACCCCTCGCTCCCATACATAACGTAGAAGCATTAGTATTACGTATTTACTATGTGTTTGTATTACTAACCTAAGCGATTATCCGAAATGCATGTAGTACATAATGTACCATGGTTTGCATTTTGTACAAGTTGCTGAAATGGAATGGATCCACAATTAGGTATTGATATATATATGAAGCGTTCATTGGGGATTTCTTCTTGTGTCACATTGCTGCAGAGAGTGCATGTATGTTTCCACATATATGAAATCTGGAAGATTTCATTTATAGGTATGTTTTTATTTTCCAGTACTTGTAGTAAGTACATTAGAAATTCTTGTGGATCTTCCTGTGAGTTTATAGTGAATTTAACCATTCCAGCACAGTAGTCCAATTGTTGTCTTATTCCATAAACACTATACGTGTTATTAGGATTGTTTGTTACATTTCTGTGAAGTACTAACATTTGCAAACACAATTGGTCTGTACTGTGTAAGTAAATGTTGTCAACAATTGGTGGCAATTGAAATTGAATATTCATTGCTACATTTGCGTAGCAACTTACTCCAACTATATTTGAGAGTTTAAATGGACCAGGTAGTTCTGTATCTGATTGATTTTTTTTTTGTCTTCCTTCTTTAATGAAGTACCTGGTTTACTTTCCCTAATGGGTTCTTTTATGTTTGTGGTACTTGACGTTTTAGTTTCTTTTACTCTCTTTGGAAGATTTGCAGTGACATCCTGTTGCATTTCTGTTTGATTTAGTTTTCTTTTACAACGTTTTACTTTTTGTGGTACAGAATATGTGTTTAGATGGGGGGTGTATAGTGAGCAAAGTCTATTGTATTCTAAAATGCAAGGAATATCAGCGTTTACTTTACTTGCATCAAAGTTGATTAGAAATAGACCGTCAAGTGTACGTAAGCGTGATAGTGCTACGTAGCTCATGCCTCCTTTAAAGACTGTGTTACCAATGTCTATCATTGTTTTGTCTAGGGTAAGACCTTGTGATTTATGAATGGTGACTGCGTATGCAACAGTTAGAGAAAATTGTTCTCTGCGTACATACATGCATTTGAAGAGAAGGATTCGAGCTATTGAGCGTCCTATCCTTTTTACTTCTGAAAGTTTGTCAAAGAGAATATTGACAAACTGAATTTTGTTGTCACGTGGGTATGTTTGAAAGCCAACAACTGTACCCAGTGCTCAATTAACTACTCCTTGGTCCACGTCAAGGTTACGTTTAAGCATTACTCTGCAATTTAAGGATAATTTTAATATCTTTTCCAAGCCTGCTGTGTTTGAGATTGACTTTTCTAAACTATTTAGTCTTGTTGTGCTTTGGTCACACATGGGTTGTGTCATACCATGTACAACTAGTTTGTCTGTGGCGCTAATTTGTATTATTGGTTGCATTTCTTTACTTAACATTATTTCATTGAATTTGAAACAGCTTGCAAGAGTTGGCATTAAGGCCATACAATTAACATTTTTGTGGGCTACTTGTTCCATAACATCTGTAGCACATGCATTATCACCATAAAGTGCATGAATGTGCCAGGTGTTCAATATTGCTTCTGCTTCTTTAGAAAGTATACCAACTCTGATACTTTTTAAGATGTTGGCATAAGTGAGATATGCAGATTGCCGCATGTTTTCTGTTAATTCTCTGTATTGGAAATGTTGCCAAAGGTTGACATTTCCAATGCTGCCAACGGTTTTACAGCAGAGTTTGTGTCCTAATGTTTTAAAAATAGGCTCACCTTTTACTGGTGTCAATTGAAGAAGATCTCCAAAAACAATAATGTGTTTTCTTGCAAAGAGCTCTTCATAGTTTGTTTTGAGTACTTCTTGTAATCTGAGGTGAATCAAAGCCAACATTAGGTTGGACACCATGCTCACTTCATCTATTAGAAGCATTTTCATTTGTTTCAATACTCTGCGTAGTTCCATTGCAGCTCCTATAGAAAGTTTGTAATAGTCTAATTTGTTTTGGTGTTCTACTGGCAGAAGTAGTAATCGGTGTAAAGTGACACCACCTATGTTGTAGGCAGCTAAACCTGTGGTGGCAGTGATAACAGCTGACAGTCTGTTGTTTGTCAATTGTTGAAGGAACTTACTGATGATTTTGATTAGGAATGTTTTGCCAGAACCAGCTTCACCACTGACGTACAATAGTATAGGTTTGTAATTTTGGCAGGTGCATTCTTTGTTTTCATGTTGTACACCATGTGCAATTTCATGTGTTACTTCTTGAAAAATGCCACGTTGTTCATTGTTTAGTTTTGATTGTAGTATAGTAAGTCTTCTTTATCTTCATACTGACACATGGTGTTTTCTACTTCTATCATAGCTAATTCTGCCTCATTTGTTATTAGTGGCTCTCCCAGTGGTTCTTGGCTTCCTGTTACAGAAGGTTGACTACTGTCAGGAGTGTCCTTATCTAGTTGGGCCTGGTGTTCTTCTACGTGTTTCTGTTCATTGTGCCACATTGTTTTACATCAGTTATAGTGCTTTCATTTGCTTTGAAAGCGTCTTCATATGAGTCATAGTTATCTAGTATTTCTTCTTCTTTTCTCCATGGTTTAAAGAGTTGTAGCAGGGACATGTAATATACTTCTTTATGTTGAGGAGTCTTTAATGACAATTTGATATGATTAATTAAATTTGGTTTGGTGAGTTTTACTAAGCTGCCTTCACAGTTTGTCACTCTGTATTTACCGTTTTTTTCATCAGGTTTTATATTATTTTTGTATGTGTAGTTTTGGGCTATGTGGTATAGACACATGGTTTCCAAAGTGGTACTCCTGTTTGGGTAGTATGTGTCCAATAAATTGTTTTTTAAAATGTCTTGGCTGTTGGGATCATGTTTGGCTATTGTTTCTATATCTCCGTATGATTTTAGAACTCTTTTTCTAGATTTAGCTGGACCAAGACTTAGCCATACTACATTTTCAGATTTACCATACAGTGCAGTACCAGTGAAACGATCAGCTGCTTCATAGGATCCACATTCTCTATAGGACAGCATTTTTATGCCCAAGGTGTATAATTTTTGAGACACTGTTTTATCTGATGACAGGTCATTCAAGAGGTCTTGCAGCTCTGTCTCTTCTGCTTTGGTTAAGTATGCTGTGACATATCGTGCAACTGCAGTAGAATTGTCTGCAATGTACTGCACATTTATGTTTGCATTCCATAAGTGGGCAATGATTGCATTGTAATCATTGATATATGTTTCTTTCTTCTTCTTTTCTTTTTATGTAATATGTATTTTTAGGTGACTTACCTTTAACACTATGTCTAACTTAAGACATGAGGTTGGTCACTTGACCTATATTTGTAACCGGTCTAGGGAAACCAAATCGGCATTTGGTGTAGTATTTCCCTTTGTTTTTGTATTTGCAACGACAATATTTGCCTCATTTGTGTCTTTGAAATTGTATAATTTGTGCATGAAGATCACTATTTTTGGATTCCGATGGAATTTCACAAGTGACATATTTTTCAATAAACTGTAAAACAGTGGCATCACTGTCTTGACCAAATTTAGGAGCATCTTTAATCCATAAAAGCATGTGGATATGTGGTGCTCCTCTGGCTTGGTATTCTTTTCTCCAAAAGAAGTTTTGCACTTCTCCAAGGGGAGGAACAGTTTTATTACAAATAAAATGTAGCATAGCAATGAAGCGATGGTGAAAATATCTTGAAACATTAACAGGATCCAGAGAACAAAGTTCTCCAGGTGTTAGTATATCTATGTTTGTTTTGTTTTTGTTTGATATGCGTAGGAAATCATGTAAATCATCCCATGCATATTCTGCACAACTTAATGTAACTGTAATGTTTCTGATCATACAATGTACATCTCCGTGACGTTGAAACCAGTACTCTTTAGTACCACGCACATTTGCTAATAGATTTGTGATATTTGATTGTAAAACCTCATCTTTTTGTTGCACTTTTTGTAATAATTGTGTAGCTGTCATATTTTGAAAGTGTGATCCTGATTTTAATATGTGTGCAACTCCGTAACATAAAGTTGCTAGTTCACTTTCAAAGAGTAGGTGGAATATGTATTCCACATTTTGTCTAAATCTGGGATCTTCAGAATACATCCGTAATGAGCGGTATTCTGATGCTGATATTTGAATAGGTCTATCATCGGACCTTCCTCCTTTTGCCAGTAGGAAAGAGTAGAGGAAAAGCATGTGCTTCTATACTTTTTTCCCATATGCTGATTGGTGATCCTTTTGTTTGACGCATTTGGTACGTTTCCAGTGCATCTTTGGTGTCATTAGAGTGCAATGGATGAATTGTATAATGGTCTAAAGTGTTTGATAATTGCAGCAGGCTCTAGGAGCTCAAATTGACCAGCTTCTTGTGTCTCTTGAATTATTTCAGTTGTATCCTTCAAGTTTTCTTCAATATTAATTTCTTTGTAATATTCATTATTCTCTTTAAGATATTGCAAGGCTTCTCTAACTTTATGTAAATCTACCAGCTGTTGCCAAATTTTTTTGTCTTTTTTAGGTACTCCATTTACCAAGATAATTAAAGATTGTTGCATTGGATGTTGCACTCCTAGAGTGTACACATTTTCTTTTATATCTAATGGTAAATACACTACTTTTCCACAAATACCTTTCACTAATTCAGAGGGAGGTAATTTTGCAGTTTTTGGTTGAAGGCGTATTATTGCTTGAAATGGGTGCACTGTTTGAATTATGATGCTCTCATATAAATTCAGTTGTTGAAGGGGTTTTGGTAGTGGATATAATTCCAAATTATTTTTGATAGCGCGTGAAGGAGTTTGGTTGTTGTCAAGTTTTGTAGTGCAGTAACTACAAAGTATTACGGGGTCAGTTATTTCATATTTGTTTTCTGCTATAAGGTAGAGAGCTAATTCAAACCATTTAGAATCTTCATTGTCTCCTATTTTGTATGATCGGTCTACAGTTTTTGTGTTACTTTTATAAAAAGTTCTGTGGCAACATACACACACATGGTTTGGTACTTCAGCTGATGTACTTTTACATTTTGTTTTTGTATGTGTGTAGTAAAAGGTTCCCATGTGTAGAATTGTTACTAATTTGGTTTACAGCTATTTCATTCTGTAAGTGGGTTTCAATTCCAAAATATTTTTTCTGGATATAGTTGATTTATTCTAGTAGGTCTTTTGCTGTACCATGTAGAAGAATGTTATTTAAATTGGCTAGTGCTAAAGCAGGACTTTTAGCATAGTACAGTTTATAAACTAGATTTCTTATAGTTGAATGATGTGTTGATATTCTTTTGATATCATGGAAGGTGGTTTTGCAAGTAGGTCCTGTAATGCAGGCCAATGAATGTCCTTGTAGTCCTGTGTACTTGCGTACTAGACAGGTATCCATATTTTGCAGTAGTTTCATTTTTATTTTGTCTTTGCTTTTCACATATTGATTGAGGAATTGGCGTAAAGACTTGATAAATTGTTTGGGAATGTTACACATTGACGTGCATGGCCATTTGTACACTAGACGTTCTGATTCAGTTGAATGGAGGGGTAATTCTAAGTTTTCAGGACATATTTTTGTAAGGAGTACTTCTTGTTCCATTATGGTATTATTAACTTTTTCATAACCTCGAGCACTGCTATATATGGCAATTGTATTTGTTTGCTTTTGTTTGTACGCTTCTTCATTAAAGTATGGTTCTGTGCTCGTAGTGTAACTCCATTCACCTCTGCAGATACTTAAGAAGTTCTTTCTGTTGACATTTCGTTAATTGAGAAGTCTTTTTTGTAATTTAGTTATTAGTTTTGTTAGTGGTTTCATTTTGTTTAACACTAAAATAAATAACTTTCTTTTGAGAAGAATTGCACTGCTATCAACGCTTCTAAGATTAATTTCCTACGATAGTTTTTAAGCGTTGAACCTGGTTTCTCTCCTGTTTTTATAAGATTTTGAAGGACTCTGTGACGGAACATTTTGGCTAAAAACTTTTCTTGGTATGCTTACTTTGAACTATATCAAGATTTAAAGAAGCAGTTTTATCTGTAGTGATAGCTGATTTTCTGCTAATTATTTTTTGGTTTGGTTTACATTTTGATAGAGGAGGCAAAGTTCTTGTACTTGAAACTTCTTTTGTTTCACTAAATGGCTGTATTAGCTGTTTTGTTTCAACTTTTTTTACAAATTGTGCTAGAGATGTATGCTTATGTTGGACACTTTTATTTTCATTTGCTCTACTTCTGCATTGCTTTCTACGGACTTGATTTTTGGTAGGCATTCTTTAGGGTCTGTTGAAAAAAATAAAGAAGGTATGGGTTGGGGTGTTCTGCAATGTATGTGTGCATGAGTGTTTGAGTAAGATGATAAAGATGTATGTAATGGTGTGTGATTGTGCATTGGGAACTACAACTAGTAGGGATGGGTATTCTTGAATTAATGTGTTACTAAACGGGGGTTCAGGTGACAGAAAAAAGTAAGCTAGTGGTGTGGAGAAGTATAAATAGTATATCTAATGCTATACAATTAAAACAGTTGTTTGTTCTATAACATCTAAATTCTAGCGGTTGAGTTGGGTAATTTGTGTGTCGAAAAATAGGAATGTGTGGTTCCATTCTGCCTGTAAATTGCTGTTTAAGACATGGGGACTTTTGGACAGAATGGTGCAGAATCTCTATTTTTAGGCACAGAAATTGCATGAATTAACCTTACAGTGTGTTTGAGTAATAATACAAATATTATGGTGATATTCTACTTACTTTTTTTCTAAAACTAGCAGGTTACTTCTTAGTTCTTTGTACTTCAAATTCGGCTGCTTCTTTTCAGGAGAATGGTCTTCACTGTAATTGTAAAAGAAACAAATTAGTTTTTTTGTTTGTATATAGCACTGTTTTTAATTTAGACATTGATTTTTTTAATTGAAATCCTCAGCGCCTTCCTCAAAACCATTAAAACTATCTTATTTACATAAGATACGTCGCACCAGTTGAATACATATGATATGTTCTTAATGAACTAATTTTATTGCAATGACTAACTGTAGCAAACATAATATCTTTACTATGTCTTTTGAAATTCATAATGTACCACTGAATACCATTATTCCTGTAACTAAACTCTTCCAAGTAATAGTGCCTCAATGTCATGGGCTGCTTGTCCTATATAGCACTGTTTTTAATTTAGACATTGATTTTTTTAATTGAAATCCTCAGCGCCTTCCTCAAAACCATTAAAACGATCTTATTTACATAAGATACGTCGCACCAGTTGAATACATATGATATGTTCTTAATGAACTAATTTTATTGCAATGACTAACTGTAGCAAACATAATATCTTTACTATGTCTTTTGAAATTCATAATGTACCACTGAATACCATTATTCCTGTAACTAAACTCTTCCAAGTAATAGTGCCTCAATGTCATGGGCTGCTTGTCCTATATAAATCTAAGTAATTAAATAAATAAAGAAATAAAAACAAATTATGTAATTGTACAAGTATTATTGTTTGAGATTTGAACATAGAGTGTGCATGCAATTTTGTTTGACTATATTTAGTCTATATATTTCATTTCAAAAATGTTAGTTTAACATGATTCGAGTGTGTGTGTGTATAAAGAAATTAAATAGTATAAAGATTTGTAAGTGACAGTTGATTTTACAGATTATACAAGCTAAAAGTCAGTTAGAAAATGTGTTCATGTACTGTACAGAAAATATGCATACCTGTAGTTTGTGTTCATGCATATGGATATGAATGGAGCTGCAAGTAGAAATCTTGGAGACTTGTACAGTATTTCTTGTAGATGGTGCTTGCCAATGATATGACACTTGTACTCAGAGAGATTCACAGCACATTTTCAGTGCTGATCTGTGATGATGCAGTTAGATGTAGCGGTCTTGAATGTGATTGGTGGATGGTCATGAGACTTCTTAGCTACATCCAATGAGGGAATGGCAGAGAGAGTGAAGTGGAAATGGTAGAAGGGCTGTTCATGTTACGATATGTCCGCGGACATGGCGGTAGTTTGCGGACATCGGGTGTTACATCCGGGGATTTTTGGGTTCGGAAGTCATGCAAATGAGAATGATCACTGAAATGGATTTGTCAGGAAAGTGTAGTGGGTGTGTTGTGCCAGGAGAGAGTTTCTCAGATACTCTTTTTGCTGAGAGAAGAACAGATAGCTGTGGCTGTGTGTTTCAGAAAACAGATTGTTTGGAATTTGGGAGACTCGTGGATACATTGGTTGAAGGTACATGCAGAAACCTGTGGAGTAGCTGTAGATCTTGGATTCCCACATGTGGAAGTACACTGGCATGAAATACGTGGAATGAAGTGGTTGGACTTGTTACCTCTCTGTGCTACTTTGGAGACAGAGCAACATCTAGATATAATTATAATTCATTGTGGAGGGAACAGTTTAGGACATGTGTCTGGAATTTCTTTGCAATTTGCAATGAAAAAAGGACTTGGGAAGGTCATGGACATGTTTCCAAATTCTCAAGTAATATTTTCACGGATTGCGCAGAGACAAATGTGGCTTCGTTCTTCTTCATTTGGTCCACAAATGGAGAAAGCAAGGCGCAATGTCAATAAGGCTGTTTGTGCCTTTCTAAGAGATTTTGGCATGTCCTCTTTTCACAATGAAAATATTATGTTTCGTAGTACATACATTTTTCGCAGAGATGGAGTACATCTAACTTATGCTGGCAATCAGATTTTTCTAAGAAACATACAAAATGCATTGCAAGCTTTTTTTAGAATTACAGCATCCATTTTGTAGTAGGTGTTGAGTATTTATAATTTTTGAAACACAAACACCTCCCAAAGGCTCTTTTCAGAGCCACCACTTCCTCCCAGAGAAAATTGCAATGGTTATGATAGGGTAGCACCCCAAAATTTTAGATGTCCGCGGACTGTCCGTGGACTTCTAAAAAATACAAAGGGCCCTGCTTCATTTATTTTCACTTCCATTTTTTTACTGTGTAACTGTGAAAGGCGGCTCTGAAAAGAGCCTTATTTTTTTTTTGATTTTTGTTACTTTATATTTTTTTTGTTTTTGTTATACACGACACACTAGGAGAGGAGGGGAAAGGAGGGGAAAGGGTGGGACACCAACCACAGGGATAAGAAAGGGTGAGCTGAGAGAGGAAGATGTAGAGTGGGTTTTATTTGGGGAGTGAGCAGGTCTTCTCGTGCTCTGAGACGATAGTCTCGAAAGCACTTCGAAGTTGCTCCCCCCTGCAGAGTACTGTGTCTCAGTACATACACACAACTGTGACCCTCGACCCTTGCTAGCGAACACTACGGACAGCTATAGTGTTGTTCAGGACACCTCCATTTTCGTTTATTTATGAACATTTCAGGACACCGCATGTGTTCTAGAACAGTTTCAACTTGCTAGCGAACAGTACGGACAGGTATAGTGTTCTTCAGGACACCTGCATTTTCATTTATTTACAAACATTTCAGAACAACCGCGCTGTCCGTGGACACCTAATGTGATGTCATCTTTGATGTCGTGGATGTTAGTCTTAGCAGTGCACGGTGGTGGCGCGAGTTATGGTTGCTTAGCTTACCATAAGTGGCAAATTTCATTTAACGTCCCTTTAACAAAGTTTTTTCACTAAATTTCATAGGTTTTTAGTAGCGCAACTTAACCATAACGTCCCTTTAAGAAAGTTTTTTTCACTGAATTTCATAGGTTTTTAGTAGCGCAACTTAACCATAACGTCCCTTTAATATATATATATATATATATATATATATATATATATATATATATATATATATATATATGTATCTTGAGACTGTTTTTTCTTAACAGTCCGAGTGAGAGGCACTCCCCGTTCTTTGAGAAATCACCAGGAAATCAGTTTTCTTTTTGGAAAAAATGTCCTTTTTATTATATAGACCATGCACAGCACATGACTGTAAAAATAAAACACCTAAAATGTGGTGCTCCATAATGTATGGCTCCAATCAACGCGTTTCGCGTTTCGCGGTACCTCACCGCTTGTTCACAACAAGTGATCCACACAATCAACACTGTTTAAAAAACACCACATGTGACAGGAGGTTTGCCATAGAAAGAAGACTGAGTGGCCCAGGGCTTTCGGATCGGCCATCTTAGAATGGGTTCAACTATTCAATATTTGTACATGTTACATTTTCATTTAAAAACCCACTTTACATTTAAAAAGATTAATAATATGTTTGCCATTTAAAATCAATTAGCATAAAAACACAAAACAGAAAAAAGTGCAACGTGCAATCAGTTCTTTAAAGTGCATAGTGCATTCCCCAACTTTATATGTTTGGGTGGGCTCATTCCCTGTGCAAATCTAGCAAAGTTAAAGTGCAAAATGGTATTCTTAAGGTGCGTCGTGCTACTGTTTCTGTATACAAAGTGCTCAGTGCAACTGCGCTTCTTGTTGTTATATATTGCTCATTTATTGGCATAATCATAGTGGGTTTCGGGAGGTATTACTAATTTATCCCCGTCTTTAGAATCTAAATGTAACAGATGACATATAATCACAAGTGTGAGTACCCCAAATCGCAGTCTGTGCCGATACCAATCTTTTTACATTTTTCCATAATGAGACATCTTATGGCTTTCAACCGGAGAAAAGAGGCATCAAATAGTGTCGTTTTGATTTTAATATATATATATATGTTGTGTGTTTGGGGTAGGAGATTGCGGGGGAATGGTTGGCACGGTGAGGTGGTGTGGCAGGGTCAGATGGGGGCTGGGGCGACCACTCTCTATTTAACAAATAAATAAATAAACCAGCCAAAAAGGCCACAGTGAAAAAAAACACCACAGTGAAAATGCCCATGTTTAAAATAGCTGCAGTGTAACTCTTGAAACAACAGCTAGAGTTTGCCAGGAAGTTGACTTCAGCACCTTGAGATATAGCAGGAATTCGCAGTGTTTCACTAGTTACAGTCCCCAAATTATCTGTCAGTTTAATGTGTTTTCCCGGCTCCCCTTTCCTTAATTGATCATCTGCAAGTAAGAATGTACTCTCCACGAGTGCACTACTTTCTTGAAGTACACTTTAATTACATTTAAATGTGTGGGGCGCTTATTGTTTGTGATAATAAGTGATGTTTTCAGACGTGCTTGGAACTGCCTTCTGGTCATCATCTGTTGTTGTTCTTTGATATGCAAGCCCTCAGGCAACCTGTTGGGAATCTACTGAAATTGACAAAGCTGTATTGATGTTTCAAAAGGCAAGACAACCCTTTATAATTCCTACTGATCCAAATCATAATCGTCATTGTGCATCGAAAATAGAGTTCAAGTATGGATAGTGGGTCTAAAGAGGCTTTCTCATGATGTTTTATGATCTTACTACTTCTATTTTCTGTACTAGTTCTTCTTCTTTCTTGTTACACTCACTAATCATTCCAGCAATCGTACTACTCCCCAAAATTGTTATGTGAATACAAACCTGTAATCTTTTTCAGCATTCTTTCATTAAAATACATGTAACGGCAGCACATGGGTACTGACACAACGCATGAAGTAAAATCCCTTTGCAGTGGTGAGATTAGTTAATGCTCGACCCATTTATTTTTCTTAATGGATATGCAGTCATATTAGTGGAGTCAATCCTAGTGTAGCGGGTGGGTGTATCTAACACACTTTTTGGGAGACAGGTGTTGGTAGGCACAACAAGACACTATTTCTTAATTTTAAATATTTAACTTGCCTCTTCCCTGTCTCCGGTAATCCCCTTTTACCTGAAATTCTGGTTCACCCCTGTGTATGCCTCTGTAGGAAAAGGGCTTGGGTAGGAAAGGTAAAAGGCACCAGGATTCCCCCAACCCACATGAGAAAAAATCCAGTGTTACAATAAGTATAAACTGGGGCTTGGGGCCTCAATACCTTCAACCCTCTCTTCGTAAATATGTTCCTTCTCAAGCTCTTCGCTCATCTGCCTCCAACTCCCTCAGGGTCAGTGGCTTCACCAAGCAACAAGTTGGTGGTAGATCTCTTTCTTCGGCTGGGGCCTCCCTCTGGAACAGCCTCTCTGCTTCTCTGAAACTTGATGGGAACCATCTCCATTTCCGCAAGCACCTAAAAACTTTCCTCTTTGCTTCTGCTTTCTTTCTTCCTCTCCCCTGCTCAACTCCTGGCTGAAATTGAAACTGCACTGGTCACCTATCTACCCTCTGATCTCGGTTCCAGGTCCCCTCCTCACCAGTTGCACACCTCCACTGCACTCCTGGCAACCCCTGCACTTGGGGCTGTATCTCTACAGTCCCCTACCAGCACTTGCCAATTGATGTCTGAATTTACCCTTGCACTTGCCACCAGCTGGCCACACATTTTATTTATTGTTTTTAATTTATTTTACTGTTGATCCCATGTACTGCACTGCCCCATCCCTCTTTCCATTTACACTTTTCCCCTCCTCCTCCCATGCACTTGTGCTATCTCAATGTCACCTGGCGTAGTAAGATCGTTGTCTCTGTCTTCCCTCTGTTCCCCCTCCCTTGCCTCGTCGCGCCTTGAAAAACTTGTGTAGGCGCGTTATAAATGCCATATCATATCATATCAAACTGCACACAAAAAAAGGTAGACGCAGGAATGCTGGCGTACGGTTCTTTCGCTATCGATATGGATGAATTGCATCAGTACAGCAGCTGTTTTTTATGATTTTGTACAACAAAGGGGGAATCACAACAAACACTATACAATACTAACACTATTCCAAAGCAGCTGCAGTAAACAAAAAAAAAAGAGTCTTTAAAGAGGCCTTTAAAAATATAAAGAAATCCCTATAAAGTGCACGTTATATTTTCAAACAATCTTTACTTGGTAGTCAGCCTTACCAGGGTTGCTTCAAGGCCCTTTGTGCTGCAGCAGATGGGTTCTTGTGCGGCTGGATGGTTCAGCAGTGCAGCAGCAGTGTGTGCAGTGCCTCCATAGTTCTGGGTCATGCGCGTATGCCAGGGGCAGCCCAGTGTTGATTGTAGCAGTCGGGGGCCTCGTTAAGTATTTTCACCTGCCCACATATGCCAGGGGCAGTCCAGTGTTGTTTTCAGCAACAGGCGACAACCAGCCCCACTTTCTCCAGTCCTTGCAGGCCCGCCTTGGCAGGGGGGAGGCCCAGCACTATCGTCCTCAGCGGGAGCGCACTTCATTGAGCCCAGACCACGGTGGTGAACTTCAGTGTTGCACCGCACAAAGCAATGGGGCGCCGCAGATTCACAAAGCCCAGACCGTGGCAGTGAACCAAGGCTGCATCCACCAGGCAATGGTTTTTGGTTTGGCGCTGAGCGGAGCGACAGCTCGTCCTTCCGCCATGAGGGTTGGGTAAACCGTCCATAATGGCGCTCTGCTAGTGCCGCTGTCAACGTTCTTTTTGTTTTGTTTGAAAGGTTCCACGTTCGGGTCACATGCCCGGGGATCCTTCACTTCTTTCCTGCTCTTCCCCCACCAGCCTCCTCCCCCTGGGGCAGGGGGTTACACTAGTCTTGCCCAGGAATTGTGCCTGGGAATTCTTTAGGAGGAATGTGGCCATCATAATGAGCTCTAGCTTAGGTCTGAGTAGTATAACACATCTCTTGACACATCTCTCTAGACCCGTGTCACTGTATGAGGGACTTTTGTGATGTAATGTCCAACTGTTCACTAACTAACCTCACCGCCACAAAAGGCCTTCTGGTAGGTACACGTGTGCTTATTGCTGCAGTTTCTGTGTCATAATCTTATGAAGAGAAATGCAAGGGTAGAATCATGCATGTTTTGAAATAGAGGAGGCGTCGCAGGCGCAGCAGTATGCTGGATGGGCCTGGCAGTCCCTGCATGCTGCTAACATCTATGTATGTGCCTTGAGAAAGCATGCCCCGTGCAAAACACTAAAATCTACCTTCTTTTAAACAATATAATTCTTTAGATGCTACGGCTGTCTGTCTCTCTTTTCCGGCCTATGTGTGAGACACGCTACACAGAATGGTGGGAAGTTGGGGGCAAATATCTATGTACAGGTCGAATAATCCAGATGCCTTTGTATATCATTGTGCTGATTGAATGGCAGGTTCTTTTAGTAATCGTTCTTTGGGGGTTCTCCCTCCTGTCTTTGCAGTATGTGGCTGCGACCTTGCCCAAGGAGGGTTCTTCATGAGAAAGGAGGATTACATTTGTACGGTGGACTATCAGAGGCTCTACGGCACACGATGCATCTGCTGCGATAATTTTATCGAAGGAGAAGTCGTCTCAGCATTGGGGAAGACCTATCACCCCGACTGTTTTGTGTGTGCTGTTTGCAGGTAAGGGTCACACATGCAATTTTAGTTTTTTTCTGAATACGAAATCCATTTAATTTGTTATCCCTTAATGTAAGAGTGATTGCCAGGTGTAGATCATGTTTGCATGTTTTCTTGTTTTCCATTGTTACTTCAATATATTAGTCTTGTAGGAGCACATTATCAAAGAGTATTCTCGAATTAGGCTGCTGTCCAATCGTACTAGTTAAATTTAAGCAACCGATTTTTTCATGCAAATCTCCAAGGAAAAGGTTGGGTGACATGTGAGGAAATAGAAAGTCAATTTAAACCCCAAATTGCTCTTTGTCCTTTGGCCATGATTGAAAACCCGCTCAAGCAAACCCTTCTAAACATGTGTGTGAGATTTAGACTTGGAATATACAAGTGGTCAAATAACATTCTACAAATTGGGAAAGACGGATCCATCTTGTTCCCACAGGGTGTACATACGTGCCCTAAAAAAGTGGTTTTGGGTGGAAATGCCTGAGTGGCCCAACGAAAGATGAGGAAGATTTATGCTATGGAGCATATTACTGGTTCTATTCACAACTTTTGCCTCTCTAGAGAAATGGAGTGGGGACCCTTCCTTCAGAATTACAGTACATTGACTCCCTCAGGGAAAGCTACGGTGAATTGAGACGGCCCTGAATGACATGGGAGGAGAGTAGAGCCCGCACAGGGAAATGCATGCCCCCTTGAACCCCTGTTCTGTAGGGGGCAACACCTGCACCCCAAAGTGATAAGACTTTCCCTGGCAGTGCAGAAAATCGTTGTGCTCATGGGTTTGAATTACAGTTGGTCTACGCTTTTACCCCGTCTTTCAGAAAGGGGGAACGGTAAAGGGAGGGGGGACGTTTGTTTGTTCAATTTTAAAACTACAAAAAGGTGAACAGTTATGTGTACACCATTGAGATGATTGCCGTGTTGCAATGTTCTTCGTATGTGTGTGCATGCTCAAGCCTAAATGAAAAATTATAAAAAAGTGGTTTTGTTTTGCCACAAGGCATATATAGATCTATGTTTTATGTGCTGATATAGTAGGTGAGTGTAAATACTTTACGACCTCCTCAAACAACTCCCAGCACTCTAGACCCCCAGGCTTCTAGGGGGTTCTGAAAAGGTTATAAACTAATTTGAAAATGATCAAGTCTTCAGTGGAGATTCAGGAGGAGATAAATAGAATTCCAAATCCTCCCACATGGGAATTATCCATTTAAGCTGTGACAAAGGGTCTCTGACTTCCTACTTACTTTCTGGGTCTAGCTAAGGTATAGGAAGGTGAAGCTGATCTACCTGGCCCGCACCAAATTCCCACACTCATCTTCTCTGTCTGTGGAATTTTAAAGCAGTTCCTTTCCACCACCTGGTCCGAGATGTCATTAAGGACTCACATATGTGTGTGTTCATTGTACATTCAGGGATTGGCTGGGCTGCTAGGCTTCCCGCGCCCATGCATGTCTAATTTATCTTTACCAGCTTTCCTCCCAATGCTGACCAAGCCTTGAAAGACCGGTAGCCATCTTGGATCTGCCAGAGTTGGGTCTGTATACCAGAATGTACACTATTTATTCATTTATTTATTTATTGTTTGCTTGTTAGGCGCTTATACCGGAAATACATTCTGTTTCAAAGCGCCCATAGGGCAGCAGGGAGGGAACATGGGATAGCAGCACAATTAAATATAAAAAGTACACAGGGGAAAAGGACAGCACAACCTACTATGCCTTGTGAGTATTCAGAATGTGCAAGGGCAGGAAGGAAGATGGCAGTGGGATAGGTGCTGTGGTGTTTGTGCTAAAGGGTGATCCACAGATGAAGTGCAAGGTATGGTAAGTGCTATGCGGCCAAGAGCCGCCATGGAAATAATGTGCGAATTTCCAGTGCAGAGGGTGTGCCAAAGCAAGTGCTGATGAAGACAAATGCTGGAGAGATTGGGTGTGAATGGTCAGAGGCCCAGGGGATGCATAAGGGTCCAAGACACCAATCACAGCGACTGTGAGATTAGCAGAGGAAGGAAGAAGGGAAGGAGGAGAAAAAGAGGAGAGTCTTGAGGTGCTTTTGGAACTTCAGAAGGTCCTGCTCAAGATGCAGTGGGAGAGGAGGGATCCAGCTGAAGAAAGCGCTCGGCTTCCTGCTTGCTGTTTAGCGAAATGCTTTACACACAGAGAGTTGGTGCCAGAGGAGCGTAGACGTCTAGTAGTAGAGTATTTGGTAAGAGAGAGTTGCAGAGAGAGTGGTGCCCGGCCTCAGGCAACCTTGTAAATGATACAGGGGGATTTGAATTTGATCCGTGCAGCAACCGAGAGCCAGTGGAGGCTTTTTAGGGCATGAGAGATGTGGCCCCTGTGCTCAAGGCCAAGGATATGTCTTGCTGCTCTTTTCTGGATTAGCTGAAGGGGTCGCAGAGTGGAAGAAGGTAGATTGAGGCAGAGGCTGTTGCAATAGTCAAGGCTAGAGAGAAACAAGGCTCTGGAAACCTTGAGTTTCTGGGGGAACGTGGGAAATGGGAGAATTCCTTTGAGAAGAAGAGTTGGATGTGGGACTTCTTGGCAATCTCTTGTGTCTGAGGGAGGAAGGGTAGATAGGAGTCAAAGATGACTCCAAGGTTTCTGGCTTCAGAAGAAGGAGCGGGGGAGAGCCCAAGGTGGGAGGCCAGAGAATTGGAAGGAAGTAGGGAGCAGGGATCACAATAGGAAGGATCTCAGTGTTGCTGTAATTGAGGCAGAGATCATTGGAAGAGCACCAAGCCTGGATGGCAGACAGGCCATCAGGGATGGAGAAAAGTGCGAGTTAGCCAGCAGGAAGTCTGAAAAAGAGTTGTGTCATCTGCATAACAATTGAAGTTTGGGGAGAAGGAGGAGATGAGGTATGCCAGCTGAGTAAGGTAGATGTTGAAGAGACAGGGGGAGACGATAGATCCCTGCGGTACACCACAGGTGGAGAAGGAAGTAGGAGAGGAAAAGGTGCCCAGGATGACATGGAAAGAGCGGTCAGTTAGGAAAGAAGTCAGGCATTCCCGTGCCCATTCGGTCATACCAAGGGTATTGTGGAGCCTTTGTATGAGGATGGAATGGTTGACAGTGTCAAAGGCAGAAGAGTGATCAAGTAGAATGAGGATAGCGGTGGAGTTGGAGTCCAAGGATGCAAACAGTTCTTCACGGGTGTTCAGAAGAGCATTTTCCATGCCTCTGGATGCTTGGAAACCAGATTGATGATTATGGAGACCACCAATAAATTCAGTGTGCGAGTTGAGTTTGGGCAATGCCAGCTTCTCCAGCAGTTTCCCCAGGAAGGGGGTGATTGAGATCTGCTGAAGGTTTTTTCAGGAGGGGGCGCACAAGGGAGTTCTTAAGGGAGGAGGGGAAAGATCCAGTGGCAAAAGAGTGGTTGCAGAAATCAGCGAGTGCAGGGGCAAGAGATCCAATGTTGTCCTGAAAGTTCTGGACGAGCAGGGAGGTACCTGTTTGGAAGAAGCCTTCACAGAGCAGACCACTCTGGTAACTTCTTCAGGTGTGACAGGGCAAAGGAGGAGAAGGCGGAAGGTGGAGGGGGAGTGGCCAAGGGAGGCAAGGGGGTGTGAAATGGCTTAGGCGGGTGAGTAATAAGGGTGTACAGGATGTCCTGAGTTTTGGTGGCAAAGTGTGTGGCCTGTGCATTGCAAAGGGCCTGTGAAGGAAGAGAGGAGGAAGAGACTGCGGAAGGGTTGGCAAGCTCCCTGCAGATTTTGAAAAGTTCAGCTGTAAGTTGAGCCATGTAACATTCTGAGCCTGACGTCTGAATTCCGCAGTGTTTTGGAAAGGACCACGGGATTCTCCCCATACTGCCTACGAGCCTCACATCATGTTGTGTGCCATTCACATGTACCACCATAAACACCAAGTGAGGACATCATCACAATACATGTCATACGCCCATTGCTGCTTATTGCTTTTAGGTCTGTGGAGTCCATTATGTATAAATTGTTCTCAAAGCTCTTTCCTGGCATCATTGTGAATGTGTCTCTCCTCAAGCGCTTAGTTCTGACCCCCTGAATCTTGATGCTATGGTAATGTGGAAGCGACTGACTTTCCAATAATCCAGCACCACCTAGAAAGGTAAACAACCAGGCAGGATAAATAAATCCTAAACTAAGCTTTAAACGCTAAGAATATTTTAAAGACAATGGGCCTCATTACGAAGCTGGCGGTAAGGTGTTAATGGCGTCGGTAAGAATGCCGGTGCCGTTAACCCCTTACCGCCGCATTACGAGGTCCCTTAGCGGGTCCCACTAAGGCCGGCTGGTAAATCCCGCCGTCCTTAGCGGGAGCCGCTAAGGGACCAGGGAGCCAATAACGGGCCCGTTATTAACAGGCCCGTTATTGGCTCCCTCCCCATTCCCATTGAGCCCTATGGGGGCTCGAATGGGAATGGGGATGGGTATTTTGAATGGGGATTTACCGGGTCCTCCAAGGTTGGAATGACCCGGTAAGTCCCCATTCAAGGAACCCGGACCCGGACACGAGTTTGGAGGCAGCCATGGTGCTAATAATAGCACCATGGCTGCCTCCAAACTCGTAATGACCCCAAATATATATTGTTTTTCAATAGCAATGCTTTTATTTGACCCATCAAGAGACCGGGATAACATCATTGTCACCACCAACCTCAAAATAGTTGGTCATGTTTTATTGATAGGCAAAATGCAGTTGTATGAAAAAAAAAAAATGTATGTATAGTGAAAGCTTCTCGAACGTATTGTCCGTTCACAAATTTCATCTTTTGTCTTTGATCTATCCTTCTTGCCCCCACTCAGTCTGGTTTCCGTCCCTGTCACTCCACTGAAACTGCCTTGACCTCTGTACTCTCTTCTCACTGCTCGTTACTCGAAACATTCTTCTTTTCTTATTCTTCTCATCCTTTTTCTGCTTTCGACACGGTGGACCAATCTTTGCTTCTTGACTCTCTTTCTTCATTTGGTTTTCGTGGCACTGTACTATCCTGGTTTTCTTCTTATCTATCTAATTGAACTTTTGCCGTATCCTGGGGCGGCAATATTTCTCCTTCTCTCCCTCTGGATCACAGAGTCCCACAAGGGCTGTTCTCGGTCCTTTCCTTTTTTCCTTATATACCTCCTTTCTTGCCTCTGTTATCTCTTCCTTCGGATTATCACATCACTTCTACGCGGATGACACTCAGCTCTTTCTCTCTTTCTCATCCTTAACACCTGATATCCCTCTCGCCCTTTCATCCTGCCTTACGGCCATTAAGTTATTTTCTCATTTTCTTACCCTAAATGCCGGAAAGACCGAAGTTCTTTTCTTTCCTGCTAATGTACTTCCACCCCTGTCGCCCCCTCCTTCTATTCTTTTTCCTCCCTCTAATCTCTTGATTTCTCCTACTGCTCGTAATCTCGGTCTTTACCTTGACTCTAATCTCTACTTCTCCCATCATATCTCACTCACATCACGCGCCTGTTGTTTTCACCTCTACAACATTCGCGCAAAATTTGCCCTTTTCTCACTTTTCATGCCAATAAACTCCTCGTTTCCTCACTAGTCTTTTCTAGACTTTTCTACTGCTCTGTTCTATTCTTTGGTCTTCCCTGTTATCGCCTTGCCCCTCTTAAATCAATCTATCACTCCTCTATTTGCTCACTTTGTTTGCTTTCCTACCGTGACTCAATCTCTTCTTTTCTTGACTCCCTCGGATAGCTCTCTTTTCACTCTCAGCTCAAATTCAACTTCCTCTGTCTAGTATTAAAATCTCTCTATGGTCTTGCCCCCGATTACCTTGCTTCTCTTCTCTCCTTCTATTCTCCCCCTCTGCCTCTTCGCTCTGCTGGACTTTTCCTACTTACTGTTCCTCATGCCCGCTGTGCACATTCTCGCTTTCGATCTTTCCAACTGCTTGCCCCTCTTCACTGGAACCTCCTTCATCTATCTCTCCACTCTTTAACCTTCTATTCTCTGTTTTGCTCTTCCTTAAAAAGTCACTTACGTCAGTCACCTGTCTGATTGTTACTGGTTGATTTCGAACACAATTGTCTGCTGATTTTATTGTACTGCTGCCTGTTCTCTGTGAAGCGCTTTGGTAAAAATCACAATATAAAATATAACAAAATACAAATATAAATACAAATTCAGCTATGTTTGGGCCTTCTGCAGCCCTACAATTGCTAAAAATGCATCCCTTCCCTACTGGTCTGCGATCTGATCTGAAAGCTACTGACTCCTGTATCTCCCCGTCCCCACCAGCTCCCATTGACATTTTAAGAAAAAAGACATACCGTGACTATTCCCGTTCCTCCTTGTGTCCTGTACTGCTGCTCTACCACAGTGCTTGTTTCTTACTTTAGTAGCAAAGTTCATGCTCACATGTTTTCCAGTGACATTTCACGTTACATTGAACTGCATATTATTGTGTTGGTTTTCTTACTGCCAATATGCCTTAGGATGCTTATAACATTAGCCACAGGTTGCCCCTGTTATATGTTTTATTTTCGAAGTTTCAGAACATGCTATATTTCAGTGAACTGCTTTGAAGCACGTGGAAAGGTGAGCACAGAGGAGGTCTGGGTTAAAAAGACTAAGGGCCTCATTACACGGTAGGCGGTGAGCCATGGCGCTACTAGCGCCATGGCTCATGCCGGTAAAATACCGGCACCGCCTTGGCGGAAAGGGGATTTACCGCCCCATTCCAAGGTTGGAGGGGCGGTAAATCCCCCTTCCACCATTGCCCTTCCCCATTCCCATTTCTGCCCCATAGGGCTCTATGGGAATGGGGAAGGCGCTAATTAGCTCCGAGGTCCCTTAGCGGGTTGGATTTTAACGCCTGCAAAAAGCAGGCATTAAATCCCCCAACCCGCAAAGGGACCTCGTAGTAAGGCGGTAAGGATTTACCGGTACCGGTATTTTACCGGTACCAGTAAATCCCTACCGCCATCCGTGTAATGAGGCCCTAAATCTCTTAACATTTTACAGTACCAAAAGGTACACTTCTAGTTACCAATAGAAACATTACCACACATATGTGTAACATAAAGGGAAAGTGGATCTTACCTTTAAAGGTTTTTCATGTACATTTCAGATCATGGTGCCAGCTACTCAGGTCAAATTGTAATTGGCTATTTATAACCGCTTAATACCGAGAGGTTTCTAAGCGCAGACCCGGGGACCGAACCTGTGTTGCTCCATCGCCTTGCTTCCAAGGTGAGCATGTTGCCCCTGAGCTATCCTCCCAAGATCTACAAAGTAGACAATCACCTGTTCCACCCAGATAGGGTTGGGCATACATGTCCAGTTACAGCAAAGTGTCACGAACATGTGTGGAATGAAATAATCTGGATGGGACTTGGGAAATCAATTTCCAGTTACTCCTGAGAAACTAAAACGCGTATAAAAAAAAAACTGTGCAATACTTGTTTAGGCTATGCCAATGACCAAAGGCCTGCGTAAAAAGGCAAGAATTGAGTTTTCTTGTACTCGCTGTTCTGACTGGTTTTGACCGTATGCCCAAGGACAGTTTATTCCAGTTTTTAGCGCCAAAAGCAGCAAAGGTTCCACCAGCATGGCGGTTGCTGTTAAACGTTAGAAAAGTCAACAGGATGTTTGAGGAAGATCTAAGGTACATTTTAGGGACATGCTTGCTGATGCTTTATTTGAGGTTTATTCGTAAAATAAAGTGTATTTGATGGGATACTTTGTTCAATGAGGAAATAGCGAAGGTCCCTTTGAGTAGGAGAGCTCGTATAAGGGTTTTAAGTTATAGGGTTATAGTGCCACCAGGAATGTATTTGTACTTCCATTTATTTATCTTAGAGAGCATAGTTCTTCGAGCATAAAAACTGTGCAAATGAAACAACAGTGTGCTTAGAAAACCTATTTCCAGGAGCTTTTTTTATAGTTTAGTAGCAGAATATTAATGAAACATCTAATTGTGAAGTGAAATTAGGAACAGTGAGCTATTATCAGTGGGAATATTATCACCATAGTTAATTGGACCCTAGTAGTTTGCATATACATATTAGTTGCTATTATATGCAGTTGGGGCAGGGAAGAGGGTCACAGGTTGCGGCTGTGCACTGTAGGCTCTAGGGGCTCCTGCAAGAGATAGAAAGCGCTTTAGGACGTTCTGGAAGTCCTCTGCAGTGGTTCCCTTTTATTTTAGGGGTTAGAGAATTCCAAGGTCGGGAGCCAGGATGTAGAGGACACTGAAGCAAGAGGCAGTGTAATCAAGTGGGGAACAGAGCTGTTCCTTTGTCCAGGTTGTGTTGTCAGTTTCTTCAGATAGCCTTGGCCTGTCGTTTTGAAAAATAGTTTCGTTCCTTCAATTACAGTATAACTAGTAAGCCCCTCAAAAACATTGTCACTATTATTATTATTATTATCATTCGTATTATAATTATTATTATGATCATAATTATATAATAATTATACAATATTATAGTATATTTTTGGCACGGACCTAGCTTCAGGAAGCAACGAGCATTTTACAAATCATAAGGGGAAGCAGAGATACAAAAAAGTGGAGAGCTAACAACGGGCAGGGGAGAGCGGCCATGTTGCATTCTATCAATATATCTTTGGTTGCAAATAAATGTCTGGTGTTGTGTTTCCTCGTACCACCCCCACGTGCATTTAAATGAAATAATATACATATTTACTATTAAGAATACTAAAAAAGGAAAGATTAAATAACATACATATTTAATATTAGAATCATGTAAATAAGTATTTCCAATATTTATTCTAATTAACCATATATTAACTGGTCATGCACCTTTCTGTTTTTAAAATGGCAGGAATTCGATATTCCAAATTTCTCCCGCATGTCTCCCGTATAAATTTCATTATGAATCTACTTTTCACTATGAAATATTCATATACATTTTTTTCCCTATATTATTGAGTATAGACCGTGCCTCTGCAACCCATTTCTGCCCAATACACCAGCATTTACCACAACACCACCCATTGTCACCACAGCACACACCTCTAGGCCCCTCGTGGGCATAGCTCGCTGCCTCAGACTCTCCTCCAGAACTTATACCCCCCTTGCACGCACCAGACCCATACTAGGAGCTTTAAGAAAAGTAAGACTCTCCTCCCGCACTACCAATAACCCCACCACCTCCCACTCCTTTAGAAACACAGCCAGACTCCAAGTGACCGGGTATTCACAAAACTGCTAACATCACTCCTCATCCCAAACTTAAAAATGATCATCAGAAAACACACTGCACCACCTCACCCCACCAGTATTCATAACCCAAACCAGCTGTCCCCCACTAGTCACAGAACCTCTAAAAGGTGACCTACTCAATGTGAGATCCTTAAGCGCTTACGCCATTGATGTATGTGACCTTATTCTCGAATACAAACTCGACTTTCTAGTAATAACTGAAACCTGGCTGCACTTAGCATCAGGCCCTTTGCTCACAGTAGCTATACCACCAGATTACACATTACTCAGAACAGATCGGCAGGAGGGCACTCGAGGCGGAGTTGCCATTACCTGCAAAACCCTCTCCAGTTTAAAGAATTCAAAACGAAAACATTGGTAGGATACGAACTACTAGCCCTTAATCTAGCTATAGACCCCAAAACCACCATCAGCTTCCTAGTAGTGTACTGCTCCACCAATAACCCTGATACTGAATTACCCCTACTAATTTCGCCACTCCTTAAACCCAGCACTAAATTCATCCTCCTAGGAGACATTAATCTAGGGTATAATGACTAATCCGACCTCAAAGCTACAGCCTTCTACAATGCATTCATAGAAATGCAATTTAAACAAATTGTTAATGCTCCAACCCCCTCAAAAGACGAATCCTTGACTGGATCCTAACTTTGAATACTACAGTCCTCCTAGAAGACATCATAGAAAAGTCTGGACTAATCACCTCCTCATCAGGTTCAACATCATCACAACGAGGGATCCCACACCACCCGCCACACTAGCACTAGCCATCCTGATGAGAAATTCAAGGAAACTGACCCCTGAAAACTTAACTTCTCTGCTAAATAAGTTAATTCATTCTCAACCATCAGCAGACCCAACCCTGATGCCATCTCACAGCACTACCATACCTGCCTGAAGTCAGCCATCAATGAAATAGCCACTCTTAGATCAAAACATTGCAAACAAAAGCGCAGCAACACATGGTTCAATGATGACCTCATCGAATTTAGAAGGAAAAAACAAGCTCTAGAACAACTTTTCAGAAGACCCCCACTAGTGAATCCAAAAAAGAACTCCAGTCAGTATCCAAATCTTAAAAGTTGGAAGTATATACCCAGAAAGCAAACTCCCTAGACTTCAAATAGCAAAGAGTTGTTCACCATTATCAAAGAACTAGAAATACCCATCCTTCCACCCAGCACAGTGAAAATAAGTAAAGCTTGGGTAACTACAATCCAGGATGCACTAGCCTCCAAAATCAATATCCTTCAAAACAAAATAGAATCGCAAAATAAAATACTAGCAGGCACCACAGAGCCTTCCTCTCTGCCATCCACAGATACCATAACGTACATACCCAAATTCAATTTTACCCCAGTGACTGCAGATCAAGTACTATAAATTATAGCCTCACTCAAACCTTCAAACTGCAAAGGAGACAACTTTCCTGCCAACCTAGTTAAGGACCCCTCTCCTTAAAAAACCTACTTTAGATCCCACTTTCCCTACGAACTACAGACCCATCGCCACAGTCTCCTTCCTCCTTAAAATGATAGATAAAATTGCTTATACCCAAGTCCAATCTCACCTCGAAAACAATCATCTGCTAGGAGAAAGACAATCAGGCTTCCGCCCCGGACACAGCACAGAGACAGCATTGTTGGATCTAAAAAAAACAGATGGACACGGTCAAGGATTCAGGGAAATTATGCATCCTACTATTACTTGACATGTCTGCTGCATTTGATCTTGTAGACTACAATAAGCTATGTCTAACATTAGCCAATAACTTTCACTTCTCTAAGGAAGTCACTGCCTGGATTAAATCACTCCTCGCAGACCGCACATCTAGAGTAGCCATAGGCGATGTAGCAGCAGACCCCATTTCAGTCCCTCTGGGAGTTCCTCAAGGATCTTGCCTCTCCGCAACGCTCTACAACGCTTACACTAAATTACTCTTTGCAGCGCTAATCTCCAGCTCTACCAGAAATGTTGTCCGGCTTAGTGCAGTAGTCGCCTGTCCCCATTTCCTTCCCATTCACCCCCTCCTTCCCTGATTTGTGTTTTAGCTATTGCTGAAATGTCGCCAGGCCGAGTATGATAGTTAATTTTACATTGTATTTTTCCCTCGCTTGCCTTGAAGCACTTTGAAACACATTGTGTATAGGTGCTATATAAATAAACTATCATATAATACATACATTCCTACCTGATATTAACTCTGTGTATTTGAGAATGTGTATATTAACACCCTCAGACACATGCAGAAGACATTATTAACCTAATGGGTCTTATGTAATCAACATAAGGTTATGTTTTTTATCACATGTGGAAGTTAGATTTGTGGCACGCTAGGTACTTCCTTCTCGGCCCGCATATGTAGCTCCTGCTCACTCTGTGATGCCAAATACACAGGAGCAGCTTTCAGCTTCTGCTCATCAAATCCTTATTTCAAGCACTGTTCATAACCATCAATCCTGTGTGCAAGCTATTTTACAATCTCTGGCTCCTCCCCACTACTTGTGACTGAGGTATGGCATTCACCAGTCAGATGTCCTAGGCAGGAGGGGTAAACTCACTCCTAATGTCAAATGGTAATTTCATTTAATTGCAAAAACATTGGATGTGAATGTGTGAGTTTAATATAAAAAAAAACACATCACTCTTTTCTGTAGGTCTGAAGGAGCCATTCAAAATGTTAACTGTCCCTGTGTGGTGTTTACTTCCAGATCTAATTATTTTTCCTATGTATCTTAATTTATTTTCCCATTACGCTCTAGGCAAATTTTAGGTTAGTTAAAAGATATAATTTCTAGCTAATAGAAGCTATGTGTATTAGGTTGGTAGGACTGCCTTTCTAAAAATATCATTTGGCAAATGATTACATTTTTTTTATTTAAAATGCACACATATAATTGTCCTATATAGTTTGTAAATAGAGAAATCCTGACTTCGAGTGTCACTGGCGGTGCATCACACACACATTCACTTTCCTAATATAAATACATGTCAAGGTAAGTTTCCTTTTGCTCATTCACAGAGATCTAATTAGCTGTTGCTCGACTTCAGCTAAATGGGTTTCATGGGAGGCTTGGGTTTGATGAATGTGACAGGTCTCTTTGAAGTTATCTGATGGCCAGCCATTGGCAGCGCTTGATTGGCCTTGCTTCCAGAAATGTTTTGAAAACAATAGATCCCAATAGTTCTGCATGGTCTCTGCCTTGTGATGCGACTGAGCTTCTGGAGGTGAGGTTAATTCTCAGACAACTCCATCTATAGTTACTGCAGAGAAGATAAGTTAATGCTCATCTTACAAGAGTGTGTACCAATTGAATACTTTTTACACATCTAATTTTGTGATAAATAATACAATTTTGATTCCAATTGAAGTTGCCTGTATGGCAAAATACAATGAAACATTGAGTTATATTTTGTTGTGATTACAAGTACATCTTTTTCCAACGCTATTAAAAAATCTGAATACATGTTCTTTAGACCTGCTAAATTCTTTAGACTGTTGCAAACACAATGTTTTACATGTGGCACAATTCCACTTCCATGCACATTTTTCCACATGCTTTTGCATACTGATCAGGCTGTACCTGAAGATATATACAACTTTATGTTTGTGTCTTTGAAGGTGAAATAAAGCCTGCTGTATTTTTAAAGGTAGAACGATCCTATTTAAATATATGCATTTCTCTGCATATCTTCATCATTGACAAGCCCTTCTCTGGAATAATTTATAAATGCCTTAGAAATTGTTGCCATTTTATAATTTCACTTTTGCTATGTTGAAAAATATTCCGCGCACACGGGCGCATTTATTTGCATTTTGCAAAGTCATCTTATCATATTATGGCAATGATTAAGAGGCGAAATCCATCAGACAACTCTTTTGAACAACACTTCTCTCCTTCTTTCAGAAATGGCTATTCTGTTGACTTTAAGAAAACTATCTGCGCTGCATTTTCTCCCACATCCATAACCATCAGTATTTGGGCATGGTATCCTTTGAATATTTTGGAACTGTGCTATGTGAGGGCAAGGGATACAACAAGTAGTCCACATAAAACTTGTGCAAATTGTCCTTAACTCCCTTTCATTGAGCAAAATCTTTATTCATCAATGCTTAAAGAATCTTTCCTACACGTGGTATGTCAATCAAAATGCACAGGAGTAAGGATTCACTCAAGAGGCGTCCTGAACAAGCCATGCATGACGTTCCTTTTATGAGAAGAAGCTAGACATGTTAACCATAGGACATGATGCCACTCACTGCATTATTCAACCTTGACTAATTTATTATAAAGACAGGAAAATAAATTCTAGTTCATTTTTAAAGATGATGCTTTCTACCCCCTTTATTCCCCTGTCTTACTGTATTATTCTATAAAGTGAGATACTAGGTGAACAACCTCATCTTTTTTTTAATGCTACTTTGATTTTCCTGATAGTAAGGCCCACATATCCCAAACCATGAGTGCTCTCGATCATGTCCACTACATGTGTGCTAGTCCATTTGGTATGGTGCTTCTGTACAAATGGGCATTGTAGTCTAATGTCCACCATCTTCACAACCCGATTAATCTCACATAACTTAAATCCTTCAAAGCTGAAGTAAAACTTAATTGAGGGTAAGTTTGAATGATCTTATTTTGTTGTCCATCTAGTTGTCTCTCCCTGGATTTTAGCACTTTTTAGCCACTTAATGAGTTTGTGAGGAGGAGGAAACCCACTCTTTTAAACCATGCTGTTTTGGATGTGCATAACTAGAAATTCTCTATCTTAGTGCTGCCACGCAAGTGATTGGTGCAGCGAGCGATTGCTTTTTCTAGACAATGTTCTTTACCTTATTTGTATGGCAGTTCCTCAGCTTCATTGAACGCATCAGTAAACTGGTCCCAGCATCGTTGTAAATAAGTTTACAACGACAGCAGGACCAGTTCCCAGACATGTTTTTCTATATGAATGTCGGACATTTTATTTCTACCCTGTGAAGAGGCCGAAACACATAGTGTTGACTTTTTTTGTTAGATTTGATGACATGAGGTCATCAAGAAGAGACTCAAAATCCCATTTGTAAAATAAATATCTCAGTGATGTTGTAGAAAGAGATGTGATTGTTTAGAATATATTGCATATTGGATACACATCTGTCATTGAAATTTGTTGCAATAACTTGAGGGGTTGTTTTTCTCACAGATATACAACGTGAGAAATAATGATGTACCAATTCACTTTCTAAACCCTAAGCAATTTATTTTGAAGCCGTTTGACTAATCGATTTTAAACTGTAAGACATTATAATTACAGCAATGTTTTGATATATATATATATATATATGTTTTATAAGTTGTTTTTTGATACTTAGGAAGGCCAGCTGCCATGCACATGCCAAAATATGGCACAAGTTAGGACTGCACAAAAAAGGTTTTGATTGCATGTTTTTCAAGGCGCCGCTACCTTTCATTATTTGGGTTATATGAACCCGGTGCAGAAGAGTCTCCATATCAGGTTTGCCCCATTTGTTCTATTACATTATACTGGCCATCACCTTAACAGCATGCAACAAGTGTGTCACTTTCGAAATGTATTATTCAGATTGTGAAGTATTGGCATCTTGGAAGGGTAGGAAACCCTAGCTTGCCTTTAACAATTAATTTAATCAAACTCCATGCGAAGTGCATAGTGTGCACCTGTGCACTGCTGCATCTTTATCCTGATCTACAGCACCCCCAGAAGCTCTGTTTAAAATCTGTATCCTGTTGCAAAAAAACAAAATTGTGAAGAACTGTGGCAGATTAATCTTTAAACATATGCCTGATAGTTCTTCATAATTATGTGTTTCTGCATTAGAGATACAGATTTAGGTGGCAGATTAATCATTAAACATAAGCCATTGGTGTATGGTGGTTAATAGTTCACATAACTATTGAAGCCACATCTGATCTGCATCATACAAATATCAACACTGTGAGCCGAAGCCAGCCATGGACCGGCTGTGTGTATTCTTCCTAGACTGGCTTTCCATGCTGCAACCAGCAGGACAATTGCCACGGGAAGCTGCCTCTCTTTTATCATTTGTGAGGGTAGGTAATAATCTCTCCGTCCCAGAAAACTCTAAGCAGGAGCAGCCTGGGAAGCACCTTTTTTGAGGTCACACTCTAAATAAAAGGACCAGCCTCAAACCTGGGTGTTGCATAACTAAAGGCCTTTGATGCTTTGGTTTCAAGGTGGCAGAAGTAGTGTACGGATAAATATCTGTTGTATAAGAGTGTATTTTCTGTACCGTTGTGTGCGTTGCACAAATTAGACCCTTTTAATCATTTGTTTAAAAATAAAATATTAGTTTTTGAAATTTAAAAAAAACATATGTGCTCGATTAGTTATTCAATACACTAGTCCAGCCAAGTTTAAAGCCGTTTAAAAGCGGACTTTCACTTGATAGGGACTGCTACCCCCCTGAAATATTACTCTACCCTCAAGCATTGGTGTTGTGAATTAAAGGTTTAGAAACCTAATTGAGGGGTTGCTTGGAGAGGTAGGTTTGTCCTCCCTCACGCTTCTTTTTGTAGTATGTGGCAGAAGTAGTGTAGCCAGAGGAATCTTAGCATAGTTGGGGAAGGATTCCAACATCTTGCTTTTCTCTAGACTTCTCTTTCATTCCTGCCTCCTCCGTTTCCTGCAGTGCAAAACACTTTGGGCGTGATGCAATGAGGCAAAGACCACTTGTTACCTTAGCAGGGATTGGGCCCCTTAAAGCAAGCTTGCTGTGCTAGCACTTTGAAGCACCTCTTGTGCTAGATGGGATTACCAATAAAGATCTCATACCAAATACCCAGACAGACTCAAAGAAATGGCAAAATACTACAATATTCTCAATTTAATAAAGCAGGTCAAACTGCTAGACATTGGACTGATGCCTGCACGCTCATGCACAGACTTGATTACTCAATGGCTTTTTACCCCAATATGCTTCATCTACCACGTAATCCTGCGTGGTAAACTGTAAAACCTATTGAAGGGAGGGATTGGTTAGGGGAACATATGTACCTATAGTACATCATTGGCTGCCACTTATCTTTAAGGCACGCCTCGAACTACCTCTAAATACATATAATACTGATTACAGCAGAGAAAACAGCGAGGATTGATCTATGCAACATTGTTTAGCATGTTACCCCATAGACCCTCTCATTGGTTGGTTGGTATTCTCACCCAACTTTGGACTTTCGGCTCGGTAGCAACACGTAAGTGAAATGAAATCCAGGTGCATGAGTAATGTCAGATTACTCCCCACTCTCAATGAATCCATGATCTATCATCAGTCCATCCATAAGCCAAAGTTTCCCATCTGTAGTTGACCTTGTAGCCTGCTCTCTTTTCTAGGACATTTAAGAGAATGTAAGCACACCACTATCTTCATCCGAGGCTTAAAGAATATCCCTTGTTTTCGACTTCTGAATCAGATGTGCGGAGACTGCACATTTATCAATTTCGACCTTTTACTTACTGCTATTTGATTTAATTATACTGAGTATTCTTGCTCCTCTTGGCCTCTATATTCTTGCTCACTCCATCTTGTATAGACTTTATACACTTTTAATTGTCCAATACTTGGCACTTGCAGATGTTTTCTTCTTCTTTAATCCAAAAGAAATGTGTGTTACGTACATGGCTTATACATCTGCCTCCCTTTGTGCCTTGCAAGTATTCCTTAAAATAGAATCCTTGATCCCAGGCCAACATAGATTCCTTTTTATTTTGTGCACAAAACTGTTTCTCAAATGTCTCCTGACTCTGAAAGTTTGGTCTGTCTCTGAGGTAGCTGGATTGAATCTTAACACAAGCCAGTGTCCATCTTCCCATTATGGCCGTCCTAGCCACGTTATATTTTCCTATATAGCAAGCTTCTATATGTCTCATCTATCTTGCGCTACTGCCTATTTACACTTATTGGTCAGCAAGTTACTTTGTCTTCTCTGCATATCTGATTACTTTATCATTTTTTACATGTTTCTCTTGTTGCTTCAATTACATTATTATTCTTAAGTATGTTCATATTGTTTCAGTATGTCTTCGTATATCCGCTTCATTACATCACTCTGCTCTCATCAGATTTCACTCAGTGTTCCATGATGTCCCTTGTTGCGTGCTGATATCCTTCCACTCTTTCAGTGCTAGGGTACATTCAGTATGGTTGTCTGAGTGCATACCATCTCTCGTACACTCAATGCGGTATAGGGACAACACATGGGGTCCCATATAGGGTTCTTCTCCTGCTATTCCAATATGATGCAGTGAGGTGGCAGGAGCTAGGGAAAACACACCCATCTGCCCCTCTACATTGCTTTTACGCTATCCCAGGTGAACAATAGCCTTTTGTAAAAAGAGCCCCCCCCTTTGATTATTTCATTCGTTGACTGTAAGAAGAATGGTTCTATATGATTTCTGAGAGATTTTTTAATCGAGGGAGAATGTATCAATTCTTTTTTTGTAGGACATTGCACCGTAAATGTATGTGGAGTGAGACCCCATGCCACCCATAACCCCCTCTACCTTTTTTATTTCACTAATCCACCACCACCACACATTCGTGGTCACTTTTGTTAAAAAGAATCAATGATTTCTCCATCGATGGAAAACCCTGCGATGGATTCTACGTATCCCAGAAGTATCCCAGAAGAATTAATTTGGACCTCTTTTGCGAGATATGACCTTTCCAAATGCCATTGAGGTGAAGAAAGAGAGCTCAAAGACAAGGGCAAGCTCTGCTCACTACGCATCCCAGGTCCCCTTGGGGGCGAACTGCTGCTGGAACAAGACCTGCCCCTCTGCAAGCTACACTGGTACCCAGGACCTCACTGGAGGCAAACAACTCCTGAAGGTGTTAGCCAACCTCCCCTGGTTGGCAGGACAAGAACAAGGACTCATCTTGTCCCTAGACCCTGTATTGGGACTCAGTGCAACTAAATAAGCAAAGCAACTGTTCGCCTGCATTTCTACCATATTGAAACGATTTTGACCGAAAAGGTCATATCTAAAAGCTTGCAGATACCGTTTTGCTGCATTTGGCGTAGGTATAAAATATTGAATCCGAAAATACTGAGGTGGGTGAGCGGCAGTTGCTTGGGTGTCCCCCGCACTCCTACTTTCGTATTTTCAGGTTTGTGGGCTGCAGGGGTGTCCTCCGCAAACAAGAAACAATGCAGGAAAAAAAAACTTAAATTTGCAAAATGCAACAGAGTGGGCCTCAGTATTTTGCTATTCAAGCTTTTCATCTACAATATTTTAATGTACATCCTATTGAACTACATCAAACCATCATTTGCCACTTTTAAGCACAGTTGAACCAACAGTAACCACAATGCTGCCTTCTGCACCACGCCAGAGGAGTGTCTCGATGGTCCAGCTCCAACAAGTATCCCGCCGTTGCAGAAGCCTTTGAACTGTTACATACTGGACCACACCTTGAACCACCACCATCCTCGTCACCGATCCCCTGATCGAACTCTGAACCAACTCTGATGGCCTCATCGACATGCATCCTTTGAACACTGCATCAGACCGCAGCAAACTGCATTGCAAACCGATCTCTATCTGGATCACTGCAACTTGCTTCATCTGAAGCCTGGTTCAACCCGCTCATAAAACGATCAGAATCCTGGTTCAATGCCATCGAATCGCCAACAACTGATTAGGGTACTGTTGGAAGGCCACAGTCTCCTGGGTCCATTAGTTGGGACTCTGGAGACAGTTTAAGGCATCCTTGGCACCTTTTTCCCAGAGACATATCCTTTTTACCAATATTCTGAATTTCTCTGTCTTCCTGTGTTTGTGTTTTCTATTAAAGTATATATATTTGCATTGAGCCTTGATTGGACATTTCTTTATTTTGCACTGTTGTACTATTGCTTTTTGTGTTACTACTGTTCACATTCCTACACCTCTTAAGCGAATAGCCTGCCCTCGGCCCTTGTTACCACAAAAGGCAAAGAAGGTGTATATCTTATCTGAGCCTGTTTCACTTTTACGATGAATTGAGATTACTGTTGCTTTGTAGGAATATGAGTGCTGAGTAGGCTTTTTAGACACTATTAATCATTGTTCTTTGGTGGGGAAGTAGTCATTTCACCGCACATGTATCAGGTGTAAAAACATAAATGAGAACATTTTGAAACAAATAATAAAGAAACCTTTTTGTAATTAGTTAATATGCTAGATACGCTGAGAACCTGAGAAGGAGGTGTTCGTAGTTTAGATGCCAACATTAGGTTTATGATCAATTATAAAATTAAGTTTAATGTAGTTGACAGTTGACAGAAATACAGATATGTGGGTGCTTCACTCAGTGTTTGAGTTGGAGCTTGACCACTTTTCCCTAATGAGCCCATTAGCTAATAGAAGAAAAATGCAGTTGTTAGTGCTTCTCACACAGTGATACCTTTGAATTGGAGCCTGATACATGCCTCATCTAAAACACATTTTTTTTTGTTGCAACTTTCTTTATTAAAGTGCTTGGTAGTACAGTATACACAAATAGTACAGATAACATAGCATTATTCATTCAGTTTAAGCAGGCAGAAGACATCAGATATAAACTACGAGAAGATGTACGAGTGTTTAAGGAATAATGGGAGCAACAGTCACAGGCAAATATGAAGTACGGTTTAGGGAATGATTCAACACACAACAAAAGCATATTATATAAGTGGATCCTCCTCCTGAGTTCTCAGCAGGTAAGACCTAAATGGCTGCCAAATATCGACAGGGCGGTTCCCCACTGGCTGCATGCTGGTCCATTGATCTTCAGTGTTGAAGGCCCTTGTAACTGCACGCAGCCACTGCTTGATCGTCGGTCTGGTGGGTTTGAGCCACAATAACAGTATGCAGCACACCACTAGTTACATGCATTGCCCAGCAAGCCTATTAAAGCGATCCTCCAAATCTTCAAATCTGTGAAAGAGGCATTGCACGGGGTTAGCATCATGCGAAGGTACCAAAATTAATTTGCAACAAACCTAGTGCAGGATTCGATTCTGTTTTTTATAGAATAGCTGTAATCTAGCTGGAGTGTAGTGGAATCTACGGAGTACTTCAAGGTGAATCATTCAAAATCTGGAATTAAAGAAAACCCTACGGGTTTGCATACACATATCTTCCTAGATCTCGTCCGTGATGTCCATGCTCAAGTCTCATGAACATTTGGAGCGCACCTTAACAGGGGCGCACTGTGTGCGGCCCTGCTCCAAACAATATAGTGCCAAGACTATTCCCCGGGTCCCGTGTGCCTTCATGATCAATTCAAGCATAGAGTTATTAGCTGGCATAACTGGAAAGTCTGCCCAGGACCCTCTGAACGCTCTACGCAGTCCACCATATTGGAGCAAGCGCACAGACTGCTGACGCATAAGTCCTAGTATCTCTTGAGCGGTAATATAATTCTCAGGTATATACTTATCTCCCAATGAGTCAAACCCATCCTGAGCCCACTGTCGCACAATAGCAGCATTCACTCCAGGGAGAGAGGAGATTCAAATCCATATATGGAAATCACTGTGAAATGGTTGGGACACAATCAGGAGCTTCTATACTTTACTCCAGGCAAATGTAGTCACAGTTGCAGCGTCAAATGGGCAAGGGTCGGTAAACAATGGAGGCAGCACCAATGATCTGATGTCCCGCTCTCCAGCTGAATATCTCTCGATTTGAACATGTAGATTAGGGGTATCATTTGCAAACCAGTAGGTCGCATACTGTGGCTTTGCCATCACCCAATATCTCCTGAAGTCGGAAGCGGTATACCCCATGGGCTTAAGGTCTGAACAGAGTGTCCCATTTAAGGCGTCCCGAGCTGGCATGTCACATGAAGTTATTTATGCCAGCTTCAAGCTGCTCAAAAAACCTCTCTTGAGGCCACAATGGGATGTTGTGAAAGAAATACAGGAGCTTTGGCAGGACCACCATCTTAATCAAGGCGATTTTGCCTGCTTTAGTCAGCGGTATTCATGCAGGTCTGGAGCTTAGCTGTAAGGTGGTGCATATAGGCATAATAGTTGTGGCCCATTAAAGTGGTGTGATGTCTAGTCACTATGGGCCTTATCATGAGTTGGGCCATACCCCTTAAATGCGGTGCTAACACTATTACAGCAGCATTTAAGGGTTGGCCCAATCTTGAGTCTGGCACAAAATGCTGTTTGCTGGAGGTAAAAATATCAATTTTTGGGTCATTTTGGGTGCTATTAGCACAGCGCTATTTGAGCTAGCGCTAATAGCGCCACCCCAGCCCCATTGGGTTGAATGACCCAATGGGGAATGGGGATTGACCGCCTACCACTACTCATGATCTGGCGCAAAGTGCTGATGTAGATGTAATGCAAATTGCGCTGGGCGGTATCACAGGGCAATTGGCGCTTGGATACTGGCCAACTCCTGATGAGGGCCTATGACCCCTAAGTATCTGATCTCCCGGGATGACCAGTAGAACCCTGATAAATCATGTGGCTCTTTCGTCCCATCAGTCAATGGAAAGAGTTCAAACTTGGTACCGTTGAAGATGAGAACCGACACATCCCCAAAGGCGATAACGTCCCACATAATCAGGGCTAAGTGGAGCTGGGGTTCCCTCACAACATTATTGTGTCATCTGCGTACAGGGATATAATTTTGGATGGCCCAGATATTCTAATGCCAATGTTTATGCCTGATTAAATTCACCAGTGGTTCGGTGATTGCCTCCTGTTCTTTTCCCGATCCCTCCCGCTTCCCTCTTCCTGCTACCTCCCTCCTCCTGCCTCCCTTCCTGTCCCCCACTCTGATTGGCCTCCTGGCCTTGTGTTGTGCACTGTGTCGTTGGGCTCACTCCCTTCTCGCCTCTTTGTGCTGCTGGTGAGGCAGGTGGGTGTTGGCCATTGAAGCCCCTCCTGGACCATGAAACTTCCATCTTTGCCTGTGTGAGCCCTGTGCCCGGCGGTTGCCTCCTGTTCCTTTCCTGATCCCTCCTGCTTCCCTCTTCCTGCTACCTCCCGCCTCCCTTCCCATCCCTACTCTGATTGGCCTCCTGCCTTGTGTTGTGCACTGTGTCGTTGGGCTCACTCCCTGCTCGCCTCTTTGTGCTGCTGGCGAGGCAGGTGAGTGTTGGCCATTGAAGCCTCTCCTGGGCAGTGAAACTTTCATCTGTGCCTTTGTGAGCCTCGTGCCTCTGGTTCCTTTCCTGATCTCTCCCGCTTCCCTCTTCCTGCTACCTCCCTCCTCCCACCTCCCTTTCCGCCCCCGCTCTGATTGGCCTCCTGGCATTGTGTTGTGCACTGTGTCATTGGGCTCACTCCCTGCTCGCCTCTTTGTGCTGCTGGCGAGGCAAGTGAGTGTTGGCCATTGAAGCCCCTCAAGGGCCATGAAACTGCCATCTGTCCTTTTGTGAGCCCCGTGCCACGTGCTTGCCTTCTGCTCCTTTCCTGATCCCTCTCGTATCCCTTTTCCTTCTACCTCGCTCCTCATGCCTCCCTTCCAACCCACCGCTCTGATTGGCCTCCTGGCCTTGTGTTGTGCACTGTGTCATTGGGCTTATTCCCTGCTCGCCTCTCTGTGCTGCTGGCGAGGCAGGCGAGTGTTGGCCATTGAAGCCCCTCATGGGCCGTGAAACTGCCACCTGTGCCTTTGTGAGCTCTGTGCCATGCGCTTGCCTCCTGTTCCTTTCCCGATCCCTCCCGCATCCCTCTTCCTGCTACCTCCCTCCTCCCACCTCCCTTCCCACCCCCGGCTCTGATTGGCCTCCTGGCATTTTGTTGGGCACTGCGTTGTAGGGCTCACTCCCTGCTTGCCTCTTTGTGCTACTGGCGAGGCAAGTGAGTGTTGGCCATTGAAGCTCCCCCTGGTCTGTGAACCTTCCATCTGTGCCTTTGTGAGCCCTGTGCCCCGCGCATGTCTTCTGTTCCTTTCCCGATCCCTCCAGATTCCCTCTTCCTGCTACCTCCCGCCTCCCTTCTCAACCCCCACTCTGATTGGCCTCCTGCCCTTGTGTTGTGCACTGTGACGTTGGGTTCACTCCCTTCTCGCCTCTTTGTGCTGCTGGTGAGGCAGGTGAGTGTTGGCCATTGAAGCCCCTCCTGGACCATGAAACTTCCATCTTTGTCTTTGTGAGCCCTGTGCCCCGCGTGTGCCTCCTGTTCCTTTCCTGATCCCTCCTGCTTCCCTCTTCCTGGTACCTCCCGCCTCCCTTCCCGTCCCCGCTCTGATTGGCCTCCTGGCCTTGTGTTGTGCACTGTGTCGTTGGGCTCACTCCCTGCACGCCTCTTTGTGCTGCTGGCGAGGCAGTTGAGTGTTGGCCATTGAAGCCCCTCCTGGGCAGTGAAACTTTCATCTGTGCCTTTGTGAGCCTCGTGCCCTGCTCTTTCCTCTGGTTCCTTTCCTGATCTCTCCCGCTTCTCTCTTCCTGCTACCTCCCTCCTCCCGCCTCCCTTTCAGCCCCCCGCTCTGATTGGCCTCCTGGCCTTGTGTTGTGCACTGTGTCATTGGGCTCACTCCTTGCTCGCCTATCTGTGCTGCTGGTGAGGCAGGTGAGTGTTGGCCATTGAAGCCCCTCATGGGCCATGAAACTTCCATCTGTCCTTTTGTGAGCTCTGTGCCATGCGCTTGCCTCCTGTTCTTTTCCCGATCCCTCCCTCATCCCTCTTCCTGCTACCTCCCTCCTCCCACCTCATTTCCCACCCCCCGGCTCTGATTGGCCTCTGGCCTTTGTTGGGCACTGCGTTGTAGGGCTCACTCCCTGCTTGCCTCTTTGTGCTGCTGGCGAGGCAAGTGAGTGTTGGCCATTGAAGCTCCCCCTGGGCTGTGAACCTTCCATCTGTGCCTTTGTGAGCCCTGTGCCCCGCGCTTGCCTTCTGTTCCTTTCCCGATCCCTCCCGCTTCCCTCTTCCTGCTACCTCCCGCCTCCCTTCTCACCCCCCACTCTGATTGGCCTCCTGGCCTTGTGTTGTGCACTGTGTCATTGGGCTCACTCCCTGCTTGCCTCTTTGTGCTGCTGGTGAGGCAGGTGAGTGTTGGCCATTGAAGCCCCTCCTGGGCTGAGAAACTTCCATCTGTGCCTTTGTGAGCCCCGTGCCTCGTGCTTGCCTCCTGTCGTTTGCCGATGCCTCCCGTTTCCCTCTTCCTGCTACCTCCCTCCTCCCACCTCCCTTCCCACCCCCCCACTCTGATTGGCCTCTTGTTGGTCCTCACTGACCTCCCCATGGCATCCCTCTGCCTGGCAGCCCCTGTGGCTAAGGGCCCCAATGCAAAGGGCGGCTCCAACTGAGCCGGCTCCTGCCAGTGTCTGCAGGTGTCCGCAGGGGAAGCCAGTTGCCAGCCTTCAACCATCTGCGACTATGGCAGGTAAGAGCAGCCCGAGTTAAGTTCAGAACTTCGCTCTACCTGCAAACCTGACCATTTAACAAACTCTCCAACTTAGGTTTGTTTTTCCTCCTGTTTTAAATTTGCATTGTGACAGTATTTAAAATTGCGTGTGAAACCTAGGCCTTTCTCACACTATTCAGGACTCTCACACTTAGGTGTGTTTTTCTCCTGTTTTAAAATTGCATTGTGAAACCTAGACCTTTCCCCCACTATTCAGGACTCTCAAACGTAGGTGTGTTTTTCTCCTGTTTTAAAATTGCATTGTGAAGCCTAGGCCTTTTTCGCACTATTCAGGACACTCAAGCATATGTGTGTTTTGCTCTTGTTTTAAAATTGCATTGTGAAAGTAGTGCTGTTCTGTGGCTTGCCTCCTAGCAAAATCACTCACCTAGTGAACCCTTCTACCTCTATCTAAGCACCTGTCATTTTGTCCAATTGTCTACTTGTCTCATCTCTCTGACTTGTCTGCTTGCACCCTGGCCAGTGTCCTTCCCTAGTGTTCTCAACCTACCCCTTCCCACTTCCTTCCTCATCTCACCTCTCCCTACCTACTCTATGGCGCTCTGTATCTCCTATCTTTTCTAACTGCTTCTCTATCGACTACCCTGCTCTCCTCACTAAATCTGGTAGGAAGAAGTTTAAAAAGGACATCCTGGTCTTCAACCCAGGCCTCCCTATCGCTGACAACAGTACCAGTGCCTCCTCCAGGCAAACCTTCACTGACATCCTCTTTGTCGTTCCCTTGCCAGACCTATGGACTCTACATATGGTCTCTGTGCTCTCTCTCTTCTCTTCCTTTCCCTCCCATTAATGGTGGCACACGGTGGGAAGCCCTCCTGGCCTCCTTCCACTCCTATAAGGTCATCATTAATGTTTATTTGAATGGTACTGTCTTGGTCCAAGGCCCTCATGCCAACCTTCTTCTCTTTGATAGATGCTTCCCGTGCCTCATCAATTTTCTTTCTTCTCCTGCTGTCCCCTCTGTCCCCTCCCCGTCTTGCCTCCCTCTGGTGTCTCCTCCTTGGCTACTTGCCCTCCCATCCTTCCTCTTCTGCCCCCCCCTCTGGCTGCTTCTACACCTCCGCAGGGCATACCTCTGATTTGTAACCCTCCTTGGAAGTCTTTGAAGGACAGAAACCTTCTCCATATTGCCACTCTCAACCCTCATTCCGCTGTCAAACACTCCTCTAACATCTGCCATGTGGAATACATTTACCCACTTAGCAGAATTCCCCTCCATCTCCAAGCTGCACTTCAGCAGTTACCAGCAGAATGGCTGCGCTGGCTCCTTTGTGCACCATTGGCTCACATCAAAACTGCATTTTGCAGCTACAAAATGATGGCTGCACTGTCTTGCCAAGCACCTATTGGGCAAGAGGAAACAGGGAACACACCGAGAAAGGCTGCCAGTTTGTTTCCTTATGCGCACCAAAGAAGAGAATCGAAAAGCAGCGCTGCTTTGCTGCTAGATAAAAATGTCCCTTTGAAAAAGGAAATATTTTACATTTAAAATGATGGCGCCCTGATACTCTTTTCATCTGTTAAACAATATACAGTTCTGATCCAGTAAGTCCCAACTATGCCCAGCCATATTCCAGTTGTGCTTTAGCAAAAGAAAGCATCTCTCACTGAATGACAGGCTGCGTCAGGCCCGGTCTGGGAAATCACCAGAAACTTTACCCTCAGCCGTACGGAAAAATGCTTGACTTTTGCTACAAAGTGTCAAAAATAAACGCTTCAAAAGAAACCCTAGCTCTCTGTGCATATGTCAATTTCAGTGTACCTGTGCCTTGAACAGATTGCTGTGTAAGAGAAACTGACTAGGGCTGCAAACAATGTTTTGAATCCAGAGGGAAGAGAAAACCGAATTTGAAAGGGACATCCCAGCAGAATTCACCATGTGTCAAAATGGACTTTTGCAAACAAGAAAAATATCTGTTTTAAAAGTGTAATGTTGAATAAGGCCCTGTCCTTGCCTACAAATGTAAGGGGGGTTTGGTTAAAATATAATATGATGTTTTATTCTAACAGCCTTGCCTTTTGGGCTCAGGAAAACTAATTAAAAAAATAAGTAAACAAATGCATTGGCTCTACTGGGGAACCAGCCAAACAAGTTTCCTGCATGGCTTCAAAGGACATTTGTATCCTGGCAACATGAGTGGCCTCTCCCCAAAAGGAGCCACAATACATTTCTGGGACACCTATATGTTACTTTCTGCCCTTGGAAACTTTGAATGGCCAAGAGGATTCATCTCACATGCTCGTCAGACTTGTGTCTGTGCTCCGGCTTGAGACAATAGATTCTGGGACACCTACGTGTTACTTTTGGAAGTGACACCTACCATTCACTCAAACAGAGAAACTTCATGGCAGCTCTGGGCTAAACTCACATTTGGTGGTAGCCTGGAAAGACATGACCATATTTGGAAGACAAAGGGCCAGCCCATCTAGCTTAAAAGACTGTTTTTATTAGTAAACTGCAACACTGTTATTTATATAACCAGGCAACAGAGTAATGTAAATGTTTTACAATTTACAATTTAAAGGTAATTTTGGTGGCTTTAAAACAAGATATTGTGGCTGTCCGTAGCATATATGTGACGGAAACGTCAGGAAAATGTGAATCATGGGAAAAGTACATATGGAGGAACGTTAAAAATTACAGGAAATATGCTCTATGATGATATGTACACATGCCTAAAATTGTGGGATGTTGGGTGAAGCTGTTCCCACTAAAAAGCGTGAAAAATTATTAGAAGGGGGCAAAACAAAGTCCTACAAATTTGGGAGCTGGACTACCATATTCTGTCCGAAATATACAATCTGCCTATGTAATTTACAAAAGTGCCACAACTGTAAAAAGGAGTGATTTTATGTCTATATTTATTTTTGCTAAAAGTGACTGTGGGATGGCTTTGCACCTCATAAAAACACAACCCCATAAACTGAGTCCCCTCCTTGAGGAGGCGACCAACATGGGCTGACCTGTTCAGTTCTGAGGGCTATGTCTAGCTTAGTTCTGCCCAACAAGAAACCCTGTGATGTCACCTGTCTTATAAATAAGAGGGGAAGATCACAGGAGGGAACACACTCTTCTGAATTTTCCAGCGCCTGCGTATCCAGATATTCCACCTTCATTCTGCAAGATTCCAGACCCCGCTGCCAGAAAAGGAATAGTTGTCCAGGCCTTCCTATCCAGGCAGAACCACCCTTCAGCACTAAACCCCATAACAAAATCCCACTAACTTCAGGGAGAAAGGGGAAAGGTGGCTGAGCCCGCTTTGGGATTCTCCAGTGCCGCCTGCTTGCCCTGCTTACCCGCTCCATCCAGCTGAGGCGTTGCTGTGCCGTGACCAGACCTTTGCCCAGCTGTCTTTGCCAGGAGAGTCCGCCATGTGATGACCAGAGCCTTTGAGACCAGAACCCGGTTATCTGTCCCAAATCCCCAACTTAAGCGCTGATTGTGAGTATTTCCCCATCCCATAACAACACATAGCCTACCCTATCTTGATACCTTGTCTTGGTTCCACCCTATAGGTAATCCCATCCATACCCTGATAAATTGATTAATATAGTCTGAATTCTCTGTGCATCCTGTCCTTGATTTTCTAGTGTTAGCGCAATTTTCCATTCATTTTTGTCTTGCATAGATCCTTAGTCATATTTTGAATAATTTAAGTAATTCCCACATAGAGCTGAACGCGGGGTGAAGAGGTTAAGTTGCAAGTTAACCTTGGAGTGTACTGTGTCTTCCTTTAAAAATCTAGTCTTGATGAAACTTGTCCTTTCCTTTCCCAACCGATTTCTCTTTTAAGTGCTTTATTTTCCCAAACCAAATCTCCTTCCATATTGAAAATCTCATCCAATTCTTCAGCTAAAGTCTCTCTTTCACTTCTATATTATCCCTGTTATGAGCATCTACCCCCTCAGCCTAAAAACCACTATCCGATTCTGTCTGTTTCACCAGTGTTATAAAAAAAAATTGTTTTGACATTTAAAACTGCAAAAGAGAAAAATGCAACTTTTCAACGTTGATTTTGGCTGCCCTGTGTTTTTACTTTCAAGTTGCTTTTTTAACTGTATGCCCTTTGTTGATACCTTGCCTTGTAGTTTCTAGTGATATTACATCCCTAATACTGTGATAAGTCATAGTTATCTCATTTATTCAACCGCACGCAAATTGATTATTTACCAATTCCGAGTGTCATTTTCTGCAATTGCAAAGGTTTTTTGTCTCTTATTTTGTGAGGAAAGGTCGGATTTTGATTCTGTTTGCTGCCTAATATCCCAAACTCCTTGCTGCTCCTTTCTATCCTCTCAAAATCTGATTAATTGGGGTTTGAGGGAGACTTGCAGGGGGAAATCCTAACTCAGGTGCTATCTACCCGAGTAGAGAAAGGGCTCGTATTCATTTGTGCTTTGGATGTGTTCTTTTAGAAGGTCAACCAAGTGTATTTCATGAGTTTACATTGTAATTATCTCCCCATTGGTGATTGCTGCACAATATTAAAATTGTGTGCTTTTCTTTGATTTTAAAATTAGTAAATATTGTATTCCCACCAACCGCCCTGGTTCGTGGTCCATTGTGACTCAGGGTTATATGCACAATGGGGTGTGGGACGGGTTGGGTGCCAGCTCAATTTGAATTTGTAGAAAATAAAGAAAAGGTATTCTAATTGAGCGCTACCTCTTAGGCTAAGGGCAAGAGTCCTGGTCTGGAGTTTGACGCCCTATTGGAATCTTTAACAGCCATCTCCTGGAGGCACTTGACATTGATGTCCTCGGTCTCACCGAGACATGGTTCACGGCCAGCTGTGTCACTAGCTTTGACACTCTCCTTCCTGATGGCTACCAGATCCTCTCCATGCCCAGGCCCAACCATTCTGGAGGGGGTGTAGCCCTGATCTTCCGCGAATGGATTCATGCCTCTGTCATTCCTACGCAGGCCTACTTCTCCTTCGAGTGCCTTGTCTGCAGGCTCTCCCTCTCTCTCCTAGCCATTCCCTTCCTGTGGCTACCATCTATCGGCCACCTGGTCAGATCTCTGCCTTCCTCTCTGAGTGGGCAGACCTCTCCTCTTCCCTCCTGGTCTCAACCACTCAACTCCTGCTTCCTGTCCTTCCACTGGACTCTTCTGTGACCTCTGCAACTCTCTCTCACTCTCTATTCTCCCCTCTGGCCCGACTCACTCTGCAGGGCACACTCTGAATGTTCTGATCTCTACAGACCTTCCCCTATCTATCCCTCTCACCTGGAGTGATCACTTTCTCCTTTCCTCCCAGCTCACCCTCTCTACCCCTCAGGCCAAGCCAACTCCAGCACTCCCACCTACCTTCTTGATTGTCCAACCCATGAAGCGTGTGTCAGTTGAGGCTTTCGCCGCCACTTTCTCACCCCCTCATCTCCCCTTGGCTGACGCACACCCTGACACAGCCCTTTCCATGCTCCACTCTGCTATATCTGATACTCTTGATGTTCTTGCCCCCCTCATGAGGATTCGCTTGAAGCCCAAAGCCAAGTGCAACTCTTGGTATGACTCAGACCTCGTCACCCTTAAAGTACAGGGTGGCTGAGAGGAAATAGTTGCTTCTGGTACATTCTCTGACAAACTGGCCTGCCACCTGCTCAAAAGGCAATACCGGCTCCCTGCCCACACCAAAAAGAGAGCCCACATCCAAACCGAGTCTCCTTGGCATCTAACAACCCGGCCAAACTCTTTAAAATCTGCAAGGAGCTGGCCACTCCTGCTGCAGTATCTACCTCTCCTGTCCCCTCCCAGGCCCTCTGCACGGCCCTGGCTTCTCATTTCATCTCTAAAACCCAGGACATCCTGTCCTCTCTCGTCCTCTCCTCCTCTGTCTACTCCCTGCTCTTCCTCTGGCCCTTCTTTGGCCACCTCTCCTCCCTGCTTCTCTGCCTTTCCCCAGTTCACCTCAGACGAGGTTTCCAAACAAGTCCGATCTATGAAAGTCTTGTCAAAACAGGTTCACCCCTGTTCCTCCAAAACCATCAAGGACCACATTGATACCCTGGCTCCAGCTCTGGCTGATTTCTGCAACCACTCCTTTGCCACTGGAGTCTTCCCTGCCCCCCTGAATCACTCCCTTGTGCACCTTCTTCTTAAGAAACCCTCTGCCGACCCTACCTGTCCGGCTAACAGTCATCCAATAGCCATCACTCCTTTCCTGGGCAAACTCGTGGAAAAGCTGGCCATTTCCCAGCTTAATCTTCACTCTGAATCTGTTGGCTGTCTTCATGGCCATCAGTCTGGCTTCAGAGCTGCCAGAAGCACGGAAACTGCTCTCCTGAACATCCATGAAGACCTGCTCTTCAACCTGGATTTCAACACCCCCTGTGTCCTCATCTTACTTGATCTCTCTTCTGCCTGGACACGGTCAACCATGCCATCCTGCTCAACCATCTCCGTGATTACCTGGGTATCACCGATCAGGCCCTGGCTTGGCTGACCTCCTTCTTCTCCGATCGGCCCTTCCGGGTCTAACTTGGGTCCTTCCTCTCCTCTATCTCTTTCTCTACCTGTGGTGTTCCCCAGGCATCTAACCTCTCTCCCTGGCTGTTCAACCAATACCTGGTACTTCTTGCCCACTGCAAAGCCACTCTCTGCCCCAACTTTCAGTGATATGCGGATGACACTCAGCTCATTTTCAGGCTCCCTTCAGTGACCTCTTCTCCTTCTCTCATCTCTGACTGTCGGTCAACCATCCAAGAGTGGTGTGCCACCAATGATCTCTGCCTTAATGTGAGTAAGACCAAGATCTCTTCATCGGCACACCTGCTCCCTCCTTTCCTGTCACTCTCTGGTCAGCCTCTCTTGGCCCTCTTCCTGCTCCCACCTGTGAGGCTAAAAACCTCAGGGTCATCTTCGACTCCACACTTTCCTTCTCTCCTCACATCTCTGACCTCTCTAAGAAGTCACACTACCAGCTGCACCTCCTCAGAGGTATTTCTCCTTTCCTCTCCTTCCGCCAGAAGCTCACTGTCTCCAGAGCTTTGGTTCTCTCTAGACTGGACTACTGCAACAGCCGATTTCTAAATCTGCCTGTCTCTACTCTCCGCCCTCTGCAACTCATCCAAAACAGGACTGCAAGACTGGTTCTTGGCCTCAAGCCCAGGGATCGCATCCCCCCTGGATTGAAATCTCTGCACTGGCTCCCTGTGGCTGCTAGGATTAAGTTCAAAACCCTCTGCATTGTCCACAAGGCCGTCTGGGGCCTGGGACCTCAATACCTTCATCTGTCTCTTCTTAAATATCTTCCTTCTCGAGCTCTTCGCTCCTCCACCCCCAACTCCCTCTGGGTTAGTTGCTTCTCCAAGCAGCGAGTTGGGGGTAGATCTCTTTCTTCTGCTGGGGCCTCCCTCTGAAACATCCTCCCTGCCTCTCTGAAAATTGAGGAGAACCATCTCTGGTTCCGAAAGCACCTCAAGACCTTCCTCTTTCCTTCTGCTTTCTCTCCTCCTCTCCCCTGCTGATCTCCTGGCTGAATCTGAAACTGCAATGGTTTACCTGGCTAACCTCTGATCTCGGGTTCAGGACCCCCGCGCCCCGCCAGTTGCACACCTGCACTGCCCCCCTGGCACAACACTTGCATTCAGGGACTGTTTCTGTATCCCTACAGCCCCTACTAACACTTGACACCTGATGTCTGCACTTACCCTTGCACTTGCCAACAGGTGGTTGCACTTATATTTAATCTTTTTATTTTTCTATATTTATTTCACTGTCATCCTATGTATTGCACTGCCCCCTGCCCCTGCACTTTTCCCCTTCCCTCCTCCCCTGCACTTACACAATCTCAATGTCGCCTGGCCTAGTAGGATTGCTGTCTCTGTCTTCCCTATTTTTCCCCTCCCTTGCCTCATTGTGCCGTGAAACACTTGTGTATAGGCGCGTTATAAATGCCTTATCATGCCATATCATATCATATCATTATGGTGAATAGCAGAGGCGACAACAGATATCCTTGTTGCATGCCTCTAGCAATGGAGAATGGGGACAAAAGAATATAATTTGTCCTAACGACGGAGACGCTTCCAGCAGTCATGCCCATGACACAAAATTAGGGCCAAAATTGCATTTGTGCAGGACGGCGTACATACATCACCACAAGACCGAGTCGAAAGGCTTTTTGTAATTCAAGGGCCGCCGTCACTGCCAGAGCCTCCGGTCCATCTGGGCAAGGATGTTAAAGAGGCGGTGCAGGTTCAGTGCTGTAAAGCATCCGGGAAAGAAGCTTGACTGGTTCGGTTGAACTATATGATTTATGTATGCCAATAATCGAGTGGGCACCATTTTGGCAATGATCTGCAAGTTGTTACGTCACAATCGGGATTCAAGATCGTCATTTTTCTTACTGACCGCCTGTACCTGCTTTGCCAACACAGTGACGTCTGCCCTCAGCGTTGAGACCTCATCCTCCATGGCGTCCACTTTTGTCTCTGCATCCGTTATATGTAAGTCTGACGTCTCCATGCGAGACTTGATGGAGCTAATAATTCCATTCTTGACGTCCAATTTAGTGTGGATGGATGATAACCCCTCCTGCATACAGGCCATTATATACTGCATTTCCAAGGGTGCTCCCCGCGTTCAGGATGGCCTTGGCAAACATATTGATGGAACTCTGCTTCCTCCTGGTCCCTACGGTTATTATCTGCAGCAGCTAGTACACCTTCCAAGGGGGTCTCCACCACCATACCCAGGGGTGTGGGAAATGGCAGACTAGGAATAGAAGCGCAGGCCGCAGTGTCAAGCACAATATTACTGCAGAACATGGGCACTCTGAACTCTCTCACAGGGAAGCCAGCCACCACTCTTGTGGTTCAGAAATAGGTAGTATGACCTCAATGCACTCAGGATACCTTCCAAGCAGCTTTATAGCCCATACCATAAAGCAAAGTCTTATCGGGCACACCCAACAGAGTGAAAATTAGATGGTGATATTCCAAAGACAAGAAATAAGGAGCGGTCTGGTATCTACAGCCCCTTCCTCCATGTCAGCAGACTGCAGTTCACCAACACAGCAGCAGGGATGCCATGTATTGAGGCAGCGCAGCATAAGGCTTGTCAGAAAAATGCCAGCAATCCCATTGCCCACAGCCACGTTTTAAATATATCTGTGGTATTCAGTCAGATTAGGACAAACAGGGGCTCTGAGATTATTCACATGGGCCCAAGGGCTGCTTCATATGGCCGCCTATATCCTTACAGCGCACTTTATTCCAGTGGCTGCATCAGCCTTGCCTGCATATTTGGATCCCGAGACCCTGCGAACAGTCTGTGCCACACCAACCTGGCCCCATCTGCGATATATCTGAGTGTTGCGCTGGGTATGTGCAGGTATGCAATAAATAGGTGGAGCTGCAGAGTGTATTCCCTCTGGGGCGGCAGGTTCAGCACAGCAGCAGCAGAGGTCACGGCACCCAGGGCCTCAGCCCCCAGCACAGCGCTGATCGACCGACCCTTCCACAGCAGCCGCCGCCGCCAGTTTCCACTTTGAATCACTGCCCTGCCTCCACAGCGGATCAAGCCCACAGCCATTCTCCCCTTCCGAATTGGGTGGCACCGCCCACACTCCCAGCCTATACAATGTGGCCCACTCCAGCATGCTGCGGCCCGCCTCCAGCACTGTGGCCTGGCCTCACCACTGTCACCACTGCTCTGCAGCTTTGGATCCGCGTGGCACCACCGGGAGGCACCGAACTACCTCTGTGGATTCAATAACTGCCGTCTCAGCTTTCGGATACGGTCGTAAAGAGCAGCAGGGTTGCAGGAGCTCACAGATCATGACGCCATCTTATTTTGCGCTTAACAGCGCCCCCATCTTAAAACCTTCAACTTAAATTGGACCAATACAGAGACAGGAGTGTAACAGTTGGGTGGTTCTACTTGCATTTGGCAGGAGACAGGTCTAGGCGGGTGCGATACAAGACTTTACTTGCTTGTACCTCTGTACTTAACCCCCGCCCCTTACCTATCTCCATCATCCCCTGCAACCTGAGTCCTGGATTCACCCTGGTTGTGCTGCACTGGAATAAGGAATCGGTCAACAAAGGTCAAAGGTTCCGAAATACCCCAGAGCCATTTAAAAGGAAACACGAGGTATGTTGGTGTGCAGTCTTTTTTTAGTAACAAGATATGTATTAAATCAGCTCCAGTACACCACTTTTATCATTTTTACCAAAAGGGTTGTATTCAATACACACATATTGCTAACACCTATTTAAAACACCTATTACCTAGCAAATGCATATACAAAGTTTAAAAAGCTAAAAAGAGTCATTCAACAAATATATACATTATTTCTAAAGTGTTATATACAAAGTGTTGTTACTTGCCTGGGCATCCACTTTACAGCAGAGGGATGTTAAAATGCTCCTTGTGACGAATCAACTTCCGGGCCACCAGCGGTCCAGGGATACATATTGGTTTCTTAACCATCAATCAACTCCACACCTCTAGTACACCAGAAGGGATCCGAACCGATTGGATACAAAAGAAGATTATACACCTCCTTGTCCAATTTCTGGTAACATGGACGGAACAGAAGGCTTCTCTCCGCAAGGATGTGGATCGCTGGTTAGTTGCAACACAGCGAAAATGCAATTATTACCCAGTGATAAAAGAGACTATCCAGTCAAGGTTGTATAAAAATATCTACTTTATTATTATTACTACAGGCAGTTCTAGCACACTGCAAAATACAGCCCACCATGTAAAGGAACCCAGAGGACAGACAGTTTCATGAAGGAAAGGGAAGCACTCTGGATACTGACAGGAGGGTAGTCGGTAATGCAATCAGTCTTAACTATTCAAGGTTATTTGGGTTCAGCACCAAGGGAGCAAGGTGTCGTAAATGTGACTAGGGGCCTTCGGAGAAGGACCATGGGGACAGAACCACAATGTACCCGGTGCTTAAGATGATCTTAATGCTCGACAGCGTCGAGTCAGTTCCAGGACACTTTGCAGCACCTGTGACAGAGTTTAAGACGAGAGACAGCTGCGGGTATCAGGCAACAGTCAGTTTGGCAAGCGAGGCTGGACGGATGGCTGCAGGTTGGTCTACACGGTGGCTCGGGGTCAAGAATCATTGTCTCTGTGCTGGTTGGTGGATATGGAACACTGGTCGAGGAGTCTCAGATGGCTTTAGTGACTGCAGCGTGACAACAGTGATTGGTGAAGCTGGTTGCGGTTTGAGGGCTTGTTGTGGCACTCTTCCTAGCTTCTTCGCAGGGCTTGTGTCATCCTTTAAGGCAGATGGCCCAAAGCTGAGGAGCGTGTTTACAGGCAACGGCTGTGTCCTTTGTTCAGAGACTCTCTGGCACTTCCCACCTTGGAAGCTTTCTGGCAGAACCTCGCAAGGCATGTTGTGTGCTGGCTGGGTACTGGTTCTGGAGTGGCCTGACGGGTCCTGTGAGTCTGGTTTCTCCCTGTGTTCCCTCGCAGATGTTTAGGGGAGGGATTTTCATTCCCTCTTGGAAATTCTGGCCTTCCTTCCCTCACCAACAATCTTCTGTTATGCGTGATGTCAGGACCAGAGTGCTTTGAAACAGGAAAGGTTAGGGGTGATAACATGTACTCCTTAGTTCCACCCATCTTCCTGTCTGTTGTAGATCAAAGTGTCTCTCTGGTTAACTGAGCCCTCTGTGACGCTTGATCAAAGCACTGGTCTCCCTTGAAGTGTGACAAGAGCAGACTTCCTGTCTCCCTTAAGTCATTTACTTCTTCCCTCTGAAAGGTGTCCTCTCTGCATGGGTTGCTTACGGTAAATAGTCGACCCAGACATGCCATTGACTGCCTTTCATACAGAGGGGCAGGAGCTAGCCTCAAGTTGACACATTGCATATCCAAGAGGTGTTAGTCCTGCCTCCCTTTTGTCTGTTCTGCGACCAACCCTGTCGCAGGTCTGTTTCAATGAACTCTTATCAGTTTGCGCTGCCACTAGCAGATTTAGACAATAGAGAGGCAGATCCATGGAGCCTTTGATATTTTAATTAGGCCAGCCATGGACGGATGAAGGTGTTGCCTTCCACCTCTGAGACGCTTTTGATGTACCCGTGGCTGTCACATTCCAGCGGAACATGTGTACTACGTGTGCGAAAATGAGCTAAAAAACATGGCGCTGGTGCACGGCTATTTTGGACAGTCACATCCATTACCACAATGAAAGTCTACATTTTAGTGGGCTCAGTAAGTAAACGTGAATTCTGCAATGGTTGAAAGGTCATATAATGATGTCAGAAGAGCTAACTGTGGAGGATAGTTGTATTGTCTGCTGAAGGACAAGCTAAAAAGGGGGGGCGGAGCCTTGCAGGTGCAGTGATAAGGGGTGCTGGGAACGAAGGCGAGGGAGAGAAGCTGGGTTTTTACACTTCTAGCTGAATTTTTCCACTCTTTGCTCCCAATACTTGCTGTCTGCTCTTCGGCCGAGGGCAGTCTGGTAACCACGAAGGGGCGGAATTTCACCATAAAGAGAAGAGGTATTCCTCATGAAAAAGTCAGAGCGAATTGGACCCCTGGTGATGCAGTCTGGCTGAGAGGCTGGACACTCTGCACCAGACCCCATTAGCACGAGTTATCTCTCTGCCTACCTGCTCTGGGACTAAGCAGTGTTGTGGTGGCCGAGATGAAGGTGTCTTCTGCAACCATACTCTTTTTCTATGTTTATTTATAATCTATTATATGTTATGTTTTAGTTGTGTGTGAATAAAGCTCCTGTAACGAGCCATATTTATCTCCAACTATTGGTCTAAGTGTGATTCCTTGCCTCTCTGAGTGCAAGAACTTTGCTGAGTCCGTGTAACAGGGTGTGTGAGTCTGTGGTCCCTACACGGAGCGGACAAAGCAAAATAACATGACAGGGGAGGACCGAGTGTACACCGGGAAGACACAGCCTACCTGTCATGTTATTTTGTCAAGCAAAATAACATGACAGGTAGGCTGTGTCCTCCCGGTGTACACTTCACTATGCGTTTGTTGTGTGGTGAGCAGGGAAAATGTGTGCAGAATGGCCCCACACATTTTCGGTGGTTAATTTCCCATCATTCATTTTTATTTCCATCATTCATTTTTATTTCCAAAATTCAAAAATACCCAGCCGAGCACACACTCACCGTGCAGATGGTCGAATTCCTCACACCTGTGCTTGTTTGGTATTCGTCCCAGTGCAGCATCAGAATAGAGGTGGTCCCCCAAAGTCTGCATCTGCCACATGCAGCCTGGGATTGTTCTGAAGATGTGGTGCCCTTTGAGGTCCTCCTTAGCTGGGCTGCTTACCCCACAGGGCACCCTAGCATGATCAGCAGCAGCGAGGGGAGAGCCCAGAGGTGGATTCCTTGCTACCGTGCATATGCCAGGAGTGGCCCAGAACTATTTGCAGCAGAAAGGGGCCCAACCAAAGTATTTTACCCAGGCCACAATCTCCTTCCATACTGGGGAGCGCTGCATAGAACAGATGCGACCCTGGCGGTGGCTGTGACTGAAGTGCAGTGATTCCCCTACCCAAGGGGAACACACCGTAATGAAGAATCTGGCCTGTGGCAGTGACTGAAGTTCAGCTCTACCATTTCACATGGGGTGCACCATGTAATGAAGAGTGGTGCAACGGTGGTGGTGGTTTTGCTTGGTGCCCCTCATGGCCACAGAGTACTGCATTAAAAACAAGCAGGATCAACAAGGTTTGGGGCTCTGAGCAGAAGATTATCCAGATCCTCCTATGTTTGGGTTGGTTTTTCTCCACTGAATTATCGGCACGCCACTCACCCTTAAAGATAATCCAATTATTTATATATTGTTAATTGTTTATTTTTGAAGGGTCCCCCGTGCGGCACACAGGTGCAGCCGGGGGTGAACCTGGGCTGTACCACTACCTATATATTTAATAAACATGTTCTTCGCAATGCCTCATGGAGGGGAAGGGGGTTACAGGAGCACTTTCCTTATAAGATAGCTTCCATTTTTAGCCAGTATATGATTCTTGAGGGAACCATTATTTTTGTGACAGAAATATATAGATGTAATCAACGCACAAGGGGAGCTACCTCACTGCTGACTGTGGAGTCGGATTATTCCGACTTTCCTGAGGGAGGTGTCAGTTGCCAATGCCACTAGTGTGGCCTTTAATTAATGGAGCGAGGGGGGCATAGGATTGCTTTTAATTGGACATGACCGCATTGCTTAATAAACTTAGGAACTGCCCCAGTCTAGTACATGAGAGACTACAGTTTGGATGATCCCATTTATTTGCATGAGCCAAATAAAGACATGTGAGCACTTTTACACTAGGGAGCTGTTTCAGTGGGTTTCAAGGAGATTGCCCTGATCGCAGGGAGTTTGTGCACATATTGTTACTTGTTGTTTTGTGTGCACCCATCATATTTTGCTGAGATTTGGAAAATGGTCCACATCATTCATTTACTCACTTCGGACATGAGAGTGGAGTCTCTCTCAAGTGGGATCCTGCTTTCTTCCTACTCGGAGAGACAATACATTTTGTGGATGCGAATTGGCCACATTTGTGGAGGGACCAGGATACACCTTAGACACCGCTTTTCATTATTGGCCAGCTAAAATAAACTGGAAATGAGGCTGGCTGCTGTGGGATTCCTTGTCAGCATTGTAGATGTATCTCCCCACTCTATGTGAGATCGTATAAATTGCGCACATGACCTACATGGATAGGGGGGAAGATAATTAAGGCAAATGTATCTTGTTTGAATTGTTTAAGCATCATCATCATTGTTAGGCAGAATTACATGCAGTACCCTTTGGGAACACTACACACAATTAAGACTACAGTTGTAAGCACAATCTCACCTTTGGTACAAGCCTGTACTACACAGGTATGTAGTAGCAGTGGCTGAGCAGTCAGACTTATCTCAAGAGTAATGTGAGTAGTACAAGATGTCACACAAAGGACTTGCAATCACAGTAGTTCAAACAAACACTATTCAAGGTTTCTTGGTAAAAGAATATACATTTGTTTACACAGTCATTTGGAAAACATTCCACTAGTATGAATGCAGCTCAATATCACACACTGAACAAGTTAAGCTCCCCTGAAGTGGGAGCAAAATGGCACTTCAGTTACTTTCAAAACGGGTAGAAAGACAAGGTTAAAAGAAGTTGAAGCACAATCACTTTCATAGGCAGGGCAACTAGTTTCAGTTCACTACAACCAGCAATTCAATTCAATAGGCCTGGGCCAAAGTCAATGGTTCAGAGTCTTGGATAGGATAGCACAGTTCTGGTAGTAAATGTTTAAGTCTTTGCCAACGTTCGAGGAAGTAGTTTTCCAGAAAAAGAGTTATATGTCGGTTTAGGAGCGAACAAGGCCCCAAAGTTGGGAAAGTTTCCCAAACTTTCACTGCAGCAGAAACGATTTCCACACCGTGTTTGCACATTACCTTAGGTATGAAGAAAAGCTGTAGCTGAGGCAGTTGTTCCTGGCAGTTCCTGCAGATCTCGCTGTTCATGAGCTTCAGTCGTGGGGACAAGAAGGAGGACATCAGGAGGTTCCTGCACTGTCCAGGGAAGAGGCCACAGCTTGGCTAAGCATTGGTTTAAGGTGTGAGTGCCTTAAAGCCCACAAACAGGTATCCTTCTCACTGGCTATCCGGTTTTCAGCAGCACTCCGAAGAAAATTCGACCAGTATGGAGACGGTGTCCAGGCGGCTTATGAGTTGGTTGTTCCCACCAGCTCAAGGGAAGAAGTCGTCCTTGAAGGAGCTTCTCTGTTGATGGAGTTTCAGTCAATTCAGACCTGCAACAGGGATTCACCGGGCAAACCAAGGGTCCAGGAGTTGCAGCAGTCATCTTCCTTCAGCTCGTCTTTGGTTCTTTCGTTCCAGTGGTCGACTCTGCCTTCCAGTCTTGGAGGCTAGCCTTTTAAACGGTTTTCTCCCATTCATCCCAGCCTAGCTGCCACCTACCCAGAAAGGTGGCTGTCCTTGCCGGACAGTCAGCCAGCCAATCACGCCAGAGTGCATTCAGGTCTCCTAGGAGACTAAGCACAGGAAGTTTCGGGCACCTCCCTCACATCCTGTCCACCCCAGACACTCAGGAGCCAGAGGAGGGCTTCAGCACTGAGGCCCGCCAAAGGGCATCGAACAAAGGGACCAAAACTGGTTTGGCGCGCAGAGTTAAACACAAGAAGGACCTTTCCTAAAAGAAACAGTGAAAAAAGATGACCGGAGTCTGTTTTTACAGAGGGGTCATGGGTGCCATATTGAAAAACATGGCTGACCAAAATCATGGTAGTTTGTTCTAAAACCACTGCCACCAGCCATTTCAAGAGGAAAGGGTAAGATTTAACTGTTACATGAGTGTTTAGACACAGGGGATGCTAAGCAACCCCTCTAGCACTCCATAGGAAGATGGTGTGTGCTGGGTCTATGAATTTAAAAGGACGGTAGTCAGTCCCAGAGAAGGTATTTAAACTTTGGCGAGTCTGAAAGACACCCCTGTGCACTGAAGGTGCTGTGTGACACATAAGAAAAAGATTATGCCTATGGAGTTTGTCTAAAAACTCCATATCCAAAGAATGTAAGTGATTTCAACCCGGCACTTCACCTAAGTCAATGCCTAGCATTTGATGCACAGCTGAAACCCTTAATTAATTATTTGTGTCTATAAGTTCTTTTATTTCTGAACGATGTACCACTTATATCACGCCCCTCTCTTTGAATCCCCCCCGGTCACACTGAACCAGGAAGCAGGCTGGTTTGCAAAGTTAAAATATTTATTTATGGATTGCACAATATATATCACACTATTTTTAATGGTTAAACAATGATCACCAATGGGGTGATGTCACACTCAACACTCTTTAATCACAAGAAGCAATGATGTGAAAAATAATGCAGCACAGAAATAATACTTTTTTGGGTTTGTTCAGTCAAATGGCAATGTGGTTAATATTTCCCCATGCACACTCTTCAATCCCCCCAATATGAAATATAAAGAGATAGAAAGAGAGAACCGGTTTCAGGAATGCAGAATTCAAGCAAATATATCAATCCAAATTTCCCCCAGCAAACACAGAGAGAAACAGAAATTATTGTAAACGTGTCAAAAATGGTGTTAAAGTTGGCTTGAATGAATTAGGTAGAAACACTAAAAATGGTCTAAATCACAAAAATTGTTGACATTCTAATGGGAGCCACTTTGTATGGGTTCAGACAAACACTACCAATGATATGAGAGTAAGAAGGAAGTTGAAACTTAATTTTGAAGTCGGGTGCAATGAAAAGCTATTTCACACGTTATAGATTTGAGCCAAACAGAAAATTTGCGGCAAACTTTTCCGCACGCGTTGAGATACAGTTTTGGGTTCTTTAGAAATCTTAGGATGTTAGCTTCAAGTGGACACTTAAATTTCGGTTCTAGCATAAAGTATGAAGAAGTTATGAATGTTTTCGTGGAGGTCGTTTTATTTCATTAAGAGGCAAAATTGTAAAACAAGGATGCACTTTTAAAATTACAAACAAGGTTTCTTTACACTAGGGATAAACTATGTAGATACAAACTACACGACAGCACAGCCACCAGATCAGGTTGTCACCGATCAGGTTTTTGCCCGCCGAGACGATTGCCTTTCTTCAGATGCAATATATCAGCGCAAAGATGATTTTAACAATATTATTACAGAAGAACTAGAGGATAAGAGAGAGAGTTCAGGCAAGACAAAAAAGATTTCTAGCAATACAGTTCTGGATATGAGATAGATTTGATTTTGATAGGGATGACTATAGATAGAACATAGGCTAGTGACAATTCTATGCTATGGATACTCACTACCAATGTTTTGAATGGAACCGTCAAGGATTCTGGTCAAAGATTTCTGGGACAGACTTCTGGGTCAGACTGCTGGGCACACTGGAGTGGACGAGTCAGTGATCAGCAAAGGCCCTCTGTACACCGCACGGCAGGACTGGACTGTATCTGCAATGGCTCTCTGGTCTGCTCAGCACGGCATGAGATGGGGTTTAATCTGCCCTTCTGGTTATAAAAATGATTCTTTGGCAGGCAAGCAGTTACAGCACAGTCTGGCTGCTCTTTAGTTTTCCCCTTAAGTTGAGGGATGGGTTCTGGAAGTTAGGCCCAGCTGAAAGTGGTTCAGCTATGCTCTGGAAATGGGCCTTTCTGCTTGCAAAGTTTTTGGAGTCTGGAACAAGGAGTATGGATATATCTCCTTCAAAGTGCTTCGCCAAATTCAAGATGGTGGGTGGATCAGTGTGTCTTTGTGAGCCCTCAGCTGTCTCTATTTATACATTTAATAAAGGGGTGGGTATGCTGAATTATCCTGGTGAACCCCCTAGGTATTCTATTGGCTATGGTCTTTCCTCTCCCTTGATTGGAGAAGAAAACAGAGTGTCATCATGATGAGGTGATTTATGAGGCAGGGAAAACCTCCCCCTAGCATATCCATATCCCATACTTTGTGGAGCAAATATGCTTCCAAACCCTGTCTCTGAAGGATCGTGGGTCTGGATCTGACAGATTTTTTCACTTTTTTCTGGGACACAATATCTGTTTTATCCAAACTTGGTACACATGTGCGCATTGCATAGGGGCCCAAGTGTGTGAAGTTTCATACTTCTGACATCAATACATTTGGTATAAAGCCACAATTTCTACAGTTATGTCCCAGAACATAGCACAGAGTTCTGGCTCCTCTTAAAATGTACAGCACAAATCTAGATTCAGAAGTCCGGGGTTTATATATTTTTAACAATTGTCCACAGTAAATTATCCGCCTTATGAGAAATCTGCTTTTTGGTCCATTGTGAATCAACAAAACTGTCTATCCCCGCCTCCTTGGCTCTCTTGCAGCTCCAGCAGTAATCTCTGCCTACTTCCTTCTGGCAGAGAGCACTGTTGACACTTTAATCTGCATATCCTTTCAACCCAGGAAGGCCCATTGTTTCTTCCCAGAGCAGCTCCAGTGCCCCTCCCCTCTTATTCAACACCTGAATGTGAGGTCCTGGCCTTTTGGTGAGAAGCAGAAGGGAGGTGTCTTTACCAGTGGGGGAAGTTTCTTTTGTAGTTTTGGCTAGATCAGGCTTACTTTAAAAGTACATTTGTTACATTTTTCTTTGTTGAAAATAAACTTACAATTTAAAACAAACATCTAGAACACCGATTCTAGGCTCTAAACCATGAAGTTTAAATAGTGACAACCTAGTTTTCTCTTGATAACAAGTCACTTAGATTTTAGGCATTAGATCTTAATGGTACAATTTTTACAGTTTTAAAACAGTCTTTTGAAACAGTCACAGGTGGCCGCTGGTACTGCGCTCAGATTTTGACAGCTTTCTCAGGCAGGCAAACTGGCTGTGGATGTTTTTGTGACCAATTCAACTTTCCTGGACATTGCAAATGCACAATAATTCCTTGTATTCCATAGCATGGGACACCCAATAAGAAGATTGGATGTTTGCGGGTGTTTGGGACCAGCATTCTGTATTCTTTAGCAACCAAGAAAAGATTTAAAAGTAGATTTTGGATTTCTTTCAGCAAGCACTGCTTTTTATCTGTGCTCCATTTTTACATGTTGGACAGCCCAATGACATGTTTCAGAAGTGTGGTCTCCATTCCACCAATGACAACATGCATGGTAGATTTGGCAGCCATCTTTTACGGTTTCAAAGCACAATTTTAATAGGTTTTGGCACGCATGGGGTTTTCGTGGCCATTTTGCTGATTCTGGTGCCACCAGCGCCCAGGGATGTCGCAGGGCAGAGCCTAGTGGGTTAAAACATCCCACAAGAACACAAAAATAAAACACATCAAAATACATGAAACAGTGGGAAAAAGGCTCACTCTCTTTCCAGGTTAAATTCTTAGAAATCCAGCAAAGCTGCTGTGGGTCTCAAAAGGTAAGGGAAAATAGCACATTCTTGAGAATTCTCCCTAACACTCGTCGCACCCAGACTAAGGGACAGGAGGATTTAATCCACTCCTGGATGTATATCCTTACTCCAGTTGGTCAAACATCCTGGAGAGACCATCAGCATTTTGGTGGTGTTCAATGGAAAAACCAAACCCTTGAAGGCTGATTGACCATCTCAGTAGTTTAGGGGTTTCCCCTTTCATTTGCATCAACCATCTCAAGGGTTGGTGGTCAGTCTGAATCATAAAAGTAGATCCATACAAGTCTGGTCTAAACTTCTTCAGTGACCACACAATAGCAAAACATTCTCTTTCAATGGTTGCCCACCTTTTCAGGTTCCTTCAGCTTCCTGCTGATGAAGCAAATGGGGTGCTCCCTACCTTCTCATCCAGCTGACTCAGAACTGCACCTATACCTGTATTGGAAGCACCTGCTTGCACAATGAGGGTTTGGTTATAGTCAGGAGCACTTAAAACTGGAGCTTGACAAAGGGCTTTCTTAATTTCTTCAAATGCTTGAGCGCACTCCTCATTCCACCTGATCTTTTTAGGAAATTTCGGTGCGGAGATCACATTCAAAGGAGAAGCTATGGTCCCATAGTTCTCTATGAAGTTCTTATAGTAACTGCGAGGCCTAGGAAGGCTCTCACCTGGGTTTGAGTAATAGGGGTGGCCCAGTTTTGTACAGCTTGTACTTTGCTAGGCAATGGCCTGATTTAATCTCCTCCTACCTCATGTCCTTATAGACGACTTTACTCTGACCAATTTGACACTTACTCGCCTTTGTGGTCAGATGGGCCTGTTCAAGAGCCTGCAAAACATATCCTATGTGGTCAACATGTTCTTTCCAAGTAGGGCTGAACACTGCAATGTCCTCCAAGTATGCCATGCAGAAGTCCTTCATCCCATTCAGAACCTGTTTCACCATCCTTTGGAATGTTGCAGGTGCATTCTTCTGTCCAACGGGCATTACCTTAAACTGGTAGAGGCCTGCTGGGGTTGAGAATGCAGGTTTCTCTTTGGCATGGTGTGTCAGGGCTATTTGCCAATAGCCTGAAGTGAGATCAAATGTACTGAGGTACTTGGCTGAACCAAGCTTGTCCACCAGTTCATCTGTCCTTGGTAAAGGATGGGCATCAGTCGTTGTGACTGCATTAAGAGCTCTATAGACCACACAGAATCTCAACTCCATGAATCCTGCCTTTGGCATTAGTACAACTGGACTAGACCATGGAGATGTAGATGGCTCTAATACCCCGAGTTCAAGCATCTTGTTGACCTCTTCCTTTATGTGGGATCTTACATGATCTGACATCCTGTAACCTCTGCTTTTAACAGGTAAACAGTCACCAGTGAGAATATCATGCTGGCCCCAAGGGGTCAAGCCTGGTGATAGTGAAATCAGGGAGGCAAACTGATTTAACAGAAACTTGCACTCCTCCTGTTGTTCCAGTGTCAAATTAGAAGAGAGATGGAATCCTTCTATCTTCTCATCCAAGGGTTGGCCTCTGAGTAGGTCAGGTAGAGGTTCACTCTCCTCCTCCTCTTGAGCTGAAGCTAGAAGCAAAGCTCCTACTTCTGGTCTTGTGACATAAGCTTTCAGACGGTTGGTGTGAAAGACTCTGGGAGCTTCCTTAGGGTTGCCTAAATCCACCAGATAGTTGACCTCTCCAGGTTTGCCCACAACCTTGAAGGGTCCTATCCACTTGTCCCGTAAGGCCCTCTGCCTTTTAGCTACCATAACAGGAACTTGCTGGTCTTAAGTAAACTCAACCATGTTGGCCTTCTGGTCATGCCAATGCTTCACCAGAGCCTGACCTGCTTTCAAGTTATCTGATGCTTCTGCCATCATGTGTGACATTCTCCTCCAGAGACCTATCACATAGTCAGTGACTCTCACTGGCTTGGGGGAAGGAGCACTCTCCAACCCCTCCTTAATCACGGCCAAGGGGCCTCTAACTGGATGGCCATAGAGAAGTTCAAGGGGACTAAATCCAATTCCCTTCTGAGGGACTTCTCTATAAGCAAATAGAAGGCATGGCAGTAGAAGGTCCCACTTTCTTCTAAGGGGTTCTTCTAAGGCACCTATCATGCTCTTCGTTGTATGGTTAAACCTCTCTACCAATCCATTTGTCAGTGGATGGTAGGCAGTTGAGAACTTGTAAGTCACTCCACAGTTCTTCCACATGGCCTGCATGTAGTGGGAAATAAAATTGGATCCCCTGTCAGAGATGACTTCCTTAGGAAAACCTACCCTGGTAAAGATACCAAGTAGGGCTGTAGCCATAGCCTGAGCTGTAACATTCCTCATAGGTATTGCTTCAGGATACCTAGTAGTATGGTCTACAACAACCAGAATATACCTGTCCCCTGAAGAAGTTGGAGGGTTTAAGGGACCAACAATGTCGATTCCTACCCTCTCAAATGGGACTCCCACCACCGGGAGAGGCACCAAGGTTGCCACATTCTTGGCTCCACTCTTGCCAGAGGTCTGACAAGTTTGACAGCTCCTACAGAATTTATATCCATCAGACCCCAACTTAGGCCAGTAGAAATACAGATAAAGCCTTTCCTCCTTTCCTTCGTCTTCTTGAAACTCAAGTGACCAGCCAGAGGAATCTTGTGGGCTAACTGTAGGAACTGTTGTCTACTTTCCAGAGGCACTACAAGTCTTCTGTAGTCCCCTGGAATAGACTCAGTAGGTTCACTGTAGAAGAGGACATCCTCCCAGTATAACCTATGCTTCCTTGGCTCTTTCCCTTCCAGCTGGGAAGCTGCCTGTTGGCGAAGACCTTCAAGAGTAGGACACTCTCTTTGACCTCTGCTGAAGTCTGCCCTGCAGGGTCCACCTTCTGCCAGTTAAGACTGCAGCTCAGGATGGTCTGCAGGATCCAGATCTCCAACAGGAGCAAGGTCCTCTTCCAGCTCTGATTTTGCAGCAGCTGATTAAACCACACTATGTTATTCCTCACACTCAGCCTCTGCTGGTGTGGGAGTCACAGGTGTGACTTCGGATGATCCTCTCGGGGATGTCCTTGTTGGTAGCACAGGAGTGCTGGCTGACTTCTTCTTTGAGGTTTTAGGATTCCCCTTTCCCTCTTTGTTTTTAGAAATTGCAGTCAGTAATTCCTGTGGACTGGGGGTTATAGTTTCCTCTATAAGTTCCCCTGGAGAGCTCCTTAACGTACTAGTACACTAGACTAGTAAAAGGCCTTCGTAGTCTGCTCCCGTTTCCTTTTGCTGGGAGGCCTGGGGGTGCTTGATACAACTCCAAGAGTTTTTAAGTCATTCCCCAAAAGGACTCTCCCAGGTACTTCACTCTGCACACTAACAGGTATCTTGCCAGTCATGTCATTGCACTGGATGAGAGCTGGTAACTGTGTAAGCATTTGGACAGAGCCTCCAGCAAGCTTAGTGAGGTAGTTGGGTGCCTTAGCAACATCCTCTACCTTGAAAAAAGATTAATCAACTAGAGTAATGCTGGCCCCAGTGCCTCTGATGTCAGGGGTCTCCTGACCATTCATAAGAACACTATCTTTGTAATTTTCTTTAGTATGGTCTGCAATGGAATTGTAGACATCTAAGTTCTGCTGTTCCCACAGACCCAGGGACACTAAAGAAACACTGGCTGAGACTTTCATGGGTTCCTCAGGCAGTAAGTGAACATTTCCACTTGCCATTTGAACTTCTTCCACTGGGGAGAAGGCTAAGGAGACGGTGTGGACCGCTGAATGTTTACCCTTATATTTAGGAACCCCTTTCACGTGGTCAGTAGCCCCACAAGCAAAATATTTTCCAAATGTCTTCATAGGGTTTGGCCTGACCCCCCTCTGGTTTGGCACCAGGAGTTACACTTGCCTGATTTGGTTTCCCTTGTGGCTTACCCTTGTTATGTTTGGGAACCTCTTTTGGATTGGAGGTATTAGAATTCTCTTTGTTATCTTTCCTGTGCTGCTTTCCCTCATCCTTCTTCTGAGTTGCCCCAGAATCCTTGTGAGTAGCCCTGTTGGCAACCCACAAGTCAGCAGCCCTTGCTAACTTTTTGGAATCAATTTCCTTAGAGTCAGCCAAGTGCTGTCTCAGCTCAGGAGAGCAGGCATCATAGATAGACTCCAACATAAACAGATTTCTCATACCTTCATAAGTGTTAGCTCTGTAACCGTCTAAGCTTTTCAAACATTAACACACCCAGGTAGCCCGAGGGGTACCATCATGCTATTTTAGGGTTCTAAACCTCTTAAGATACTGGGAAGGAATTTTCCCAAACCTAGCTATCAAAGCTAGTTCAACACTTTCATACTCCATTTTGTCCACTTCTCCCATCTCCATTATAACATCAGATGCAACTGGGGGTAGCCTAGAAAAGAGCCAAGGAATCAGCTGATTCCCTGTAATGTTCTGAATCCCATGGTTATACTCAAAAGTTGCCAGACATCCCAAACTATCAAGCTTAACCTCATACATACTTACTGCATCTTTGGGCATGCAAGGACTCTTAGGACTGGAAGACCTAGAAGACTCTGGGAGAGAACCATTTTCAAGAGACAACTTTTTCATTTCAGTGCATGATTCAACTCCATTCCTCTGAGCTTAGGTTCTTGATGTTTACTTTCAATTTGGGCTTGGATTCTTTTGAATTGTAACTCAAGTCTCATTTTCTCAAGAGAGACAAACTCTGGATTGAACATTGAACCTGGTATGGCCCCTGTGGCAAAGATTGAGGCCTAAGAGCAGGTAGAGGTAAAGTGAGGCCTACATTTTGAGACTCCTCACCTCATCTAACTCATTAATAACATTTGAGTTGGACTCTGAAACATTATCATCCTCATCAACATGTTCCACATGTTCATCAGAAGTAGTTTCAGCAGACCTATTTCTTTGACTTTGACATTCCAACAATGTTTCTATCAGTTCATTTTTCTTGCCTTTAACAGTGAGGTTCCTAGCGTTGCACATTTCTCTCATCTGATCAACTGTTAAAATGACTAGGGACTCATGTCTGTAGCTATCCTTATCAGACTTTATAAAACAATTGCTTTTCTAGTGGTGCTTAGCCTTGGGAGGGTTATTTGAACAAAGGTAAGAGCAGCACTCCCAATGTAACAACTGTACTTTGCAATACCCTTTGGGAACACTACACACAATTAAGACTACAGTTGTAGGCGCAATCTCACCTTTGGTACAAGCCTTTACTACACAGTTATGTGGCAGCAGTAACTGAGCAGCCAGACTTATCTCAAGAGTAATGTGAGCAGTACAAGATTTTACACAAAGGACTTGCGTTCACAGTAGTTCAAACAAACACTATGCAAGGTTTCTTGGTAAAAGAATATACATTTATTTACACAGTAATTTGAAAACATTCCACTAGTACTAAAGTAGCTCAATATCACAAACTGAACAAGTTAAGCTCCCCTAAAGTGGGAGCAAAATGGCACTTCAGCTACTTTCAAAAGGGGTAGAAAGACAAGGTTAAAAGAAGTTGAAGCACAATTACTTTCATAGGCAGGGCAAATAGTTTCAGTTCACTACAACCAGCAATTCATTTCAATAGGCCTGGGCCAAAGTCAATGGTTCAGAGGCTTGATTAGGATAGCACAGTTCTGGTAGTAAACGGTTAAGTCTTTGCCAAAGTTCGTGGAAGTAGTTTGCCAGAAAAAGAGTTATATGTCGGTTTAGGAGCGAACAAGGCCCCAAAGTTGGGAAAGTTTCACAAACTTTCACTGCAGCAATAACGATTTCCACATCGCGTTTGCACAGTACCTTAGGTATAAATAAAAGCTGTAGCTGAGGCAGTTGTTCCTGGCAGTTCCTGCACATCTCACTGTTCCTGAGCTTCAGCCATGGGAAAAAGAAGGAGGATGTTGGGAGGTTCCTGCACTGCCCAGGGAAGAGGCTACAAGCTTGGCTAAGCGTCGGTTTAAGGTGTGAGTGCCTTAAAGCCCACAAACTGGTATCCTTCTCACTGGCTATCCGGTTTTCAACAGCACTCTGAAGAAAATTCGACCAGTATGGAGATGGTGTCCAGGCGGCTTACGAGTTGGTTGTTCCCACCAGCTCAAGGGAAGAAGTCGTCCTTGAAGGAGCTTTGTCAATGGAGTTTCAGGCAATTCAGACCTGCAGCAGGGCTTCACCGGGCAAGCCAACGGTCCAGGAGCTGCAGCAGTCGTCTTCCTTCAGCTCGTCTTCGGTTCTTTCGTTTCAGTGATCAACTCTGCCTTACAGTCTTGGAGACTCACCTTTTAAAAAGTTTTCTCACATTCATCCCAGCCTAGCTGCCACTCACCCAGAAAGGTGGCTGTCCATGCCGGACAGTCAGCCAGCCAATCACGCCAGAGTGCATTCAGGTCTCCTAGGAGACTAAGCACAGGGAGTTTCGTGCACCTCACTCACATCCTGTCCACCCCAGACACTCAGGCGCCAGATTAGGACTTCAGCACTGAAGCCCACCAAAGGGCATCGAACAAGTTAAACACAAGAAAGACCTTTCCTAAAAGAAATAGCGAAAAATGATGACCGGAGTCTGTTTTTACAGAGAGGTCATGGACGCCATATTGAAAAACATGGCTGACCCGATTTCTAGCTACCAGTGTTCGCGGTCGGGAAAAATCATGGTAGTTTGTTCTAAAACCACTGCCACCAGTCATTTCAAAATTAAAGGGTAAGATTTGTCTGTTACATGAGTGTTTAGACACAGGGGATGCTAAGCAACCCCTCCAGCACTCTATAGGAAGATAGTGTGTGATGGGTCTATGAATTTAAAAGGACTAGTAAAATCAATTTAACTTCACATGCTCTGGGAGACGGTAGTCAGTCCCAGAGAAGGTATTTAAACTGTGGGGAGTCTGAAAGACACCCTGTGCCACTGCACTGAAGGTGCTGTGTGACACATAAGAAAAAGATGATGCCTATGGAGTTTGTCTAAAAACTCCATATCCAAATAACACAAAAGTAAAACACACATCAAAATACATCAAAGCGTGGGAAAAAAGTCTCACACTTTCCAGGTAAAAATTAAAATCCTAGAAATCCAGCAAAGTTGCTGGGGGTCTCAAAAGGTAAGGGAAATTAGCACATTCTTGAGAACTCTCCCTAACAATCATTATCACTGCTAATTCTGTATGTTGCATTCCCACCACTGCCAACCACTATTCAACTACTGTGGAGGTACACTCTGTACTGGAAAGTATGTATTCTGAGTCTGAGGCACATACACTAGTCTTGGATCTCAAATATCGTGCATTAGTCTTTCAGAAGTTGGTGTTCTATTACTTACTAATCATATCAGTTGCTTCACATTACACATCAATGCACGGGCAGCATTAACACGTTTTTCTATCAGACACAAGGGGGAGGCACAACGTTGCCTTTCGAGGACCACTCTGTCAATCAATGACAACCACATTGCCCAAACCAATTTTGCCATGGGTCGTTGAGAGTTCCATGATGGCATGTGTCCTTGAAATGTACACACGACAGCTGTCCAGCTATTAGCCCACTCTCTGTTGTCATATTGATAATCTGCTCTTCATTAGATGTTCCCACATTGTCTACGGGCGGGCATATGCATTCACATGAGGGCTTCTCCCCTAACCTTGACACAGCGTTAATTAAATGAGAATAGACGGCCAAAAGAAGTGCAAGGTCTTGCAGGCCGATGGTAAAGTTCAGTCTCGCCACAAAAAGACAGATAGCAATGCTTGTGTGAGCATGGCATTGAAATTCCTACCAAGGCTCTTATTTCCCCTCCAATTGTCGTGGGCTTAGTTATTCTTGTATAGCTGACCTTCTACTAGTGCAGAACCCCGATGAATCCCACAGTGTTTTAGTTATCATACACTTTCCCTGTGACAAACATTTGTAGGACACCACAAGAGGTAGACCTGTACAAAGCACTGCACTTGCATTGTGTTGCCAAGCCCCAAAGCCCGCAATCATAGATCAGTAGTCGCTGGCAGAATAAAACACCACTAGAAATTGTCTGGATTAAAGCCTTCAATCCAGTACCACCTTCAATATTTCCAATGTAACATAATTAATTAAGAGATTAAATAACATTCATATTTAATACTAAAACACATTAAAGCAAGGCACAGTGGTGGCAGGAAAGAAAACATAAGCGAGACAAAACTGAGTCAATTAAATGGTTATTGCTTTTGGCATCTTTAACTAATATGAGGTCTCAAATTAGCATGACTGAGGACAGACAGCACGAATAATTGCACTTTGTACAATAAACATATGCAGACTCCCTGAATTCCACACAGTAGACTAGCGGCCGGAGACCGTATTCTGTTTCACATTTCTGATTTTCTGGTCATGCCTCGTGTCTTGTGCCAGGATTTTAGGAGAGGTCTGACGGAATCTCTTGGCACAAAAATGTATGCTACCATGGAAGCAAAAGTACCATTGCCACAAAATCAGCGGTTGAAAGAATGAGCGCGGTGAACACACATTTATTTATTTGTCCCAATGGATGTTCTTACACGGATGCGTGCACGTGTGCGTGGGTGCGTGCGCAAGATATTTCTCAGGATTCATTTGGTCAAATAGATTTTAGAACTTTCAATAGCTACACCAATTAGCAAATAAGTCCTAATGCACAAGTTGAACAGGGGGAGAGCAGCCAATATTTAGTTTATTCACGGCCCAAAGTATAAGTATAAGTATGCCAAAAAAGTCAAAAATTTGGGCTTTTGGTGGCAGGAAAATCTGGGTAGCGAGAATCAGGTGCGGACAAAGGTGAAATCGGTCTACTATGAACTGCGATCACTAAGAAATGTTCTCCCTTATATTCCGTCCGATGGAGGACAGGGCAGTTGTGGTGGGGGCAATGACTAACCCCCACCTGGACTACTGCAACAGTCTGTTAGGAGGTATTCCCCAAAAACAAATCAAGACTTCAAAGAGCTCAGAATGCGGCAGTCAAAGTAATAGGAAATCGCAGGAAACAGGACTATGTATCATCAATGTGAAGATTCCTCCACCGGTTGATGGTGGAGGACAGAATCAAATTCAGAATGGCCTGTTTAGTTTTCAAATGCCTGAAAGGGCTTGCACCCGATTACCTGGCTGATAAAATTATGATATACCATCCAAGAAGGAATCTGCGTTCGGAAGACAAATTCCTGACCTGTATCCCACGGACTAAATGCGTTTCAAGAGGAGACAGAAGCGTTGGAGTTTTCGGGCCTAAAGTCTGGAAGCAGATTCCATTAGAGATCAGAATGTGTGAAACTCGAGATCTCTTCAGGAAAAGATTGAAAACTTTCTTATTTAAATTAAAAAAACGAATGTCGAACATAACTAGAACTCCTGCTGCCTCCATTTTTGAATTCTTGCTGAGTGGTGATCTGCATCCGAATACAGTTTACTCTGTCTGGTGCGTGTAATAAATCAATCAAAATAAACAAAAAAATTAGATATATTCCTACCAGCCACCCTTTTCCTCCATGACCAAAAAGTATGGGACATGACTCATTGGAGCAACTGTGCAAGTGTTCTGACACACCACATTGCGCTATGCTTTGTTTTCCTTCAACTCCTCCTTGTCTCTGCGCCCATGAAGACTGAACACTTTGTAGCTCTTGGATCTCTTTCTTTCCCAGTGTACTCACTATTCTCCATCATGGGGTCTGGGATGGATTTACATGTTCATGAATATTCCCCGTCGTCAGGCTGGGAATCCTCGGTAAAAGAAAAAATAGTTTCACTTTCACTTACAAACTGCATTTATCCTTTAAACCAATCACTGACCTCTGGTTCAAACTGCCCCCATCCAATGACAGTCCTCTCCCTAAGCCCCTCCTATGGCAGCCATTTTCAGATTTTTACCGCACGCTTCAGTGTTGGGAGTCCTCCAGTTTGTTCTGCAAGCTACTTCTATGTTTTTTCATGTTTTCGATGGAAAAAGGTTCTATTTTTGTTCCGAAAGAGCTCGTGAGCGCTCTTCTCCATTTGCCAACAGCGGGGATCCATTGTCTGTGAATTTCAGCACCTCCCAAGGGTGAAGATCGTCAAAGATTCCAGAAGGCCGTTGGGCCTTTTTCGCACCCTCTGACCATGACGGCGGAGAAGAAGGAGGGAAGAACCAAACCCAAATCCTCTCCCTCTGTGAACAAATCCTCTTCCTCCTCTGGGGTAAAATGTACTCTCCCCTCTTCCTGCAAAATAACCACTCATGCCCTGCTGTGGCTTGACAGCTCCCTGTCCGTTATTCCCATCCATCTCCTGTATTTAAAAATATTGCTCCTTCTACTGCCATTTTGGATAATTTCTTCTGCACCAATGTTGCCTCTTCTTTTTGCCTTTCCTCTATTTTCTTTTGATCCTTCTCCTGCTTCAGCGATTTATGATAGTTAATTGTATCTCTGGTCATGGTCTCATTTCAATCCCCACAATCTTACTGTACTTCTTCAGGTAGGCCCTCACATAGAATATGATAAAACACAGCTATATTTTTATCCCAAAGGTCTTTAGTTTCCAAACACCAACGTTCTTTAATGTCTTGAAAATAGACAGCATGGTCCTCAGTAGGCCCCATCTGCCTAGTCATTATGGCGCTCATGTCAGATTAATCTGGAAATAGCACCCTCAGTGCCTTTCATACATTAGCTCTACGATTATTAAATGGCGTCATATTTAGTGGTGTTATGTTCTGTCACTGTAAATAGCCTGCTCGCTTCCACATGTCCTCTGCCTGGTCACCCAACATGGATGCAAATAGGCTTTTCATGTCACCTATAGCTAATGCTATCCCAGCTGTCTCTCGCTCTAGCTTGTAGATCCACCGGCCCGCCCCTGCTGTCAGTGATGGTAGCTTATCCATCAAGTTATTTTTGCTGTCTGATTCCATGGAGTATAGTGGGGTTGCCCTAATCCCTTGTGGAGCAGTGGGAATTGTGTTACCCTTTCCTGCACAAAGGTGATGCTGTACAAGTTCTCCTTTTCAATGTCTCAGCTACGTGGTGTGGCTGGCGTTCGCGTTCTGGCAAGTTTCTTAAGAAATACAGTGATTTATAGTCTTCATTTATGGGGAGCACTGATGTGAGGGGCGGATATAGGCTTAAGTTTGGCCCTAGCAAATCTGCTATCACTCCTAGGCCTGGTCCGGTGGTATCCATTTGTGGGGCTTGCGCTGCTTCCTCTCCCCCATCTTCACCATCAATGTCTATCCAATCTGTTTCTCTGTCGTCACTTTCTCCACTCTCGTCATCCTCAAGTATGAGATCAAAATGTACTCCCTTAACAGGCGCCCTTACATATGTTCCACTCATTATCTCTGGCAACACATCTCTGCCCCTGGTCTCTTGGGTTACTGTCCCCCTCCCTTCTACACACATCTCTGGTATCATATTTCTGCTCATCTTTTGGCTCATCTCCTTCCTCATTTTTTCAATGTCTTACTTTTCTCTTGCCATTCTCCTGTTCTTCTCATTTATCCTCTTTACATACTAATCCCTTTCTCCTACCTCCCTTTTCCTTCTTTGTCTTTCCTGTTCTTCTCTCTGCATCATCTCTGCTGCTTCTCTCTGTTCCCTCTCTTTCTCCCTTTGTGCATTTTGCTCTATCTTTTCCTGTGTCTCCCTCCTGACTTCCTCCCTGGCTACTTCCTTCATTTCTTCATACTCCACTGCCTTCACATAATTATTTTCTTTTTCTTTCCCATCGAGTTTCAATAATATTTTTCCTCCTACCCATTTCTCTGGTTCCATCATTGTCTCTCCACTATCTCCATTACTTATGGGTACTCTTCTCACTCTTTGACCATCTATCTGCATGCCTCTCACTCTACGGAGCTCTTCCTTAGCTGCTCTTAGCTGCTTTTCTAAGGTATGTAGTGCTCTATACGCTCTTTCTCCTCCCTTAACTGTGTCTCTGAGCTGCACCATGCTTCATTCTACATTTGCACTAATTGCGCCTTTCCTTTTACCAATTTCACTCTTCTCCTACTATCATCACTTTCCTGATCAGGGGATTCATACCTGGGATTAGTATACCCTACAACTGCTGCTTGTACCGGGTATATTTCTGCGATGGTTGAGGCTGGTGTGTTCTCAAGCATGGGGTCTGGCATGGATTCACATGCTCATGAATATTCCCTGTCGTCAGGCTGGGAATCCTCGGTAAGGAAAAAATCAGTATCAGTTTCGTTTCTGAACTGTCTTTCTTAGTAGTAACCAATCACTGGTCTCTGGGTCATACTGCCCCCAGCCAATGACTGCCCTCTCCCTAAGCCCCTCCCCTGGCAGCCATCCTCCGATTTTTACCACACTTTCAAGTGTTGGGAGTCCTCGTGCTATAGCTCTCGAGCTTTTACTGCGTTTTTGCGCTTTTTTCAAAGAGATTTTCTAATTTTTCGGTTAAATCGAGCCTCAAGCTTCACCGTTCTACTTCCGATCAACGAGGACCCGTTTCGGAATATTCTACACCCCTCAAGGGTGAAGTTTCATCGAGTTACGCTTCTTGGAGGATTCCAGAAGATTTTAGGCCTACCATGGACATGGCCCAGGACAAGGGAAGCTCGACGCCTGGATCCAAGCTGTTCAGGAACTGCCCTGGATGCGGGTTACAGAATGTTTTCAAGGAGGACGAGCATTCGAGATGTCTCTACTGCCTTCATGAGGACAAGACGCACGTGGAGAAGGACTGTGCGTTCTGCAAGAACCTATCGGAATGGACCATGAGGGATCGTCGTACCCGCCTCGCCAGCTGGCTGGAGAAGGGCCCAGCAGGTGAGAAGAAGAAAAGGTCCGAGCAGTTTTGTAAGTCCTGTGAGGGCGCCCCGGCAACGGGGGCCCAACAGAAGGCTAAGCACTGCGAGTCCGCGGGCACCGGCAGCGCCGAACAGTCGGGCTTTTCGGCTGCCAGGCAGGGTGCGCCTTCCCCGGCACCATCAACCACGAGCCAACACTCTGGTTCGGGGAAGAGGAAATCCGAGAACCCGGGTAAGCTTCTGGAGAGGCCCCGGTCGATCTCGAAGGATTCAGCCGAGGGGGAGCGAGGCGGTGACCCTCCCCCCAAGGTGAAGGCCTCAAGCACGCCTAAGGTGGTGAAGGCCTTGATTCACCCTGCTAAGGCCTCTATCGAGGGAGTCGCGGCAACCCTGGCGAAGCCTGTGGAGGCTACACCAGTGGAGGCAACCTCGGGCCCAGAGTTTCCCTGCCACCGCAGAGGGAATCCTCTTTCCAGCCCATCGACAAGACCCCCGTGAAGACCCCGGTGGAAAAATGGGGGGGCGGTGGCCATCATGGACACGGATTCAGCCTCCGAGGAGGAGCTGGTGGAAACCGTGAAGAACCTCAACGAGAGGTTCGAGAAGGTACGATCCCACGGGAGGGATCCCGAAGAGGTGGTCGAAGAAAGCGACGGTGGCACCGACGAGGCCCCAGTGGAGGAGCAGCCTTCCCTCCCGTCGCAGCCATTGCCCGAGCCACAGGACAACTTGGCGGCCATTTTGATGGCAATCCAAACCTTATGCACGGAGATAAGGACGAGATTACCACGAACCCCGGTGGACGATCCAGAACCGGGCTCATCGGGAAGCCCTCCGAACAAGCGTAGGAGAGTTCATCCCTCCCCGCCCTTCATGCCCCCATGACCTGTGGAGCCCTCATCCCCCTTACCGGACCCCAGGGATGACACAGCGACAGATACGACGACGCGGACGGATGACGACGGTGGTGACGACGGGACGGACCTTCCATCACCACTCCCTCAGGCTTCCCCGCCCGACGAAATTGGCTCCTTTCCCCCCATGATCGCCAGGGCATCCGAGCTCTTCCAGCTCTGCCCTGAGGAACAGAAGAAGGAGGGTTTCCTCTATCAACGGCGAGAGGCCAAGAGAAAGACGGTCCTCACGGTACCGTTACTCGACGATATCTGGGATGAGGGACTTGCAATCCTGAAGAACCCATCCACGACAAGAAGGGACAGGTACGAGAAGAAGTACTGGGTCCCCGATGCCGCCCCTTTGTGCCTCAGGGCTAAACCTACGCCGGATTCAGTCATCTCAACGGCGGCCAAGAAGAAGGCGGCGGGGGCGACAGCCTCAACCTGTACTTCCCCACCTGACAGCAAGGGTAAGAAATTGGATGCCATGGGGCGACGGGTCATCTCGTCGGCGGCGATGACAATTAAGGCGGCCAACGCCTTAGCGATTGTGGCCCGTTACGACAGGGAGCTATGGTACAAGATAACTCCCCTACTGGACTTCCTGCCAGAGGACAAGAGGGCAGAGGCCCTGGAGATTCTGCAGGAAGGTGAGGTGGCATCGGACCACGCCATAACGGTGGCAACGGACATTGCTGACACCGGGTTTCGCCAGTTAGGCAACAGTGTTTGCCTTCGATGACGTGGCTGGCTCAAGGCGACAGACTTCTGTCAGGACGTGCAGACCAGGGTTTTGGACATGCCGTTCGACGGCAACAACCTGTTTGGGAAAACGGTGGATGAGTCGCTGCAGGCCATCAAGGCCAAAACAGAGACGGCCTGAGCCCTGGGAGTCCTTCAGCAACGATGGCCCTTTCAGAGCGCTGGAGGCAGACAGGGGGCCTCCAAGGGATCAGGCGGTGGCTCCTCTACGTATCACCAGGCGGCCCGCTCCTCATCCCAGGAGGCTTACAGAGGTCGCGGCAAGCAAGGAGGATCTCAGCGTCGACACCAAGGAGGCCAAGGCCACAAGGCCGCCTCCAAGCAATATTGAACCGGCCGTAGCGTCGGGCCCCCACAGAAGCACCCCGTTGGGAGGCCGGCTGGCGAAGTTCCTCAGCGTGTGGGAGTCTATCTCCACCGACCGTTGGGTGCTGGATGCCATGGCCCATGGGCACACTCTCGAATTCCAAAAGAAATGTCCCTGCATTCCTCCCGTGGCCAGGAAAGAAAATCACGTCCCTCAACTGCTGTTGGAGGTAAAGGCAATGCTCAAGAAGGGTGCCATTGAGCTCATCCCCAAGAGGCTCTGGGGCTCCGGGGTATACTCAAGATACTTCCTCGTCAGAAAGAAGACAGGCGGTTGGCGCCCCATCCTGGACCTACGTCAGTTGAAGAAATACATCAAGGCACAGAAGTTCAGGATGGTCATTCTCCAGCACGTGCTGGGACAGCTGGAGGAGGGCGACTTCCTATCATCGTTGGACTTAGAGGATGCTTACTTCCACATCCCCATCCTAAAAGGAGACCGAAAGTTCCTCAGATTTGTAGTCCAAGGACGCCACTACTAATTCAGAGCTCTGCCGTTCAGATTAAAGTCGGCACCCAGGGTGTTCACCAAGTGCCTAGCACCAGTGGCGGCGCATTTGTTTTCCTCAGTGGGAGGAGGCAGCTGCGCTTTGGGGCTGCTTGCGCTCCCCCTGACACATACTAAGCATTGATTCCTTCTTCGGCCCCTCTGTCTCTACCACGAATGCCTTCTAGAAGAATTTTAATACACCTAGCCTGTTCTTGAGCTTACTGCCTTTGTGTGTGGCGTGAAAGTATGTGCACATATGTTGGAGTGCATTTTTACAGTGAGTGCCCTCTTGTGGCCACGCCAGGTACATCTTCCCAGCAGTCCCTTTCACCCACTCAGCATGATACCTTTTGGCACTATATCTAGGGAATGCTTTGCATTGGTGAATTATTGGGGTATCTGACATGGTGACATCGTTTAAGCAACGTGCAGCTTGGCACTTACAAAGAATGAACAATGCAAAATTGTGTTCAGCTTACCAATAATTAGAACAGAAATAGTCTTCGCAACTCTCTCACAGTTTTCCCTTACTCACACCTCCTCCCCACTTCAAATATACACCCTCTATTAAATACGTTTCATTGTCTAGGGCCACGCCCCAATATACAAATCCTACCTCTCGCTCACAACAAAATCTGCTCACAATCTAAATGTTCATACTTACGCCATCAACCTGTACCAAAAAATGCTATCTGCTACTCTCACAACACACAAAGAAAAATCCACCTCTACAGGACCTGTCTCACAACACAACACAATGCCAGCAATTAACAATTTCATCAATAATAACACAATGCAACACAATAAAATACAGCTCAGGGGCCCTACTGTGCAGTCTTTCAAGACCATGTCTAGGGTTATCCTTAATCAACTTCAGTGTCTTAAATATCATACAATAAATTGCCCACCCCCTAATTGTTACCATGCGCATAGCATGCTCACTTTTCCATGGACCTTTGAGAGTTGTGGGTCCTGGGGTACCCTCAATTTGCCAGATCTTCCTGTTGCTTCCAGGTAACTGGAGGGTCAGCTCATGGAGAAGTGGGAGGACTTTAGAGCTAATAATTGTTAGGCGGAAACCTGTGCAGTTCCCTCTGGGACCACTGCAAAAGATTTAGGACTACAGGTGTTTGGCAGTAAACCCACTTGGTAGCAGTCTGCACCACACAGATTCACTTGGTAGCTGTGGCTGAGCAGTCAGACTTCTCTCAAGAAGAGTTAAGCAGTATGTGGAGTATACAATCTAGGGCAATTCTTCACAGTAAGACAAGCAAACACGCAACGAGGCTTCAGTGTAAAGATATTAAGGTATTTATTTATAACGGAACATCTATAGAAAACACTATGGCACTATCACGGCAAACACTTCAATTACAATTACTCTACGAAGAAGAAACGATCAATCCTCCTAACAATATTTCGACAATTCTAGGTTCTACCAGCATCACTTATTTGCAGACAGAGGTGTATGCCTCAACCTAGATGGCACTCTAATATTAGTTAGGACGGGAGAGAAAAATAAGCAGGTTACGAAATCAACACAGTTCAATACTTCACGGGAAAAAAATGCAAGGCAAGAAGGCAAGAACCACAATAGATCATAAAGTTCAGAGGCCAGGCCCACTCGGAGAGAGGCAAGGCCGTATGTCCCAAAAAGTCTCTTAGTGGAAATGCGTTCGAGTCTTTGTAGCAAATTGTTATCGGCAGATTGAACCAATTCAGAACAACACGCTAGAGAAAGCTTGGAGGCGACCCAACGGAAAGGCGAGGATTAAGACACCTCACTCGATCCGGCAGAAAGGGAAGCCAGGCGGACACGGTACCTTGTTTGTGGAGAGACCGCTCCGGCGGGGGCATTTGTTCCTGGTGGTGGATGCACGTCGGGTCTTTGCCAAGAGTAGAGATGATCTCGTCGTCGAAGAAAAGTGAAGTCCGGTGCACCACCAGGGAAGAAACCAGCCGCGGAGTGCTCCGTCACAAGGCACCACCCTTTGGTCACGGTACAGGGGTAGTGGCTATCCGGTTGCCGCGGTGCTCTGCACGGGCAATTCGACCACTGCGTCCTGATGCGAAGAAAAAGCAAAGGGGACTGGTTGTTCCCACCAGTCAGGGGAAGAGACTCTCCGGCAGGGAGATCTCCTCTGTCGTCGGGAAGTGGTGAGTCGGTTCCGCGGGGCTCCACCGGAGGTGTCGTCGGGCAGGTCAGCTCAGCGTTACCCTCGTCGGATTCTTAGGTCCTGTGGCGACTTCTGAAGATCCAGTCACAAAAGCCCTGCTTTTATGCAGAAAACCCCCATTCATTCAGCCTAGCTGTCAATCAACACTCGCTAAGTGGTGAGCAGGGAGGCTCACCACTTGGGCCAATCACTCCAGAGTGCGACCGGAGTTGGCAAGGCAACTCGGTCCAGGGTGCCTAAACCCCCTCCCACACCCCTGTGGTAACCCAGACAGAATGGCACCACTTTGGAGGGTCTCTGTACAGAGGCCCGCCAAAGGTGGAACAAAGGGCTCAACCTTTGGTTTAGGAGTCACAGAGACGAACACAGACGCCATTTTAAAAACCGAGTTCTGGCAGAAATTACCATCCGATAAACTTATTTAAGATGAGTAGACCGGTGGTACGTTAGAGATTAACGAGGAAAAGTATCAATCTCCAACAATGGGACGAATCCCATAGGGTTATGTTCGGGGTCGAACATAACAAGTAGTTTCCACTGCCACCAGCCAAAACTCGACGAGGGGGGACGGGACAGTGCCCCCTCGAGTAACAGACCCAGGAGTAATCCAATTACCCCTACTAGCACGTCCACAATAAGATGGTTTGTACTAGTTCTGTTAGTAAATTTAGGTCTAGTAAAGCCAATGGTGACTTTACATGCCCGGGGAGACAGTAGTCAGTACCCGGGTATGGAGTCTATGGTGGAGGTCCGCTAGGACGCCCCAGTGTTCCGGCACGTAGGGTGCGGTGTAACACACATAGAAAAACATATGAGACCCTATGGAGTAAAAGACCCCATAGCCCATAGAACACATTGACATTCAAAGGAATTACACACATTCATGTCCAAGAGTGGGAGGAAAAGAGTCTCACTCTTGGCAGGATGGAAAAAAAACAAACTCCAGAAATCCAGCAAAGCTGGTGGGGGACTCACTAGGTTAGGAAATTCAGCCTAAACAGAGAATTCTCCCTAACACTCGCCCCCCCCCCCCCCGACTAAGGGACAGGAGGATTTAATCCACTCCTGGATGAATCTCATACCTCTAGTTGATGACATACATCCTAGAGAGACCATCAGCATTTTGGTGGTGACATCAATGGTGAAATCAAACCCTTGCAGGCAGATCGACCATCTCAATAGTTTTGGGTTTTCCCCTTTCATTTGCATCAACCATCTCAAGGGTTGGTGGTCAGTCTGAATGACAAAAGTAGAACCATACAAGTACGGCCTAAACTTCTTCAGAGCCCACACGATAGCAAAGCACTCTCTTTCGATTGTTGCCCACCTTGTTTCAGGATCCTTCAGCTTGCGGCTGATGAAGCAAACGGGGTGCTCCCTACCTTTCCCATCCAGTTGACTGAGTACGGCACCTATCCCTACATTTGAAGCATCTGTCTGCACAATGAAGTGTTAGCGGTAATCAGGAGCTCTGAGTACTGGGGCTTGGCAAAGAGCCTTTTTCAGGTTTTCAAAAGCCTGATTGCACTCCTGGTTCCATTTAACCTTTTTAGGAAATTTGGGCGAGGAGATGACATTCAGTGGAGAAGCTATGGTCCCATAGTTCTCTATGAAATTCCTGTAGTACCCAGTGAGGCCTAGGAAGGCTCTCACTTGGGTTTGAGTAGTAGGTGTTGTCCAATTTTGCACAGCTTCAATCTTACTGAGCAAAGGCCTTATTTCTCCACCTCCTACCTCATGTCCAAGATAGACTACCTTACTCTGTCCAATTTGGCATTTACTCGCCTTTATGGTCAGATTGGCTCGTCCAAGAGCCTGCAAAACATCTCTCAGGTGGGTTACATGTTCTTCCCAGGAATTGCTGAACACTGCGATGTCATCCAAGTATGCCATGCAGAAGTCCTCCATCCCATTCAGAACCTGGTTTACCATCCGTTGAAACGTAGCAGGTGCATTCTTCAATCCGAAAGGCATTACCTTAAACTGGTATAAGCCAACAGGGGTGGAAAATGCAGTTTTCTCCTTGGCATGGTCTGTCAGGGCTATTTGCCAATAGCCTGACGTCAAGTCAAATGTGCTGAGGAACTTGGCGGCGCCAAGTTTATCCACCAACTCATCTGTTCTTGGCAAAGGGTGGGCATCAGTCTTGGTGACTGCATTAAGAGCTCTATAATCCACGCAGAATCTAAGCTCTTTAGATCCGGCCTTTGGTACTAACAAAACTGGGCTAGACTATGGACTAGTAGAGGGCTATATTACCCAGAGATCAAGCATCTTTTGACCTCACCTTTGATGTGGGTTCGTGCGTTTTCTGACATTTTGTATCCTCTGCTTTTGACTGGCAGACAGTCACCAGTGAGTATGTCATGCTGGCCCCAAGGGGTCAAGCCTGGTGAAAGCAAGAACAGAGAGGCAAACTGATTCAACATGGATTTGCACTCTTTTTGTTGCTCAGGTGTCAGATTGGAGGAGAGATTTACTCCTTCAATTTGTTCGTCTAAAGGTAAGCCTCTGAGGAGATCCGGAAGAGCTTCACTCTCTTCTTCTTCTCGGATGATGCTAGAAGCAACGCTCCTACATCAGGTCGTGAGACATACGCTTTGAGGCGGTTGGTGTGGAAGACGGTCGGAGCCTCCTTGGGATTGCCCAAGTCCACCAGATAGTTAACCTCTCCGAGTTTACCCACAACTCTGAAGGGTCCCATCCATTTATCTTGCAAGGCCCTCTGCCTTGTTGGGATCATAACGAGAACAAGCTGGTCTTGAGCGAACTCAACCATGTTAGCCTTTTGATCGTGCCAGTGCTTGATCAATGCTTGTCCAGCTTTCAAGTTATCGCTTGCTTCCATCATCATGTGCGACATTCTCCTCCGGAGACCTATCACGTAGTCAGTCACTCTGACTGGCTTGGGGGAAGGAGCACTCTCCAACCCCTCCTTAATCAGGGCCAATGGACCTCTGATGGGATGACCATAGAGAAGTTCGAACGGAGAGTAACCTACTCCCTCCTGAGGGACTTCTCTATAAGCAAAGAGAAGGCATGGCAGTAGAAAATCCCACTTACGCTTAAGGGGTTCTTCTAAAGCACCTATCATGCTCTTCATGGTTCGGTTGAACCGTTCTACCAACCCATTGGTTTGGGGGTGGTAAGCTGTTGAGAACTTGTAAGTAACTCCACAGGTTTTCCACATGGCTTTCATGTAGTGGGACATAAAGTTTGACCCCCTGTCAGAGATTACTTCCTTAGGAAACCCGACCCTAGTAAAAATACCAAGGATGGCCTTAGCCACAGCCAGAGCTGTAACAGTCCTCATAGGAATTGTCTCAGGATACCTAGTAGCATGGCCTACTACAACAAGTATAAACCTGTTGCCTGAGAAGGTTGGAGGATCAAGGGGACCAACAATGTCAATCCCTACTCTCTCAAATGGGACTCCCACGACTGGGAGAGGCACTAAAGGTGCCACATTCTTGGAGCCAACCTTACCAGAGGTCTGGCAGGTGTGGCAGCTCCTGCAGTGTTTTTCTACTTCGGCCCCCATCTTTGGCCAATAGAAGTAGAGAGAGAGCCTTTCCTTAGTCTTCTTGAAACTCAAGTGACCAGCCAAAGGAATCTCGTGGGCTAACTGCAAGAACTGTGGTCTGTTCTCTTGGGGTACTACAAGTCGTTTGTAGTCTCCAGGTGCAGACTCGGTCGGTTCACTGTAGAAGAGGCCATCTTCCCAGTGCAACCTGTATTTCCCAGGCTCTTGCCCTTCAGCCTGAGCTTCTGCCTGGTGGCGAAGACCTTCCAGAGTTGGACATTCTCTCTGTCCCTTACTGAAGTCTGCCCTGCTGGGTCCACCTTCTGCCAGTAAAGACTGCAGCTCGGGATGGTCAACAGGATCCAGATCTCCAATGAGTTCCTGGCCTTCCATTAGCTCTTCCTCAGAGTCTAATTCTACCACACAGGGTTGTACCTCCCTCTCAGCCTCAGCTGGAGGTGGAGTTACGGGTGTAACTTTGGACAACCACGGGGAAGTCCGTGTTGGCTGCACTGAAATGCTGGCTGCTGGTTTCGGCATAGCAGTCTTAGGTTTCCCTTTCGCTTCTGATTTCTTGGAGACAGCTGCCGACAATTCTAGTGGAGCAGGAGTGATTTCTTTCTTCACCATCTCCTGGAGAGTACCGCGCATGGTCCTCTCTCTTGCGGTTCTGGTTAGCTCCTGTAACCGTTTACTAGGAGGTCTGGGAGTATGCGATACAACTCGAAGAGTTTTCAAATCGTTACCCAACAGTACGCGTCCTGGTACCTCACTCTGTATGCTGACAGGTATCTTCAGAGTCATGTCGTTACACTGGATGAGAACTGGTAATTGGGGAAGCATCTGCACAGGCCCTCCAGCTAACTTGGTGAGGCGTTTGGGTGCCTTAGCAACATCCTCAGCCTGAAAAAAACGATTTATCCACCACAGTTATGTTGGCCCCAGTGTCCCTAATGGCAGGAGTCTCCTGACCATTCACCTGGACACTGTCCTTATAATACTCTTTAGTATTATCGGGGATAGAATTATAGACATCTAAATTCTGTTGTTCCCACAACCCCAGAGATACTAAAGAAAAGCTGGCTGAGACGCCAATGGGTTCATCTGCCAGCAGTAGAAAGTTTCCACTTGCCATTTGGACTTCCTCCCCTGGAGCGAAGGCTAAGGAGACAAGCTGGACCCCTGAAGGTTTACCCTTACATCTGGGATCTCCTTTCACGTGGTCAGTCGAGCCACAAATAAAGCATTTACCGAATGATTTCTGGAATGGTGGCTTGTTCTGGCCTCCTTCCGGTTTGGCACCAGAAGACACACTATTCTGCTGTGGTTTTCCTTGTGGCTTACCCTTCTGGTTTTGTTTGGGGCCCTCTTTGGAATTTGAGTTATTCGAAATCTCTTTTGAGTCTTTTTTAGGCTGTTTTCCCTCATCCTTTTTCTGAGTTGCCCCAGAATCCTTATGAGTAGCCCTGTTGGCAACCCATAAGTCAGCAGCCTTAGCTAGCGTCCAGGAATCCAATTCCTTCGAATCAGCCAAGTGCTGTCTGAGCTCAGGAGAACAGGCATCATAAATCGACTCCAACATAAAAAGATTCTTCTTACCCTCATAAGTGTTCACTTTGTAACCCTTAATCCATCCCTCTAAGTTTTTCAACCCTTCACTCACCCAGGTAGCCCAAGGGGTTCCATCATGCTTTTTGAGGGTTCTAATCCTCTTAAGATACTGGGAAGGGGTCTTCCCGAATCTAGCTATCAAAGCTAGTTTCACACTTTCGTAATCCGTCTTATCCGCCTCCCCCAACTCCATTACCACATCAGTCGCAACAGGAGGGAGCCTAGAGAACAACCAGGGAAGTAAATCATTCCCGGTGATGTCCTGGAGCCCATGATTGTACTCAAACAGTTTTAACCAATCCAAGACATCCAATCTCGGTTCATACATACCCACTAATTCCTTCGGCATCCGGGGTCTTTTGCGACTGGAGCTCCTAGAGGAACCAGAGGAGAGAGAAGCTTTTTCTATAGACAACTTTTTCATTTCTAACTCGTGATTAAGTTCTAGTTCCCTGAGTCTTAACTCAGCTTGCTTCTGCTCAGCCTGGGCATTCATCCGTCTGAACTCGAGCTCTTGGTTTCGTTCAGACTGAGCCAAGAACCGTTTGTATTCTAATTCGAGCTTCATTTTTTCAAGTTCAAAATAAGCAGGGTTACTTGTGGGACCTGGTATGGGCCCCGTAGGTACAGCTGGTAAGGCAGGTAGAGGAGCAGGGGAGACAGTTTCGTTAGCCTCTCCGTCCTCGTCAGCCTCTTCATCGCTATCATCAGAATTACAATTTAGATCAACACCATCACTGTTATCTACATTTGCTGGAGAAATTGGTTCCTCTGAACCAGTACCCAGACTTTGGTTCGCCAGCAATCTCTCTATTAGTTCTAACTTCTTGCCTCTTACAGAAAGATTCTCTTGCCTACAGAGAGCTCGCAAACTCTCAGTATTTTCACCTGACAAGGATTCTTGACTGTAAGTTTCCATCGTAGACATGTTTGTGAAAGTTGCTTTTTAGTGCTAAGCTTTGTGGTTAGTTATCCTAAAGTGTCGAAAAGCACTCTAAACTGTATACTCGATACAAATCCCACCGCTGTACACCAGTGTTAGGCGGAAACCTGTGCAGTTCCCTCTGGGACCACTGTAAAAGATTTAGGACTACAGGTGTTTGGCAGTAAACCCACTTGGTAGCAGTCTGCACCACACAGATTCACTTGGTAGCTGTGGCTGAGCAGTCAGACTTCTCTCAAGAAGAGTTAAGCAGTATGTGGAGTATACAATCCAGGGCAATTCTTCACAGTAAGACAAGCACACACGCAACGAGGCTTCAGTGTAAAGATATTAAGGTATTTATTTATAACGGAACATCTATAGAAAACACTATGGCACTATCACGACAAACACTTCAATTACAATTACTCTACGAAGAAGAAACGATCAATCCTCCTAACAATATTTCGACAATTCTAGGTTCTACCAGCATCACTTATTTGCAGACAGAGGTTATGCCTCAACCTAGATGGCACTCTAATATTAGTTAGGACGGGAGAGAAAAATTAGCAGGTTACGAAATCAACACAGTTCAATACTTCACGGGAAAAAAAATGCAAGGCAAGGCGGTATGTCCCAAAAAGTCTCTTAGTGGAAATGCGTTCGAGTCTTTGTAGCAAATTGTTATCGGCAGATTGAACCAGTTCAGAACAAGACGCTAGAGAAAGCTTGGAGGCGACCCAACAGAAAGGCGAGGATTAAGACACCTCACTCGATCCGGCAGAAAGGGAAGCCAGGCGGACACGGTACCTTGTTTGTGGAGAGACAGCTCCGGCGGGGGCAGTTGTTCCTGGTGGTGGATGCACGAGTAGAGATGATCTGGTCGTCGAAGAAAAGTGAAGTCCGGTGCACCACCAGGGAAGAGACCAGCCGCGGAGTGCTCCGTCACAAGGCACCACCTTTTGGTCGCGGTACAGGGGTAGTGGCTATCCGGTTGCCGGGGTGCTCTGCACGGGCAATTCGACCACTGCGTCCTGAGGCGAAGAAAAAGCAAAGGGGACTGGTTGTTCCCACCAGTCAGGGGCAAAGACTCTCCGGCAGGGAGATCTCCTCTGTCGTCGGGAAGTGGTGAGTCGGTTCCGCGGGGCTCCACCGGAGGTGTCGTCGGGCAGGTCGGCTCAGCGTTACCCTCGTCGGATTCTTAGGTCCTGTGGCGACTTCTGAAGATCCAGTCCCAAAAGCCCTGCTTTTATGCAGAAAACCCCCATTCATTCAGCCTAGCTGTCAATCAACACTCGCTAAGTGGTGAGCGGGGAGGCTCACCACTTGGGCCAATCACTCCAGAGTGCGACCGGAGTTGGCAAGGCAACTCGGTCCAGGGTGCCTAAACCCGCTCCCACACCCCTGTGGTAACCCAGACAGAATGGCACCACTTTGGAGGGTCTCTGTACAGAGGCTCGCCAAAAGTGGAACAAAGGGCTCAACCTTTGGTTTAGGAGTCACAGAGACGAACACAGACGCCATTTTAAAAACCGAGTTCTGGCTGAAAATACCATCCGATAAACTTATTTAAGATGAGTAGACCGGTGGTACGTTAGAGATTAACGAGGAAAAGTATCAATCTCCAACAATGGGACGAATCCCATAGGGTTATGTTCGGGGTCGAACATAACAAGTAGTTTCCACTGCCACCAGCCAAAACTCGACGAGGGGGACGGGACAGTGCCCCCTCGAGTAACAGACCCAGGAGTAATCCAATTACCCCTACTAGCACGTCCACAATAAGATGGTTTGTACTAGTTCTGTTAGTTAATGTAGGTCTAGTAAAGCCAATGGTGACTTTACATGCCTGGGGAGACAGTAGTCAGTCCCCGGGTATGGAGTCTATGGTGGAGGTCCGCTAGGACGCCCCAGTGTTACGGCACGTAGGGTGCAGTGTAACACACATAGAAAAACGTATGAGACCCTATGGAGTAAAAGACCCCATAGCCCATAGAACACATTGACATTTAAAGGAATTACACACATTCATGTCCAAGAGTGGGAGGAAAAGAGTCTCACTCTTGGCAGGATGGAAAAAAACAAACTCCAGAAATCCAGCAAAGCTGCTGGGGACTCACTAGTTTAGGAAATTCAGCCTAAATAGAGAATTCTCCCTAACAATAATCCTTGAAACAAAAGGGATGGCGTCCTACCACTTACTTTTGGTCACTTTACATATACATTTTTGTAAAGGCTGAGTTATTCAGCATGCTTGGTATGACAGAAGCCATTTCATTAAGCTAACTCTCATACACAATAGAAAAGACGAGCAGTTAAGCCCTAAAGGTTATACTGTAGCTTTTTATTTAGCCAGTGTTAGAAGGTGCAGAGTAAGTTTCTGCGTTAAGTTTAGCATGACATTTTTTTGTTTTTTGTGTACATATAAATCAAAGCACATTCATTTTGTTCAACAAATGCATCAAGGAAAAAGTAGCAAATGCTTAAGAGGAAATTAACAGACAAAACATATAAAAAACATAATCAAGCTTAGTAATTTGCAGAACCATATGATCATTGGTGGTTGGCCTAAATGTGCAATGTGTACAAAGAAACATAGTGTAGTGTTTTAACACTAGGCAACCAACTATATGGCTGGACATATTGTTGTTGACTCATAGAAAAAGGGACCTAGTCATTGCTTCCAGCGGGTGGTGGTTGACCAGGTAGGGTTCCACTCCAAAGTCGGCCCCTGCTGTCCGTCCTGTTAAATTGTGCACAACCAACAAAGAAATCTGCTCTCCTGACTGATCTGCTGTCCTAAAGGGAGGGGGCAGGGCACCCCAACGTCCACAACCTCCAACCCAACTCTGCTATCAGATGAAAAGCAGAGGCCAAAATCTAAATAGCCCTCTAACTGGTATAGCGACAACACACAGTGATTGTGGTATGCCAAATGCGAGGTAAACCAATCTCACTCAAGTATTTCTCCACTACTCAACAGAAACAGCAGGTTTTATAGGCATTTTGATGTCACAGTTATGAAAAACGATCACTCCTGCTCATTGGCTCCCTCCACCAAACTACATATATAATTCTATATGTCCACATCTAATCATTGGACAATTCTTATCTAAGATCCCACCCGCAAACCATTCCATAAAAATGTGCTGCCTCATCATGCTTAAATATTATTAGTAGACTCTAAATTACTTCTGCAGTGAAAAAAGACATGTGCTCATCGGTTAGCACGCGGTCACACTCTCCATGAACTGGTTGCATGATGACATGTTTTAGGTAGATGGGAGGAGAAGACAAGCATATTGTCTTTGTTCTTAATTAAATGAAACAGTCCATATTGTCCCCACCATGATGTCTCGAGTCTCAAGGACCTGTTCTTGCAACCGCCCCATACTGGTGTTGACACATTTATTAATAACTATTATTCTGAATCATTCTGCTTTCACAATGTATGCGGTAATTACTTGTCTTTTTAGTTGCATCACGTTTCTCTGTCACGCCTAGCCAATCACAGAGACTTTAATCTGCCAACTACTTATGAACTTCCTCAGATGTTCAGTCCATCCCATAGACTTGAAATGGTCCGCTGTGTCATCGTAACTTAATTTACCTTGATAGCTGGATGCACATAATGGTATCTTGTTCCACCATGTAACCCTCCCCTACAAAGCTCACCTACAAAGTTTACACATTCCTTGGAAGCAGCAATGTCCAGCTACCACAGTATTTCCCTGAATTAAATGTATTTGTTCAAATAGCGTGTTTAACTGGGGCCTTTTCTTAAAGCTGCAGAGTTTAATTCTCTGCTGTGTTTGGTGCAGTTTTAAAATGGCAGCTGCTTGTCACGTGTTTTCCTCTGCAGGTCACATTTATTTTGCATTTATTTTGCTGTCTACCGAGTCCTGGTGCATACCTGTCACATTATATTTCTCCCTATCTATGGGTATCAGCAACCTTGTCTGCCTTACAATTTCCTGCCCTACTTGTGTAGTGAGTCCCTATCTTGGGTATACGCCTTCTTGTCACCTAATCTATTTTATTTTAAAACACACTAATTGTGCAAGCATATGCCTTATCTGTCCCCTACTTGTGTGGCAAAACTAACTATTCTTTGTGCCAGCTGCATTTCTAGGAGAATTTAAAGTGCAGTTTCAAATGTGTCCTTTCTTATTTTATAATGTTGTTTCTTCTGAGGAAGGCAGGAGGGCAGAGACTGATCATGCTCTCTAGTCAATAATTGCCCCACTACAATTTCCTAGCAGAAGTTCAAAAGATTCATGAAATACCCACATGGCACAGCCTGTGTTGTAATTTTAGACATGCTGATGTAGTCCAGGCACAGATCAACCATGAGACACTTCTTAGAAAATCCAGGTCACTTTATTTACAGCTTTTAGTTAATCTTGAGAAAAATACAGATGGCCAGCTAAAAGTAGACATCTGGTGTAAGCTTAGACATTCTTAAAAGGTGTAACTGGCATCTCACCGCATGCATAAACATCTTTCACTGTTGCGGCAATGCTGTTGAGCAGTTCTTTCTCAACCTAGACAGTCACACCAGCTGTATCATCTGAACCCTTAAGCAAGGAAGAAAAGCTGCTATATCTCAATGGCAGAAAAATGTACATAAGTGATGCTCTTCATATCAGGCAAGCCAGAGCAGATGGTGGCTGTTAATCTCAAGCTGCGTGTCATACCTCACCTTCACTGAAGAAAGCTCAATACCCAGTTACTTCCCCATTCTGAAAGATAGCATGAGTATCTCACTCATTCAGGAGTACACTAGTTTAGCAAGCAGCTTTGTTTTTTCCACTGATGCCTGCAGTCTACCTTGAATCCTTTGTCCTGTTCATTAGACAACATCTTCTTGCAGCAGCATCTTGTCCATTATGGGGGATGGGGCACTAACACATCAGTAGCTTTGCCCATAATGGAGGAGCTGTGCCAGTCCAGTGTAAACACAGAGCACTCTCTCAGCTGGCCTCCAACATGCATTATATACTATACCCATCCCCCCACATATGTATGTGGGTAAAAGGGGTAAAAGTAAAATAAAGTTGACATTTTTGGGGGGGCACAGTGAACACGGCACAGTAATTCTATAATCCCTACTGGGCCTATGCCATGTTGCCATTCAGAGCCTCTACACTGATCCTGTTCAGAGCCAGTGCACTATCCTCTTCTGAGTCTTTGCACTGCCAACCATCTGAGTATGTGTGTTGCCCCGCCCTTCTCAGCCTGTGCCCTGTCGCCTGTGTGTGTGTCACCCGTCTGAGCTTCTTCACTTTCTCCTGTCTCATTCTGTGCTCCCTTCCCTCTCTTGAGTCTGTGCACCATTCCCCCTTTGCTCTAGTGTGCTGCCGTTTCTATCTGAGCTTGTGCGCTGTTCCTTTTGGAGCTGAGGCACTATCCCCTTTGGAGCCTGTACACTGTCCTCCTATGCCCCGTGTGTGACGCTATGCTGTGCCCTCCCATTTTAGTGTTTACACTGTCCCGTTGTGGAGCCTTTGCCTTATTCTACTTTTTAGTCTTCAATGCCGTCCTCCACTCCAATCCTTTGTGCCTCCCATTTGATCAGAGATTTTTCTTCACCCAATGCAGCTTTTTTGTTGCATATGACAGTTGTCTTAGTAATTCCCTTTCAGGCAATACATGTGTTTTGTTAGAAAGGAAACGAACGTGTCAGAGATCCATACCATTTTCTAAATGTGTTAAATTACCAAAAGAATGCAATTGAGCATTTTCTAAACTCAGAGTGCTAACTACTCGTACAGTCGTGGTCCTGAAGAACGTATACACAACTACATCTTGAAGCATCGTCTGGATCACCTCTTAAATATCTCCAATAACCTCTCATTCATGCCTAATCCATTGGGGCTCTTTGGTGGATGTGTCGGATCCTGGTAAGAATTGTGGTCATAGCGTCAGTTCATCTGGCTTTGTGGAGGTTTTATCAGGAAACTTAAAGGGGGAATAATGTTTTTAGAAACATGAAATGCTGTGCCATTTTTCTAAGGTCTTATCTTCTGTCGACTCCCCAACTGAACATTCTTTACATCCATTTTAAGTTTGTAAACACATTTGTAAGCATATTTCTTACTTAAGTTGTTCTCCTATAAGTGAAATACCTTTATTATTTGACACTGAAAGTGGCATCAGTGAAAGAGAGGAAGCACAGTCTGCAGAGCCAGTATTGCAGTTAATATTTATTTTCGTTTTTTTCCACAAGGTACTCCTCTCCCAACAGTATCAGTTGCATTAATACCAGTAGTAGCATTACTACCAACAGTACCAGTTCCAGTGATACAACAGGCATCTAATTTGTTTGTAACAGAGTTCAACTTGCCGTTAGTGGCTAACAGTTTACGGCCTGGGCATTAAGCATGCCATTTGCAGCCCGGATATGCTTTGACATCCTCAGACCAGACTTTGATGTTCCAGCTGTAGTGCTGACCACCCACATTGCATGAGTGCCTATAGGGTGTCAACCACGAGACATTAGTTTTCTTGATGTTTGTGTTTTAATGTTTGTAATATTGTTGTATTTATTCTATTTGCCTTTCAATGTATAATTTATGTAAGGGGCTATGATTCCATCCTAGGTTGAGGACTGTTCTGCAGTACATACAATAATGATGAAGATGTTTATAAAAACAGACCTGATATAGAGGAGTAAGACTGGCTGCAGGAAGTCACTGGCTTAGAGGAGATTGGAAAGAGAGTGAGGGCATAATGTCTCACAGTATTGCGACTCGGTTCTAATTGACGCAAATCATTCTCTAAGTGTAACCTTCTGAATGGTAATTTTTGATTGAGGGAGGTTTCTAATTAGGCAATAGAACCCGAGCGTCGGGGGCATTACCGACTCATAGGTAAGGACCCGAGCGAAGCGAGGGCCTTACCGAAGGCCCCGGGGCATTACCAGAGTCGGTAATGCCCCCGATGTGAGGGTTCTATTGCTATTAGTACCCCGGCCCGCAAAATTTGCGTGACCGGGGCACTAAAAGTTTTTTGTTGTCCCGAAACGCTGCGGTGTTTCGGCGCTGCGGCGTTTCGGGCGAAAAAAAAGAAAAAAGAAAATGGCCGCCGCCATGAAAGGGAAAACAGAGTCCGTTTTCCCTTTCCATGGAGGCCATCGGGAGCAGACATGCTGGGAACACAAGTGTTCCCAACGCCTCCCCTCCCGAAAAAAGGATCAAAAAGAAGGTAAGTGGGGTTGGGAGGGCGGGAGTGGGACGGGAAAACAAAAATTTAAAAAAATGTACCTGCGTCCCCGGCGGGGGACGAGGGAAGCCTCCAGCCGGAGGCCCGGAGCGGGGACGTAGGACCAAGAAGGTAAGTTGGGGGGGTGTGTGGGTTGGGAGGGAGGAAAAGGATTTAAAAAAAAAAATAAATAAAGACTTTCCCGAGTCCCCGGCGGGGGGCGAAGGCAGCCTCTCAGCCGCGGGGAGGCTCGGAGCGGGGATGGTCCTGCTTTGAGCCTCCTCATTGGCTGAGGGGCAGCCACGCCCCCTGCCGGGGACAAAGGCCGTGGAATCCCGACAGAGGGATTCTCAGCCGGATAGGGACTTGGCGAGAGGCAATCAGAATGCTTGTTGCATTCTGCTTCGCTCTCGCGGGTTACTAATAGTGGTTATCGTGACTGTCCTCAAAAAGTGCAAAACAATACTTTTAGAGGGAGTCGAAATATACGTTAACCATCATTACATGGATTTAAATGTAATTTATCTGTGTGGGTCTTAGGAGACACTGGGAAGAAATGTGAGAATTGCAGTGTTGTCAGTACAGCCATACTGTTAGCATTTCTGTAACCTAAAAATGGCACAAGTAATGAACATGAATTAATGACACTACCTGAAATTACAATCCTATGATTTTTCACCTTAAAGATTGTCCAATTACATTGACAGGTTACCTGATCCATCGCTCACTGGTTCCTTGGCCACCTCTTTGGCAATACACTCCACCTGGAACGACCACAAAGTAAAAAGGACACATTTTAAGAACAACGTCTCTGAAAGTAAATGACACTTGTTCATATAGTGCATCATGCTGGAACCTCCCACTTCTAGGAGCTTTAATATTAGATGGTGTTATTACATACATTAATTCTACTGAATCTCTCAACCTCAGGAGTATGAAGGGAAGGGGTGAATAACTTCTGTCGTGATGTGAACCTGTCACTGTGGGTTTCATATAGATCTCTGAAGCACGTGTTTACTTCACTGAGCTATTGTGCTGGCATAGATAGGCACACGTATTGCCATGCACAACATTTGCATAGCAGTGCACTCTGATTTTAGCCAGGATGAACCGCAGTACCGTTCTGCTGATAGCCCTTCACAAGTGCATACTAGCACCATTACAACTTTACCACGCTTTAAACAGCAATTGTGTCACTCTGGCTATAGTGTCTCTGAATTGGCACCAAACAAAACAGGTTCTATATTCAAAACAACTTCTACACCTTGCTGAGACAACTGGAAAAAAGAACACACCATACTGGTGGAAGGTGCACGTTATGTAGTAACAGCATGAAGAGCAGTGGTACACAAACTGCATCAAATCGCTAAGCAACCATTCAGTATGTGGCCCCTTTTTGCTTAACTCCTGCCAGTTGCCTTTGCCCCGGTCCATCCTGAGGACAAGGCTCAAAACATACCGTCAGGTAGCACGTAATCAAACAAGGCAGTAGAAACACGCGTTGTGCAAAGGCTGACAATGTTGCATGAACCCTCATGCACAAATACACATCTCGAAATGTTTGAGTCTGTAAGCCATTTGGGCCTGATGATTATGTTGATAAAATGGGTCAAGTATGTTGCTTTCCAATGCAATATATTCAGGGCCCTGACCTTGTCCACCCTCATCAAATGATATTATTAAAAAAAAGCAGAAATACATTTTTAAAACGTACTAAAAGAGTTGAGTGAAAAACGTTTTTCACTGGTGTCTCAGCGAGGTACAAAGCATGGACACGCTGGTTATGGAAGTGTTCTTGACTATGGATCCTGGTTTGTTTGGAGAATTTGTTTGTATGGTTCATGACTGGGTACCTATATCCCAAAGTCGCGATCACTACATGACAAGATTTCTAAAGAGAGGCTGAGGAAACCCAATACAGACACAGGCCGAAGAACAAGAGCCAAAGTCAAATGACTCAACACAAGGTTCCAGTACATAAAACATGCCACAATTACGTTTAAAACATTTCAGAAAAACAGTGGACAAGAGAAACATTTGAAAAGACAATACAAAGTATTTCATGTTTTGTGGACTTCATGAACAGGCACCCTCACCAATTTTCAGACCCACAAGAGGAAGGGGAACCTCCTGCTAAAACGCAGAGTTTAGATGCATCAAACACTCTCAAACACTGCTTCCTCTAGCTATGTGAAGCCATGGTCAAGACACATCAGATCGTTTATACATCAATGATCCTCCACAACAGGGTGATGCATATTCACAGTATGACCAATTCACCCAAGACAAATATGATGACGATGACCTAGACATCTATATCTTACAATCTTCAGAGGACCAGGTCCAACCAACCGCTGATTCCCCTTAAGACAGATGGATTGCGAGGCACAGAGGACACATCACCCCTGGAATGAAGCTACCAACAACACATCACAGCTTTCTTGATATTTCTCCCGCTCAGTCCTACTAACTTACGCCCCCTTGCTTTACAGATCCGCCAGAGTGCCAAGAAAGCACACAGATAGCAACAGTGCGTGGTATAAGAACCTTTAACATAACATAACATTTAACTTAGGCAGTAGCACTTTGCTGCAGTAGTCATTGCCATACTTGATGTGTGCATGATAAGAGCAGTGATTGTCATCATGAGAGAGACTCTTTGATTTCATTGCATCAACACTGAAGAAGACTTGCTCCTGAGCATCTATTAGGAGGCTGCATTTGGAAATATTTGCAGGTTATTAAACGAGGTGTGTTGTTTTTTAATACAAGATCCTTAAAGAGAGATAAGGCCAGGGCGTGTTTCTAAGTACTTGTTAACCTGCCTTTCATGGATGAGTCTGTAAATACCACATGCACACTTTAATGAATGCACTCTTATGAAACTACTAAGAGCACTGTCTGGTATAAAGCAATGGACACTCCATCACACAGTGTGGTGTCTGCCCTAAGGACTCTGACTCAGAAATCTTGTTTTTTATTTATCTTAAAGCTTTAAGCATGCATTGGATAATGTGAACGTTTTTTAGAGCTACAGCATCTTCTATTAAGGTAAGTTTTGAAAGTGCAATCCATCTTTATACACTTCAGAGTGAAGATGTCAGTGAGAAAGGCTACCATTACAGAGTGTGAGTAACCATCATTTGGGCTGGCATCTTTTAACAGAAGTGCAGTACTGTGAGTCGAGGTCTTTGCATAGGTATATACGTTCATTGGATCTATTCCTTGGTCAGCTGTTGTTGAAAGAGCCATGTTTGACAGATTTGCAACATTTTGAGAATTGTGGTGGCATTCCGAGCTGATACTGGTATCGAGTTTCAGAGGGTGGGTGCATGACAAGAGAAAGGCTGCTTGCGGTCGATTTGCTGCGCGAGGAGCATGTGCCACCATATATGTCGACCTTAGCCACCAGGGACGCTGGTGTGCTACTCATGACTGCTTTGTAGATGACACATACAGTTTTGGACAGTATCCTTCCTTGTAGTGGCAGCCAATGTAGTTTGCGTACGATGGGGGTGATTCAGAAACATTTCTGTGCTCCCGTAATAAGACGTGCTGCAGTGTGGTGGACTGCTTTTCGGGTATCCACTGGTTTTGGGCTATCATATGTTGGTTTGGCTACATAATTATGTTCTAGGCAGCATGCACATGTTTATTGTCAGATTTTAGATGCATTGGTGCCAAGGAAGGTTGGCACACAGCACAGTTACTAAGTAAGCCTGATCTCTTGGGCCATAACTATGGAGATTTGCAATAAAGAACAGTGCTTCCTGGCACCACCATGTGGCACATTTGTGAAATTAGAAAAGGCAGTTAGGGCCCTGGGCTAGTGCACAGCCCATCGGGCTTCTCGGAATGCTAGTGCCACCCACTTTTAGAGCAGCCTGAAAGCTGCGTGCCCTTCGCTGCCTTTGTTTGTCATTGTGTCCTGAAGCCACCGACACCATAATAATCTCTGCTAGCCTCCACCGGACAAGTACAACTTACGATAGTTATTTGCTATGCCTCTACTGTAACTTGAAGTCCGTTTTTCGTGTTAGTTACTTTAACGTAAACAACACTGAAGATGACTTCAGCTGAGAGGTGTGACAGCGCAGATAACCAAGATGAGTTTCATTTTTATTTTTTGTTTAAAAGCAACCTATAGCTCCCGTGTGTTCTTGACAGCTCCCGTTCTAATTGTGATAACACACAGCATGTCGGGTCGTCCATGCTGGTGCCAGACGTGCTTCTGCCGTTGTTAGGGCACACTCTATTGGCTCGGGGGCGTTAGCTTCGGTGGCGGGCTCTTAGTGGGATAATTGCCTTGCCAGTTCGAGTGTTAGCACCTCATTAACTTCTTAACCAAAGTATATGAGTGATTTGGATTTGGTTGGAAAATGTATTTAAAATATTATAAAGAAATGAGCAGTTCCACTTCCCACAAACACCAAAGAAAAATATATATTGTCTAGCACTAACTTTTCAGCTTGTTTGCCCCACAGTCCTCTCACTACTTGAAGCCAGGATGCAATGGTAGTCAGCAAAGAGCAGCCTGCTTTGTTCCGCACTTAACCTGCAGCAAGCACTCGCTGCCTCTTTAATAATACCGAGCACTGCAAGTATTAATCCTGCACTGCTCACTTTACAGTGTTACTATTGCACTGCGCAAATTAAGCATGGAACACTTGCTGCAACCATTATCTGAAGCAGATCTTCACATCGCCCTGATATTAATATTCTTGGTATAACATGGATTTATGTTACCCTGTATCACCACTTTTAAATGATCTGGTTATCCACCTTGTTTCTGCCATTAGTTGTGTTATTAAAGTGTATGCCCCTTTCTCGATATGTGGAAACCCCAGCAGTCATTGTTTACCCCTCCTGCTGCCCCTTTTCCCATTACAGCATTAGTGTATTTCTTCTTTCTAGCGCACAGAATCCCAGGAGCTGATTGGGACTGTCAGACTTTCCACTGAATGGTTTTGTGAATGGAAATAGCTTGCTGATTTCCAATGTAATTATGTTTTGTTTTCTAGCTACTGATGCACTGTGATAATTTGTCAGTGGATTGATTTCATCATCTGCTAACGCTAAGGCTAGGGCACAAACCAAATTGCAGCTTTTCTGACGGCTGTCTCATGGTGTTATCAGGACTGCGCCCAGGGGCGTTGCTAGGGGGGGGCTAAGGGGGCTATAGCCCCTGATCTTTTGGTTGTAGCCCCGGATAGAATCTCAGGAACTACAGCCAAAAGACTAGCTAGCCCCCAGTCCCAACAGTTCCGACATCAGCTTAGCCTCTGGTCTTTTCCAGACCTAGCAACTCCCCTGAAGTCTGCGCCTGTCAAGAATACTAAGCGGTTCTATGCATAGAACACATATGTGGGGACATTGCTTCTTAGTTCCCTTGCCCTGGGGGCATTTGTAGGTTCTTGTCCATGTGTGATTAGTTCTGCTCTGGTCATGCTGTATATAATGTTAGAGTATTGGGATGAATCTGCATCCAAAATCCTGACCAACCGAGTGCTTCTCACAGGAACTTCCGCTTGACTCTCTCAAAGGCTTTTTCGGTGACGAAATCCATGTCTATGCCTGCTGAGGGGAGATCTGTGAACTCAGGAAATAGCTCAGAGGTCTGCTAAGATATTACTAAGATGTTCTTCATCCTTTTTTGAGCAGGGAACTACGCCTGTATGTGTTGCATCTTACTAGACATTTGCCAAGCTTCAGCACGAGAGAGAGCAAGCCAAATGACTCAATCAACACAAAACACCAGTTCCAAGCCACTCCAATAGTACAGCAAGTAGAGCGCTTGGTTTGACATCTGTGCAGAGCCTGCTGACACAGGTTCGAATCCCGGCAGAGGCAAACTCGGCCTTTCAACCTTCCGAGGTCAATAAATGAGCACCCGGCACCGTGGGTAATAATGCGCAGGCTCAGAAGCCTAAGGATGTGTAGCCTATATAAATTCTAAATTATTATTTCTATTGTGTTGTCGGATTTACACTTACCCAAGAGTCTCAAGGTGCTAATAATAAGGGGGGAAATGAGTGGTGTTCAATCAACACTACAGCTAAGTCAATGCCTAGTCTGGGATGCTGAGGAAAACCCTTATTGATGTATTTTTATATCCAGTTCAGTACTCTGGATGACAACCCTTGTATAACACCCCCCTCTTAGAATCCCTCTGACCCCACTGAGCCAAGAAGTAGGTTTGTTTTGCAAATTTAAAAGGTTTATTTGGACAATTCAACAATGTGTATCTATCACACTTTATAAATAAATTGATAACTTATATCACACTTCAGAATACGACCGTGATCAACAATGGATAATGTTACAGGGGTACACTGATTTGGTTACTTAGGAGTAGTGTAGAGGATGAGGCAGCTGACAATGCTTGATGGTTTCAAGGAAATGCAAGGTGGAATAGAATGCAGTACAGAAATAACTTGTTATGATTTTAGCAAAAGGTAATATGATCCCTTTTTCTTTTGCCAATTCACTCCCCCCCTATGCAATACAAAAAATGGAAGGAGAGCACACAGTCTTCAAGAATCCCACAAATCACACTTTATAATGCAATACACAGTTCCAGTTCCCCCAGCAAGCTTAGAGAAAACAGGGATGAGTTTTAAACACAGGCAAATTACTTTAATGTGGTTTGCAAGGAACTTAAAAGGTGCTAAAATTGCTTTTAATTCCCTCTAGAAGTTCAGGGTAGGTGATGCCTACTTTATATTAGTTCAGGCTCACTTTAACAATACTCTATGAATGATTAGCAGATTGCAAACGAATTTTAGCAAAGAGAAGCACAAAGCTGCTGATTTCTACAGATGAAGAAATCGGGCCAAATCGCAAATCGCGGTAAATTTCGCGAGTGCGTGTCTCGCGATTACGGGGAAAGTATAGGGAGTAGGAAGACGGTTCTAGGTTCGTTGGAAAGCCTAGATTTCATTCCTAGCCCAAACGGTTCCAGAGATACGGACGATTAAATAAAGGTAGTTTTTCGGATTTAAAGTAAACTCAAAATGACAGGTGACAGCTTGCAGCTGCAGAATTGACAGGTGACAGTTGTGCAGCTTTAAAAATGACAGATGACACGATTTCTAGGAGGCAGTTCTACTTAGGTTAAAATAGTTTGGATTAGATTATCTTAACTAAGAGATTGGTTCTGCACGGTTCTGCTAGGTACTCACAATATAAATTTGAACTAGGCCTCGTCACGGATCTGGTCAACATGTCCAGCTGCGGTTCTGTCTGCTCGGTGGGTCAATCAGGCACCGTTTCTGCTCACAGCGATCTGGGTCAGCTCTGCTCTGCTGGTCTAGCCTCTCTGGATTCTGGATGTAACACTGCTTTCTGGGTACTGCTACAGGTTCTTGCAAAAATTCTCGGCAAAACTTCAAACAGCTCGCCCGGCTGTTGAATAGTTTGGTTAATTTTGAGGCCTGCTGAAGAGGATTCAGCTGGTGGATTCAGGCCACTCTGCTACAAATTCTGGAGTTAATTTCTGCTACAGGTTCTGGAGATTGATGGATTTGAAGTCTGGACCTCTGGATGTGAAGTCGTCGGTCAGCATGCTCAGCAGCAAATGGAATTGAATGTCTCTACCGGTCCCAGCAGTCTCTTTTTATGTGTTTTGGAAAGTGGGTGTGTGCGTTGGTCATAACTATACCTGCCCCTCTCACTTATCATTGGCCAATTCCTCCTCTCTCCCTTGATTGGGGGAAGGAAATGTGAGTCAGAGGGATGCTGTAGGTTTTATGGTCAGAGGAACCTCCCCTTGTCAGATTGCACACAAATCTATTTCTGACCCAAATACATATTTATCTATGTACCATTTTTCTAATATTCTAGGTCCAGTTAACATATTTTCTGTAGCACCAAACCATCCGATCCCTGTCTTTGTAAGATGTCATGTCCACTTATGACAGAATTCTCCCCTTTTTATCCAGATAACGACCTTTAAACCTTTCCAGATTTTACACAAATGTGCACCAGGGATATGGGTTACAGATGATAAAGTGTCAGATTTTTAACATGCATACATTTGGAGTGAGACCCTATTTTCCGCTAGCAACCCCCCAGAATACACCACAGGGTCCTAAGGCCTCTTAAAATGTTCACAGAAAAATCACAAAAATAATGATATTACTTATATAATTCTGACAAGTCCGCACTATGAGTTATCTATCTTTTTAAAATTATGCTCTGGTCAAAAAGGGGTGTGGCTTCCCACATCACAGGGTGGAATAACTGGTTTATCCACTTCCCCCAAGCCAGCTTGTTCACAGAGGCACAGCTGCCCCCCAGTTTCTCCCAAGAGGAAGCTATTTTACAACACCCCCAATATAACATTTGCCTGAGTCAAGGAAGTTGCATTGTTCTGTCCCTTCCAGTTCCCAGGTGCTCCACCCCTAATCTAATCAGAGAGGTGAACTCCTTTTGGCAAGGGGCAGCAGGATGCAGCTAGGCCTGGGAAGAGTGGCTATTGATCCAGTTTCAACTCCTGTCGGTGGTAGTTGTCAGGCAGAATCCAGTTTCATTAAGCCAGGTTTCAGCTAAATGTCACTTTAGTTTCCAGTTTAAATCAAAACTTACAATTTTTACATGTACTTCCTTCAAGTCATTTCAGAATATAGTTTTACATTGTATCCACCTCTTAGCAAGTTTTTCCTTGGCCTGGTTTTGGTTCCTCTGTTCAGTTTTACACAAACGTCTGGTGGTTTTAAAACACCGGCTTTCTGATAGTGGTGAGTACCGGTATTGCAACCATTTTTGGGATTAAGAAAATGAATTCCCCACAGTTCTGGGTTGTTTTTGGCAATCAGCATTGCCATTCCCAATGGTTTCAGGCTACTGTGTGTGTAGCCCAATGGTGGTTTTAGGCAGTGCCCTCCTGTGCTCACAACATAGGCAAAAATGGGTGGCAGTCTATTCTTCATGTTTTGCCTGTGCACTCTCTGGGGAGTTCTGGCCATCATGATGTTTTCCATGCCAGTACTGCACAGTTTTATGGTAGGGCTTGGATGCATGGGTAAAAACATCCCACAGTGGGCAAAGGTCAATCTAATTTGGAAAAAGACACGATTCTAATAACTTCCTCAATGAAAAATGGTCAAAAATAGAATGAAAGGAAAGGGGTAGAGCATCACATAGCTAAAACCAAAAAGGCAGTGCCTCTTTCTCTGAAAGGAAAGACTTTGCAGAAGCAATGCATTGATGACAGAAGGAACTGAGATGGAAAGCAGTGGTGAAGGGAGTGCCTGTGTAATGAAGAGTTTTGAAAAAGGCATACTGCTGGACCAGTAATCTGGGAAAACAATGCTACAGAGGAGTAACATTGCAGGATGACTGGCCCAATATTCCAGACACCTTGAAGAGGGAATGTGCATAGTCAGGTATTGAAGACATCATGGCTGTGACTACAGTGGTGTGTTGGGAGTAAGCAGGAGAGGACGGGACTTTCAGCAGGATACGATTGGATGGTAGAAACAAGAATGAGCAAATGAGTTGATCTGTGGAAGCAAAGAATCATATTTGACGCCCATATTTCTTACCATGTAAGAGGGTAAGGGCAAGTACCCATTACCGACACCCAAAGGGAGGCATTCTGGTACCTGGCCTCTCCACACATCATCAAAACATCTGTTTTATTACAGCTGAGCTTCAACCAGTTTCTACACTTTAATATGCCTATCATGGCCTAGGGTTGCAAAAATCCTTGCACCGACACTGCACACACATGCTCTGGTGCACTACTACAGATGAACCTTCTGATGCATATTCCCCCGTACCTGTTTGCACAAATCGGAGGCAGTGAGCGCTATTTTCGCGCATTAAAATGCGAGGAGAAATTCTGCATTGCCCTGCACCTGTTTAGAGTAGGTACGGAGGGAACTCATTTTAAGTGGAGGAACACTAATATGCTTGTACTTCTATCTATCAAAGAGGGATAGGAATGCCTTTTGTTTTCTTGACACTTCTTTGAAAGGCAGGCTCTTTAAGAGCCCACCACTTTGAACTGCTCTGCGACAACAATGTGGTAGCTGGGAGCCTATCACGAATCACTGTCAATAACACTGTGCTGAAGCTAATATGTTTAAAGGGGCTGATCTACAGCCGGAGAAATGCGCAGGTAAACTTTGTAATTAAGGTGACGCATGCATTGATTTCTTACAATCAAACACGTAAATTCGTGAATTGGAACCATGTTTTTTTGGCTGCTTCTGGTCCTGCCTACTTTTACAAGTGGGCAATTTGTGACCTCACAACGGCTGAAAAAGTACAGAAGTATGTACCAAAAACGTTTGTAATAATAATAATAATCATAATAATAATCATAATAATAAAATGTAACTGTATTAAATTAATCATGGCGGATATTTTCCATTTATGAGAGCGTTGATGACAGGTATTCTTATTGATCTATTTAATGACGCTATATAGGCCTCAGAGGATGAAAGGCGGCGTCTGCACTGCCAGCACTGTAACCTGTGATTGCACTTTTGGCACAGATAGCCAAAGGGAGTGTTTAACGCACTGAGCTATCGTACTACCTACTGGAGTAATGTCATTCATATGAGTTGTGTGGCATAGCGAAATTAGGATCAAGCCGGACTATTCAATGCATTGCGTGAAAATAGGTATGTCAGTCTACAAGAGAGAGGGCACGTGGCTGATACCCTCATGCTTCCCACCATGAGTCATCAGGCGCATCGCTCGTACTAATTACTTTGGGGGAGATTCGGAGAAAATAATTCTGCCACGGAGCACAACATAGTTTACCTTATTTTATTGGTAAGGTTAGTTTAAGCTGCTGAACTGGCTACCATTTATTTCCATAGAGGTAAATCCTTAGTCGCCGTTTTTGTTTTATGTTATGCAAGTAGTGTAAAACTATACAGACAATACATATGCTACAGTACTGTTGAAATTCGGTAACATATATAACTCAAAAAGAAGCTCTCAGTTAGTTCAGACAGACCTTTTACTAAATGTGTTTTGTATACTAGCTATTTGAGCAAAACAAGAGCACTGATCTAAAGGGAGCTTGCAGATTTGAATTTTGATTTGCATTAATAAATGCTGCCACTAGATGACAGTGCAGAGCCTCCTCTGACTCCAATGCAGCAGCGGTTCACGCTGGATTGTTTCATTTTGACAGCTGCCGGGAAGCATTGCTGTCAGGAACTTCAGGACAAATTCACAGTAAAACCTTTATTCTCTTTTTTAAGATCTCTGAGCATATTGATGTTTTGATTCCTGTATTTGATTTTAAAATGCTCAATAAAATGTATTATGTGCCTTTATGACATGAACATGTCGAAATAAAGCTGAACGAAATGAGTGAAGCCGCCTTGTAAACGCGTAAATGCTTGCAGTACGATCCATGTCATGCTAAACAGTTAAAACAAGAATATTTTTTCCATTATGTTTTCATCTTTTCCAGACACCCTTTTCCTGCTGGTGACCGAGTGACCTTTAATGGCAAAGAGTGCATCTGCCAAAAATGTTTTGTCCCCCCAAACAGCGACAGTGGAACCATCCCAGTGCATGCTCTGAGAAGTAAGTAGGACGACCAATCAACTATGCATTTAGCATTGCTCAGTGTGTTGAAGTGGCTATTTATACACGAGAGGACACTTTAAGGACAGCCTCATAAGCAATCATTTTAAACATGTCACTGCACATTATTTAAACACCAAGGTCTGTATGAAGGAGTAATTGGAATACTCTAGTAACCAAACATTGTTTTGTTGCCAGCTGTCAGGATCACACAAGCCCTCTCAGAGAACCTCTCAGAAAGAGGCATATGAAAAACACGTCAGAAGTAATGTATGGGATTCCACTCCTCAGCCATTATTCTCACTCATCAGTCTTCATTCGTACTAATACTGTTTAATTTATATATTTATTCAGTGTTTTATGAAGAGCCAAATGTATACAGGATATGGGAAAGAACGATAGGCAGAGGCTAGATGGGAGAGAGTGAGGTGTGTGGCACGTTTCATTCCATACACATCGGGCACCTTTCTTGCCCAGAGATCTAATCTCCTTGGTTCTGTGTCAAATTTCGGAGATATTTACCATAGTACTCCACCAATCCATAATACAAGGATAATTCTCCCTTATCCCTCGGTGGGTTCATTTCTTATATTGCCTCCACGGCAGCCATATTAGGCATAATAACCTGAGTCAACAATTCATGACCCAGATACTGAAATGTATATAACCTGAACCTAAACTTCTATAAGGATATAGTCATTCCAGCATCACACAATCTTCTCAGGACATCCTTCAACCTCTCATCATGTTCATCCATACTTCTTCCCCACACCAGGAGGCCATCCTGGTAGCAACATACCACTACCATTCCTTTAAGCAATCTACTCATGACTCTCTGGAAAACACTTGATGCTGATATTAAGCCAAATGGCATTCTTTTAAAATGAAAAAAGACGAATGGGGTAATAAGCTATGTTAGATCCATCGGCTCATGATGCAAACTCACCTGGTGGTAAACGTCCTTCAAATATATTGTTGAAAACAGTGCTGCACCTGCAATTCCAGCCAAAAGATCCCCAATCTTGGGCTAAGGAAATCTATGCAGCACCACACATTTGGTCAATGCCAGGAGGTCTATGCATAGTCGTACACTCCCATGAGGTTTACATATGGCTACAATGGGACTAACCCACTCAGCAGCCTCCTCCACTTCTATGATGCCTTCATCAAGCATTCTCTTGAGTTCCTTCTCAATATCAGACCTCACTGCCAAAGGTATTGCTCTAGGCTTGGCTCTAACCAGTACTGCCCCTGGTTTCATCTTTATAAGATGCACAAAAACGTTCAAACATCCTGTGACTGCTTCGAAAACACTTGGAAACCAATTTTTGATGTTTCAGCAACACACACTTTACTCACTTCCCCAACACTTTTGTGAACCACCATTACCAAGGACGGATGATCAATCAGGATCTGACCTCAATCCTAGATGTGCTTGGGTGTCCCATGACAAAACATTTCCCCCTTTTCAGGTTACTCTCACCATGCCGGTGGCCCGTTGTCACTTGTACCAAAACTCTGCCCAAAACTCCCCCAGGATATCACCACATGAGCAGACACCGTAAATTCTTGCAGTTCACAACAGTGAGGTTTATGCCATCCGGTGCCCATATTCACTAAAGTGTAGTCCGCTCTACTGCAAATGAACAACATCACACTTATATTGTTCACCTCTAACTCTGCATTAGGTTTCACCCTCTTCAGTTCAGCATCCACGGCTCTCACCACACAAGTTTTCTTCTCATCGTGCCAATGGACCACCTCCTCCTGCACACACTTTACACTCCTGCATCTAGACAAATCCTTACAACATCAAAATAAATGCAATTTTTTTTACCACAATCTGTATACACAACATGTTGGGCAAAGCATTGTTTATCATTCCTGAGGTGATCTGAGTTTCCACACCGAAAACACCTCCTTTCACTCATCCTCCCATCTACTCTTTTTGTCTCAGACTTCTTTTTAGAGGTCACCTTCCACACCCCTTTCTGTCCAGAGTCTTTGCAACACTTTGCTTTCTCGATTGCATAAGCATTGCCCTTTTCTTGTGTTTTTCCTGAGTCAGCATCCAGTTCTCTAATGCAAGATTAGGTATGCTCCACCATCTTTGTGATTTGCAGTTAAATTTGGCAATTTTCTAAAAACTGCTTTCCCTTTCTGACCCAAACAATGATACAAAAGAGAATATTTTCTATCAGCGGTGAAGGTGCTCACATATACGTCATGCAAATATTTTAGGAAACATTCTATCCAGTCACGCCATTTAATCTGAGGGTCACCTGGGGTTGTTAAGAAAAATGCCAGGCCAGTGATTTTCATGCTAAGAATAATTGTGTGAAATATAATGGGGTAGAAAAGTCACACAAATGTCACTTACTGCCGACTGACTGTTGGTCTGAGTATGTCAATCCTGCAGTCTGTTCCAGATGTATGATTGAAGAATGAAGCATGGTCAAAATCTATTTAAGATTACCTTTAGCGGGGCAAACGCATAACTTGCCTGACTCCAAAATGGCCATAAGCAGTTCTACAGGCAAAATGTCCTAAGATTGCTTGATTTAAAGATGGTACCCGGGCCAACAGGTGCCTGCGTGCAAGTACGGCGGTTGCCATGACAACTAATCCTGAGGGGGAGACCCTCATCCATTTCTTTGCAGATGGTGTGAAAAAAACAATAGGGTTACACACGACAGAACGTGCTGGGTACACTCACACTAGCACTGGGCCAAATATGTGACAAGGAAGGGGCTCTTCAAGTGCAACAAATGAACAGAGCTGATGCCACAATGGCCAGTGGCACAACATTTACCTGTGCACAACTGTGGCCCCCAGACCCAGTGCCCAAATTTAATCAAGGTGGTGTGGGGATGACAGAGATGCCCAAACCTCGATCTTGCACAAAAGAAGCACCACGATCCAGATGAGATGCGAGGGATACACGCCTAATGCAGGGTGCACAGGACATTCCCTTGCTAGGGTGGGAATATCTCTTAGTTCTGGCGGCAGGGTCACCATAAGCAGCAAATATATGGAAATGAGGTGGGGGCTACTCCCTGGAGTCCGTTCAACTTAACACTTGTTGCTGGTATTACAAAGTTGTCTGAAGTCTTGGTATGTATCATCAACCTCTTTATTTACAATGTACATGTAGTTTTCAGTAATGGTTTGCGCATCCCCAGCCACTTGCTTTCAGCATGCAAGCTACTGCTCCAAATACTGGCTTTTTACAAATCATAACATTCTCATCTTTTGGAGTTCCAGCACCTTGCTGGAACTTTACCTGTCAATCCAGAACCTTATGTAATAGGGTTTGAATTAGAACTATGTACAGAGTTACATTGCAGGCTTGCTTCTGCACCTAAGCAGCAATATTTTACATCTAACACATATAACAACTACCATTGCAGCATGCACAGCATCTGAGAATACAATTGAAACCCCTGGGTATCGATTACTTTGACCTCGAGTGCCACTTCAACTCATGTTTATTACTGGTCAAAACAAATGGTCCCTCTATAAAACTTCAATGCACTTTAATAGATTGCATCTGCCTCCTGCAGAACTACCAAGCCATAAACATCATGTCCTGTTCAACAGCTGACCATCTGTTTAAGGTCGTATGTACTCATGTACCCTTCCTCTGGCCCAGAAAACCAGTTTCTCAAAGTCCCTTTAAAATTCACCTTGCAAAACCCATGACTGCCGTGTTTTAATCCATTTGTAAAAAAAAAGCCTGCTACATGTAGATTTATGAATTCCATTTGTATTTATATCAGTGTGCATGCATGTTTAATAATTGTTATATTTTCTTCACAGTGGATTCTCTCTGACCAGTCCTCTACCTTGCATGCATATTATGAAACTCCTCACTGCCGGCTTATGGGCACTTTGGAGCAGATTATGTCTGAATCGTGGTTATATTTCATTTTGCAGTTTTAGCATTTTATCTTCTAAGTTGTGTGCAAATCTGATATGTATCAACTTTAAACAAAAAGTAACACTAAAGTAACATATCCGATTCATATTTAGCTACACTGAATACATATGAAATGGCAACATCGTGTCCATTTCTCCGCACCCCCAGTCTCAAATGTGGTATGTGCAATATGAAACCCTCTTAATCGCAGGGACCTTTCCTGACCACCCCAACACAGATGTCCTAGACCCTAACTAGAGAGGTGACATAAATATCCTAATTCAGAACAGTGGAAACAAGGAAAACCAAGTACAGGCAGGTGAGAAAATAGCCCAGGGGATCCTGGAGAGGGCTTTGTTGCCCAAAGCAGAGGAAGTTAAGAAAGCAGATGCAATTGAGAAGGGGAGCAAAGCCTTTGGAGAGGCAGATGCAGATTGCCCAACTACATCAGAGGCAGTACCACCAAAAGCCTGTTTTCTTCTCTGGGATTTTTAAGGCAGTCAGGCTACACCACTATTTTCGTCTGAGGCTTAATGAATAGACCTTGTTTTTGAGTCTTGCACCACTTGTCAGTAGACCACTAATGTGTCCATTTAGACCTGCCATTTACTGCTATTTGATTAAATTATGCTGGTTGCTATTACTCCTCTTGGCCGCTGGAGACTTGGTTGCTCTGTCTCACATATGCTTTCTTCAACCTTGATTGTCCAATAGTTGGGACTTGGAAGATGTTTTCGCTTCTGCTTAATCTAAGAGAAATGTGCCCTTCTGTCATAGCTTATCCTGGTTAATTATCTTTGTACTTTAAAATTATGTATTGCTGTGTCATACTTAGTCTCAGAAAAACAGATATTCTTTGTTTCTGGCATGAAGCTATTTTCTGCAGTGTTTTTGATCTGCGGCCTTGGTTTGTCTCTGAGGTAGTTTTGGCACTTCCGACGTCCATCTTTTCCTCATGGCCGCTTTACTCACATTATAGTTTCTACCGCAGCAAATCTCTATTTATCTCATCTACCTTGCATTTCTGCATATATACATTCACTACTCGTCTGGTTACATATCTTCTTTATTTATATGGTTTCTTCATCTCTACATACATGTCTCTCTTGTTATAAAAGGACCATCAAAACCACTATCCTTGAAAATCCGTAAACAGACTACAGTTCGAAAAAACCCTAGATTCCTTCTACTCAAACTTAGACAACTACAACAACCCAAGAAGGCACTCTTCAGACCATCCACCTAGAAGACTGTCTTCTGTATACATGCCAATGACGCGCCCGCCGTCGCCAACAAGGGGAAGACCTGCCCCTCACGGTCCAACTACTTCAAATGACTCACAACCAAAAAAATTTGAATCAAGCACTTTGATGTCAACACTAACGATAGTAGTTAACCCATTCGTGAAATTGTACAAAACAATTGGAGACACCATGAAAGACCATACATCGATCCAAGCGACAATGTTAAATAAATTGACTTTCCTGGAAGGTTACATCATGGCCTTAAAGACAAAAAAAACACCGATTGTCAGCAGACCTACTCAAGAACCATCTTTGCCTTTAACCCAAGACCTAGCTACACTTAAGAGATCTGCATCCTCAGGAAAGCAACCTACTAAAACAGAAGATACCCAAACTTTATCCTTCATTGACCTAACTGTCCCTTTGGATTTCCCGTCAGAAAAGCTTAAGTTACCCAAAGTAAACAAAGAAGCCAACACCAAATGTAAAACATCTCTACAATTGGAACCAATTTTTCACCAACAAGAGCCACTCAGACCCAAGGTGATAACTCCTCAAAATCAGACTGTGACCCCTCTGAACACGAAGGAGAAGTAAAAGACTCACAGGACTCGAATAGGGACAAACTTGAGCCACTTAACTATTCCCCGAGAGGGGTTGACGCCTTTCTAAACAATGAGGATATGATGAACATTACCCAACACCTTGCGAACTCACCAACAATCCCTCTCTTGGAACACCAAGAAATCTCTCATTCTTCCGTAACTTGTTTACATCCACAACGTCATCCTAGTGAAGGAACGGAGCCTATAGAATCCCCATTCCTTTCCTTTGAAGAACGAAGACATCGAATAATCATCAACAGTTACGACTCAAAAGAACATCTTCCTGTGGAAACTTCTGTTAAACCTAAACTTAGATCTAATCCTCAATCTCAAGAGAGCACTAAGCGAGGCAGCCACATACAGAGGCGGACTATCAGACAGGAAGCCAAAACGCAGAGAAGTCCTGAGGTACACTGTTCAAAAGCTCAACAAGAGAAACCTCGGATAAGATATAACACCAAATTACCCTCGAAGACGACTTACAAATCCAAAACTGAAAAATACCACACGAAACCTCAAATCCGATGGATATTAAAACTTGAGCAAGTTCCTGGAAATTACGACAAAGTGACACTAAACAGAAGAGCGGTCATTGACTTATTCAGCCATATTCCAAAATTACGATCAGTGAAATCGGCTGACTGTCACAACTCAGAGGTTGTTGCAGATAATCCTTCCCCTCAAGGAACCTTGGGTCTTTATGGTGATGTGCCAAAGACTTCCCTCCCAAGCGCTCAGCCTACAGGGATCAATACGCTTGGCAGGCCGGGGGCTTGAGCGAAAAGGCCGGAGCAGAATCGTCAGAGCTGGAGGGACAAAGAACAATACAGTTGTTCAGGAAATGCAGCCAAGTTGTGCCGGAGAATAAACAGCCAACACCGCCCACAATTACCCACTCTTACCTGCTCCGTAGGAACTATATACTGCTAGTATCGAAATGCAGAAAACAAGGAGGATGAAGGGTGAAGGGAAGGTGTGCCAGTATCCTAGGAACACCACGGTGAAAGCAGCAGGGCGTTCCAAAAATTGTTCAAAGTATTCCAGTGTCAATGCAGCAGAGCGTCCCAAAATGTTCACAGCAATCCAAAGTGTAAACAGCAGAGCGTCCCAAAACAAGTTCGAAGCAATCCAAAGTGTAAACAGCAGAGCGTCCCAAAAAGGTTCAAAGCAGTAGGAGTGGGCAAGGAAAGAAATGAAAAGATCAGGGAAGCGAGCGTTCACTTCACGCTAATTCCCTTACGGAAATGTTCGGGTTATCGGGTCACCAAAACTTAAGGGTTTAGAAGTGGGAGGTCGATAATGGGTAAGCCGGGTTCATATAATCCAAGGGGAGCAATCGAAGGAGGCAGGCGTCGGGAGGCAGACCAGGACAAGGCAAGGACAATAACTTGATTCAAGCGCCAGGTAGACAAGGATTCAAACGGGTATCCGGGAATAGAGCTCGTAACTAACAGCAGTTTAGGAGCACTCGATCTCCGGATAGATGGGAGTTAAATGTAGTTCCCAACGAATGAAAACACAGCAACGTCATGCGTGTATGTCACATGGTTATAACAGCAAGAGTTGTGAGAGTTGTAGTTTCAAGGAGTTTTACGTGCCGGATAGCGCTCAGACAATCGCCAAGGCAGTTTCCAATTTAGCCGAGACGTGACAGTACCCCTCCACAAAGAGCGCTCTCTCCTGAGTCTTCGCAAGCGTTGAGACCAAAAGGCACGTAACAAACGGGGTGCGTTCAAATTAGAGGCCGGTTCCCAGGACCTGTCCTCTGGACCATACCCCTTCCAATCAATCAGGTAAGACCGAACCCCACGACATAGGCGAGTGTCTATGATGGCACGCACCTCATACTCGTCCTCCCCATGGACGTTAACTGGGGTGGGGACAGCAGGTAACCGTGTGCCAGGTACAAAAGGGCGAAGCAAGGAGACATGGAATACCGGGTGCACCCGCCAATGAGATGGAATCTCTAGACAAACAGTGACAGGGTTAAGGCACCGTAGAATCGTATAAGGACCCAGGTAACATGGTAACAGTTTCCTTTTACCCTTAATGGCCAGATGTTTTGATGAGAGCCATACACGGTCACCACAAGAATACGAAGGAGCCGGTGCGCGTCGCTTGTCAGCCTGCATTTTGGTACGACGTTGCGCAGTTTGTAAATGGGATAACACTGATTTACGGATGGCAAGTAAGGAATCCTTCACAGGATTAGCTGCGGGAAACTGCTTTAAAGAAGGCAAGAAAAGCGGCAGAGTCCTTGGGTGCAGACCATATAAAGCATAAAACGGAGAGCAGCCAATTGATGAATGTATCGAATTGTTATAGGCAAATTTTGCTGCACCTAGTAGCGAGAACCAGTTAGACTGATGTTGCAGACACAGACAGCGAAGAAACTGTTCCATAGTGCCATTGGTACGTTCAGTCTGGCCATCCGTCTGAGGATGGTAGGCTGAGGACAAGCGGGCATCGATACCCAAAGAGGAAGTAAGGGAGCGCCAAAAGCGCGAGGTAAATTGAGACCCCCGGTCAGAAATCAGAACCGTAGGATGTCCAAAAAAACGTACCACATGGTCAAAAAACAGACTCGCTAACATAGAAGCGGTAGGTATTCCCGAGCACGGTATGAATCGTGCCATTTTGGTGAAAACATCCACAACCACAAGAATGGTGGACATGCCCCCGATACAAGGGAGTTCCACCACAAAATCAAGGGTGACCGTATGCCACGGATACGGGGGTAATGGCATGCTCATTAGAAGGCCTACGGGTTTGCCCGGTTGTCTTTTGCACTGTGTACATACGGCACACTTGGAGACATATTGTTCGGTGTCTTTCTTCATACCAGGCCACCAGCACCATCGGTGGAGAAGATCATAGGTTTTAGCCTGACCAGGGTGAGCTGCCAACGGGAGATCATGGGACCATTCGAGAGCCTTTCGCCGAGTCTGATTATCAGGCAGGTATAGTAAGCCTTTGACATAAGGAAGACCGGTGATGAGTTCGGCGTCCAACTCCTTAAGAATAGGAGCATGATCCTTAGCCCATCTTCTTAACCCATCTAGGATGGACGGAAAAACCGAACAAACACACACTACAGTCCCTGAGGATAATACTGGTGTTGACTGTTTCATAGTTTCCATATCTGTACCAATACGTGACAATGCGTCCGCCTTTCCATGCAATGGACCGGGGCGATATGTCACCGTGAAATCAAACATGGTAAAAAACAAATGCCACCGTATTTGCCTAGCATTGGTTCATTTCACATGGGACAATGCTTGGAGATTCCGATGATCCGTATACACAGTAATGGGATGCTTAGCACCTAATAGATGATGTCTCCACTCATTAAATGCCACCTTAATCGCCAGTAATTCTCTCTCCATGATCGTATAATTACGTTCGGCTGGCGTAAGTTTCCGAGAATGGAAAGCCACCGGATGTAGTCGATGGGTAGCTGGACAAATTTGCGACAGGATGGCCCCCACGGCAATTGCAGAGGCATCGGCTTCTACGATAAATGGAAGGGCCGGATTAGGGTGCTGCAAGACGGGAGCGGTGGTGAAAGCCTCCTTCAATTTGTGAAATGCAGATTGCGCTTGTTCATCCCAAAGGAAAGGGACGTTCGGACTAGTCAACCGAGTTAGTGGCGCAACTATTTCTGAAAAGGAAGCGATGAAGCGTCTGTAGAAGTTAGAAAAACCCAAAAATGATTGGAGGGCTTTTACTGAAGTCGGGACAGGCCAATCCAGTACTGCCCGGACCTTGGAGGTGCACATAAGCACTCCCTTTTGAGATATTTGAAATCCCAGGAACTCTACAGACGATGCATGGAACACACACTTCTCCAGTTTTGCAAAGAGGGAGTGCTCTCTTAGACGGAGTCGAACAGGGCGTACATGTTGTATGTGCTGAGATAAGGATTCCGAATATATCAAGATGTCGTCCAAATATATCACGACGTAACAATCCAACAAGTCCCTGAAAATATCATTAACAAAGTGTTGGAACGTCGCTGGGGCATTGCAAAGCCCGAAGGGCATTACACAATATTCATAAAGCCCGAATTTCGTCTTGAATGCGGTCTTCCATTCATCCCCCTTACGTATCCTCACCAAGTTGTATGCTCCCCGTAAGTCCAACTTGGTGAAGACGGTAGAGGAGGTCATTTTATCAAGGAGCTCCGTGATAAGTGGCAGTGGATACTGGTTTTTTATCGTGACATTATTGAGGGCACGATAATCCACACATGGGCGTAAATCCCCTTCCTTCTTAGGTACAAAGAATATCGGGGAGGCCGCTGGTGAACGGGATGGACGTATGTGTCCCAAGCGCAAAGCATTGTCCACATAGTCTCGCAGGTGTTCTTCTTCCTTTTGAGTAAGTGAGTAGATACGACCGTGTGGAATGACTGCCCCAGGTATGAGATCAATGGGGCAGTCATAGTCTCTGTGTGGAGGCAGTTTTTCTGACAAGCCTTTATCGAACACATCCGAGTACTCTCGGTATTCCAATGGAAGTACAGGGACCGGGATAGAGGATACGGCGCTGATGGAAGGAACACTAGTCACCAGGGCCAGGCAAGGAGAGAAGACTGCTGCCTCGTGAGACCCAAGGCATTTCTGTATGCAAAAAGAGGAAGAGAACCGCACGGTTTGTTCAACCCAATCGATTACAGGATTATGGGTTTGCAGCCAAGATAGACCCAGAATCATACCGAACTGGGGGGCCGTAATAAGGTCAAATGTGATAGATTCTCAATGACCTTGTAAGGTGAACATTTGTAGTGAAGTCGTTTGCTCCGTAACTTGTCCGGATATCAAACGGGAACCGTCTACAGCATGTACGTCCTCAGGTCGTATTTTGGGTAGTCCGTAATGTTCGGCCAACCTAGAATCCATATAATTCCCACTAGCCCCTGAGTCTATCATTACAGGCTTGGAAAAAGATTTGATGCCAGGGGCCTTGAAACACATAGTAAGATACACATGTGAAGACGGAAAACACTCATCCGGGCCCGGGTACATTTGACTCATCCTAAAGGCCCGGTTTACGGACGAGTCCTGGCGTTTCCCGCCGGTTTGGCGGGTCTTTTAGGACATAACCGAATATAGTGTCCTGACTGGCCACAATAGAAACATAGGTTATTCAGTACCCGTTTCTCTCGTTCAGCCTTGGACAAGGGACCCCTTACGGCCCCAATTTGCATGGGTTCGGCTTTGCCTTGAGAAACAGGAGTAGTGCCATCTGATCGGGAAGAGGTACGAATATCAGGATACCGACGTTCGCCCCGTCTTTGCCGAATCCGAGCATCAACTTGAAGAACCAGGTCGAGTAACTCGGGAAAACCAGGTGGAAGGGCGGGCACCACTGATAAGGCATCTTTTAGATCATCCGACAAACCTTTGTGGAAAACAGCCGCTTTCTTCTGTTCTGGCCACGTGGTCTCAGCCGCCAACTGGTTGAAACGAGCCAGGTAGGTCAAGAGATCCGTCTTGCCTTGATTAATAGCCAAAAATTCCAAATCTGAGGTTTGTGCTTTATATCGCATATCAAAAACGCTGTTCATGGATTGAATTAGCATATCGAAATCATAAAGAGCCGGATCATTAGCTTCCAGCAAAGGATTAGCCCATGCTGCGGCAGTGCCACCTAGATAGGAGAGAACGAAGGCCGCCTTAGTGGTAGCGTCTGGGAACGCCAAGGGACGACAAAGAAAGTGAAGGCGACATTGATTCACGAAAGTCCGATACGCCTTGGGATCCCCCAAAAAGCGTTCGGGTGGGGCCAAAGGAAAGGGCCCAGGAAGGACAACCGGAGCTGGAGCTGGGGGGGATACAGGAGGAGGTGTTGCTGCAGCGGCATCACCGAATTCCTCATCATGGGGTAATGGCTGCACGAAGCTCTGTAATACATCCATGCGTTGATGTAAGGTCACATGGGCGGATGCCATATCGGTACGCAAGGCAGAAAAAGCCTGCATGAGAGCTGCCATCGGGTCTGATGCAGCCTCCATAACCAATAGGCGTTATTGTAAGGCTCCTAAATCTGTCACAACTCAGAGGTTGTTGCAGATAATCCTTCCCCTCAAGGAACCTTGGGTCTTTATGGTGATGTGCCAAAGACTTCCCTCCCAAGAGCTCAGCCTACAGGGATCAATACGCCTGGCAGGCCGGGGGCTTGAGCGAAAAGGCCGGAGCAGAATCGTCAGAGCTGGAGGGACAAAGAACAATACAGTTGTTCAGGAAATGCAGCCAAGTTGTGCCGGAGAATAAACAGCCAACACTGCCCACAATTACCCACTCTTACCTGCTCCGTAGGAACTATATACTGCTAGTATCGAAATGCAGAAAACAAGGAGGATGAAGGGTGAAGGGAAGGTGTGCCAGTATCCTAGGAACACCACCGTGAAAGCAGCAGGGCGTTCCAAAAATTGTTCAAAGTATTCCAGTGTCAATGCAGCAGAGCGTCCCAAAATGTTCACAGCAATCCAAAGTGTAAACAGCAGAGCGTCCCAAAACAAGTTCGAAGCAATCCAAAGTGTAAACAGCAGAACGTCCCAAAAAGGTTCAAAGCAGTAGGAGTGGGCAAGGAAAGAAATGAAAAGATCAGGGAAGCGAGCGTTCACTTCACGCTAATTCCCTTACGGAAATGTTCGGGTTATCGGGTCACCAAAACTTAAGGGTTTAGAAGTGGGAGGTCGATAATGGGTAAGCCGGGTTCATATAATCCAAGGGGAACAATCGAAGGAGGCAGGCGTCGGGAGGCAGACCAGGACAAGGCAAGGACAATAACTTGATTCAAGCGCCAGGTAGACAAGGATTCAAACGGGTATCCGGGAATAGAGCTCGTAACTAACAGCAGTTTAGGAGCACTCGATCTCCGGATAGATGGGAGTTAAATGTAGTTCCCAACGAATGAAAACACAGCAACGTCATGCGTGTATGTCACATGGTTATAACAGCAAGAGTTGTGGGAGTTGTAGTTTCAAGGAGTTTTACGTGCCGGATAGCGCTCAGACAATCGCCAAGGCAGTTTCCAATTTAGCCGAGACGTGACACTGACTTACTGCTAGTCGATCGTGGCTCTAAAGCGATTTCACATTTGTACATAGCGTCATCAGCAATAAACATCCTACTAAGATCTTCACTAGAGGACTTACTAACAATGGGCTATGACCTTATTGAATCCACAAGGGAAATAAAATCACACAATCACCGGGAGTACAAAAAGACGCAGGGGCATGCCAAAGCAACTGATCGATCTGCCATACCATGCCAAAATCCTCGATCCTTTCCAAAGGAAACCAACATAACTTCCAATTCGGAATCTAAAGAAAGTTTTAATAAAGCAAAAGAAACAACGTCGACTACAAGTCATCCTGCAAACTCATCAAAATCGGTGCACAAAAACTTAAAAGTTCCTGACTTACAGGTCAAGACAAACATCTCAAAAGAAGATCTGAAAATTCAAAGAAAAGTTCCGAATGAGCATTGCTCTAAGGCAACTACATCTCCCTCAAGTTCGTCACTACTCTCAATTTGGTCATGGCTACCCAAAGCCCTAAAGATAAATCAACAGAAATAGCCACTCAAGAACAAGATCTACTGCAACACAAGTGTCATGTTGAAATCCAGTGATCAAGATCGAATAAAAATGTGCTCATGGAATACTCGTGGATTCCAACTTTAAAACCCTCTTCCGGAGCCCTACAACCTTCGACCCAGCACCGGCAATGAGCGAAGCACCTTGGATTTGCCTGGACAACATCGAAGACATCCAAGACATGATCAAAAAATTGAAACCATCGCGTCCAGATGGAATTACCAACTTCGACCTGAAATCACACCCCGAAGCTTGGTCGCCCCTTTTGAGCCAAATCTTTAGACGCTGCTCCTCCACCAAATCCATCCCTCCATCTTGGACACGCGCAAATGTAGTCCCTATTTACAAAAAAGGAAATAGGTTAGATCCAGTCAGCTACCACCCCATCGTCCTTCTGGACCCTATAGGTAAACTGTTTGGGTCCCTCCTTCTAAAACACTTCACCTCTTGGGCCACCAAAGCCCCATGCCAGGATAAATTGCAAACTGGCTTCAAAAAGAACTTGGGCACAAACGCTAACATCCTAATATTGAGCTCACTCAAAAGTAAAGTTCTGGAAGGCCGACCGCGTCTATTCATCACGTTCGTCGACCTTACCCAGGCGTTTGATAAAGTGGACCGCGCAAGATTGTGGCTGAAACTTACCCAATGGAAATGCCCACCAGATATCCTTCATCCGATCAAGGCCCTTTATACCAACACATCTATGCGGGTCCGCCTCAATCAACAAGGGGCTCTATCGGAAGAAATAACAATGGCCAGAGGTATCAAACAGGGCTGCCCTTTGGCCCCGGCCCTGTTTTGGACCTACTTAGGTGACTTCCAGGAAACAGAAAAATCGGTTCAAGCTTTCCCTCCAAAGCTAGGAGGCGACCTGATCAGTCGCCTTCTATACGCCGACAACCTAATCCTTCTGAATAACACTCTGTTAGGGAGAATTCTCTGTTTAGGCTGAATTTCCTAACCTAGTGAGTCCCCCAGCAGCTTTGCTGGATTTCTGGAGTTTGTTTTTTCCATCCTGCCAAGAGTGAGACTCTTTTCTCCCACTCTTGGACATGTATGTGTGTGTAATTCCTTTGAAATGTCAATGTGTTCGACAGGCTATGGGGTCTTTTACTCCATAGGGTCTCATATGTTTTTCTATGTGTGTTACACCGCACCCTACGTGCCGTAACACACTAGCGGACCCCCACCATAGACTCCATACCCGGGGACTGACTACTGTCTCCCCGGGCATGTAAAGTCACCATTGGCTTCACTAGACCTAAATTTACTAACAGGACTAGTACAAACCATCTTATTGTGGACGTACTAGTAGGGGTAATTCGATTACTCCTAGACCTGTTACTCGAGGGGGCACTGTCCCGTCCCCCCTCGTTGAGTTTTGGCTGGTGGCAGTGGAAACTACTTGTTATGTTCGACCCCGAGCATAACCCTATGGGATTCGTCCCATTGTTGGAGATTACTACTTTTTCTCGTTAATCTCTAACGTACCACCGATCTACTTATCGTAAATAAGTTTATCGGATGGTATTTTCTGCCAGAATTCGGTTTGTAAAATGGCGTCTGTGTTCGTCTGTGTGACTCCTAAACCAAAGGTTGAGCCCTTTGTTCCACTTTTGACGGGCCTCTGTACAGAGACCCTCCAAGGTGGTGCCATTCTGTCTGGGTTACCTCAGGGGTGTGGGAGGGGGTTTAGGCACCCTGGACCGAGTTGCCTTGCCAACTCAGGTCGCACTCTGGAGTGATTGGCCCAAGTGGTGAGCGTTCTCGCTCACCACTTAGCATGTGTTGATTGACAGCTAGGCTGAATGAATGGGGGTTTTCTGCATAAAAGCAGGGCTTTTGGGACTGGATCTTCAGAAGTCGCCACAGGACCTAAGAATCCGACGAGGGTAACGCTGAGCCGACCTGCACGACGACACCTCCGGTGGAGCCCTGCGGAACCGACTCACCACTTCCCGACGACAGAGGAGATCTCCCTGCCGGAGAGTCTCTTCCCCTGACTGGTGGGAACAACCAGTCCCTTTTGCTTTTTATTCGCCTCAGGACGCAGTGGTCGAATTGCCCGTGCAGAGCACCTCGGCAACCGGATAGCCACTACCCCTGAACTGCGACCAAAAGGTGGTGCCTTGTGATGGAGCACTCCGCGGCTGGTCTCTTCCCTGGTGGTGCACCGGACTTCATTTTCTTCGACGACGAGATCATCTCTACTCTTGGCAAAGACCCGACGTGCATCCACCACCAGGAACAACTGCCCCTGCCGGAGCTGCCCTCCACAAGGTACCGTGTCCGCCTGGCTTCCCTTTCGATCGGTTCGAGTGAGGTGTCTTAATCCTCTCCGTTCCGTCCCCTCCAAGCTTTTCTCATTCTTTGTTCTGAACTGGTTCAACCTGCCGATAACAATTTGCGATACAGACTTGAATGCATCTCCACTAGAGACTTTTTGGGACATCGCGCCTTGCCCCTCTCCGAGTGGGCCTGGCCTCTGAACTTTACGATCTATTGTAATACTTGCCTTCCTGCCTTGCATTTTATCCGCGTAGGATTGAACTGTGTTGATTTCATAACCTGCCTATATTTTTTTCTCTCCCGTCCTAACTAATATTCAAGTGTCATCTAGGTTGAGGTATACACCTCTGTCCGAAAATAAGTGGTACCAGTAGAATCTAGAGTTGTCGATATTTTGCTAGGGGGATTGATAGTTTTCTACTTCGTAGAGTAATTGTGTTTGGGATTGTTTGCCGTGATTTGCTTTAGTGTTTTTCATAGACATTTTGTTATAAATAAATACCTTAATATCTTTACACTAAGCCTCGTTGCGTGTTTGCTTGTCTTGCTGTGAAGAATTGCCCTATTTTGTATACTCCACATACTGCTCAACTTTTCTTGAGAGAAGTCTGACTGCTCAGCCACAGCTACCACGTGAATCTGTGTGGTGCAGACTGCTACCAAGTGGGTTCACCGCCAACGCCTGTAGTCCTAAATCTTTTGCAGTGGTCCCAGAGGGAACTGCACAGGTTTCCGCCTAACACTGGTGTACAGCGGTGGGATTTGTATCGAGTATACAGTTTAGAGTGCTTTTCGACACTGTAGGATAACTAACCACAAAACTTTGCACAAAAAGCAACTTTCAAAAACATGTCTACGATGGAAACTTACAGTCAAGAGTCTTTGTCAGGTGAAAATACTGAGAGTCTGCGAGCTCTCTGTAGGCAAGCGAATCTTTCTGTAAGAGGCAAGAAGTTAGAATTAATTGAGAGATTGCTGGCGAACCAAAGTCTGGGTACGGGTTCAGAGGAACCAATCTCCCCAGCGAATGTAGACGACAGTAATGGTGTTGATCTGAATCGTAATTCTGATGATAGCGATGAAGAGGCTGACGAGGACGGAGAGGCTAACAGAACGGTCTCCCCCGCTCCTCTACCTGCCTTACCAGCTGTGCCTACGGGGCCCATACCAGGTCCCACAAGTAACCCTGCTTATTTTGAACTTGAAAAAATGAAGCTCGAACTAGAATACAAACGGTTCCTGGCTCAATCTGAACGAAACCAAGAACTCGAGTTCAGACGGATGAATGCCCAGGCTGAGCAGAAGCAAGCTGAGTTAAGACTCAGAGAAATAGAACTTAATCACGAATTAGAGATGAAAAAGTTGTCTATGGAAAATGCTTCTCTCTCCTCTGGTTCCTCTAGGAGCTCCAGTCCCAAAAGACCCCGGATGCCGAAGGAATTAGTGGGTATGTATGAACCGAGATTGGATGTGTTGGATTGGCTGAAACTGTTTGAATACAATCATGGGCTCCAGGACATCACCGGGAATGCTTTGCTTCCCTGGTTGTTCTCTAGGCTCCGTCCTGTTGCGACTGATGTGGTAATGGAGTTGGGGGAGGCGGATAAGACGGATTACGAAAGTGTGAAACTAGCTTTGATAGCTAGATCCGGGAAGACCCCTTCCCAGTATCTTAAGAGGTTTAGAACCCTCAAAAAGCATGATGGTACCCCTTGGGCTACCTGGGTGAGTGAAGGGTTGAAAAACTTAGAGGGATGGATTAAGGGTTACAAAGTGAACACTTATGAGGGTATGAGAAATCTTTTTATGTTGGAGTCTATTTATGATGCCTGTTCTCCTGAGCTCAGACAGCACTTGGCTGATTCGAAGGAATTGGATTCCAGGGCGCTAGCTAAGGCTGCTGACTTGTGGGTTGCCAACAGGGCTACTCATAAGGATTCTGGGGCAACTCAGAAAAAGGATGAGGGAAAACAGCCTAAAAAAGACTCAAAAGAGAATTCGAATAACTCACATTCCAAAGAGGGCCCCAAACAAAACCAGAAGGGTAAGCCACTGGGAAAACCACAGCAGAATAGTGTGTCTTCTGGTGCCAAACCGGAATGAGGTCAGAACAAGCCATCATTCCAGAAAGCATTCGGTAAATGCTTTGTTTGTGGCTCGACTGATCACGTGAAAGGAGATCCCAGATGTAAGGGTAAACCTTCAGGGGTCCAGCTTGTCTCCTTAGCCTTCGCTCCAGAGGAGGAAGTCCAAATGGCAAGTGGAAACTTTCTACTGCTAGCTGACGAACCCATTGGAGTCTCAGCCAGCGTTTCTTTAGTATCTCTGGGGTTGTGGGAACAACAGAATGTAGATGTCTATAATTCTATCCCCGATAATACTAAAGAGTATTATAAGGACAGTGTCCAGGTGAATGGACAGGAGACTCCTGCCATTAGGGACACTGGGGCCAGCATAACTGTGGTGGATAAATCGTTTTTTCAGGCTGAGGATGTTGCTAAGGCACCCAAACGCCTTACCAAGTTAGCTGGAGGGCCTGTGCAAATGCTTCCCCAATTACCAGTTCTCATCCAGTGTAACGACATGACTGTGAAGATACCTGTCAGCATACAGAGTGAGGTACCAGGAGGCGTACTGTTGGGTAACGATTTGAAAACTCTCGGAGTTGTATCGCATACTCCCAGACCTCCTAGTAAACGGTTACAGGAGCTAACCAGACCCGCAAGAGAGAGGACAATGCGCGGTACTCTCCAGGAGATGATGAAGAAAGAAATCACTCCTGCTCCATTGGAATTGTCGGCCGCTGTCTCCAAGAAATCAGAAGCGAAGGGGAAACCTAAGACTTCTATCCCGAAACCAGCCGCCAGCATTCCAGTGCAGCCGACACGGACTTCCCAGCGGTTGTCCAAAGTCACACCCGTAACTCCACCTCCAGCCGAGGCTGAGAGGGAGGTACAACCCTGTGTGGTAGAATTAGACTCTGAGGAAGAGCTAATGGAAGGCCAGGAACTCATTGGAGATCTGGATCCTGTTGACCATCCTGAGCTGCAGTCTTTACTGGCAGAAGGTGGACCCAGCAGGGCAGACTTCAGTAAGGGACAGAGAGAATGTCCAACTCTGGAAGGTCTTCGCCACCAGGCAGAAGCTCAGGCTGAAGGGCAAGAGCCTGGGAAATACAGGTTGCACTGGGAAGATGGCCTCTTCTACAGTGAACCGACCGAGTCTGCACTTGGAGGCTACAAACGACTTGTAGTACCCCTAGAGAACAGCCCACAGTTCTTGCAGTTAGCCCACGAGATTCCTTTGGCTGGTCACTTGAGTTTCAAGAAGACTAAGGAAAGGCTCTCGCTCTACTTCTATTGGCCAAAGATGGGGGCCGAAGTAGAAAAACACTGCAAGAGCTGCCACACCTGCCAGATCTCTGGTAAGGTTGGCTCCAAGAATGTGGCACCTTTAGTGCCTCTCCCAGTCGTGGGAGTCCCATTTGAGAGAGTTGGGATTGACATTGTTGGTCCCCTTGATCCTCCAACCTCCTCAGGCAACAGGTTTATACTTGTTGCAGTAGACCATGCTACTAGGTATCCTGAGGCAATTCCTATGAGGACTGTTATGGCTCCGGCTGTGGCTAAGGCCCTCCTTGGTATTTTTACCAGGTTTGGGTTTCCTAAGGAAGTAATCTCTGACAGGGGGTCAAACTTTATGTCCCACTACATGAAAGCCATGTGGAAAACCTGCGGAGTAACTTACAAGTTCTCAACGGCTTACCACCCACAAACCAATGGGTTGGTAGAACGGTTCAACCGAACCATGAAGAGCATGATAGGTGCTTTAGAAGAACCCCTTAAGCGTAAGTGGGACCTTCTACTGCCATGCCTTCTCTTTGCTTATAGAGAAGTCCCTCACGAGGGAGTAGGTTACTCTCCCTTCGAACTACTCTATGGTCATCCCGTCAGAGGTCCATTGGCCCTGATTAAGGAGGGGTTGGAGAGTGCTCCTTCCCCCAAGCCAGTCAGAGTGACTGACTACGTGATAGGTCTCCGGAGGAGAATGTCGCACATGATGACGGAAGCAAGCGATAACTTGAAAGCTGGACAAGCATTGGTCAAGCACTGGCACGATCAAAAGGCTAACATGGTTGAGTTCGCTCAAGACCAGCTCGTTCTCGTTATGATCCCAACAAGGCAGAGGGCCTTGCAAGATAAGTGGATGGGACCCTACCGAGTAGTGGGTAAACTCGGAGAGGTTAACTATCTGGTGGACTTGGGCAATCCTAAGGAGGCTCCGGCGGTCTTTCAAACCAACCGACTTAAAGCGTATGTCTCACGACCTGATGTAGGAGCGTTGCTTCTAGCATCATCCGAGGAAGAAGAAGAGAGTGAAGCTCTTCCGGATCTCCTCAGAGGCTTACCTTTAGATGAAAAAATTGAAGGAGTGAATCTCTCCTCCAATCTGACACCCGAGCAACAAGAAGAGTGCAAATCTATGTTGAATCAGTTTGCCTCTCTGTTCTCGCTTTCACCAGGCTTGACCCCTTGGGGCCAGCACAATATACTCACTGGTGACTGTCTGCCTGTCAAGAGCAGAGGATACCACATGCCAGAAAAGGTACGAACCCACATCAAAGGTGAGGTCAGCAAGATGCTTGATCTCGGGGTAATAGAGCCCTCTACTAGTCCATGGTCTAGCCCAGTTGTGTTAGTACCAAAGGCCGGATCTAAAGAACTTAGATTCTGCGTGGATTATCGAGCTCTTAATGCAGTCACCAAGACTGATGCCCACCCTTTGCCAAGAACAGATGAGTTGGTGGATAAACTTGGCGCTGCCAAGTTCCTCAGCACATTTGACTTGACGTCAGGCTATTGGCAGACCATGCCAAGGAGAAAACTGCATTTTCTACCCCCGTTGGCTTATACCAGTTTAAGGTAATGCCTTTCGGATTGAAGAATGCACCTGCTACGTTTCAACGGATGGTAAACCAGGTTCTGAATGGGATGGAGGACTTCTGCATGGCATACTTGGATGACATCGCAGTGTTCAGCCATTCCTGGGAAGAACATGCAACCCACCTGAGAGATGTTTTGCAGGCTCTTGGATGAGACAATCTGACCATAAAGGCGAGTAAATGCCAAATTGGACAGAGTAAGGTAGTGTATCTTGGGCATGAGGTAGGCGGTGGAGAAATAAGGCCTTTGCTCAGTAAGTTTGAAGCTGTGCAAAATTGGACAACACCGACTACTCAAACCCAGGTGAGAGCCTTCCTAGGCCTCACTGGGTATTACAGGAATTTCATAGAGAACTATGGGACCATAGCTTCTCCACTGAATGTCATCTCCTCGCCCAAATGTCCTAAAAAGGTTAAATGGAACGAGGAGTGCAATCAGGCTTTTGAAAACCTGAAAAAGGCTCTTTGCCGAGCCCCAGTACTCAGAGCTCCTGATTACCGCCAACACTTCATTGTGCAGACAGATGCTTCCAATGTAGGGATAGGTGCCGTACTCAGTCAACTGGATGGGAAAGGTAGGGAGCACCCCGTTTGCTTCATCAGCCGCAAGCTGAAGGATCCTGAAACAAGGTGGGCAACAATCGAAAGAGAGTGCTTTGCTATCGTGTGGGCTCTGAAGAAGTTTAGGCCGTACTTGTATGGTTCTACTTTCGTCATTCAGACTGACCACCAACCCTTGAGATGGCTAATGCAAATGAAAGGGGAAAACCCAAAACTATTGAGATGGTCGATCTGCCTGCAAGGGTTTGATTTCACCATTGAGCACAGGTCAGGATGTCACCACCAAAATGCTGATGGTCTCTCTAGGATGTATGTCATCGACTAGAGTTATGAGATTCATCCAGGAGTGGATTAAATCCTCCTGTCCCTTAGTCTGGGGGGGGCGAATGTTAGGGAGAATTCTCTGTTTAGGCTGAATTTCCTAACCTAGTGAGTCCCCCAGCAGCTTTGCTGGATTTCTGGAGTTTGTTTTTTCCATCCTGCCAAGAGTGAGACTCTTTTCTCCCACTCTTGGACATGTATGTGTGTGTAATTCCTTTGAAATGTCAATGTGTGGATGGGCTATGGGGTCTTTTACTCCATAGGGTCTCATATGTTTTTCTATGTGTGTTACACCGCACCCTACGTGCCGTAACACACTAGCCGACCCCCACCATAGACTCCATACCCGGGGACTGACTACTGTCTCCCCGGGCATGTAAAGTCACCATTGGCTTTACTAGACCTAAATTTACTAACAGGACTAGTACAAACCATCTTATTGTGGACGTACTAGTAGGGGTAATTCGATTACTCCTAGACCTGTTACTCGAGGGGGCACTGTCCCGTCCCCCCTCGTCGAGTTTTGGCTGGTGGCAGTGGAAACTACTTGTTATGTTCGACCCCGAGCATAACCCTATGGGATTCGTCCCATTGTTGGAGATTACTACTTTTTCTCGTTAATCTCTAACGTACCACCGATCTACTTATCGTAAATAAGTTTATCGGATGGTATTTTCTGCCAGAACTCGGTTTGTAAAATGGTGTCTGTGTTCGTCTCTGTGACTCCTAAACCAAAGGTTGAGCCCTTCGTTCCACTTTTGGCGGGCCTCTGTACAGAGACCCTCCAAGGTGGTGCCATTCTGTCTGGGTTACCTCAGGAGTGTGGGAGGGGGTTTAGGCACCCTGGACCGAGTTGCCTTGCCAACTCAGGTCGCACTCTGGAGCGATTGGCCCAAGTGGTGAGCGTTCCCGCTCACCACTTAGCATGTGTTGATTGACAGCTAGGCTGAATGAATGGGGGTTTTCTGCATAAAAGCAGGGCTTTTGGGACTGGATCTTCAGAAGTCGCCACAGGACCTAAGAATCCGACGAGGGTAACGCTGAGCTGACCTGCACGACGACACCTCCGGTGGAGCCCTGCGGAACCGACTCACCACTTCCCGACGACAGAGGAGATCTCCCTGCCGGAGAGTCTCTTCCTCTGACTGGTGGGAACAACCAGTCCCCTTTGCTTTTTATTCGCCTCAGGACGCAGTGGTCGAATTGCCCGTGCAGAGCACCTCGGCAACCGGATAGCCACTACCCCTGAACCGCGACCAAAAGGTGGTGCCTTGTGACGGAGCACTCCGCGGCTGGTCTCTTCCCTGGTGGTGCACCGGACTTCATTTTCTTCGACGACGAGATCATCTCTACTCTTGGCAAAGACCCGACGTGCATCCACCACCAGGAACAACTGCCCCTGCCGGAGCTGCCCTCCACAACAAGGTACCGTGTCCGCCTGGCTTCCCTTTCGATCGGTTCGAGTGAGGTGTCTTAATCCTCTCCGTTCCGTTGGGTCGCCTCCAAGCTTTTCTCATTCTTTGTTCTGAACTGGTTCAACCTGCCGATAACAATTTGCGATACAGACTTGAATGCAACTCCACTAGAGACTTTTTGGGACATCGCGCCTTGCCCCTCTCCGAGTGGGCCTGGCCTCTGAACTTTACGATCTTTTGTAATACTTGCCTTCCTGCCTTGCATTTTATCCGCGTAGGATTGAACTGTGTTGATTTCATAACCTGCCTATCTTTTTTTCTCTCCCGTCCTAACTAATATTCGAGTGTCATCTAGGTTGAGGTATACACCTCTGTCTGAAAATAAGTGGTACCGGTAGAACCTAGAGTTGTCGATATTTTGCTAGGGGGATTGATCGTTTTCTACTTCGTAGAGTAATTGTGTTTGGGATTGTTTGCCGTGATTTGCTTTTAGTGTTTTTCATAGACGTTTTGTTATAAATAAATACCTTACTATCTTTACACTAAGCCTCGTTGCGTGTTTGCTTGTCTTGCTGTGAAGAATTGCCCTATTTTGTATACTCCACATACTGCTCAACTTTTCTTGAGAGAAGTCTGACTGCTCAGCCACAGCTACCACGTGAATCTGTGTGGTGCAGACTGCTACCAAGTGGGTTCACCGCCAACGCCTGTAGTCCTAAATCTTTTGCAGTGGTCCAAGAGGGAACTGCACAGGTTTCCGCCTAACACACTCCAATAGGCCTTCAACGCCAGCTAACTAACTTGTAACAATATTTGACGACAAATAACCTGGAAATCAACGAATCAAAAACCAAAATGATGGTTATCGGAAAGACTGTGAAAAAGAAAGATAAAATTTGCATTAAATTGGCTACGTCAACAATTGAGAGAGTCACCAACTTTAAGTACCTTGGTGTTATATTAGACAGCACGCCCAAAGAAAAAGTGATGCAAGAGGCCCTATACGCAAAAACAACTAATTTGGCAACCCAAGGGAAAGCAATTGACTTCAAATTAGGCAGATTTTCAATCATTCCCGTCCGAGACTTTTACAAAAAGAAGGTGATACCATCTTTGACCTATGGTGCGGACGCAATGCCGAATCTTCCCCCAGAATTATGGCCAAAACTTGAAGCAATTTTTTGGAGAACAACCTTGGGCCTTTCAAAAACCACACCGATAACACTAATCAGACGAGAACTGTCCCTTACGTCCCTAAAAACATCGATTGACTGTAACAGCGTCCTGCTTTACCAGAAATGTATACAGCAAGATACTCCCTACGCTTACCAATTGATAAGCGAGAAAATTCGGCTTGGATCCTGCCAAATGCTGAGAAGATGGGAAACCAAGAACTTGACCATCTTAAACTCAGTAGAATGCGACACGGAAGAGCTTATAACAAACCCAGTCAGGGTCATCAAAAAGATCAGAGAGCTGGATTGGATCAACACAAATGAGACCGCTGCCAAATATAAACTCGACAGTCATCTACCTCCTTTCCTGAAGAAACTGGATACTGCTCAACCTTACCTAAAACTTTTTCCAAATAGGTTGGCGCGAAACTATTTCTTAAAGATCTGATTGAACCTTCTAGAAACTAATGAAATTTTAGCTATTCGACAACTTTCACCATCCAACTGCTGCCGAATTTGTAACTCTCCCACTGCAAAGGAAACCATCCGTCATCTTCTCCTGAACTGTCCGGCGACACAAGCCATCCGCTTTACTTACTTGAAAGATATCTTCTCAAACTTTATTCTTCAAGACGAGGAAACCTGTTGGAACAAATTGTTGGGCGGCGACAAACAGTCATGGCAGCTCGCCACAATAAACATCATGCAACACATCTTTAATGTGATTCTCCCTTTGAAAACCCACACTATTGTTCCACCTGCATCTTTGAACTAATCCTAGTCACCTTTGTGCAGATTCGCCGAACGGACGAAGTGTCGAAGTGTTTCTGCTACCTGTGGGTTCTTTTGTTAAAAAATCTGTATAGATTACAAACAAATAAAAAAATTTTTAAAAAAAGATATTAGTCCTGATGGTACTCCCAGATCTCAGATAATGGTACTCCAAAGCCACAATTGAATGGTACTAGAAATTGTTCACTCTCATTTAACAGATGGTCACTTAGGAACAGCCAAGACACAGGCAGAAACATTAAGCTGTTTCTGTTGGCCAGGAATCTATGCCGATGTGAAACAGTTTGTTCTTACTTATGCCCAGTGCCAAAAGACCAGTTTTCAGATACCCCCTCCAGCTCCACTGCAACCTTTACCAAGCATTGATGTACCCTTTTCCCACATAGGCATGGACATACGTGTGCCCCATGAACCATTGGAATTGGGAAATGATATATAATGGCAATGATGGATTATGCAACCTGACATCCAGAAGCATTCCTATTACACAATAATACAACCCAACACATTCTCAAACACTTGATCCCTTTTTTTCACCAAGTTGGGTTTTCAAAGAAGATCTTAAAGGACCAGGGGATTATCTTCATGAGTCGGCCAATGGTGGATGTGAAAACTCTCAGAACTTCCATTTAGAAAAAACTGGGATATTGGGCAGAATATATTGGACCCCAGTTCGTATGTGTAAATTGGGATTAGTTGGTGATGATCAGTGTTGGGGTTGTGGGAAAGAACAAGGTACTTTGATACATATGTTATGGTATTGTGAAAGAGTGGTGAGTTTTTGGAGGGAGGTTATTGATAGGGTCGATCAAATTTGGGACATTGTTTATCCACGCACTCCCTTAGCGGTCATCTTATTATTGTATAGTGGTGGACGGGATGTGAGTTGGGCGATATCGTGTGGGGTAATCAAAGTTTTGTTGGTGGCGGCTAAACAGGTGTTGAGGGTCTGGAAGACACGGAAGAAGCCGATGGTGGAGGACTGGATTTTAGATGTTAGAATTGTATCCAGCCTTGAGAAAACAATGTATTGTAACAAAACAAGGAAACCCTTTATGAGGAATGTGGGGGAGCTTTATTGACCTTTATGGATGATGCTAGATTAGGTTCTGGAGTGGAGTGCATTGGTCTATTAGCATTGATATATGGGGAGGGGGTATGTGTTGTCTATGTGGTTGTTTTGTGTGGTCTTACTTGTTTGTTGTTATTTGTTTGATACATCTGGCTTTGTTTTAGGTTAGTACTAAGTTTCATATGTTGGAATACAGAGTTATGGTTTGGAATTGTGTTTTTATATGGATGGCTATGTTGTTCACCAGGCTCCGGCACGACGCGGCACTTTAGGACGACCATTTGGCGGCCTGATTACGGGGGTTGTTAACTCTCTGTGGTCGCGCAAAATTCAATGTGGAGCTGAGGACCAACTACTGGCAGTGGAAGTTGCTTACCCTATAGACCTGGGAAGCACTAAGTTTCTTCTTGTGAATCTTTACAACCCCCCTGGAGCAATTATAAGAGACTCTCTCCAAGAGGCCCTACAGAATTTATTATCTTCCTGGTCACTGGGACCCAGTAATACTGCAGTGGTGGTAGTCGGAGATTTTAATTGTCATATGATCGACGAAACTTCTATATCGCCCAACCCGCGCCTCAGTACCAGTTGTACGATGACACACAATAAGAGAGAGAAGGAAGGACTGGGGTGGATGCAATTGTTTAAATCTTGGGATATGGCAATGATCAACGGCCGCACCCTGGGAGATAGGCCGGGGAAGTATACCTGGTCTAATGGATCGTCTCGGAGCACATTGGATTATATATTCATGTGCCCCCTGATGCAGACTAGAGTGGAGGACTTGTGGGTAAAGACCAACAGCTGGAGTGACCATGCGGCAGTAATATGCTCAATCCTGACCTTAATTCCTGACACTCCGAAGTTGAACATAGGAAATATTTCAACTAATTGCGCAGGAACTAGAATAGTTTGGTCAGAGAAGAATGTTAGAGCTGCCGCAGAGGCTCTTAAGCGGGTCACAGAAGAGGGTGGGAATGACTTCCTGGCCAAGACTGCTAATGAAATAGAAGAGTGGATACTGGGATTCTCAGGTTCCCACGCAGCTATTAAAAAGGGATATCTCGTGAAAGAAGGATCCGCTCCTCGTCGATATAACGGGCAAATCCGGGACGCCAAGAGAGGACTCAGAAAAGGGATACGTAGCCTAAAATGCCTGAATCTCACAGGAGCGTTATATCTTGAAAAATTAAGATCGATTAAAAGCTGTTATAGAGCAGAGGTGAAGAATATCAAGAGATCTGAGAAGAACATTTGTCACCAGCGTCTTGTTAAAACCATCTGCTCTAAAAATTCGCGTAGCATTTGGGCAATCTTAAATGAGAATAGAACCAAGGGCAAAGGCAGCATAGTCAATCCTATCAATGAGAAAATCTGGGAACTATTCCTCCTGAAGCGCAATATGGAAGAAGATGGATCTACAAGCTGTCCCATGGGGAAGCCCCCTATTCTACAACCTTTTGATGTTTCCCCGGGAGCTATACTGAACAAAATTGATACCCTTAAGTCATCAAGAGCCCCTGGCCCCAATGGGCTTGCTAATGTGGTGATAAAAAGCAACCCGCCCTACTGGGCAGAATTGCTTTCCATATTGTTCAATAAGGTCTTTGCATCGGGGGAAATTCCTCGTACCTGGCAAACTGCTATTTTGATCCCGATATTTAAAAAGGGTAATCGCACTGATCCAAATAATTATAGACTTCTATCTATGTTGGATGTCACTGGGAAACTCTTTGCCTCACTTCTGCTTAGTGAAATGCAAAAATGGGTGAATGACAAGCAAATACTCAGTACATTCCAGTGCGGTTTTAGACGAGACTTTTCAACAACGCACAACCTCCTTGTAATGGATGTTCTGCGTACGAGGGCACTTAGCAGGGATCAGCCCCCTCTGTATGCACTATTTATTGACTTTAAGGCGGCATTTGACTCGATCCCAAGAGCAAGGCTGTGGAACAAGCTTGAAGCTTTGGGGTGCCCCTCTGGCTTGCTGTATTACCTCAGACTGTTGCACTGCGATACCTCAGTACGCCTACGTTTAAATCAGGAGGGCCAATCGACTCAAAATGTACCACAAAATAGAGGGGTTAAGCAGGGCTGTGTCACAGCGCCCCTCATTTATAACCTGTATGTTCACGACATACCGGCGACTCTAGCGGAGGTTAATAACTGTCCTCCTAAAATAGGGGACATGTTATGCGAGGTCCTGGCGTATGCAGACGACCTAGTAGTCCTTGATAATACCATCGGCGGCCTCAGGCGTTCTGCCCATGCCCTCTGGGAATATGCAAAGATTAATGGCTTGACTATTAACCTAGAGAAAACTAATGTCCTGCGATTCACTAGGAAAAGGGTGACCCGTGTGAACTTAACAGTATTTAAACACACAATTTTGTATGTTCCGTCCTATCGCTATTTAGGAGTGGAAATAGAGCCCTTAGGTGATTATGCACTATGTAAACAGGGCCGTATCAGCAGGGCCCTCCAAGTGATCTCACTTATTGCATCTTTCACTAACAAACAAGGAGGCTTTACTCTGTGGGGAACACGTCACCTCTACATACAAGTGTTTGCACCAATGGTCATCTATGGACTAGAATCTCTGCTGACGATGAACCTGGCTTGGCTCCAAGTGCTAGAGGGAAAGTTTTGGCGACGCATTTTGGGGCTCCCCCCGGGGGTACCGATGGCCTTGATAAGATTAGAACTGGGCCTGCCCTCATTGAAGGCCATGGTATTAAAAAGAAGAACTGGGTTCTATCTGAAAATGACAAGTGGAACGGCCAATCCCCTCTTAGCAGTCTTACACCAGGAATTCAGTAAAAAACATACTTCCTCCCTTCTGTATAAAGACATGGGAAAATTCCTGGACGATATAGGTTGGAAACATAAAGGGATTACGGTGACCAAGGAAATGCTAAATGCCCTGGGGAAAAAGGTGGACCTATGGGACTGGCTGGAGAACTTCGCCCACCTGGACACTCTGAAATCTTACCGTTGTGTGAACTACAGAACATTCAAGTTCATGAAACCGCAAGACTACCTTTTACTCTGTCCCACTAGAAGACTCCGCCGATTTATTATCCTGTTCCGACTAGGTCAACTACCTACCCTGGCGATTACAGGAGCCAGGGAAAACATTCCTACTGCAGAGCGAATTTGCCGCTTGTGCAAATCTCCCTTGTGTCCTGAAACAGCCAGACATGTTCTAACTCAATGCACGGCACTTAAGAACTCTATTGTCAAGTTTCTGGCTGAATTCGTGCATGATCTTAGCACCATATCTAAATTTTCATTCTGGCTATATTGTATTAATACTTCCAACATGCACCTATTTATAGCCCTCTATAACGTCTGGCAACAGATAGAACGTGGATTAGGAAATTTAGCTCACTCTATTACTAATTATCATAAAGTGGCATAGGCACTTTTGGCAACTGGTGAAAGCAGTTGAAAACATCAGTAAAGAAGGAATTTAGTCTCTTCGAGCTTCTTTTGAATTTAGATTGTGTATTCTGTATTAGACCCCATTTTAGTGATTAAGGCTCGAGGACCTGACGATTTTATTTTATCAGATGTATTTTATGTATGATTCTAGGAGTTTAACTTTTTTTGACTTTTGATATATGTGTAAAGTTTGAATTTATTTTCTTACTATATCACATTAAAGTATTATTATTATTATTGTGTTTTATTTTGTTTTCCACTGTTATGTATTTTTCAATTCAATGACCTAGGATGTTAATTCTGTTGTTTATTGTAACTTGTTGAAAATGAGAAATAAAGAGTTTAAAAAAAAAAAGAAAAAACTGGGATATCATGACACATTGGGCCCTTGTTGCCATCCAAAAAGCACCACAATCTTCAACAGGATTTTGTTAATTTATTTTTGTTTAACATTTTTTATTAGATTACCATAAAGCAAATGGTACAAGAACATGTAAACCATTTGTAAACAGTTACATGATCTTAAGTATCAGAACAAATATAGTTGATCAAAAAAAGTTGAGCAAGTTAGGATCAATGAACTTATTAAAGTTGAATAGTAAATAAGACAAAACAGGGGGGGCATAGACACAAAAATAGGACATAAGACAAAGGGTAGGGATAATATAACTGAAGGCTGATAATATTTAAGCATGAATGTTCAGGTATTGTACAAACATATTCTATTTTCTATTAAATGTATGCATACCATCAAAAGAAGCATGGCATGTTTCTATTTGATGGATGGAGGAAATAGAGTTATACCAAGTACAATGAGATAGGCTAGTTGTATTCTTCCAATTATATGGAATATTTTGAAAAGCAATAATTATGAACAGATGAAACAGAGAAGGGGAATTAATCTGAATAATAGCTGGATTAACAATAATGCCAATTATTAGGTTAGTGAGTGTTAGAGGTTCTGTTAAATGGAAGATTGATTGGAAGCGTGATAAAATCATAGACAAAAAAGCATGAACATGTTTACATTTGAAAATTATATGAACAAAGTCTACATTAGGTTCATTACATGACTAACAGTTGCTGGATAAATTGTCTACAGCTTTGATGTTACGCAAAGGTGTAAGAAAATCTGTGTGAAAAATTAAAAAATATGTTTGGGTGAGATTGGCGGTAGTGGGTGATGAATGAAACATTTTCCAAATTTTGGTTCAGTAATCCAGGGTAGGTTGTAGGTCCCAGTCAATTTCCCATTGTCTGATAGTACTAATGTTGAGTAAATTGGAAGAAGGGGGTTCATATAGGAACGTATATAGTTTGGTGGCCCTAATAAAGGGACAACTAGTCAAAAATTCAAAAAGGGTGAAGGGGATTTTTGGTGAAAGTAGGTAGGGATTTAGTAATTGACTTGAAGGGGGATGTATGTAAAGGGAGATCTGAAACAGGGATTTTGTATTACAAGCAAATCCTAGGAAAGGGGATTACTTCTGAATTGCAACAGAGTTGTTTAACAAATTCGATACCAGATGAGTACCATCTGTAAATAGTGACGAGATTATATTTGGTGGAGTTTGGCTTATTGAACCAGAGAAAATTGTCGTCTGGGTTGATTTTAGAGAAATAATTAGGGGGAGCTTATTCCAGATAATTTTAAAGAGATGTAGAGTTGGGAAAGTAGTAATATTGGGCCATGAAAAGGTCATTAATAAGTGGGAGAGGGAGAGCAGGGAAATAATGCTAGCTTCAATATTAATCCAAAGGGGAGCACTATCAAGGTGAGGTTCATGATGTTGGAAGATGATCAGTTTTTTAGGACAAAAACATTGTTTGTTTGTTTGTTTATTTGTTTGTTTATTAATTTGTTAAGCGCACCAGACTTGTAAGTAAAAGGGCGCAACGACAAGGAAATGCAAGGCTTTTATATATAATTGGAAATGAGGGAATTTGACTCCTGCCAAGGACTTGAGAAGTCTTAATTTATTGATGGCAATGCGCCATACTTTGTGATTCCATAGGAATTTAAGAAGAAGGGAATCATGTTTTTTGTAATAAGAGGTGTGAATTATGGTGGGAATCATGGATAATGAGTAGAGGATAAGGGGACTGATCATCATTTTAATAGTATTGAGGCATCCCCACCAAGATGGGAAAAGTGGTGACCATTTTGAAGTCATTTCTGTAACTCTTTCAATTAGAAGGTTAGTGTTAAGGTTGATAGTAGTGTGAGTATCTTTAGCAATTAGAAGTCCTAAATATTTAATATGAGAGGGTTGCCAAGACAAGCCAGACAAGGGGTATTGGAAAGATTACCAGCATTAGTGAGAGGCATAACTTCAGATTTATCAAAATTCATCTTGTATCCAGAAACGATGGAAAACATTTTTTATGGTAGATATTAAACATTGGATGGAGGAGGCAGGATTAGAAAGGTAGAGTAGGATGTCGTCTGCATGAGCAGATCATTTAATTTCTGTATTATTCATAAAAATACCTTTTGATGCTAGTTTTCATTCTAATATTTTGAAGAAGGGGTTCTAAAGCAAGATTGAATAGTAAGGGAGAAAGAGGACAACCTTGGTGAGTTCCTTTTTCTATTTGGAAGGAGGAGGAGAGAGAAATATTGATATGAATACGAGTGGTAGGAGAAGAGTAAAGAATTTTGACTAGATTAATAAAGTATGGAGGGAGGCCATGCCAGGATAAGGAGTGGAACATGAAAGACCAAGAGACCTGGTCAAATGCTTTCTCAGCGACGAGGGCTAAAGGGTCATGAGACTCTTGAGAATGAGAGAGTGTGTTAAATAAGAGTCTGGATTTAGATGAAGCATAACGATTTTTGATAAAAACCAGATTGATTAGGGTGTGTAAGTTTGGGAAGGTATAGTTCTAGACGTTTAGCAAGGATTTTAGCGAAATGTTTTGAATCAGAGTTAAGAAGAGAGATGGGTCTGTAGTTTTTAATTAAAGTGGCGTCTTTATCAGGCTTGGGAAACAGTACAAGAAGAGCCTCACCAAAAGAGCCAGGGCTTTGACCATTAACAGCGTAGTAAGAATATAATTCTAAAAGTTTTGGTGCAATGGAGTCAATGAAAGTTTTGTCAAAATATGTGGTGAACCCATCACAGCCAGGGACTTTATTTGGTTTGAGGTCAAGTAGGCCTTGTTTGATTTCAGTAAGGGAGATAGGTCAACCGGATTGGAGAGATTTTCCTTTTTATTATTTTCAAAGAAAGAATAGATTTCTGATTTGTTAATAGAATGATCAGAGGCATAAAGATTGTAATAAAAATCAAGAAGGGCATTGTTTATGTTGTTTAGTTTAGTTAATCTGTTGCCATCAGAGGAAATTATATGGGTAAAAAGGGGTTTTTCTTTTTCTTTTTTAGATAAGAGGCAAACATTTTACAACCTTTGTTTGATCCACAGTGGAGTTTAGTTCTAGACCTAAGTAAGGAATTAGCAGCTCTATCAGTGCAAATTTTGTTGAACCCAATACGTTTAGTCATAAGAGTTTTCATGGTAATAGGATCCGGGTTTGCACAGTAGGATTGTTCAAGTTGTTTAATTGAGCTCTAAGAGATTGTTGTGAGTGAGTAAAGCCTGCCGTTTTTTAATGGCAACAAATTGAATTATGAATCCACAAAGGGTTGCTTTGAAAGCGTCCCAGTTGTTGTTCATGGAGGTGTGCTCAGGGCGGTTATTAAAATATAATTCTTTAATGAAGGAGTTAATTTTGTCAACAACGGATTTGTCTTTGAGCAAAAACTAATTAAATCTCCATCTTGGTGAAAGTTTAGTAATGGGTATCCATTCGAGGGTGGTGGAAACACGTGTATGATGTGAAATAATAATGGCACCAATGTCAGAGTTTAAAATGCAAGAGGTTAGTGAGGAATTAACAAAAATATAGTCTAATCTGGAGAAGGATTGATGGGGAGTGGAATAGAACGTAAAATCTTTAGTGTCAGGATGACAGAAATGCCAGGAATCAATTAGATTCAGATTTTGTAATAAGTTTAGAAAACTGTTCAGAGATTTGGAATTTATAAAGTTCGAGGAGGATTTGGTCAAGGGCGAATTCAATAATTTGGTTCATGCTACCACAAAAAATAAGTTTGAAAGAGCTTTGTAATACAATGGATCAATAAAGGGGTTTGGGGGCATTGGGGCCATAAACATTAACAATGGTAGCAGGTAGGTTGTTAATGATTGCGTCTACAATGATCCATCGGCCTTCAGGGTCTTTTTCTTCTTCAACTAATGAAAAGTTCAAATGTTTATTAATTCATATAGGGACTCCACTCTCCTTATCCAAAGCATTCTAAAAGAATGTATGACTGATCCAAGGGGCTCTAATCTTGAGGTTCTCACTATCAGAACTCAAATGTGTTTCTTGGATACACACAATGTCGGGTTTTTGCTTAGCAAGTTGGGAGATAACTTTACTCCATTTTATAGGGTGAACTAGCCCATTAACATTCCATGTGACAAATTTAATAAACATTTGGAGAGATGAGAAAGATAATGGCAACAGTAGGATAAGAAGCAGAGATTAATAAAACATTCAAATACTGCCATAAGTATGAATTTAAGAATTTCAAAACATCAATGAACAACAAATTACTAAATATAGGGGTAACAATGGAGTACAAGGGGAAGAACATAAGGGAGGGAAGACGACTAAAGAGAGAAGAACATATAAGAGTGCACACGTTGGATAAAAAGGGATATAAAGAATGAGTAATGGCAGAAGGATAACGATAAGGTTAACTGGCAAGTAAGCGAGCAAGAATATCATGGGGGAATCCCAGAGTACGGAGAGGTAATAAGCACAGGCGAAGACAAGCAAGAGCAAGAAGTGATAGTAACATTTAAAGTTGAATATGAATGAACACCAGGAATAGCCATTAGAAATACAAAGAAATGGAACCAAATGTTTAAATGAGCAATAAATTTCAAGTAGGATAAGACAAACAATGAAGTATCATTTAGCTTTGGAGTAAATCAAGTTTGTAAAGTTGAGAGAGAAGGGTCAATAGATTTGATGGGAGATCTTGGTTTGTCCCTTAGATGAGTTGAAGTGGATGGAGCATCAAATGGGATTGAAAAAGTTGATCTGCTCCGTTTGGGTGCATATTTGATGTGTTGATTCTTGGTTATTTTGAAAGTCGACAAGTGAAGTGGAGGATCCGATTTGGAAGTATTGACCAGAGTGTTCGGGGAGGTTATATCCATCAGTGATGTTGGTAAACCTGAAGTAAATTCTGAAGATAATTTGGGTCCGTAAATTCTTTAGTGGGGCCATCTGGAATGGTAATAATCATCCTTGCGGGGTCCAACAAGCCATATATGATTTTGAGGAATTTCAAGAGAGGTCTCATATCTAGGGATCTCTTTTTTATGGCTTGGGTAATCCTGGAAAAGCCTGGGGAGATAAAGATTCTATTGCTCTGGAACAGGATGGGGGAATTTATTTTTCCTGGCAGTTAGTAGGATTTGACGCGCTTGCTGATGTCATAGGAAGCAATCAATGAAGGGTCTTGTCGAGGTGTTTTTGCTGGAAAAACAGGGTCTGATCCTGTGAGCATGTTGTAGTTCCAGTGGGGGTGAGAAGGTGATCCCTAGGGCAGAGTTGATCCAATTGACAAGAAAGCTGACAGGGTCATCTCCTTCCATTTTTTCAGGGATCCCGTAAAAGTGAAGATAACCCCTCTGATTCCTGTTTTCTACCTCTGTGACTTCAGTGTTCCAGTTGTGCAAATCTTACTTGCATGTTGTAGAAGCCCTCCACTCTATCCTCCACGATTCAGATTCTGTCTTCCGTTTCATCAAGTCTCCCTGAAAATGTCTTGATATCATTTTTTGAAGTCTTTGAGCTCTTCTTGTATAGATGAGGAGCAGGCGTCCAACGTGGAAATAGCTGACTGCACGTTACAGAGTTCTGAAAATACATACAGGCATTGAAAGGTGGGCTGTCAGGTGATGTCATAGTTTTAACAGTATCAGCCATGTTTAAAAGGTATATAATCTTAGCAATGAGACGGAGATGAGAGAACAACAGTGGGACTTTAAAAAAAAAGTAGAATGTGAAATTTTGTAATACCACAATCAAATGTCAGTAGCGAGCAGGTTGCATTAAGTTGAACTGAGTTGGGATGATAAAGCCAAGGGATGATGTGATTGAGAGGTCAGACAGTGCAATGAAAGCTTCACTTCAAAAGAGGCAAGCAAAGGGCACAGCCATTTATTAATTCAATGGGTTTGATGGTATGAAGATGACGGATTCCGCTATAGCTTATGTTAAGAACTAAGAATCGCCAAAATCTTGTAAAGGAATTAATAAATTATCCCAAGAACGTTGTGACAGTTGATGATCAGGCAGACATGTATTAATGTCTAAAAAATATCCATCTATGACACCCTCATATTTCATTGCAGAATGTATACAATTATGAATTCAAGTATTTAAATAATTTTCCATGTGTAAACTGGCATACTTATTGGATAAAGCTCCCATTTGCTATGAGATTGAAGATAGCAGGCTGTTCCAAGTCACAATTTTCTGAAATGCAGGACATGTAATGAATGCACATGAAGCAGAAAGTTACTAAAAAGTTATGAAGAAAGTTTCTTTTATAATTTGGCAGGTAGTGATCAAGAATCCTAATGAAACTGCTTTGTTAGGTAATTAAGGGGAATTCATTGTATAAAATTCCCTTAATGCTGAAAATGCATTTAACATAGTTATTTTGCTGCCCACGTGTTTAAAAATTGGTGGACTCCTTCTGCAAATGCTAAATAGAATTTACGTGAAGGAAATGAGTACCCTAACACAAGCGGGTCATCTGCTTGCGTATGCCGATCAGCTGACTGCACTCGTCGGCAAGGCTAATGACGTGAGGCCGCTGCTGCAGGCCTCGCTAACCATTCCAGCCGAGCAGTCTGTTCATGGTTCACAGCCAGAGTCACACGATGAAGAAAACATAGAGCCGAGGGGTACATCGAATTCATCTTCCTGGGAAGCAGTGCCATCAAAGAAATGCAGACATCCAAGACAAATGATGAAGAGATAGGCTTCAGCATGGTAAACCGGCCTGCACCATGGAAAGTTGTGACAGAGTCAACGGCAGATATGAAGAGGAGTAGTATGAAGGCACAGTTGCACATAGATTTTAGACACTATGTTCTGCTACTGATACTACTTATAAGTAGTAATTTGGAAAAAAAATATGTAGAGACGCGTGTTCATTATAATAGAAGGTCAACTCAGCTCTCGGAGCTCAGCAATTAAGCTGCCATCTCTGTTGCTGCTTGGCCACGCCCCCAGGATTTTCTCCATTTTAATTATTATGTGGTAAGAGTCACAGGATGTCCTTCACATGTTACGGTAGATTTGGGAAGAACTGGAGAAAGCCTTTCCCAAAGAGCCCCATGGTTGAAAGAACATATGGCTACTGTCAAAACAATAGTTCAAGCCTATATGGTTAAAGCTAAAAAAAAATCAAAGGACCTACCATGATAAGAAAGCTATGCTCAGGTCCTTTTCCATTGGACAAAACGTTCTTGTTCTCCTCCCATCATCTGAGAGTAAGATGTTGTCTAAACGGCACGGTCCTTATAAGGTCATACAGCAAACAGGGCCACATGATTATTGAGTCTCCCAACCCAATAGAAGAATTAAAACCCATATCTATCACATAAATCTCCTAAAGCAGTGAAGAGAGGTCCCTGTTGAGAACAGTATAGTAGTATTGACCAGTTTATTTATCAAAGAATCTTTGAAAAAAACTTTGATTCCTTACCACCTTTCCCTGAATCAGAGAGATCTGTTAGAACAATTTCCTGATTTCTTTAACTCTGAACCAGGAAGAGTTAAAGGGGTTTATCACTACATCCGTTCACCCTGAGGGAAAGTGGTACATTTGAAACCCTACCAGATACCAGCAGCTAGAAAAGGAATAGTCCTAGAGGATGTCACGGTTTATTACACGGCACAACCAAGCCAGGGAACTCCTTCCCCTGCAATGAATGTGCCGCACAATAAAACAGATTCTTTTTTAGTAGGCCTCCAACCCGTCTCGCACCCAACCTCCACAAACACCCCATGTCACAATGGGCTAGAAACCAGGCGGTGTGTATCAATAGTATATTTATCAGTTTATCATTTATGTCAAAACGAAAATCCACCGATTACAACCGCCATCAATGTTGTGGCAACACAAAATGCAATAATCTCTACAAAACAACCAGGTTAGGATATACCGCCACAGTTGCTTCCTTTTTTTAATGGCAGAACAGAAAAATAACAATTTACCACACAATGATAGCACTAGCATTAAGAACTCCCCTGCAACACTCAACCCCCAAACATCAATTGGACTTGATTCCTTTGAATGGAAGGCATGGCAGGGAGTAAGAAACCAAGGTAAAAAATTGGTTTTGGTGTGGTGAAGCATGGGAAAATCCGTTTTTGGAGCCCAATGGAAGAATGTTTTTTTTAAAAATTCTTTCTCAAAACTGCTAGGGGAAAGAGTGAGAAAACAGAGAATTTGCTTACTTATGTTTAGAAAGACAGGCCGAGCTTTTAGTGACTATTAATCAGCACATAAGGAGAACATCGATTTTTAGAATATGTATCACATGGCCAATGGAAAGGGAATGCAAATGAAAAATCCTTTTGACCACATACTAGGGAAAGAGTAACAGAAAGGGAAATCAGTTTTTGGGATGTCAAGCTTAATTTCAATGGAAAAGAAAATGCAAATGGATTTTGTTTTTACTGAGGCTGCAAATGACAGGTAGGCTCTGGGAAGGGGTTAGCTAACAACAGGGAAATCGGTTTTGGGTTAGGATAGAAAATGCCAAGGGAAAATACAGTGGCAAATAGAAATTCGTTCAGCGGGGCCCAATTTAAAAACAGGGACAAATTTGTTTCTTAGATCACCATGGGATTAGTTGTTTTGGGACAACACTTTATAACTATAACAATTAACAAAAACACTGGGACAAATATTGCTGGTTTCAAATTCCACCAATCACAATCCTGTGAAAATCAATGGGGGAATGAATTGATTTACTTACAAAAATACTAAATGGGTAATTCATAGAATTTCGCACAAAAGTGGCGTACGCGGCTGGCGCAGTGTCCCCGTGCGATACACTGCGCCAGCCGCGTGCGATAAAATCCATTTCATCGCACAGCGTATTCATGGATTCCAGCCTCCAAAACCAGCCGTGGCGCAGAGTGGCGCAGCGACCCTGCAGCAGCGCCAGTTACGCCCACAAGAACGGCCTCGCGCAAGGAAAAGCCTTCAAAATTCCCAATTCATCGCAAAGGGCTGCGCTAACCCTGGACCAGTTCACAGGGCTGCCAAACAGTAAACGCCAAGCGGGGAACGTGTATTTCAGGGGTGCGCGGGAAGTATCACACGCGATTCCATCAGGGTACGTGTATTCCAGGGGTGCGTGGGAAGTATCACACGTGATTCCATCAGGGCACGTGTATTCCAGGGGTGCGCGGGAAGTATCACACGCAATTCCATCAGGGCACGTGTATTTCAGGGGTGCGCGTGTAGTCTGACACGCGATATCAGCAGGGTACGTGTATTACGGGGTTCGCGGGAAGTTCCACACACGATTGCCATGGGTATGGGTATTTCGGGGTGCGCGGGAAGTTCCACACGCGATTTCAGCAGGGTACGTGTATTCCAAGGTGCGCGGGAAGTTCCACACGCGATTTCAGCAGGGTACGTGTATTCCAAGGTGCAAGTGAAATTCCACATGCGAATCCAGCAGCCTACGTGGATTCCGGGGGTGCTGGGCAGTCCTACACGTGAATCCGCCATGTGGGTCCTCCCAGCTGTTCAACCGACACCCTCCATGGCCCCTGCAGGCGGCCCACACCACAGGGGACTACTCTGCACATGTCCCGCAGGCAGCCCATCCACCATGCCCATGCCCCCCAGCCAACCCACATGTCACCTTGCACTACTGCCCACCAACGCATGTCTCCCAGCACCCCCACCCCCGAGCACTGTGGGGCACCTGCCAGCAGGCCCCCACACATGTCCAACTCATGTCCCCCTGCACCCCCACCCCCCAGCACTGTGGGGCACCCTCCAGCAGGCCCCCACTCATGTCTCCCAGCACCCCCACCCCCCAGCATCCAGGGGCACCCTCCACCAGGCCCCCACTCATGTCTCCCTGCACCCCCACCCCCCACCAGTCAGGGGCACCCTCGACCAGGCCCCCACTCATGTCTCCCAGCACCCCCACCCCCCTGCATCCAGGGGCACCCTCCACCAGGCCCCCACATGCCCCAGCACTGTGGGGCACCCTTCACCAGGCCCCCACTCATGTCTCCCTGCACCCGCACCCCCCAGCACTGTGGGGCACCCTCCACCAGGCCCCCACTCATGTCCCCCTGCACCCCCACCCCCTGCATCCAGGGGCACCCTCCACCAGGCCCCCACTCATGTCTCCCAGCACCCCCACCCCCCTGCACCCAGGGGCACCCTCCACCAGGCCCCCACTCATGTCCCCCTGCACCCCCACCCCCCTGCATCCAGGGGCACACTCCACCAGGCCCCCACTCATGTCTCCCAGCACCACCACCCCCCAGAACTGTGGGGCACCCTCCACCAGGCCCCCACTCATGTCCCCCTGCAACCCCACCCCCCTGCATCCAGGGGCACCCTCTACCAGGCCCCCACTCATGTCTCCCAGCACCCCCACCCCCCAGCACTGTGGGGCACCCTCCACCAGGCCCCCACTCATGTCTCCCAGCACCCCCACCCCCCTGCATCCAGTGGCACCCTCCACCAAGCCCCCACTCATGTCTCCCAGCACCCCCACCCCCCAGCATCCAGGGGCACCCTCCACCAGGCCCCCACTCATGTCTCCCTGCACCCCCACCCCCCTGCATCCAGGGGCACCCTCCACCAGGCCCCCACTCATGTCTCCCAGCACCCCCACCCCCCTGCATCCAGGGGCACCCTCCACCAGGCCCCCACTCATGTGCCCCTGCACCCCCACCCCCCTGCATCCAGTGGCACCCTCCACCAAGCCCCCACTCATGTCTCCCAGCACCCCCACCCCCAAGCATCCAGGGGCACCCTCCACCAGGCCCCCACTCATGTCTCCCTGCACCCCCACCCCCCTGCATCCAGGGGCACCCTCCACCAGGCCCCCACTCATGTCTCCCAGCACCCCCACCCCCCTGCATCCAGGGGCAACCTCCACCAGGCCCCCACTCATGTCTCCCAGCACCCCCACCCCCCACCACTGTGGGGCACCCTCCACCAGGCCCCCACTCATGTCTCCCTGCACCCCCATCCCCCACCAGTCAGGGGCACCCTCCACCAGGCCCCCACTCATGTCCCCCTGCACCCCCACCCCCCTGCATCCAGGGGCACCCTCCACCAGGACCCCACTCATGTCTCCCAGCACCCCCACCCCCCAGCACTGTGGTGCACCCTCCACCAGGCCCCCACTCATGTCTCCCTGCACCCCCACCCCCCACCAGTCTGGGCCACCCTCCACCAGGCCCCCACTCATGTCCAACTCATGTCTCCCTGCACCCCCACCCCCCAGCACTGTGGGGCACCCTCCACCAGGCCCCCACTTATGTCCCCCTGCACCCCCACCCCCCTGCATCCAGGGGCACCCTCCACCAGGCCCCCACTCATGTCTCCCAGCACTCCCACCCCCCAGGATCCAGGGGCACCCTACACCAGGCCCCCCTCATGTCTCCCTGCACCCCACCCCCCAGCACTGTGGGGCACCCACCACCAGGCCCCCACTCATGTCCCCCTGCACCCCCACCCCCCTGCATCCAGGGGCACCCTCCACCAGGCCCCCACTCATGTCTCCCTGCACCCCCACCCCCACCAGTCAGGGCCACCCTCCACCAGGCCCCCACTCATGTCCAACTCATGTCTCCCTGCACCCCCACCCCCCAGCACTGTGGGGCACCCTCCACCAGGCCCCCACTCATGTCCCCCTGCACCCCCACCCCCCTGCATCCAGGGGCACCCTCCACCAGGCCCCCACTCATGTCTCGCAGCACCCCCACCCCCCAGCACTGTGGGGCACCCTCCACCAGGCCCACACTCATGTCTCCCACCACCCCCACCCCCCAGCATCCAGGGGCACCCTCCACCAGGCCCCCACTCATGTCTCCCTGCACCCCCACCCCCCAGCACTGTGGGGCACCCTCCACCAGGCCCCCACGCATGTCCCCCTGCACCCCCACCCCCCTGCATCCAGGGAAACCCTCCACCAGGCCCCCACTCATGTCTCCCAGCACCCCCACCCCAGTGCATCCAGGGGCACCCTCCACCAGGCCCCCACTCATGTCTCCCTGCACCCCCACCCCCCACCAGTCAGGGGCACCCTCCACCAGGCCCCCACTCATGTCCCCCTGCACCCCCACCCCCCTGCATCCAGGGGCACCCTCCACCAGGCCCCACTCATGTCTCCCAGCACCCCCACCCCCCTGCATCCAGCGGCACCCTCGACCAGGCCCCCACTCATGTCTCCCTGCACCCCCACCGCCCAGCACTGTGGGGCACCCTCCACCAGGCCCACACTCATGTCTCCGTGCACCCCCACCCCCCAGCATCCAGGGGTACCCTCCACCAGGCCCCCACTCATGTCTACCTGCACCCCCACCCCCTAGCACTGTGGGGCACCCTCCACCAGGCCCCCACTCATGTCCCCCTGCATCCCACCCCCCTGCATCCAGGAGCAGCCTCCACCAGGCCCCCACTCATGTCTCCCAGCACCCCCACCCCCCTGCATCCAGGGGCACCCTCCACCAGGCCCCCACTCATGTCCCCCTGCACCCCCACCCCCCTGCATCCAGGGGCACCCCCCACCAGGCCCCCACTCATGTCTTCCAGCATCCCCACCCCCCAGCACTGTGGGGCACCCTCCACCAGGCCCCCACTCATGTCTACCTGCACCCCCACCCCCCACCAGTCAGGGGCACCCTCCACCACGCCCCCACTCATGTCTCCCAGCACCCCCACCCCCCAGCACTGTGGGGCACCCTCCACTAGGTCCCCACTCATGTCTCCCAGCACCCCCACCCCCCTGCATCCAGGGGCACCCTCCACCAGGCCCCCACTCATGTCTCCCAGCACCCCCACCCCCCAGCATCCAGGGGCACCCTCCACCAGGCCCCCACTCATGTCTCCCTGCACCCCCACCCCTCTGCATTCAGGGGCACCCTCCACCAGGCCCCCACTCATGTCTCCCAGCACCCCCACCCACCAGCACTGTGGGGCACCCTCCACCAGGCCCCCACTCATGTCCCCCTGCACCCCCAACCCCCAGCACTGTGGGGCACCCTCCACCAGGCCCCCACTCATGTCTCCCAGCACCCCCACCCGCCTGCATCCAGGGGCACCCTCCATCAGGCCCCCACTCATGTCTCCCAGCACCCCCACCCCCCAGCACTGTGGGGCACCCTCCACCAGGCCCCCACTCATGTCTCCCTGCACCCCCACCCCGCAACAGTCAGGGCCATCCTCCACCAGGCCCCCACTCATGTCCAACACATGTCTCCCTGCACCCCCACCCCCCAGCACTGTGGGGCACCCTCCACCAGGCCCACACTCATGTCTCCCAGCACCCCACCCCCCAGCATCCAGGGGCACCCTCCACCAGGCCCCCACTCATGTCTCCCTGCACCCCCACCCCCCAGCACTGTGGGGCACCCTCCACCAGGCCCCCACTCATGTCTCCCTGCACCCCCACCCCCCACCAGTCAGGGCCACCCTCCACCAGGCCCCCACTCATGTCCAACTCATGTCTTCATTCACCCCCACCGCCCAGCACTGTGGGGCACCCTCCACCAGGCCCCCACTCATGTCCCCCTGCACCCCCACCCCCCTGCATCCAGGGGCACCCTCCACCAGGCCCCCACTCATGTCTCCCGGCACCCCCACCACCCAGCACTGTGAGGCACCCTTCACCAGGCCCACACTCATGTCTCCCAGCACCCCCACCCCCCAGCATCCAGGGGCACCCTCCACCAGGCCCCCACTCATGTCTCCCTGCACCCCCACCCCCCAGCACTGTGGGGCACCCTCCACCAGGCCCCCACTCATGTCCCCCTGCACCCCCACCCCCCTGCATCCAGGGGCACTCTCCACCAGGCCCCCACTCATGTCTCCCTGCACCCCCACCCCCACCAGTCAGGGCCACCCTCCACCAGGCCCCCACTCATGTCCAACTCATGTCTCCCTGCACCCCCACCCCCCAGCACTGTGGGGCACCCTCCACCAGGCCCCCACTCATGTCCCCCTGCACCCCCACCCCCTGCATCCAGGGGCACCCTCCACCAGGCCCCCACTCATGTCCCCCAGCACCCCCACCCCCCAGCACTGTGGGGCACCCTCCACCAGGCCCACACTCATGTCTCCCAGCACCCCCACCCCCCAGCATCCAGGGGCACCCTCCACCAGGCCCCTACTCATGTCTCCCTGCACCCCCACCCCCCTGCATCCAGGGGAACCCTCCACCAGGCCCCCACTCATGTCTCCCAACACCCCCACCCCCTGCATCCAGGGGCACCCTCCACCAGGCCCCCACTCATGTCCCCCTGCATCCCCACCCCCCAGCACTGTGGGGCACCCTCCACCAGGCCCCCACTCATGTCTCCCAGCACCCCCACCCCCCAGCACTGTGGGGCACCCTCCACCAGGCCCACACTCATGTCTCCCAGCACCCCCACCCCCCAGCATCCAGGGGCACCCTCCACCAGGCCCCTACTCATGTCTCCCTGCACCCCCACCCCCCTGCATCCAGGGGAACCCTCCACCAGGCCCCCACTCATGTCTCCCAACACCCCCACCCCCTGCATCCAGGGGCACCCTCCACCAGGCCCCCACTCATGTCCCCCTGCATCCCCACCCCCCAGCACTGTGGGGCACCCTCCACCAGGCCCCCACTCATGTCTCCCAGCACCCCCACCCCCTGCATCCAGGGGCACCCTCCACCAGGCCCCCACTCATGTCCCCCTGCATCCCCACCCCCCAGCACTGTGGGGCACCCTCCACCAGGCCCCCACTCATGTCTCCCTGCACCCCCACCCCCACCAGTCAGGCCACCCTCCACCAGGCCCCCACTCATGTCTCCCAGCACCCCCACCCCCCTGCATCCAGGGGCGCCCTCCACCAGGCCCCCACTCATGTCTCCCAGCACCCCCACCCCCCACCAGTCAGGGGCACCCTCCACCAGGCCCCCACTCATGTCCCCCTGCACCCCCACCCCCCTGCATCCAGGGGCACCCTCCACCAGGCCCCCACTCATGTCTCCCAGCACCCCCACCCCCCTGCATCCAGGGGCACCCTCCACCAGACCCCCACTCATGTCTCCCTGCACCCCCACCGCCCAGCACTGTGGGGCACCCTCCACCAGGCCCACACTCATGTCTCCCTGCACCCCCACCCCCCAGCATCCAGGGGTACCCTCCACCAGGCCCCCACTCATGTCTCCCTGCACCCCCACACCCCAGCACTGAGGGGCACCCTCCACCAGGCCCCCACTCATTTACCCCTGCACCCCACCCCCCTGCATCCAGGGGCACCCTCCACCAGGCCCCCACTCATGTCTCCCAGCACCCCCACCCCCCTGCATCCAGGGGCACCCTCCACCAGGCCCCCACTCATGTCCCCCTGCACCACCACCCCCCTGCATCCAGGGGCACCCTCCACCAGGCCCCCACTCATGTCTCCCTGCACCCCCACCCCCCAGCACTGTGGTGCACCCTCCACCAGGCCCCCACACAGGTCCCCCAGCCAACATTTCATCACAATCTAGATCCCTGGCCCTTATGGTCAGCCTCCAAATGCCAAACACCCACCCGAGTATTGCATCCACCCACTTGGAAATGGCAATTACATGATAGAACCCCAATTGCAAGTTTGTAAATGAACACATGTCCCTCACATACACACAATGGGTGTCAGTGAATGTCAAAACCCATATCACGATATGCATGAAACCAATGAGATGATACTACACATTGAAGTTTGAAGAATAAATATGTATTAAAAGCAACATAAATTGAATCAAAAATAAACAAACAAAAATGGGAATTTAAAAAAACAAAAAGCAGCATGTCCGTGAAATAATGTAAAACCACAAATCATAATCCAAAGGAAAGGTGTCCAAAGTCACAGTCCACAAAAGTAAATCCAATGGAAAATTTAAATCGAAAACCATAGCTCCATGGAGAAATTATGAAAAAAAAAAATGAAAATCCAACAGTCAACTATATACAGATAAACAATCCAGGGTCCATGATCCCAACAGAAGAAATGAAACCTATCTAATAACACTACCTAATAAAAAAAACTATATACAAAAATGTGGCCCATTGTCCAAAAGGTCCAAAAAAACTGCAAAACCAAAGGAAACCTAACACTAACTACAGAACTATTTACAAGGGCAGCGGGCTAGTCCGACGGCTCACTTCGGGATGTTCCGGGCCAGGGCATCATCGAACTCCTGCTCAATGTCCCGGAGGCGTTCCTCCTCCATGGCCCCGAGGGTCCGCAGGGCCGTCGACATGTTCACCTCCAACTCCCTGCGGATTGCCTCGAGGCACTCGGCCCGCCTCAGGGCCCTCCGCATGGAGTTCTCCGCCCTGACCATCGTGAGCCGTGCCTCTTCCACCCGCTGCCGCTCCGCATCTATGGCGTGGCCCAACCACTGCCACACGGAAGACACTTCCCGTCCTGGGTCCTCCTGCCCTCCGGCCGATGCCTGCCCCTCCGATGTCGAAGGCCCCGAGCCATCATGGCTCCCACCTCATCGCTGCTGCTGCTGTGCCTCTGCCCGTGCCCTGCCTCCTGCTTCCTGAACATCCTCCACTGGCTGGGGTGCAGTCGTTGATGTGGCCACCCCTGCTGGACGTCCGACTCCCGACTGTGGCAGGGATACCTCCTCCACCAGCCTGGCCGCACCGTCAGAGGCAGCTCCACAGGGCACCCAGGTGACTAATGGGTGTGAAGATGGCACGGAGGACGACTGGCGCATAGGGGGTTCAGTTGAGGAGGGGGTCTGAGCAAGCCCCATCAAATGGAGGAATCCGGCCTGGGTGACCTGTCCCAGTAGGCCGACGCGGTCAACGAGCCATTCGATATGACGTGCAGTCTCCTCATGAAAAGACTGCAGGTCACCTCGCATGGCCCGTTGACGCAACGCCACAATAGTCAGGACAGGCTCAACCCGACCCGGATAGCCACGTCTGCAGGCAGAGGAAGGCCAGTTGTTGTGAGCTCATTACCTGCCTGAAAACGGGTCTGGACGTAAGCATCCCTGCTGGTGCAAGATGATGCAGTGACAGGATCAAGGACAGGATTGCACACAGGCACCTCCACGGCGGCCTGTGCTGCCTCCTGTCACTGGTCCTGCACTGCACCACTAGCACCAGTGGAATCCCCACCTCCAGACCCCGTCTCTGTTGCTTGCACGGCCTCCTCCTCCACCAAACCCCCCACCAACCTGGATGACTCCGTGCCATCTTCCCCCGTTGGGCCCTGTGGGGTCCCAGCTGCCCCTTCTGCTGCCGAGGAGTCCAACTCTGACCTCCGCCTCTTGGACCTCCCCCGGCAGCTGCGGCCTGGGATGCGGCACCGGACTCCTCACTCCCCGACGAGATCACAACCTTGCGTCTCCAGCTGACGGTGCGATCCCCACCGCTGTGCTCCACAGCACCTTCCCCGCCCTCTTCATCAGTTGACGCTGCAGACACGGAGAAATAAAACACAGGCATCAGGGCACTGTACAATGGACACATACACACATGACAGTTGTACATGAGTGGCATTGGCAAACCTCAGACATGGCATCACAATCGCCAACACACATGTCATTTCAACTTGCACACATGAGCCATACCACAGCCATATCGCAACTGCCAGCACCATCCATACACATACAACAGCATGAGCAGGCAAAGGTGAGCCAGACATCACATGCAACACAGGGAGTGCACTACACATGCACACACACCACCACACTTGCATGCATGTGTACACCTCTGCCAACTGTCGCAGTGTTCAGATGGGCATCCATGTCACATCTGCCAATCAGGCTTCCACATCCCGCTGTCACATGCATCCATGTTGCATCACTGTTGCACCCTTGTCAAATACACACACATGCACATGTACACAGTGCTGATACATGCAGCTGAAAACAACATCCATGTGTGACATCACGAACATGCCTACTTACATACACATTCATCCAAACATGTGTGCCCACACAACTGCATTTGGCATGCAAGCCTACACACACAAGCACCATCCATGTCTCACACATGACAGCCCTCGCATGTGGTAGCCTCACGGCCCTGTACACCCCCACCCATACTCGGCCCCATACAAACAGATGTGCAACCTGCAGACTACTGGCACATCACCACACGCACAGCTTACAATCATGATGCATGTACACTTACCGCTCGACTCCAGATGGGTCTGCCTCTCAAGGACCTGGACGTGGAGCACTGGGGATATGCGTTCCAGGACCCTCATCTGATCGTACGACAAGTGGCCCCAGCGGCCCTTAGCATCCGCTGCCTAAAAGAGGCGCCGGGCCTTGTTGAGTGTCCTGGACCTGAAGTCCTCCCAGCGCTTCTTGACATGTTGGAAGTCGCGGACTGCCACCCCCTCCGCGTTGATGGCAGTCACAATGTCCGTCCAGATCCGAGTACGTCCTTCCTTGTCGGCGCGCAACTTCCGAAGAGGGCATCATACTGCCCCAGGACTTGCTCCACCAGGACACCAACTTCTGTGGCAGTGAAACTGGTGCCCCTCTGCCTCTCTGGCCGGGGGTTGTCAGTGGTGCCAGATGTTGCAGTGCCCGACATGACAACCCCAGAGGCAGTAGTGGGTGCGCAACTGGGTCCTGGGGCTGGGCTGTGGAGCGATGGAATCCCAGTCGGGAGTCTTCGGTTCCAGCAGGGGTGGTCACAGCAACAGCACCCCTGGCTGATGTGCAGGCAGCAAATGGCAGGGCACGTGGGCAACAGGCAATCAGGCAGCAGCAGATGGCAGGTGGGAGCGTGCTCGAGGCTCTTGGGGGCAGTAATTCGGCCTTCTGGGCAGGAGCGTGGTCTTCCGTGTTCTAACGCGTGGCCAGCTTGATACGGAGTGATTTGGCACGGAAAAATCCAGCACGTCTGCGTGTAATTCGAGGAACGGGCCTTAGCGCGTAAGCGCGTCAGCACACGTACGCGAAGTCATTGGCCCAAAGGCCAACAGTGCGTATGCGCGTCTGTGACGTGCGTGCGCGGGCGTTTCCCTGTACACGGGTGCATGTTACACGTCCAATGACTGCACGTCAGAGTGTCAGCTCGTGTAATTGGAGGATGGGGCCTTAGCGCGTACACGCGGAAGTGACGCTGGACGTGTGGGCATGTTTAAAAGGTACGTGTAGAACGCCATTTCCTTGTACGTGCTTTTCGTGGAGAGCGAGTGGGTGAAATCTGTACTTCTTGTCGGTTCACACGCGATTTACTTCACGGCGTTCCAAGTTCGTACTCCCTGTTACCTCTGACAGGTTTTTCTCTTCTTGTCTTTTTCCTGGGCCTGTTTCCTCAAACAGTGTTCACTTCTCCTGTTATCCTGTCTCCTCAGACAGCGTACAATTCTTCTTTTGGCGGGGGTGTTGCCAACGCGCACACGCACATATTTTACACGCGATTTTTCCTGGCAGACGGTGAGTTGCGTACGTATTTGACATCTATGCTTGCCCCGTGTGTTGCCTACCCCTTCAGAGGTCAGTCTAGGCTGTGTGTAACACGCATACGTTCATTTTTGTGTTTCTGGGTGCCACAGCGTAGTGCAGGTTTTTTTTTCCACGCACGTGGTCTAGGAGCGGTTACATGCACATTATCTCCCTTTTTCGGGGTGCCTGTGCGTTGCGTGACCCGTCATCTTCCCCCAGGGGTCACATACAGCCTTGCTAGAGCACTAGGGTACGAATTCCATCTAGTACCCTACCCCTTTGACCTCCAATTGCCCAGGACAATAGTTTACTGCAACTCCCATACGCACAACTACATCAGTGCCCTGGTTGGAATGCGAGCACGCAGTAAGGGTGGCAAAGGTGGGCGAGCCACAAGAGGTGGCCGTGGTGGATATGGTAGAGGACGTGGCCAGGACTTGCAGGGTGCCCCTAGCCCCCCATGTGTGGGTGACCAGTCAGGGACACCCATGCCCCCCCCCTGGTTGAGGGTAACGTGGCTGACACCATCCCTGCTCAGCCCTTGTTGGACCAGCCCATTGTGGCACCAGACCTGGCACTGGGTGACTCCATGGCTGACTTCCAGGTCAGCAGGTCTAGGCCACGTGTGGCGGTGCACGTTTGTGTCACCAGCCCACGTGGATAAGGGGCAGCTATGTCATCTGCTGCCCCGAGTAGGCAGGGTGGGGAGGCTGCAGGGGCAGCTGCGGCTCCATCCACCCCAGCTCTGAGTGTCCCAGCCAGGACAGTGTCGGTCCTAGTCCATCCTGCTGACGTTCCCCCTGACTACATCACACTTCAGCTAATGCCTGCACCAAGTCCCATGGTGAGTGTTCATTCCCACACTCCTAGTCCACAGTCCACCGGGGCTCCTGCCCCTAGTGTCCAGAGCAGCGTAGGACACTCAGTATCACCGCCACCTTCCAAGCAGAAGAGGAAGAGTGCTCGTCCAGTACAGGCTGATGCCCCAGACACGGCTACACAGTCCGGCCCACCAAGGAAGCCCTGCTTCAATCGGGTCGAACTTGATGCACTTGTGGAGTATGTGTCCGCACATGACAGCGAAATGGTGATTACTGCAGGATGCAAGACCACACCTGCACAACATCAGGCACACTGGCAGACCATTGCGGAACTCATAAGTGCCCTTGGATTCGTGAGGTGCACAGCTAATGATTGCTACAAGCGCTGGAATGACCTTAAGCGCAGGGCAAAGAAAAAGCTGGCCTCAAGTCATGCCGCAACTCTAGTGACTGGAGGTGGGTCTCCGGCAGAGGACATAGAACTCACTCCACATGAGTATGTTGCTGGGACCTACGTCACGGAGGAACAGATCCAAGGCGTGGGAGACCTGCCAGATTGCGAGGCATTGTCCGGTGAGTGCACATGCATGTGTGTGTCATCCATGTGCATGGCGTGTGTGTGAGTGCTTCTGATTGAGTGCCAGGTGAGGGGGTGTGTGCCTGAGTGGTTTGGGTCACCCATGTGCTTCATCCAATACATTCTGCGCACCAGGATTTGGGTGTTTCAGTATCCCTTCTGGCAGCAGTAGACATTCAGCCCAACCTCACGCCAGTTGCCCTTGAATTGTCATCTTGCCACAACATAGTTGCATGTTATTCTGTGTTCACTCAGGCTGATTGTCTGCATTCCACCACTTTCACTAGGCATTTCTCAGTCCTATTGTCACATGTGTGACATGGCTAGGGTACATGCCATCTGTGTGATGCCATGTGTCATGTATGTGTATTGGACATGCCAATCACAGGCCAATGTGTGATGGCACTGCTAGGCAGCATGCAGCAAATTTGTTGGTCTTCCATCTTGGTGTCATCAATGTGTGCCATTTGCCTCCCCTTCATACGCAGTGACAGTGCATGCATGGGAGGGTTATAGTCATGTGGGACATGTGTCAATGAAGTACTGTTTCTGTTGCTTCTCAGCCCTAATTGTGTTCCATGTTGCTAATGCCTGTTCCCATTTCTTTTCTTTCATGTCTTTGCAGGGGATGACGCACTTGATACTGCTGGGGTTGTGGAGATGGTACAGACCCAGGAGGGGTCTCAGGCCCGACCGGGCACCAGTGAGGGACGTGGTGCGGTTGTGGGTGAGAACCCACACTTGCTGCAGGCCGTCATCTCAAGGGGTGTCTCTGGGTGCACCTCCCACGAGCTCTATTCAGGTGTCGATTTGGATGATGAGACCTTTGTTGCGTCGCAGGTAAGTGTCTCGGAGGGATTCTGTACTGTCCAACCCACCTGCACCAGGGGTAGAACCCTCAATGGGGATGTCAGTGTTGGTAGGTCAGCCTTTGGTGGTTACGGATGCAGGGTCACACTCCGCTACATCTGATCCTGTTCCTGGGCCAGCAGATCAGAGGGGGAATGCAGTCCTGCAGCCTCAGGCAGTGCCGGCAAAGCAAGGCGCAGTTCGCCTTACCCCATACAGGTGTGGTGCCCGCCGACGCGGTGGCCGTACGCCACCTGGCAATACCGCATGGGAGCAATCCATATATGGTATGGCAAACCAACAGGCAGCATCAACTGAGATGATGGCTCAGGCCATGGATAGGGTGGCCACTTCCATTGTCCCCCAAGAAAGGCTAATTGAACAACTACAGCAGGCAACAGACTCCATTAGCCAGTCACACAGGTAGGACATGTTGGCGTCCAACAGGGACAGGCGGGCGGCACAGGAGACTCTGCGGGAAGCCATTTCCATTGAGTCCCAGGGCCACAGGGAAGCCCTGAGGGTGGAACTCCGTCAGCTCAGGGCAACTATGGTTGAGCTTGAGGCTTCAGCTAACACGAGGACAGAACAGCAGCTGGAGCGGCTCACACGTACGCTCTCAGCTGAGATGCAGGCAACTAGGGCAGAGTTCCGGGCATCCCGTGAGTTGTTGCACGGGGACCTCCGCACAATTATCCTCCAGAGCCAGACCTTCCACACCCGCATGCTTGCTGCCATGGAGGACCAGACTAGGGCTTTGCGTGGGCTGCCTCCCATAGTGCCACCACCTCCTGATGCAGCTGCAGAGGGTGAGGAGAGCGACAGCAGCGATTCTCCCACAATAGGGTAGCCGTGCAGGCCATGAGCCCATGGAGGTTTTTTTTTTTCGCAAGATCCACACAGGTGGTTTTTTGTGTGCACCCTGTCCTCGGACCTCCTGGGTGGCCTCCCCCGGGCCCATTAATGGCCATTTTTTATTTATTTATGTATTTTTTTTATTTTTTATTTTTGATTTTTTGGACAGTGTGTTGCCTTGTGTGGCTCCCGTGGGCATACACTGTATTGTGGCTGGGCACATGCAGGCTTGTCCTGAATTTGGGTCAGATGCTTGGGTTTGTGTGACACATACCCCTCCTGCTTCCCGTTTCCATGGGCTTGCAAAGGGTGTGCCCAAGTGACATTGACTTACATGGTGACGTTGGACTCCCATTTGATGTGTGGGCAGTCTGTAGTCAATACTGTGTATACATTCCTAGTGCATATTGTTGTTGTATTGTACACTGCATGGTGTATTGATATGTGCCTCTGCATCCATCTCATCCTCCTAATTTGCAGGTCCATTTCTCATGTCTTCACAAGGCGGTCTACTTTGGGACTGGAGTCCATGTTGTAAGCAGTGCACCTACACTCTTGCGTGGCGCTAACACTGTATACTTGGAAGTGTTCGAAGTGCTGCCATTATCAGGTAATGAGGCTACCAATTTTTTAAGTCCGTACTGTCATGTTTATGGTAGGTTGGAGGTTGTATAAGTGATTGGTATTCTTGGTAAGTATTTGGTAATGTGTGTTGTTGGTACTGCATTACTGTGAGCATTTCATGTGTGGCCAGTTTCCATTAGGGACACTGTAGTTGGTGACACTTGGGGCATGTTGTGGGGATTAATTTGTTTGCTCTCACATTGCATGACATGCCATGGTGTGTTGTGTGGCCGTGCCGGGGAGGGGTTGGGTGACAGGCCACTGTTCTCATGTTTTATTTTGCAAGTGGGTATTCATTTTTGCTGCATGGAAGTGTGTCTTTTGATGACACTGCATTGGTGGTGTTTGTGTAGGTAGGGATGCACACATTGTGACACTTCCAGATAAACAATCTCAGGCTGCTATGGTTCTGACAGTCGACTGTCCCTTTGTTCATCATAATTGTCAGATTGAGTCATCATTGATTGTCAGATGGTATGTGCCAGGGCTGTGTGCACTCCACAGGGGTGTGCTTTCTATGTGAAGTAATTAGCCACCAGCTGCGTACGGGCTGCCTCACCCCGTGCCCTTTCCCCTCCCATGCGCAGCGGGCATGCATGTGGTTGAGGATGCGGGGGCACCACCTTGTCCACAGCCAGTTGCAACATTGTGCAGGACACATGCTGCCACTATGATCCTGCACACTACTGGGGGAGCGTATAACAGCTGCCCGCCAGAATGGTCAAGGGAGCGGAAGCGTGACTTGAGCACTCCGAATGTGCGCTCCACTATGCCCCCTGTTGCAATATGGGCTGTGTTGTATCTTACCTCGGGAGGCGTGATGGGGTTCCGAATTGGCGTCATCATGTGTGTGCTCAGAGGGTAGGCACTGTCCCCTGGGGAGGTGGTGATGGGGATCATTAGTGGGGTATTGGCATTACTCTGTATCTGTCATGCATGCGTGTGCTGTGGCATTTCTACTCACCAAGCAGCCATGCATCGCCATGCCGTCCAGCTTCCATGTCCCGGTTTAGGGTTGACATCCTGTAAATGAAGCTGTCGTGGGTGGACCCTGGATAGTTGGCATATAATGAGGGGATGATTCCCTTGGCATCACATACTACCTGGATGTTGATGGAATGCCAGTGCTTGCGGTTTCTATATATGTGCTCAGATGCCCTGGGGGACGTAGAGCCACATGGGTGCAATCAATGGCACCTAGCACTTTGGGGAATTGTGCCACCCTGTAGAAATCCTGGCTGACAGCCTGCCTTTCTGCAGGTGTTCTGGGCAGGTATATGTGCCTGCGGACTGATGGGCGTGCAGTGATGATGGCCAAAACCTGGTGTAGGCACCGTGACTGCGTGGCCTGTGACACCCCCCCCCCACTATGGCACTTGTCCGCTGAAATGATCCGGTAGCCAAGAAGAGCAGTACATTGAGGACTTTCTCCAGGGGGCTGAGTGCTTGGGAGCACAGGGTGGGTGATGTGAGGTCATCCTCCCACTCACTGACCAGGTCGAGTATTATGTGTGGTGGAAACCTGTACCTCCCATACACCTGGTCGTCTGGCATACCAAATAGGCTGGTTCTGGGTGTGAAGATTCTGGCCCTGACTATCCTTCTCCTCCTCCTGCGGTATCCCACGGCCACTGCTGCTAGGAACGGTATATTCATCCTGGCGTCTGAGCTTGTTTGTTGTTTGCGCACTCTTTTATGCTGTGCGGGACGTGCGCCTGCTTCATGCTGGCGTACGTGTTTCAGGATTGGTCCTTTTATTTTTTGGCGCATTGTAGGCGAGCGTGTAAATCTTCCCGCCCACCCCAGGAATACACGTAACACGCTCTCCCAGGCCGAGTCACGTGTAAATACTCCCGCCCACCCCTGGAATACACGTACCCCACTCTCACAGGCACAGTTGTGTGTGTAACTTCACGCGCACACACAGAAATACACGTACCCTGCAAATTTGCGTGTGAAACTTCCTGCCCACCCCGAAATACACGTACCCTGCTGGTATCGCGTGTGGAAGTTCACGCGGACCCATGAAACACGTACCCTGATGGAATCGCGTGTGAGACTGCACGCACACCCCTGGAGTACACGTACCCAGGCAAATCGCACGGCTGGGGGGTGGGGGTGCTGGGAGACATGAGTGGGGGCCTGGTGGAGGGTGGCCCTGACTGGTGGGGGGTGGGGGTGCAGGGAGACATGAGTGGGGGCCTGGTGGAGGGTGCCCCACAGTGCTGGGGGGTGGGGGTGCTGGGAGACATGAGTGGGGGCCTGGTGGAGGGTGCCTGTTAGGGAGAATTCTCTGTTTAGGCTGAATTTCCTCACCTAGTGAGTCCCCCAGCAGCTTTGCTGGATTTCTGGAGTTTGTTTTTTCCATCCTGCCAAGAGTGAGACTCTTCTTCTCCCACTCTTGGACATGAAAGTGTGTAATTCCTTTGAATGTCAATGTGTTCTATGGGCTATGGGGTCTTTTACTCCATAGGGTCTCATATGTTTTTCTATGTGTGTTACACCGCACCCTACGTGCCGTAACACTGGGGCATCCTAGCGGACCTCCATCATAGACTCCATACCCGGGGGCTGACTACTGTCTCCCTGGGCATGTAAAGTCACCATTGGCTTTACTAGACCTAAATTTACTAACAGAACTAGTACAAACCATCTTATTGTGGACGTACTAATAGGGGTAATTCGATTACTCCTGGATCTGTTATTCGAGGGGGCACTGTCCCGTCCCCCCTCGTCGAGTTTTGGCTGGTGGCATTGGAAACTACTTGTTATGTTCGACCCCGAACATAACCCTATGGGATTCGTCCCATTGTTAGAGATTGATACTTTTTCTCGTTAATCTCTAACGTACCACCGGTCTACTTATCTTAAATAAGTTTATCGGATGGTATTTTCTGCCAGAACTCGGTTTGTAAAATGGCGTCTGTGTTCATCTCTGTGACTCCTAAACCAAAGGTCGAGCTCTTTGTTCCACTTTTGGCGGGCTCTGTACAGAGACCCTCCAAAGTGGTGCCATTCTGTCTGGGTTACCACAGGGGTGTGGGAGGGGGTTTAGGCACCCTGGACGGAGTTGCCTTGCCAACTCCGGTCGCACTCTGGTGTGATTGGCCCAAATGGTGAGCCTCCCCGCTCACCACTTAGCATGTGTTGATTAACAGCTAGGCTGAATGAATGGGGGTTTTCTGCATAAAAGCAGGGCTTTTGGGACTGGATCTTCAGAAGTCGCCACAGGACCTAAGAATCCGACGAGGGTAAAGCTGAGCCGACCTGCAACGACGACACCTCCGGTGGAGCCCTGCTGAATCGACTCACCACTTCCCGACGACAGAGGAGATCTCCCTGCCGGAGAGTCTCTTCCCCTGACTGGTGGGAACAACCAGTCCCCTTTGCTTTTTCTTCACCTCAGGATGCAGTGGTCGAATTGCCCGTGCAGAGCACCTCGGCAACCGGATAGCCACTACCCCTGTACCGTGACCAAAAGGTGGTGCCTTGTGACGGAGCACTCCGCGGCTGGTCTCTTCCCTGGTGGTGCACCGGACTTCACTTTTCTTCGACGACAAGATCATCTCTACTCTTGGCAAAGACCCGACGTGCATCCACCACCAGGAACAACTGCCCCCGCCGGAGCTGTCTCTCCACAAACAAGGTACCGTGTCCGCCTGGCTTCCCTTTCGATCGGTTCGAGTGAGGTGTCTTAATCCTCTCCTTTCCGTTGGGTCGCCTCCAAGCTTTCTCACGTATTGTTCTGAACTAGTTCAATCTGCCGATAACAATTTGCTACAAAGACTCGAACGCATTTCCACTAGAGACTTTTTGGGACATATCGCCTTGCCTCTCTCCGAGTGGGCCTGGCCTCTGAACTTTATGATCTATTGTGGTTCTTGCCTTCTTGCCTTGCATTTTCCCCGTGAAGTATTGAACTGTGTTGATTTCGTAACCTGCTTATTTTTCTCTCCCGTCCTAACTAATATTAGAGTGCCATCTAGGTTGAGGCATACACCTCTGTCTGCAAATAAGTGGTGCCGGTAGAACCTAGACATGTCGAAATATTGTTAGGGGGATTGATCGTTTCTTCTTCGTAGAGTAATTGTATTTGACTTGTTTGCTGTGATAGTGCCATAGTGTTTTTGATAGATGTTTCGTTATAAATAAATACCTTAATATCTTTACGCTAAGCCTCATTGCGTGTTTGCTTGTCTTACTGTGAAGAATTGCCCTATCTTGTATACTCCACATACTGCTTAACTCTTCTTGAGGGAAGTCTGACTGCTCAGCCACAGCTACCAAGTGAATCTGTGTGGTACAGACTGCTACCAAGTGGGTTTACTGCCAAACACCTGTAGTCCTAAATCTTTTGCAGTGGTCCCAGAGGGAACTGCACAGGTTTCCGCCTAACAGTGCCCCTGGATGCTGGGGGGTGGGGGTGCAGGGGGACGTGAGTGGGGGCCTGGTGGAGGGTGCCCCACAGTGCTGGGGGGTGGGGGTGCTGAGAGACATGAGTGGGGGCCTGGTGGAGGGTGCCCCTGGATGCAGGGGGGTGGGTGTGCTGGGAGACATGAGTGGGGGCCTGGTGGAGGGTGCCCCTGACTGGTGGGGGGTGGGGATGCAGGGAGACATGAGTGGGGGCCTGGTGGAGGGTGCCCCACAGTGCAGGGGGGTGGAGGTGCAGGGGGACATGAGTGGGGGCCTGGTGGAGGTTGCCCCACAGTGCTGGGGGGTGGGGGTGCTGGGAGACATGAGTGTGGCCCTGGTTGAGGGTGCCCCTGACTGGTGGTGGTGGGGATGCAGGGAGACATGAGTGGGGGCCTGGTGGAGGGTGCCCATGGATGCAGGGGGGTGGGGGTGCTGGGAGACATGAGTGGGGGCCTGGTGGAGCGTGCCCCTGGATGCTGGGGGGTGGGGGTGCAGGGGAACATGAGTGGGGGCCTGGTGGAGGGTGCCCCACAGTGCCGGGGGGTGGGGATGCTGGGAGACATGAGTGGGGGCCTGGTGGAGGGTGCCCCTGGATGCAGGGGGGTGGGGGTGCTGGGAGTGGGGGCCTGGTGGAGGGTGCCCCACAGTGCTGGGGGTTGGGGGTGCTGGGAGACATGAGTAGGGGCCTGGTGGAGGGTGCCCCTTTATGCAGGGGGGTGGGGGTGCTGGGAGACATGGGTGGGGGCCTGGTGGAGGGTGCCCCTGACTGGTGGGGGGTGGGGATGCAGGGAGACATGAGTGGGGGCCTGGTGGAGGGTGCCCCTGGATGCAGGGGGGTGGGGGTGCAGGGAGACATGAGTGGGGGCCTGGTGGAGTGTGCCCCACAGTGCTGGGGGGTGGGGGTGCTGGGAGACATGAGTGGGGGCCTGGTGGAGGGTGCCCCTGGATGCTGGGGGGTGGGGGTGCAGGGGGACATGAGTGGGGGCCTGGTGGAGGGTGCCCCACAGTGCTGGGGTGTGGGGGTGCTGAGAGACATGAGTGGGGGCCTGGTGGAGGGTGCCCCTGACTGGTGGGGGGTGGGGATGCCGGGATACATGAGTGGGGGCCTGGTGGAGGGTGCCCCACAGTGCTGGGGGTTGGGGATGCAGGGGGACATGAGTGGGGGCATGGTGGAGGTTGCCCCACAGTGCTGGGGGGTGGGGGTGCTGGGAGACATGAGTGGGGGCCTGGTGGAGGGTGCCCCTGACTGGTGCGGGTGGGGATGCAGGGAGACATGAGTGGGGGCCTGGTGGAGGGTGCCCCTGGATGCAGGGGGGGTGGGGGTGCTGGGAGACATGAGTGGGGGCCTGGTGGAGGGTGCCCCACAGTGCTGGGGAGGATGCAGGGAGACATGAGTGGGGGCCTGGTGGAGGGTGCCACTGGATGCAGGGGGGTGGGGGCGCAGGGAGACATGAGTGGGGGCCTGGTGGAGGGTGCCCCACAGTGCTGGGGGGTGGGGGTGCTGGGAGACATGAGTGGGGGCCTGGTGGAGGGTGCCCCTGGATGCAGGGGGGTGGGGGTGCTGGGAGACATGAGTGGGGCCTGGTGGAGGGTGCCCCTGGATGCAGGGGGGGGGTGCAGGGGGACATGAGTGGGGGCCTGGTGGAGGGTGCCCCACAGTGCTGGGGGGTGGGGGTGGAGGGGGACATGAGTGGGGGCCTGGTGGAGGGTGCCCCTGGATGCAGGGGGGTGGGGGTGCTGGGAGACATGAGTGGGGGCCTGGTGGAGGGTGCCCCACAGTGGTGGGGGGGTGGGGGTGCAGGGGGACATGAGTGGGGGCCTGGTGGAGGGTGCCCCACAGTGCTGGGGGCTGGGGGTGCTGGGAGACATGAGTGGGGGCCTGGTGGAGGCTGCCCCACAGTGCTGGGGGGTGGGGGTGCTGGGAGACATGAGTGGGGGCCTGGTGGAGGGTGCCCCTGGATGCAGGGGGGTGGGGGTGCTGGGAGATATGAGTGGGGGCTGGGTGGAGGGTGCCCCTGGATGCTGGGGGGTGGGGGTGCTGGGAGACATGAGTGGGGGCCTGGTGGAGGGTGCCCCTGGATGCAGGGGGGTGGGGGTGCAGGGGGACATGAGTGGGGGCCTGGTGGAGGGTGCCCCTGACTGTTGGTGGGTGGGGGTGCAGGGAGACATGAGTGGGGGCCTGGTGGAGGCTGCCCCACAGTGCTGGGGGTGGGGGTGCTGGGAGACATGAGTGGGGGCCTGGTGGAGGGTGCCCCTGGATGCAGGGGGGTGGGGGTGCCGGGAGACATGAGTGGGGGCCTGGTGGAGGGTGCCCCTGGATGCAGGGGGGTGGGGGTGCAGGGGGACATGAGTGGGGGCCTGGTGGAGGGTACCCCACAGTGCTGGGGGGTGGGGGTACAGGGAGACATGAGTGGGGGCCTGGTGGAGGGTGGCCCTGACTGGTGGGGGTGGGTGTGCAGGGAGACATGAGTGGGAGCCTTTTGGAGGGTGCCCCACAGTGCTGGGGGGTGGGGGTGCTGGGAGACAAGAGTGGGGGCCTGGTGGAGGGTGCCCCTGGATGCTGGGGGGTGGGGGTGCAGGGGAACATGAGTGGGGGCCTGGTGGAGGGTGCCCCACAGTGCTGGGGGGTGGGGATGCTGGGAGACATGAGTGGGGGCCTGGTGGAGGGTGCCCCTGGATGCAGGGGGGTGGGGGTGCTGGGAGTGGGGGCCTGGTGGAGGGTGCCCCACAGTGCTGGGGGTTGGGGGTGCTGGGAGACATGTGTAGGGGCCTGGTGGAGGGTGCCCCTTTATGCAGGGGGGTGGGGGTGCTGGGAGACATGGGTGGGGGCCTGGTGGAGGGTGCCCCTTACTGGTGGGGGGTGGGGATGCAGGGAGACATGAGTGGGGGCCTGGTGGAGGGTGCCCCTGGATGCAGGGGGGTGGGGGTGCAGGGAGACATGAGTGGGGGCCTGGTGGAGTGTGCCCCACAGTGCTGGGGGGTGGGGGTGCTGGGAGACATGAGTGGGGGCCTGGTGGAGGGTGCCCCTGGATGCTGGGGGGTGGGGGTGCAGGGGGACATGAGTGGGGGCCTGGTGGAGGGTGCCCCACAGTGCTGGGGTGTGGGGGTGCTGAGAGACATGAGTGGGGGCCTGGTGGAGGGTGCCCCTGACTGGTGGCGGGTGGGGATGCCGGGATACATGAGTGGGGGCCTGGTGGAGGGTGCCCCACAGTGCTGGGGGATGGGGATGCAGGGGGACATGAGTGGGGGCATGGTGGAGGTTGCCCCACAGTGCTGGGGGGTGGGGGTGCTGGGAGACATGAGTGGGGGCCTGGTGGAGGGTGCCCCTGACTGGTGCGGGTGGGGATGCAGGGAGACATGAGTGGGGGCCTGGTGGAGGGTGCCCCTGGATGCAGGGGGGTGGGGGTGCTGGGAGACATGAGTGGGGGCCTGGTGGAGGGTGCCCCACAGTGCTGGGGGGTGAGGATGCAGGGAGACATGAGTGGGGGCCTGGTGGAGGGTGCCACTGGATGCAGGGGGGTGGGGGCGCAGGGAGACATCAGTGGGGGCCTGGTGGAGGGTGCCCCTGGATGCTGGGGAGTGGGGGTGCTGGGAGACGTGAATGGGGGCCTGGTGGAGGGTGCCCCTGGATGCAGGGGCGTGGGGGTGCTGGGAGACATGAGTGGGGGCCTGGTGGAGGGTGCCCCTGGATGCAGGGGGGTGGGGGTGCAGGGAAACATGAGTGGGGGCCTGGTGGAGGGTGCCCCTGGATGCAGGGGGGTGGGGGTGCTGGGAGACATGAGTGGGGGCCTGGTGGAGGGTGCCCCACAGTGCTGGGGGGTGGGGATGCAGGGAGACATGAGTGGGAGCCCGGTGGAGGGTGCCCCTGACTGGTGGGGGGTGGGGATGCTGGGAGACATGAGTGGGGGCCTGGTGGAGGGTGCCCCTGGATGCAGCGGGGTGGGGGTGCAGGGAGACATGAGTGGGGGCCTGGTGGAGGGTGCCCCTGAATGCTGGGGGGCGGGGGTTCTGGGAGACATGAGTGGGGGCCTGGTGGAGGGTTCCCCTGGATGCAGGGGGGTGGGGGTGCTGGGAGACATGAGTGGGGGCCTGGTGGAGGGTGCCCCTGGATGCAGGGGGGTGGGGGTGCTGGAAGACATGAGTGGGGGCCTGGTGGAGGGTGCCCCTGGATGCAGGGGGGTGGGGTGCTGGGAGACATGAGTGGGGGCCTGGTGGAGGGTGCCCCACAGTGCTGGGGGGTGGGGGTGCAGGGAGACATGAGTGCGGGCCTGGTGGAGGGTGCCCCTGGATGCAGGGGGGTGGGGGTGCTGGGAGACATGAGTGGGAGCCTGGTGGAGGGTGCCCCTGGATGCAGGGGGGTGGGGGTGCAGGGGGACATGAGTGGGGGCCTGGTGGAGGGTGCCCCTGGATGCAGGGGGGTGGGGGTGTTGGGAGACATGAGTGGGGGCCTGGTGGAGGGTGCCCCTGACTGGTGGGGGGTGGGGATGCAGGGAGACATGAGTGGGGGCCTGGTGGAGGGTGCACCACAGTGTTGGGGGGTGGGGGTGCAGGGAGACATGAGTGGGGGCCTGGTGGAGGTTGCCCCACAGTGCTGGGGGGCGGGGGTGAGACATGAGTGGGGGCCTGGTTGAGGGTGCCCCTGGATGCAGGGGGGTGGGGGTGCTGGGAGACATGAGTGGGGGCCTGGTGGAGGGTGCCCCTGGATGCAGGGGTGTGGGGGTGCTGGGAGACATGAGTGGGGGCCTGGTGGAGGGTGGCCCACAGGGCTGGGGGGTGGGGGTGCAGGGAGACATGAGTGGGGGCCTGGTGAAGGGTGCCCCACAGTGCTGGGGCATGGGGGTGCAGGGGGACATGAGTGGGGGCCTGGTGGAGGGTGCTCCACAGTGCTGGGGTGTGTGGGTGCTGGGAGACATGAGTGGGGGCCTGGTGGAGGGTGCCCCTGACTGGTGGGGGGTGGGGGTGCTGGGAGACATGCTTTGGTGGGCAGTAGTGCAAGGTGACATGTGGGTTGGCTGGGGGGCATGGCCATGGTGGATGGGCTGCCTGCGGGACATGTGCAGGGGTGCAGGTTAGTCCCCTGTGGTGTGGGCCGCCTGCAGGGGCCGTGGAGGGTGTAGAGGGAACAGCTGGGAGGACCCACACAGCCAATTCACGTGTGGGACTCCCTGGCACCCCCGAAATACACGTAGGCTGCTGGATTCACGTGTGGAATTTGCCGTGCACCCGGAGTACACGTACCCTGCTGAAATTGCGTGTGGAAATTCACGCGCACACCGAAATACATGTACCCTGCTAATTTGCGTGTGAAACTTCTCCCGCACACCGAAATACACGTACCCTGCTAATTCGCGTGTGAAACTTCCCATGCACCCCGAAATACACGGACCCAGGTCAATCGCGTGTGGAACTTCCCGCGAACCCCGTAATACACGTACACTGCTAATTCGCGTGGGAAACTTCACGCGCACCCCGGAATACATGTGCCCAGGCTAATCGCGTGTGGAACTTCCCGCGAACCCCGTAATACACGCACACGCTATTTTTCACACACCGGGTGTCTGTGTTTGTCGGTACCCCTTTGCACCTCATTTGTCCTAGAGGGCCACTGTATGGACCATTCATCAAAGCTGTATATGGGTGCTTTTTGTTAGCGCACATTTTGGCGCACATTTATTTCAGGCGCAGGGACGCTACCGCCTGCTTTCTTGTGGCGTACTTGTTTGGCCCTGTGTGCGTCTTTCACCGTGCGCTGGTTTGCCCTATTCGATTCCATGAATACGGGTTGTAGGCGAGCGTGTGGGCATTCCGTGCACTTGCCTCCTGTACTTCCCCCGTGACGCCCATATTTTCACGCGTTGTTCCCCATTCCGAGTGTTACGCCCCGTGTTCCGCCTACTTTTGGATTGTGCGCCGCGCTATGTGCGATTTCGCAGTGGCCATGGCGCACGCCGTTGGATGACCTGTGCGCCGGCGTGCGCCGCGCACTTTTTCAGCGCACATTCAATGTTTTTCTCGCACACGGACTTCCATGAATCGATGTGCGCTGGTTTCCCTGCGATTTTCGCAGTTGCACTGCGATTTTTGCACTTTTACTGCAAATCGCACGTTTTGGCATCTCTGCGTGGGAATATTTGGCGCACATTAATTGCATGAATCGACCAATAAGTATTTACACAGACAAATGAGGGGTTTTTCCATGAGGATTTGCTAATATACACAGGCAGACAAGAGATTCTTCTATTGGGAGATGACTGAAATGCATTTGCAAATTTGCAATTTGGGTTTTCAATGGGGATTTTTCAATGGAGAAATATTGGATGCAATGCTACAAGAATGAAGGGTTTATGCAATTTAAGGCTGGGGTTATTGCTACTTACATAGCACGCCTCTGTTTAAGGTTTAGGAAAGCCAGCTGCATCTCAGTTTACTCTGAAAAGAGAGGGCAGGGCTCGGGTCACTCCACTCGCAAAGATGACGGCTGTCAGATGGTAAGTTTCAGCAGCCTTCTCTCGGTTCTCCTTTTTCTGTCTCCCTGGTTTTTGTGTCTGTGCCTTGGTCCTAGTGCAGTCCCCCTTATATAGCAGAAATTACATCACCCATTATACAATCTAGGGGAAGTACCCGGCAATAATCCCTGCCGCTGGGATTGGATAGTTACCCCCTCTCTCTCCGCCCCCAGTCTGGATTGGTTTAGGGGTTTTGAGCAACATCTGTCGTTTCCCATTTGTCATCATCCTTTGTTCTCCTTTCAACTTTTTGGCAATAACTAGTTATGTATCACAACTTATAATTGTACTAGCAACTGCCATACTAAACATATTTTCTGTTTTAGCTGATCATGGGGAATTAGATAAGCTGACCACCAAATCCATATGATGTAGCATGGCATTTGTCACATTTTTGTCATTTCTTTAAAACGCACAACATTTATGAATATTTCATTAATCAAGCATATCCCTAATTTCATTTTGCACCTTTTCACCAACTCTCACATTTGTACCATGTACAGGTCAGCCAGAAACCTAGTCTAACTGGCCATTACAGTTCCCAGAGTAACAGGTGATGCATATCCACAAAACCACCTGAAAATTGCATACAAAATGGTATAAAAATGAACTCGATCCACAGTATTGTTTCTGCGCAAAATGCCTAAAATGAAAATAGTCTTTTAAATTAATTGTGAGTGTTCCTGTTCAGCAAATCGGAGGGCTGCTTCATCCTGCACCGCCATCTGTCCCCATGGGCCAGCCTGTGACCAGAGGTTTTTATGAGTCTCTTTGAAGTTAGTGTGTGCTCTTTGAAGTTGGTGCAACAAGGATTCACCATTATCACACAAAGAGGTAGGGACACAACTAATATCTTACACACCAGTAGCGCGCCTCACATTAGGTATGACCTAAAAAACCAACAAAAAGTGTGTGCAGGATTCTAATCCAGGGGGGAAGACAAATTGACACTTGTTCTCTCTAACACTTTCTTTTTTTTTTAAAACTTTTATTTTTAACGGCACAAGGTTACATGGTGCAGGCATCAAGGGCACGAGTCCAGCACGTGTAAAAGACGTAACAATACAATACATTTAACATGGTACATTGGTCACAGCAATACAAGGCAGTGGTCGCATGAGATATATACAAATGAGTGTGCACATAGTAGGGGTAATTACAGAGGGGTGGGAGACAAGCCAGAGCTGGAGGCACTTGTACTTCTATTGTTAAGGTATGTGTTGAATTCCGCCCAGATGTTACGGGGGCGAGATGTAACAGGGAGCATGGATATGAATTCCTCCTCGCAATTGCGTGACCAGGTAAGCATATGGAGCCATTTCCGGTGAGCCGGAGGGGAGGGATTTTTCCAATTCTGAAGGACGCATTTCTTGGCAACCATACATGCAATATTCAGAAATCTAGCTGAACATCTAGTGTCATCGGTCGTCCAGGCGCCAAACAGGACAGCCAGAGGATCTGGGTCAATAACAACTCCAATGATAGCAGAGAGAGTTTCTAGGATACCCTCCCAGAAACCAAGCAGTTTGTTACAAGACCAGAACATGTGTAGGTGATCGGCCTCTGTCGCCCCGCAGCGGGGGCAGGGGCGTGTCGCAGTGTGAACGAACCTAGAGGTTCTGTACGGAGTATAATAAAGTCTATTTAGGAGTTTGTACTGCATGGCACGAAAACGGAAGTTGAGGGAGACTCGTTGGGTGTGCAGGCACATGTTCTCCCAGGCCCCATCTGATATTTCCAGGCCCAGGTCGTCGGCCCAGTCATCGCGTGCCTTGAGGGTGGGAGTAGGGGAAGCAGCCTGAAATATCTTGTAGAGTGAGGAGACCATGCCGCGGGCGCCCCCTGAGTTGGCAATGTATGCGATGGCTGGGTTGTCTGGGGGCTCGTCCGGGAATGTGGGCCATTTGGACCTAAACGCGGCCCGCAGTCTATAATATTGTAGGGTTTCCAAAGCGGTCCCGGTGTGACCCGGTTTCCAAGATCGGGGGTCAATAAAGCTGCCTTCAGGGTAGAAGTCCGTCAGTGCATGGTATCCCAGCTCCCCCCAGTGTCGGGCCAGCGCTGCGTCGTGTGTGGGTTCCAGGCCAGGAAAGGCCCACACGGGAAGCCACTTGTAGTACGGGAAGGCTCCAGGCGTCTGGGAAAGCATGCGAGACCAGGCCAGGAGAGTTGTGTAGAGAGGGTCAATAGGAGAGTCGGGTATGTATTGGTAATGCAGTAGCGCGGACATTAGGTCGATGCCGGTGGTCGCCAATCTCTCCAGTTTGACATGGGGACGCGTTGGTGCACCAGGATACCAGTGGGTGGCATGTTGGGCCTGAGCTGCGTGCCAGTAAAGTGATATATTCGGGGCTGTGAGTCCCCCTAGTTTGTATGGAAGTGTCATGTCCGTCCACTTTTTGCGTACTGCGCCCGCGTGCCAAAGGAACTGAGCAAACAGTGTGTGCAGTCTGGCAAAGTAGTTATTCCCAGGCCACACGGGTACGTTGCTAAATGTGTAGAGGAGTTTGGGGAGCAGAATCATTTTAATGAGGGAGAGCCGTCCAGCAATGGAGAGCGGGAGGGCACGCCACCTGAGGATTTTAGTTTCGGCCATGCGTGTTACCGCAGAGTAATTGTCAGCGAGAAGGGAGGACTTGGCCAAGGATATGTGCACGCCCAAATATCTAAAACCATTCGGTGACCAACGGAGGGGGTATTCAGAGGCAGGTTGCTGGGTGGCCTTAGTGAGCGGGAAGATCTCCGATTTAGAATAATTGATAGTGAAGCCGGAGTGAGTGCCTATGCGAGTAATGTCCCTTAGTATTGAGTCAAGGTGTGTTGCAGGGTCTCTGATGTATAAGAGAACATTGTCCGCATATAGGGATATAATTTCGGGGCTGTCTTTCAGTCTTATACCCTTGCGGGCGTGGTGAGCACGGACATAGTCTGCCATTGGTTCAATTGCTAAAGCGAACAGTATTGGAGAGAAGGGGCATCCCTGTCGGGTACCTCTGAACAGTGTGAAAAGATCAGAAGTTAGTGTATTGATCCTAACCCGTGCCACAGGAGAAGTGTAAAGCAATTTTATAAACTTAATCATGTTCGGGCCAATACCCATATTCTCAAGAACCAGCCAAGTGTATCTCCAGGAGACCATATCGAAGGCCTTCTGGGCGTCCAGTGTGACCGCCACTGCTTGTGCCTCTTGATCAATGCGGGACATTACGTTAAACAGTCTCCTGATGTTGTGGGAGGTGGACCTACCCGGTACAAAGCCGGCCTGGTCATCATGGACCAGATATGTCATAATGGGCAGAAATCGGTTCGCTATAATTTTTGCAAAGATCTTTGTGTCGAGGTTCATTAGGGAGAGGGGTCTATAGGACCCACATTCGTCGTCGGGCTTGTCGGGCTTATCGGGCTTGAGCAGCACCGTAATGACTGCCTCGCGCATAGAGAGGGGAAGAATAGAGACTCGGAGCGATTCATCCCAGACCTCGAGTAGCTTGGGGGCGAGTATAGCGACGTGTTCTTGATAGAAATCGGCAGTCAGACCGTCGGGCCCCGGGGCTTTGCCTTTGGGTAGGTCAGAGATGGCTGTTACTATCTCGTCAAGCGTGACTGGAGAGTCCAGTTCGTCACGGGTAGCGGAGGAGATCTCAGTGGTGGGGATCGAGTCAAGGAGTTCCCGCATGTGCTGTTCAGTGTGCTCAGCAGGCTGGGAGTAGAGAGATCTGTAGAACTCGGTAAATGTGTTCAGGATTTGTAGGTCAGCCCATTGGGTATTACCTTGTTCATCTTTAAGTGAGGTGATTTGCGTTCGGCCAGATTCCCATTTAGTTAGTGTCGCTAACGTTCTCCCGGGCCTCTCCCCCTCACCATATTTCCTGGCCGCTTGAGGGCGACCAAGGAAATGTATCTCGCTGACGGCGAGTTTGTTGAAAGCTTGGAGTTCCTCAGAGATCTGGGCAAGAGTGGCGGGGTCGGCACCAGAGGCGCCTTGCAGTTCCAGTTGTTTCAGTTTGCTTTCTGAACGGCTCAGCGCTGTTCTGATTGATTTCAGCACCCCAGCTTCCCGGGAGATAGACATTCCCCTGATGTACACCTTAAAGGCGTCCCACCTCACGGCGGCAGAGGTATCTCGGAGAGTATTCAGTTCGAAGAAAGACAGAATATCGTCGAGTATTTCAGCCTTAAATACCACATCTCGCAGGGCGTCGGATTTAAAACGCCAGGTGCTGAACGTCGGGACGGGTACTCCTAGTCTGGCTGTGAGTGTGATCGGGGCATGATCAGAAAGCGTGCGGGGTAAGATCTGGGAGCCCAACACCCTTCCCATGACACCTTTCGAGACAAGAAACAAGTCTATCCTAGAAGAGCTCCCATGCACTGATGAGTAGTAAGTGTAGTCTCTAAGATGTGGGTGTAGCGACCTCCAGGCATCGCAAATGTCGAGGGTCTTAATGTGAGAGTGCAACCTGCGTGCGGCACTGGACAGAGGCCGTGGGTTGGATCCAGTCCTATCCAGGGCTGCATCAAGAATAAGATTCAAATCTCCCCCCCAAATGACCAGAGTTCCCACGTATCCCAGCAGTATAGTGGCGATCTTGTCAAAAAAATCAGGAGAATCGATATTGGGGCAATAGGTGTTGACGAGTAGATATTCTTTGTTGGCCAAAGTGCAATGTAGTATGACATAGCGTCCTTCAGGGTCAGTGTAGTTTTTATGCAGTGTGAACTTGATGGATTTATGGATCATGGTTAGAACCCCCCTGGATTGAGTGGAGTAGGAGGTAAAAAATCTAGTAGGTCCCCATGCCGGGGCCATTGTTCTGGGGATGTGGCCATTGGAGTGTGTCTCCTGCAGGAACAGTATCTTGCAGTTATGTCTGTTGGCATATGCCATGATTTTGCGCGCCTTAGTGTGATTGCTTACCCCTCGGACATTCCATGACATTAAGACGGTTGCCATACCTGTGCCAGGTATCTCATTATGTAACACGTGTTCTCAATGAACGTCTCGGACCCAACAATAGTGTGCGCCCCAAGGTTGGGGGCAAAATTTACGAACGTGGCCCATTAGTGCCGGCCACATGCAACCTCGTGTGCCTTTTGTAGATAACACCCAGTTTCCCCCCCCCACCCTCACCACCAACCCATGATCAGCAGTGTGCATCCCACCCATCTCCAACAGTGCACAGTCGGACCGACCCCAACATGATCCAGCCTGTGCAAGAGCCCAACAGGGGCGAACCAAAAACAAAGAAATAGGAAGCAGTGCAATCGCAATGGGGTGCGCTATTGCCGTGTGTTAGCACGCTTGGGACACTAAGGCGTCCGTGAGAAAATAAACAGTGTTTGCGGTTTAGTGATGCATGTCACAGCCATTACCTGTGGCCGTGCCGGCCTGGATGTGAAATGGGGAGATATTGCATTTGATGAAGACAGGAATCAGCATGATCACTATGAATGGACCAACAACATGCAAAATAGAAAGTGCGTATCTGAGGGCTAAGGAACTGTGAGTACAGCCCGGAGGGCATGAAAAGTAGGAATACAACAGCAGGGTGGTAGTGTGGGCGGTCCATGGATGATGAAGCCCTCAGACCGCTCGAGTAGGCGGCGATCCGGGAGAGCAAGTTTCAAATTAAGTTCAGTCATTTTCCATATCATCTCCGGCAGGTGGATGCAGAGGGATGTGTGCCTCTATGAATTTCACCGCTTCTGAGGGCACCGTGAAGAAATAAAGTTTGTTGTTAAATGTGAACTTTAGACGGGCCGGGAACAGGATGGCGTATGGAATGCTTCTCTCCCTGAGCAGGTTCTTGACCCCGAGAAATTGGCGACGCTCCTGCTGTACTGCAATCGAGAAGTCGGGAAGATTCGGATCACCTGCGAGTCCAATCTGAGTTCACCCTTCTCCCGCGCAAGGCGGAGGATTTGGTCCCGATCTCTAAAACTCAGAATTTTGGCGATGATGGGCCGCGGGAAGTCTCCTGGTTTGGGACGTGGGGCTAACGCCCTGTGGGCCCTTTCGATTGTGAAGAAGGGGGACAATTCCGGATTGCCCAATAGGTCTTTCAGGAGGTTCTCGACTGCGGATTCAAGTCGGCCCTTCAGTGCATTTTCCGGGACTCCAATGATGCGTATGTTATTCCTCCGTGATCTAGATTCGAGGTCGTCGCATTTAGCGCGCACTAGTTTCATGTCCGTGACAAGGGTGGACACCGTGCTTTGCAGTGTGTTAATATTGTCCTCGTTGGAGCTGATCCTGTTTTCGGTTTCGGTGATACGCGACCCTTGTTGGTCCAGTTTGGTTCGTAGAGATGCCACATTTGCATTAATGTCATCTAGCTTCTCGTGAAAAGCTGCGAAGTTTCTGGCCATGGATTCCATAACGACCGTCAGGTCTGCGGGGGGGGCCTCTGCAGGGAGCGGTGCTTCGATTTGATCGCATGATGTATGGGCCGAGTCGGGTCTCGGGGTGGCCTTAGCAAACTTGTCCATGGCGCTAGATTTACCGGTGTTCCTGGACCTGTTGGACATCGTGGCGTGTTCCAGGGAGTCAGACTCGTGTGGTTATCGTGAGACGGGGCAATGCACCGGCAGGGCTTGGAGGACCTTAAAACCGAGTGCCGGAGGTAGTGGGCGAGAGGTTCGTCCTGACGGAGCCCCGCACGGCTCTCAGGGCGGCAGACAGATTGACCCAAGGGGTTGTGGAGAAATGCCGCACATACAGGGCCCACCAGCTCCTCACCTCAGGCTCAGTTCGCAATCGTTAGTTGGTTCAGGCCAGGAGCGTCTTCAGCGGAGTCTTCAGCGGAGCCTTCCGCGGCGCCGCGCCGGGTCGGCCCACGCGTAGCAGCGTAGGCCGCACAGGCGGCCCCCGTGCTCCGGCCCCGGCCCCAGTCACAAGGCAGGTGGGCGCGGTGGCGATAGATAGGGAGGCGGCCCGCCGGGTCGCCAGCTGCGACGGAAGGAAGTCTGCGACACCGTCCGCGGCGTCGACCGGCAGCGCACGGGCCTGGTTCGAAGCACTGCGAACACAGGGTCAGAAGGTCCGATTCAGGGCCAGATTTCACAGGCGGGTGGCCCCGAGTGTCAGCTATGCGTGGGCCGAGTCCGGAGACGGGGCAGAGTAGCAAACCGCAGATGGAAGCAGATGTAAAGCGGCAGCACACGGAGCTGAAAGGCTAGGCAGCCATCTTGTCGGCTGCTCAACAGCGCCCCCCTCTCTAACACTTTCTGCGTAAGATGGTAAATCACTGTGAAGCAAATTGCTAAGCAGTAATCATCAATCACATTTGGAGTATTCAACCAAATCTAGGACAACTCGAAATTATAGAAAAAATAATCAATTTATTAATGAACATCACCTAAAATTTAAAAAAACATAGACAGTGGGTAATAATATACACAATGTATGCTCTGTGGAATTGACAAATGATAACAAAGAAAAATGGTAACAGGCAAAATAGAATGCAACAGGGAAAACAAAAACAAAACTAAGTTTTGTGGCTTGGCACCATACTAAGTCAGGCCTATTAATTAGCAACAATGACTGCATTTGTTAACCAAAACTGTGTTAAAAAAAACTCAATAGTTCATTGACAACCACTTCACTCCATTCCCATTCAACCCAACATGTTTCATTCCTCACGCAACACACGCACACTAAAATCTGGTGAAATTCTTCAGGGTGCTACTTTGCCTGTAATCACATCACACTCCAAAATATCTATCATAAACAGACGGCCTATACTGGTCTTCGGTAGTCATCAATTAGAGCATCCACACTCTGGTCTGTTAGTTCCCACTTTTGGTGGATGTAATCACTCAGTTGGTTCGAGAGACAACGTGTTCCCACCTGGAAAAGAGATAGGACAGACTCCGATAGTAATTGCTAATGATTAACACGTGGACCCGGTAGCCGTCGACTTGTGGATTAGTTGATTCTACACTGTGGGAAGTGAAACAGTGGAGGCTGTCATAAATGGTAAAGTCGACCTGCGCTCAATATACACACATACAGCAGTGAACAGTTTGTTTCAAGAAAAATCTGCTTGTTCACTTGTGACTGTGTGAAGATGGGCAATTAACCCATTAGAAGCAGCAACAAGGATTCAGTCCAGTCCTGTTAATTACAAGAACCAGCACTCGGCATACGGGTCCTGCGTGAGTTCGTGATGAGTGCCCCAGACAGGGAATGGCCCTGTAAATAAATTACAAGCATGCATAAACTGGGGGATGGAAGCCGCCATCAGTCAGGGTGTTTGTAAGGCATGTGGGAAGATGGGCAAGAGAAGACAAACGCTGGGCCAACTCAATAAAAGATGCTAGGGCAGGGAGGGTCAGCAAGCTTACCGTTTAACTAGTTAATCATCATCTTCCCGGGTGAGTCACTGTTAGTAGATCACAAATCTAATCCTGTTGTTCACAATGGCTTCAGGCTCGTATTGCTCTCTCGTACCAAAAATGGGCTGTGGTCAGTCTGAACTGGGCCCTTTAAAGCCAGTCACGTTTGGCATGGTAATTAGTAGCCAGGTAACCAGTGGGTGGAACAGAGATGGTCTAACTTTGAGGTGTCTTATGGTTACTATAGTCACATCTGGTGAATGGTAATTACCTGAGTCCACTCTGTGATTACTTCAAGGTGAGTAAAAAATGGAAACACACTGCTAACCTACTCGACACCAGGTATCAAGGTTTAATATGATATTGAAAGTATATACAGTGCTTAATTATTGGACAGCCGAACAGGGTGTAGCTTAGGCACGTTAGTTGTGCCTACTGATGACTGAAGTCACCAGTGGTGGACCTGTAGGCATCCGTGACGTATTAGCTGCTATTAGCTGCAGTCCAGTCTTAATGGTTAAACAAGAGACATATATAAGCATGGAGTATCAAGGGTCCTACTTGTGCTTAATCAAAGTTTCACATAATAATTGTCATCACCTGTTGTTCACAAAGTATTTAATCGACTGTAATGGAAATCACAGGTTTTTAGAGGGTATGGTAACTCTGCCCGATGTATGATGTTGAAAAAATACCATTGGGAATGGGAAAGTAACACACGCTGTCATATTAGTTCAAACAACAAAGGCCAACATCAATGGTATCAATTTAAATGGAAAGTAAGATTGCTAAAAGATCATGGTGCACCCTCTCACAACAACGAAGGCCAACATCAATGGTATCAGTTTAAATGGAAAGTAAAATTGCTAAAAGATCATGGTGCACCCTCTCACAAGAACGTAATAAGAAGACTGCCTGCGCACTTGATCGGGTGTGATACTGCGACATTGAGTGAGGCATTGAATGTGTACCTAGAATCATGATCCATACTATTGGTTGAGACTAATTGGTGGGCTTCAGATAGATCAGACTGTCCAGTCCAGTTTTTCATTGAACCCTTTGATCGATGTTTTGGCCAAGTATATTAATCTTTGTTCTCTGTTCAGCAAAGTTTTCTTATCTTTGTGGCTCTCATCCGTGGGGTTCAGTTTCCAAATTACTGTCCACCGTAGGTCTTCAACTGTATGGACATGCTCCATCCAATGATCTACTAGTTTTGCATTAGTAGATTTATTGCGAATGCAGCTTTTGTGCTCGCCAATACGGATTTTTATCTTTATTTTTGTTTTACCTATATATAATAGGTTACACGGACGCCAAATAACATACACAACCATGTTGGAGTTGCAGTTTGAGAAGTGGTTTTGTTTCCACTTAGTACTCAGACCCAGATCTGTTTCTGTGCTCTTAGTGGTCGAGTTGCAGCAAGTGCATTGTCCACATGGGAAATGACCCTTGAGTTTTGATAGGCCCCATTTTTCAGGGAGCATACTCTGTTTAGCCGGTCTTAAACTGACGTTGCTTCTAGATATCAGTTCTTTAATGTTCACGCTTCTTTTGAACACTACGATTGGTTTGGCCAATGGTTTATCCTCATGGGATAAAATATTCCAATTTTTCAACATGATCTTCTTAATTGGATTGGACAACTGGCTAAGCGTATTAACAGAGACCAGTTTGTCTTCTTCACCTCTTTGCGGGCATGCTTTGTATTCGAGCAGGGCTTCACTGTTATTACTAGCACGTTTCGCGGCTGCTGATGTAAGACGTTTTGGATAGCCTCTCTCATGTAGTTGTATGTTCAACCAATTGAAGAAATCGTCCAATTGGTTAGAGTCTCCCTGCCATACAACAAAGATATTGTCAATATACCTTTTCCAGGAGAAGATGTGTGTCTTAAAGGGATTCAGATCAGTCAGAACTTTGTTGACTTCAAACTGTTCCATGTACAGATTGGCGACACTGGGGGCTAGAGTTGCCCCCATTGCAGTACCCTGAATTTGCCTATGAAATCCGCTGTTGAAATTGAAATAGCTTTCAGTTAACAACATCTCCGCACACCACAACACAAAAATACATGGGAGTGGTAGAGTGGGGATATTTGTGTAACAATCGTTCTTCAAGCATTGCTAATGAAGCTCTTTGTGAAATGCTTGTGTACAAGGCCACCACATCTAAGCTGACTAGAATTTCAGTATTAGGATCAAAATTCAGTCCCTCTACCTCGTTAATAATCTGGATAGTATCTTGCACATAAGAGTTCATTTTACATACTAATGAGTGTGAAAAGAAATCGACAAACCGCGAGAGTGGCTCTAGGACCGGGTAGACCCCTGAGACGATGGGTTTCCCGGGGGGTCGTTCCAGGCACTTATGAATTTTAGGCAACTTGTACAATTGTGGAATCTGCAGATTGTCTGTGCACAGAAAGTCAGCTTCTTTGAGAGAGATACAACCGCGCTGTTTTGCTTTTGAGAGTTTATCTTGGATAAATTCCTGTAGTCTTATCTTTGGATTCACACCTTTAAGTCATGCTCCAGCCAAGGATGGCTTTCTTTTGAAGTCCCTGCTTTCCTAGTCTGCAGGTCTGGAGGATACTGAATGTTTATGCTTTTAGCAGCACCACATTTTGTTGTGGGGTTATTAGATGAGAAATGTGACATCCAGTTGGAAGTCAGGCTTTCCTTTGTGAAGTGTTTCCCTCAGCCAGAAGAGGTTTTTCCTGAAGACTAAGTGTCTCTTTAAATGTCACTGGAGTTTTGTGGGTGAAACATAATATACATTGCTTTGGTCAACCCACATATCATGTTTCGCTTTCCAGACATTTTTCTGTGAGCACTGATATTTTTTTCCATTGTGTTTTTTTCTAAAGCCATTTGTATTTGCAAACATATGTGCAGGTAGTTTTTGCTTTTGATGTTGAAAAATCCTGTTTTCCATGTTACAGGATTCTTTGATTCCTTCCTCTTTTGTACATCAAACCCCTGCTTGTCCAGTGATAATGATAGGTAGGCCTCTTTCTACAGGGCTCTTTAACTTTACATGAAACAAAAGCAAAAGCCAGGCCGTTTTTTGTGGCAGTGTTTGAATGCCTGCCCTTCATGTGAAAATAAAAGAAAAAGCCAAGCCATTTTTGTTGCAATGTTTAAATGCTTGCCATTCATATGAAAGGCAAAGCAAAAGCCAGTCCGATTTTGTTGCAGGGTTTAAATGCCTGCATTCATATGCATTCATGTGAAAGGGACTTCTGTTTGGGGCTTTTAAAAGCACCCCACATGCCCCCCGTTCTTCCATGACTATTTTTTGGCGACGAGCAGGGCAGAGTGGGGTTTTCTTGGGCGTAATTTTCCTTCATCACGGAGTGGGCACTCCAGTGTCCCCTTCCGTCTCTCGGTTGGGGGGGTATGGCACTGCACCCCCTTTCTTCCTTCCCTTTCAGTTCCCTCCTCCGCTCTCAACTCCAGGCTGGAATTTTGAGGAGGTTAGTTCTCTAATCGAAGATAAAAAAAGAAAGTTTCTGTGCTTTTTGGGCACATTTTTCCCAGAAGATTTACAAAGAATTTACAACGACAATCACCTACAGTTATACATGAATTTCTTTCATAAATCATTTTTATTTTTTCATTTTGTATGCATCTGTACAATAACACCAATTAAATAACTCCCTGTTATATTACATGAACGCGGTAGCGTCCATGTAGTTATGGTTAAGTTGGTGTTTCCATAGGAAGAGCATTTTCTGGGTGGCTTATAACGTCGCTCCCTCTGGACGAATCCTCACCAAACTTTGCAAAAAAAAGTATATGGCCCACTCTGAATTTTTCTGCAAAGTTTGGTGAGGATTCGTCCAGGGGGAAAAAGTTATAAGGGGGGTCCCAAAACTTGTGTTTTTTCCTATAGACATAATGGGAAAAAACTTTGCGCACGGCCACAGGCCAAACCGCTGGACGGATTTACACCAAATTTGGGGCAGGATCGGGGGCTTGGTCCCGAAAGCGTGCTTTTGCATAGTTGGTGTAAATCCGTCCAGTAGTTTTTTATAAAATGACCAAAATGTAAGGCAAAAAAAGTAGTGATATCTGTGTTCGCTTCGCGGACAGACTTCCCTGTTCACTCCGCAGACAGCACCCCGATTGGCCCATGGCCTTGCGTCATGTCCGCGGACATGCGACGTGTTCGCTGATTGGACGGCGAGGGGCATGGAGCGCGTCAGATTTTCTGTGGCGCCCGCCATCTTGTATTCGCCGTCGACCGCGTACAGCGCGGTGAAACGTGGATAAAAAATTGTATTTAGTGCCCTGTGTTGGTGTGTAAGAGTGTTTGGGGAGGGTGGGGGAGTATGAGATAGGTTTAATGTTTTGTTTTTTTATGTGATAGACATTTTTGTTGCGTTCGATTTGTCCGCGGAGAACACGGCTGTTCTGACATTTTGTAAATAAACTAAATGGTGGGTTGTTTAGAGGACGGAGTATGTGTCATTTTTGTTCGCAAGGAAGGTAAAAATGAGCTATGAACACTCGTAGTGTACTTAATTGTTCGTAAATACACAAACTGGGGGTGTCCTCAGGACGCTGTCCGTATTGTAATCTGTCTAGTTGAATGTGTTCTAAGAACACTCGCGGTGTCCCGAAATGGTTGCAATTACACAAAATGGGGGTGTTCTGAGAACGTTGTTTGTATTGTTCGTTGTCAGGGTGAAAGTGTTTTAAGACCACTCCTTTTGTCCGCTAATAGTACAATTTCCTATGGGCATCAACCGACTTTTTGTCCACTAAAGAAACGATAAATCCGGCTGTTGTGCGCCGACATTATGTGATAATCCTATGACTGGCACTATTGACCTGGCTGACTTGCTTTTGCGACACTAAATCATATCTCCCGCCCCTAAGCCTGATATTATCAAAGCATTCATATTCCCCGCCTCTCTCTGTGACGTTACAGGGTGCGTCATCAAACGCGCCCAGTCCTCTGCAGTCCTAAGTTACTTTACACAGAACCCGGAAGACAACACATATTATGTCACAACACAGCGCGCCACAATTCGGATTATGAAACAGTGATTTAAAAGCAAACAGCAAGATTGTAAATTTTGTAAAGTACATTTATTTAACATCAAATGTTTAGAGAATATTCAGCAATTTGCATTTGTCTTTGTTGTCGATCCGCAAAAGTTCATGTTGAGGCACGCGATGTTCCTTTGCGGTACAGAGGGTGTTAGATCAGCTTACAACTCGGAATATGAAACTGTGGTTTAAAAGTAAACAGCAGGATTGTACATTTGGTAAAGTACATTTATTTCACATGAAATGTTTAGTGTATATTCAGCAATTTGCTATTGTCTCTGCTGTCGATCAGCAAAAGTTTATCTTGAGCCACGCGTTGTTCCTTTGCGGTAGATAGGCTGTTGGTTTATGATAAAAGCAGTAAATGGTCGCTCTGATAATCGGAAGGTTGTCCAACAACGAGCCATTAGACCACCCTATTCGTTGGTATGTTGTTTGTAGCCGCTAGTACTGCGTAAGGGCATATTGGTCCTTGGCGATTGTCCCATAAAATGGTGAGGGTCATGAAGTTGCATATTTGGACCTGCACCTGGCAGTTGAAGACCCCATCCGCTGGAGTCTGTAAATCGTGACATAGGCAAAATGGGGCCACATACCTGTTTTAAAAAACATAAATTAGTCTCACCAGCCGATCTTCATTAAAAATCATCATTTTATTTATTAGGGCATGAAACTATTTGCTATCGAAGATAGTGCAACGGAGTATGTTAATAATAAAATAATAATATTTTACCATTCATATAGCGCTAAGAACCGTGAGGTATCTAAGCGGTGCTTATTATTAACCACAGTGTGTTGTGCTAATTTATCGACCACGGAAGGATGAAAGGCTGAGTTTGGCCTTGCCGGGATTCAAACTTGCGTTAGCAAGCTGTGCACGGATGTCAAAGCGAGCGTTGTACTCGCTGTGCCACTTGACAGGCTACAGTGAAGTGGCACAGCGAGTAGAGCGCTTTACCGCCTATAGACCAGTTAAATTATTTCTGTTAACCCACCCTGTGTCGTCTGCCTTTTTCAGAGCCCTCTAAACGACAGGGGATCAATTCGGCGGTGATAGTGCGCGGTAGAAAACATTATGCCACTTTCAACAAACAAGTTTAACTTGAGCGGTCTTTAATGCTACGCTATTGTAATTATATTTGGTATAAAATAATCTAAAGGGTTACTTACAGTACAACTGCAATTTCCATTGTCTACGAGTAGTGCAGTCCCAAAATACGACTCCGCGTGTGCGAACGATCTTTCTTATAGTGATATAATATATAAAAGTGGTTTCATTTCAGAAATTTCATCCTTATCTTCTCTTACGTTTTAGCAACACTCCTTCAAGAGAAGTCTTTCATCACAATCTCTGTCTGTCAAGGTCAAAACACAATACAACCTTATAGTCCGCTTCGTGAGCCTCTCAGGGGCCCGAGAAAAAAATGGAAGCAGCTGACCTTCACTGTGAACGAGCATAAATTCTTACTTTGCAACATTCTGTGTAAAGCCATCTGTGAGAAGTTGGTTGTTGCACGCCATGTTTGCGTGATATTAAAAAAAGTTTGTTTAAGGAACGTTATGGTTCTAAGTACAGCCGAAAGACCCCTGAAAATCGCAAGTTATGTTAAGCTATGAAAAATAACTCGCGCCACCACCGTGCACTGCTAAGATAAACACCCAGGACATCAAAGATGACATCGCAAATGTCATTGATGAAATCACTGATGACATCACATGTGTATGTACTTTTCATGGAATTTGTGTACTAGGGATTTTTATTATAATGTTGCGAAAAAAGTGTCTATCTAGTATACTGAGCTACTAATGGAGAAACATAGCCTTGTGTGCAGAGTACAAGATGAAAGTATAATATTTGTAATGTTAATATGTTGAATAATGAAATGATAATTGTCCTGAAATGTTAGAAAATTCACAAAATGGGGGTGTTCTGAGGACGTTATTCGTATTGTGTGATTGCTTAGCTGTATGCAATGAGGGAATGGCACAGAGAGTAAAGTGGACGCCGTCCGCGGACACCGCGGCTGTTCGTGGACAGGGTGTGCTACATCCGGGTTTTTCCAGGAAATCCAACATGGAAAGAAGACTGTACGGATCAGCCAATCAGATGTCGAGGTTGTGGATTTGTGTTGAAAGATGGCAGAAGTAGAGAAAGTCAGGGTGTTGGTGCTTGGAGATATGTTTGTGTATGGTTTACAACAGTACGCTCAATGCAGGCATGTTGCAAAGAACTTTGATGTGAAAGGAGTGGAGGTGGTGTGGAGCACTGTGCCTGATTGCAATGTACATGGAATTGTACAAGTTTGTGAGGAAATGGCCACGATGAACAGTCCGCATGTGGTCGTTTTGCACTATGGTGCTTTCCATTTGGGCAACGTCAGTGCCCCTACTTTGTTGGCTGATTTGGAACGCTTGGTTCAAGCCGTAATGAAGATCCTTCCAAATGCGAAAGTAATTTTTTCTGGATTACTACCTCGGGCAATATGGACAATAGTTCAGTTTTTTGTCCTCAGCAAAACATTGTTAGGTGTGTCATCAACCGAGGCATGTGTGCCTTCATGCTTAGAGCTGATATGTTCTTCTGTAATAATGAGAATATTGATGCCAGTAATGCTGTTAATTTTAAAGACGATGGCATTTCTTTATCTTTTATGGAAAATGCCTTTCTATTTTGGAATGTAAGGGTTGCTTTGGAGAAGGTTATGTGAAGATTTTAGGAGTAAAGTAAGAAAAAAAACAAGAAAAAAAATACAAAATAACAGGTGTCTTTCAAGCATCTGTAAAAAAAACAAAAAAAACAGCTCTTTTCAGAGCCAACTTCAAAGGGGAAATGGGGCACACTATTTAAATTTACATTCACCACGCTCAGATTTTCGATATGTCAGCGGACATGGCGGTAGTCCGCAGACATGAAAATCACTACGAGGGGGTTAGTATGTTCTGTTTTACATGTATATGAAGTCAGGGATATTATGGTTAAGTTGTGCTACTAAAAACCTATGAAATTCAGTGAAAAAACTTTGTTAAAGGGACGTTATGGTTAAGTTGCGCTACTAAAAACCTATGAAATTCAGTAAAAAAACTTTGTTAAAGGGACGTTATGGTTAAGTTGCACTACTAAAAACCTATGAAATTCAGTGAAAAAACTTTGTTAAAGGGACGTTATGGTTCAAAGTAAAACCGAAAAACCCCTGAATTTCGGCAGTTATGGTAACATAAGCAACCATAACTCGCGCCACCGTGCACTGCTAACACTAACACCCAGGTCATCAAAGATGACATCACAAATGTCCCCAGGCAGGAGTACATGAGGTGGCCCCCCATCCAATTAGGGGGTGGGGGAGGGCCATCAGGAATAAGTGTGCAGGCCCCCCAAAGGATGGGGGCCTGCAGGTTAGGATTCCCACGGGTGTCCTCTTTTGTGAAATGCTTGGGGTTCCCTGTTTTCCTTGCTGGCTTCGACACCCTAGGCCCAAATCTGTAGGTTGCCCACATGAACAAAATGGGCTGCGCCGAAAGGCTTTGGGTTACCAGTGGGTTACCCTTTTCCTTTTATGCCCCCGGTAGGTGCACCCACACATGTGAGGTACCGTTTTCATCGGGACACATGTGGGGACGCAGGAAGGTAGGCCATGTGGTGTTGGCGGTGTGTTTCTGTGGGTGGCTAGAGCGAAATGTCTGAGAATTGTCTTCATTTCCAGCCAATTTCAGAGACCTTTCCCTGTGTCCACTCACCGAAACACGTTGCCAACAACAGATGTCATACCTTCTTGTGTTCCCACAGGTGTCCCGACAAAAACGGTACCTCACATGTGTGGGTGCACCTACAGGGGGCGCAAAAGGAAAAGGGTAAGCCGCTGGTAACCCCAAGCCTTTCACCACAGCACATTTTGTTCATACGGGCAACCTACAGATGTGGGCCTAGGGTGTCGAAGCCAGCAAGGAAAACAGGGAACCCCATGCATCTCTGAAAAGAGGACACCAGTGGGAATCCATAGAGGTCTGACTTGCGCAAATCGACCCAGAATCTACTACCCAGAACCTGCGGCAGAATCCACATTTGGGGGTAAAAAACACAATTTCCAGACATTTCACCGTGCTTAGCCACCGAAACACGCCGCCAACAACAGATGTCATACCTTCCCGCGTTCCCACAGGTGTCCCAATGAAAATGGTACCTCACATGTGTGGGTTCACAAATATAGACGCAAAGGGAAAAGGCTAACACACTGGCAACCACAAAAGGGTTTGGGGAGATAACCTACAGATTTGGGCCTAGGGTGTCCAAGCCACCAAGGAAAACTGGGAACCCCATGCATTTTCTGAAAAGAGGGCACCAGTGGGAATCCACAGAGGTCCAACTTGCACAAAGCGGACCAGAATGTTTTACCCAGAACCCCTGACAAATTGAAAAATGTGTTTTTTTGGGGCATTTTTCAGACTTTGCTGGGGCTTCTGGTAATAAATTCTGGCCCGTTTTGCGCAAATCGTACCTCTGCGGATTCCCACGGGTGTCCTCTTTTCAGAAATGCATGGGGTTCCCTGTTTTCCTTGGTTGTTTGGACACCCGAGGCCCATATCTGATGTGCCCGTCTGCAGAAAGTGTGAAATGCACGTGTCAAAACAGACTTGGGGTTACCTGTGTTTTAGGCTTTCCCCTTGGCGCCCAGGTAGGTGTACCCACACATGAGGTATCTTTTTCATCAGGACACCTGTGGGAACGCGGGACGGTAGGCCATGTGTTGTTGGTGGCGTGTTTCAATGGGAGAGCCGTGTGAAATGTGCAGAAAATGCGTTGTTTTGCCAATATTTCGGACTTTGTGGAGGTGTCTGGGTAATACATTATTGGCCGATTTGTGCAAATCATACCTCTGCGGATTCCCACGGGTGTCCTCTTTTTAGAAATGCATGGGGTTGTCTGTTTTCCTTGGTGGCTTGGACACCCGAGGCCCATATCTGTATGGTGTGCCCGTCTGAGGAAAGTGTGAAATTCAGGTGTCAAAACAGACTTGGGGTTACCTGTGTTTTAGGCTTTCCCCTTGGCGCCCAGGTAGGTGCACCCACACATGTGAGGTACCGTTTTCATCGGGACACCTGTGGGAACGTGGGAAGGTATAACATTTGTTGTGTTTCTGTAGTGTACATAACGTTTTGACCCATTTTCTGGTGCACTTTGTCACACAACCCTTTCATTTCCCAAATGTGCCCTATATTTAGTCGCTGCTTTAGGCACCATACACTTTTGTAACCTGCACAAGTCACCTACCCTTGAAAAGGTCTGCCTGTGCTCTTTCAAAAAAAGTATGCTTTCCATTCCTCACCACATTGGTTTTCCTGATTTACACATGCTAATTGCGTCTGTTCAGGCCGTAAGCATAAAACTCCTGTGTACCATGGCTCAGTAATTGGCTTGCGGTATTGCTTGTTTTGTAAAACACTACAAAAAATGTGTGCTTTCCTACCTGCAAGCGTCGGGGGAATGTAGCGGAGCATTGCTTTTGTCAAAATTCATAGAAGCCATTGCCGTACCAAGCCAACCATGTCCGTCACATACCTTTTTTTTTTTGGTCATTTTTTCGCTTTTACCCCAATCTATGGCATTTTCCCCTACCTAGTTGTTGCTCGACCTACGCAAATCACCCCTTCCTAAACTTGTAATTTTGTCTACTTTTCAGAAATATATGCCTTGCTTTCCTGTCATTCCGTCCATGCATGTCCAATTGGCAAAAATGGGCAAAATCAACCTACCTCGCACAAAACAGTTGATTACCACATCAAAATAATTACTTTTCATTTCCACTCAAGCTGTTCATGAAAGCAAGGAAATTGGGGAATTCAGCACAGCAAACCATTTGTTCCTAGCCCTTACAAGGAAAAAACCACAGACTTCTTTGTACATCATTTTATTGAAATTTTTTGAAAAATCACAAGATTTTCTCACTTTTTGCTTATTTTCTCTCACCCCCCTACAGCAACCTAGGATTCCTGGGTGGCGTTACGACCGCCTACATGTGGGAAAAAGAGGGTGAGATATCTCATGTAACAAAAAAGTTACAAGGCATTGAATGGCCACATATCCAAATACCTATCACCAACAAAGCCCTCGGCACTGGGGGGAAATACCCATAGTAGTTAAAGGGTTAGAGAAAAAACATTCCTGTTGAGCGCCACATCCCAGTCTAAGACCAAGTGTCCTGGTCCAGTGTGTGCCACCCAATTGGAATCCTTAACAGCTCTGTGTTGTGTATTTTCTCTTTTAAACTTTTCGCCAAATAAAACTGGGTATTATGAAGAACTGATGGCTGCTGGGCTGATTTTTTTAACCTTGGCGGAATAATGAGCTGGCGTTCACTTCGTGTGGAGTGCAAATCCCTCTGCAGGAATCTGCAAATGTTTTCCTGGTTGTCCTAAATAATTATATATACATATTTGTGTACATATATATCCGTCTGATTTTTCATAATTTCTTTTCATTCTTCAGATGGTTCTTCTGCTCAACTTTCATTTGGCTCATCAATCATTCGCAAAGCATGTCTGCGATCACAGCTTTTCAACTAATTAATTTGGACCAATTTGTCTTCTTTCAGTTTTCCTTTAGGGATCCAGGTCTTATAGGTGACAGGTGAGATTGTATCTACAATTTCGCGCCGCACCAGGGGAGGAGGAACTTCCTCTCTTTGGTCTGGTTCCTTTGAAAATAGTAAAAGTAGACCCTTTCTCCTACTTGGTACTCTTTCTTAGTGGTCTTTAAATCGTAGTGGGTTTTCATCCCCTCTGCCGATTTTTCAAGATTTCAAGATTTCGCTGAGTGTACGCAAAAGCATGCTGAATGTGATTTCACAAATTCTCAATATATTTTTTGTCGTGGACACATTGAGCAAGTATTTGAGAACCTGTCTCCAAGAAGAACTCCTTGTTTTTGATGGGGTAAGCTAAACAAGGCGCTTGTGAAAGGCTTCTCTTGAGTTGTTTTACTGCCTCGGCTTGCTCTGGACCCCACTCCCACTTCACCCCAGCCTTTAGTAAATGGACCAAGGGTCATGCGACTTCTGCATAGTCCTGTATGAACTTTCTACTATACTTCGTAAGTCCCAGAAGGCTTCTTAATTCACGCAGAGTCGTGGGGTCTTTTAATTTGAATAAGGCTTCCACCTTTTTTGCCTGAGGACCGAGACCCTCAAGTGTGATTTCACGCTCTAGGAAGTAAAGGCAGCTCCTACACCATTGCGTCTTCTGGAAGGACAGTTTCGCTCCGGCTTCCTTCAACTGGGTCAGAACATAGCGTATTTCAGCTATGTGTTCCTCCACAGTTGAGCTTTTGATGAGAACATCATCTACATAGGCCAGGTTTTCTCTTTCACCCAAGTTTGGTATGGCCTTTTGCAGAAAGATGTTAAATGAATTGCTGGAGTTTATGTATCCAAACGGGATTCGGGTCCACGTGCACTGCTGCCCCCCGAAGGTAAAGGCCAGCTTGGACTGGTCTTCCCTACTCAAGGGTACTGTCCAGCACCCATTGGTCAGGTCATTGGCGATATACACCTTTGACCCTTGGATCTGGGCCAGTCCCTGATTGATGTAGGGAATAGGCTATCTGGACATGTGGACCCATTTGTTTAACTCCCTAAGGTCTGCGCAAAGTCTCCATTGGCCATTGGGTTTTAGTATCCCCAGTACCAGGTTATTAAAGGTACTGTGGACTGGCCGAAGTATCCCATGGGATTCTAAGTTCTTTATGATCTCTGTGAGGGACTCCATAGACGCAAGGGGCAACAGATATTGCCTCACAAATACAGGGGCCATCTCAGGGTCTGTTGGTATGTATCTCGGTGCAAGCACAGTTGTACGAGTACACAGCACAAATATCTTGAAAATCCAAAAACACCTGTTTCAGCTTCTGCTTTTACTCCTTGATCTCACCGGTATCAGCGAGGTTGATTTGTTCCTCGACCATCCAGATGGGTTTGTGAATATTAGCCTGCATCCCCTCTAGACAGGATTGTTAATATTATCTTCTGTCACACCTAAACAGTATTGTAAATGTTAATGTTAACCAGTGCCACATTAAGAGAGAACTTTGAATATTAGCCATTGCCTCATCTGGACAGGATTGTGAATATTAGCCATAGCCATGTCTAGACAGGATTGTGAATATTAGCCATTGCCACATCTAGACAGGACTGTGAATATTAGCCTGCATCACATCTAGGCAGTATTGTGAATATTAGCCCATGTCACATCGAGACAGGACTGTAAATGTTTGGTTGCATCGCTTCTAGACAGTATTGTGAATTCCACATTTGGATAGAAATGTAAAAACGACCTGCATCTCATCTAGGCAGGATTTTGAATATTAGACATTCCCACATCTAGACAGGACTGTGAACAGTGCCAGTTCCACATTCAAAGATAATTGTGAATGTTGGCCTGCGTCACATCGGGACAGGATTGTGGATGTTAGCAGGTATCACATTGTGATAGACCTGTGGATATTGGCCTGCTTCACTTGCAGACATGATTGTGGATGCTAGCCGGTGCCATATTTGGAGAGAATTGTTATACGTCTGCCTGCGTCACATCTGGACAGGACTGTGAATATTAGCCAGTGCCACACCTAGATAGAATGTGGAGATTTTCATGCACCACATCCAAAGAAGTTGGGAAAACAGCACAAATCACATCTAGAGAGCGAGAATATAGAACTCACTAACCCAATGCTCAAATCTCTGCATACCTAATTCACCCGAAAATCTACACAACCATCCTCTCGCTTAGCAAACCGCACGCACTTCACTACACTGCAACTAAGAACAATCAACACATAAACCGCACCAACAGCACACAAGGTCTCACATCAATCTCGAGCCAATATTCACACCAAAGCACAGCGCATGGTGAAAACCGAACTCAAGCTACCAACAGCACACCACTTTCTCACTTTCCTACTCCCTCTTCGCCCTACTAACCCACCCCGCCTTCTTGTTTGCAGATCCGCCTGAGTGCCTAGCGGCCAGTTCCGATTGCTGACAGTGCGCCGTACAAATACCTTTAACATTTTACCTTTAACCACCTGCCTGAAGCCTGGAAATACCTCTGGTTTTGCAATATCTGCGGAATCCCCGAGTTACGTGGAGAGATCATTTGTTATGGTGTTGGCCTGGATAGGAGGATCCAAAGAGAGAAGGCAGTCACTGTTGACTTGAAATACCACCTCATCCTTCCTGATGTTGCAGGTTACCTCTTCCTCCCCATAAGGCCAGGAAGAGTACACCAAGAAATTCCCCCCTTGCTGGGTGAAAATCTTTTCTGGAGGTATGTCATCGTCACGGAGGTAACAGTCATTTGGAATTCGTCCTATGATCTCATTCCCTAATTCAATGGAAAAATGTTGGGCATTAACTGCCATTCCACTAACGGTGCCTGCACCCAGAGTGATGCTCCTAGGGTCGTTGTTATCCATCAATATTCAAATAGCGTTATTTTCTATGTCAACTAGTGGAGCCGGGTTCAAATACAGCCCTTGCTGTTGTGGTGATAATTTAAGTATATATAAGCATCCGGGGTTTGGAGGTTCTGTCCTTGCTTAATTTTTAGGGGAATGGTGAATTGTCGGACCAATCCTGGGATTGTGACCTCTTCTCTTTGAATTTTAACTGCATATGGCAGCCATTGGGCTGACCAAAATGCTTTCTCAGGATTGTCAAAGCCCATGGGCTTACCCCCCAGTCGGGACCAGACTTTGTAATTGATTGTTATGCAGAAACCTGGGCAGTTCCCTTAGGGACCACTGCAAAAGATTTAAGACTACAGGTGTTGGCAGTAAACCCACTTGGTAGCAGTCTGTACCACTCAGATTTACCTGGTAGCTGTGGCTGAGCAGTCAGACTTCCCTCAAGAAGAGTTAGGCAGTATGCAAAGTATACACAATAGGCACTCAGATACAACAATACAAGCAAACACTGACCAGAGCTTTGGTATCAAAGTATATAATTATTTATTTAAAAACACACTGTTGAAAACACTCCAGCACTCTTATTGTAAAATATTCTAAACACAGTTACTATTATAATATATACACCCCTTTTTCCTTATCAGATAAGTCACTGTAAAACACCACTTATTTTCATACAGAGGTGAGCGCTTAACTAGATGGCACTCTAATATGTTTGTGAGAAAGGGAGGGAAAAAGACAGAATATGGAAAGGTACACCACTCTAAGATTCAGGAACACTGTTAGCAAGGCAGAAGAGCAAAAGCCACTGGTGAGCCAACGTCCAAAGGCTGGGCCCACTCTTAGAGAGAGCAGAGCACAAATGCGCCCAAGATCACACCGTTACACTAGGCTTAGAAAGTCTTGCAGAGGGTTCAAAAAGAGTTTAGAGAGGCTTAGGAAAGTTTAGCCAGGGTGTCCCAGGCTAACCCAGGTTCGAAAGCCGGGGGCTAAATCTACCCCGTACAGTCGGTAGCAAGGGAAGCCAGGCGGGACACGGTACCTTAAGTGGGAAGGATCCTCCAGCAGTGGCAGTTGTTCCTGGTAGTGGGTGCAAGTTGCGTCGTCGTCCAGGGGAAGAGAAGATCTCGGCTTGGAGGAAAGATGAAGGTCGTTGCACTGCCAGGGCAGAACCCAGCCGCAGAGTTTTCCGGTTAAAGGTGGTACCTTTGTTTTGCGGTCGTGGTAAAACGTGGTATCCCGGTTGCCGGGGTGCTTGGCACAGGCAAGGCGGCCACGAGGTACGTCGGGAAGGCGAAAAGACGGTGAAACTGGTTATCCCCACCAGTCAAAGGAAGAAGACTCTCTGGCGGGAGATCTCCTCTGTCGTTGGGAAAAAGTGGTGAGACGGTCCAGCAGGGCTCCACCGGTACTGGTGTCATGGCAGGTCGGCTCAGCTTCTCCCTCGTCGGATTCTTAGGTCCTGTGGCGACTTCTAAAGTTCCAGTCCCCAAAGCCCTGCTTTTATGCAGCAAACCCCCATTCACTCAGCCTAGCTGTCACTCAAACATGCTAAGTGGTGAGCCAGCCCGCTCACCACTTGGGCCAATCAGGATGGAGTGTGACTTGAGTTGCCTAGGCTACTCAGTCCAGGGTGCCTAAATTCCCCTCCACCCCTCCTAAGTACCCCAGACAAAGTGGCACCACTTTGGAGGGCTTCTGTGGAGAAGCCTGTCAAAAAGTGGAACAAAGGGCTCGACTTGGGTTGGAGTCACAGAAGAGAACACAAACGCCATTTTAGAATCAAGTTTTGGCAAAAAATACCAACCGGAGAATTAATATTAATTAAATAAACCGGCGGTATGTTCGAGGCTACCGTAAATAATTAAATAAAGATAGCAGCCTAAAACAATGGGAAATCCCATAGGAAAATATTTGCGGTTGAATATAAAAAGTAGTATCCACTGCCACCAGCCAAAACTCGATCAGGGGGGACGGAGACATGCCCCCTCGACTAACAGACCCTGGGGCAATCGAGTTGCCCCAGCCAGTACATCCACAATATGATGGTTTGTACTGGTTCTGTTCAGAATTTAAGACTAGTAAAGTCAATGGTACTTTACATGCCCTGGGAGACCGTAGTCAGTCCCAGGGTATGGAGTCTATACTGGGGGTCCCTGTGACCCCCCTGTGTCACTGCACTGAGGGTGCTGTGTAACACATATCACAAAAACACATGAAGCCCTATGGAGTAAAATACCCCATAGCCCATTAAACACTTCTAGATTCAAAGAAACACTTTCAAATCATGTCCAAGAGTGAGGGTAAAAGAGTCTCACTCTTGGCAGGAGAAAAAAATAAACCCCAAAAATCCAGCAAAGCTGCTGGGGGACTCACTAGGTTAGGAAATTCAGCCTAAACAGAGAATTCTCCCTAACATTGATTAGGTCCAAATTAATTGTGAATCGATTGAGAATGTCACTGCCTAAGTAAAATGCAGAGGGGACATCTCTTACAACCCAAGAATTATGATCTATGTGTTTGTTACCAATGAACATTTTTTGCATGCACCTGCTACACAGGAGATGTTGGGAATTTGGAGTTTCCAGGACCATTTCCCACTTGGCAATCAACTTAAATGTGGGAATGGTCTGATCTTTTGGGAGTTTCCTAAATAACGCTTCGCTGATGAAGCTGTTTCCATTATTCAGGCACACTCCCGCTAGAACAGGCTCCCCCCTCATTCACCTGAATGTGGAGAAACAGCTGTTCACCCTTTTTCTGGATATCATCCAAGATCTGAGCTGGTCTTTCATCATCTTTTGTCATTGGATTTGGGTTCTCTTCTAATTGTGGATCGGTATAAAATGTCAGGGTATTTACTTCCAGTGTGGAATGCCACTTGAAACTTGAAGAAAGGTTGATTTGCAAAAATGGAGAAGGGTTCCCATCACCAGATTGTTCTCCTAAAGAGATAACAGTGATGTCTGGGACTTGATTGCTCCTAAAGTGGAGTTCGATTTTGTCAGACCGCTGTTCAATCATGTGGTATGTACCATTTAGACTTACATAGTTTGTGCTTTGTTTTAGTTTTATTGGCCAGTAAGTCTCTGTCCAGAGGACCCTGTTCACCCAATCGATTAGAGGTGACAACCTCTGGGGGAGGTCATTCCCCAGCAGACATAGTGAGGCCTCTGGAGTGATGAATATTACCGGGTGTTTCACTCTTTGTTGCCCAGTTTTGATCTCCAGATCTGCAGTCCCCTTGGCGGAAATTTCTGTCAATGTTTTGGAGTTGTCACGGAAGAGGTGTGAGGGGAAATTGGTGACTCTCCCCCTTCCTGAGTTAATTTGGTCAAATGTCTTTATGGACATAAGGGTGGCTTGGGAACCAGTATCCACCAGCGCTGAAAATGCACCTTGGCCCTGGACCTTGACGTAGACATAAAACCTGCGTTCTCTCTCATCAAGGGGGCAAAGGAAATGTGTATTTCGGGTCAATCTGGCAGTTAATTTCATTTGTGGGCTACATTGACCCATTCAGCAGAATTACTATTCCTAACCAAGCTGCTCTTCTGCAGTCAACAGCAAAATGGCTGTGCTGAATCCTTGGAGCACCATTGCCCTGCATAAAAACTGTGTTTTGCAGCTGCAAAATGATGACTGCACCATCTGGGCAAACACCTATTGGATGAGTTGGAACAGGGAGCACAACGAAAAAGGTGCCAGTGTGTGTTCTTGTGTGCACCAAAAGAAGCAAATCAAAGCAGCGCTGCTCTGCTGCTTGCTAAAAAGTTCCCATTGAAAAGGGAATATTTTACATTAAAAAGGCTGCTGCCCTGATGTTATGTTCATCTGTTCATCATCACACTACTTTTATCAGTGAGACCCTGCCATGCCCATCCATATTTACATTGTGCTCCAGCAGAACAGAACTGGCAAATCAAAAGAAGCTTTACTTTCAGCCGTGTGGGAAAACGCTTTACTTTTGGGCTATAAAATGTCAAAAATCAATGCTTCAAAGAGGCCCTGGCTCTCTGGGCCTATGTCAATTTCAGTGGATCTGTGTTTTAAACAAATTGCTGTATAAAAAAAACTTACTATGACTGCAGAACAATGGGGGAAATTCAAATGGGACCTTTTGAAATGAACATGCCAGCAGGCCTCACACTGTGTTTAAATGTACTTTTGCAAATAAGAAAAATACCTGTTTTAAAAGTGTATTTTGGATAATGCCCTGTCCTTGTCTAACAATGTAAAGGGGTTTGTGCTTGGAAACATATATGGGATGTTTTATTTTAACAGGCTTGCTTCTGATTCAGAACAAAATTTTTAAAAAAAACAAGAATTAAATGGATTAGCTGGCTGCTTTGGGAGCTCCAGAACAGGTTATTCTGCTGGCTAAACTGATGCCTTCCCCCAAAAGGAGCCACCATAAACTGCTGGGACATATACCTGTTAATTGCCACCTTTGAAAACTTTGAATGGACCATAAGCACTAAACAGCCCAGGCTCATCAGACGTTTGTGTGTCTGGACTGAAGCCTCTTACAATAGAGATTCTGGGACACGGGCATGTGAAATAGGAAATCACACATCCCCGCAACTTCTACTGGGAGCTTCAAAGCCAACTCAAGAGCAGCCTTGTAAGCTATGCCCATATATGGTGAACAATGCTGACCATTTGCCTCAAAAGACAATTTTATTAATACACTTTTAAGACTCTTATCTCTGCAACAGGACTTCACAGAAATGTAAAAGGTTAACAGTGTAAATGTAATTTTTGCAGCTGTCAGACGAGGAAACCACCACTGCCATATCGGGAACAGAAATAGCAGAGAATTGGATATTCAGAGGAAAGTGTACATGATGCCACACTGAAATTCAATACTTACATGCCTTATGATAATCTATACCCATGTATAAAGTTATAGAATTTTAGGTTGAATATTTATCACTGAAAATCGTGAAAAACTATTAGATGGGCGAAACAAAGTCCAGCAACTGTGAGAATTGGCCAGCCTTGCTCTGCGTAAAATATGTAATCTGCCTATGTAATTTGTTAAAATGCCACAACTGTACAAATGGGTAAATTATGTCTAGATTGATTTTTGGCAAAAAGGACTGTGGGAAGGCTTAGTACATCATAAAGTACAACCCTATAAACTGAGTCACCTCCTAGAGGAGGCAACCAACATGGGCTGACCTATCTGGGTCTTGGGGGTAGGCCTAGCTCAGTTCTGCCCAACAATAAACCGGCGATGTCACCCGTTTTTATATAAAAGGTGGGAGCTCACAGAGACAGGACACTCTCTTCTTAATTTTCCAGCACCTGCGTATCCAGATATTCCACCTTCACTCTGCAAGTTTCCAGACCCCTCTGCCAGAAAAGGGATAGTTGACCCAAGCCTTCCTATCCAGGCAGAAACCACCCTTCAGCGTTAAAACCCCATAACAAAATCCCACTAACTTCAGTGTGAAAGGGGAAAGGTGGCTGAGCCCACTTTGGGATTCTTCGCCTGCTTTCCCTGCTTACCCGCTCCATCCAGCTGAGGTGTCGCTGTGCCATGATGAGACCTTTGTCCAGCTGTCTTTTTGCCAGGAGAGCCCACTATCCAGTGACCAGAACTTTTCAGTACAGAATTTGGTTGGCTGTCCCAAATTCCAAACTCCAGCGCTGAGTATTTCCTCATCCCATAACAACACATAGCATATCTCAACTTGACCCCTTTGTCTTTGCCCTATTTTCTATGTAATCCTATCCATGCCCTGATAAATTGTGTAAACTGTTCTAATTCTCTGTGCACCCTGTCCTTGTTTTTCTAGTGTTGGGGCAATTCTTTCATTCACCCCATCTTTTTAACTCCTTAGCAATATTTTGATTAAATTAATTAATTTTCCCTAAAGAAAAGGGGTACACTGCATGAAGGGTTACAACCGCAGCGTAACTTTTATATTCACGGGTGGCATTCCTCTTTTCTAGCCATTAAATCTCATGTAAGTAAAACTTTTCCTTTCCATCCAAACCTATTTTCATTTTTAACTGCTATATTTATTATTATTATTTTTTCCTAAAATCGAACCTCATTCCACCTTGAAAATCTCATTCAATTCTTCAGCTACAGCCATCCTTTCACTTCTATATTGTCCTTGTGATGTGCCTCTATCCCCAGCCCAAAAACTGCTTTCCAATTCAGAGTATTTCACCTGTTTTTCTGAAAAAACATTTTTGACATTTAAAACTGCAAAAATTCAACTTTTCCATGGGTGATTTGACTGCACTGTGTTTTCAATGCTAGTGATATGTACATCATTATTTAATTACACATATAATGAATTATTTGTCAAAATCTGAGTGTCATTTAGGCCATTGCAAAGGGATCTGAATGCGAAGTGAAAGGGTTAAGTTGCAAGTAAAACTTTTCCTTTCTTTCCAAACCGATTTGCTCTTCTTAATTGCTTCATTTTACCAAAACTAAACCTCCTTTCACCTTGAAAATCTCATCCAGTTCTTCAGCTATAGTCACTCTTTCACATTCATATTGTACCTGTGATGTGCATCTATCACCCCGACCAAAAACCGCATACAGATTTTGTATATTTCACCTGTTATTCTTAAAAACCGTATTGATAAAAAAGTGTAAATGCAACTTTTCCACATGTGAATTTGGCTGCATTGTGTTTTCAATTTCAACCTGCTATGTGAACTGTATGCCTTTTGTGATACCTTACCTTATAGTTGCTAGTGATATACCATCCCTGATACTGTGATAAAACATATGTATATCATTTATATAACCACACATATAATTAATTATTTGTTAAAATCCGAGTGTCATTTTAGGCCATTGCAAAGGGTTTGCCTCTTATTTTGTGAGGGAAGGTCGGATTTTGATTCTGTTTGCTGCCACATATCCCTGACTTCCTGCTGCTTCATTCTATCGACATAATTAGATTAATTGTGGGTTGAGGGAACATTGCAGGGGAAATTGTAACTCTGGTGCTATCTATCCTAATTGAAAAAGTGCTCCTATTAATTTGTGCTTTGGATATGTTCTTGTAGAAGGTGTATTTCAGTGGTTTTCATTGTAATTATTACCCCATTGGTGATTGGATTGCTGCCCAATAGACAAATTGTGTGATTTTCTTTGAAATTAAAATAAATAAATATTTTGTTACCACCAACCGGCCTGATTCATGGTCCATTGTGACCCGGGGTATTTGTAAAAGGGGGTGTGAGACGGGTCGGATATCGGCTCAATTCAAATTAACTGAAATTAAAGAAAAAGCATTCTAATCGCGCACTACATCTAAGGAAGAGGCGGAAGGTCCTGGTCTGGTGTGTGACGCCCAGTTAGAATCATTCACACTTTATTTTGAACTCCATTACTGTGTGATCTTGGTCAGTTTTCTGTGTCGGAGTCCGGGAATCTGTAAAAACAATTTGGCACCCAGATATTTGTGGGATTTGGGAATCTCCTTTATCGCCTGATTCTCTGCTGTCCCCCTTTCCTGGCGACAGCCGCTTAAACCGGTTTGGGGTGAGGATCCCACATTGTTTGCAAAGTCATCTGGGGGACATGTTTGGGGTTCAGGAATGGTTGGTTCTAGGCCAGTCCCTACACTTACCTAGTCTGAGTTAGGATCTTTTGGGACCCATTTTTCCTGGGGAGGAATCCCCCAATCCCTGAAAAAGATGTTCTTCCCTGTGTCCTCCAAGGATTCTTCCCCTTCAAACTAGATGATGCAGACTTCCTCCACGAAATGGGTATTCTTTGTCCCTTGGTTTCTGCTACTTACCCTCTGTTCCCTAGGTTGCAGCTTTTCAGGGGTAGGAGATTTGGGTTCATATTCAGAGGTTTCGAGGGATTTTTCATGGGTGAGAAAGGAAGCTTCCTCTAGGGCTTTGCATCTCTGTTCCCCCTGGGCCTCCTCCTCTGGAACCTGTTGGTTGTTGGGGGTTTCTCCCTGTCATTGATCCGGGGAACCAGACCCTGGGTTTGAGCTGTTCTGGGCAGCCATTTTCATATTAGTAGCCTGCTGAGCCCGCAACATACGACTCAGGTCTTGGGTCAGACTTTGGACCCTGCGCTCCATTTGGGACATCCTCTCTGGTTGGTAGAAGGGTCTAGAGTCATAACTTTGCGCCTCTCAGGAAGGGTAACTGTCCCTTCGCCCAGAGTAGTTTAGGTATTGAGGGCTTCTCTGGTAGCCCTCCATCCTTGGTCTCCCTTCTCCCTGATTTGGGGGTCTAGAATCCTGATAGCAGGGAGAGAGAGGAGGATTATTCTGGAAGTGGGGGTTTGGAGGGTGCCTAGGGAAGAAATTTAAGTTGGAGGATGGAATATTTATTTCTTCCAAAGGGAAGTTCTGTGGGACTTTTTTGTGGGAAGTTTTGAGGGATGTTTCCTGGGGTCATACTTACCTCATTAGATAACCCCTTGTGCCGGGGGAGTCCATACATACCCCAAGATGGGTCTGTTGCCCCTGTACCTTGTGCTAATATAGGAAGCAGAGTCAGGTGATGCGTTTGTTGAATACCCTGCCTGGCTACCACCCGCTTGGGATTGATTAGAGGGTCTCCTCTGCCTCTCATTTGGCTTATTAGAGCAAGCAGTGTTTTTGGACACCCCCATTTCTAGGTCCAAAATGGGGCTATTCTTCACCTCCACCACCTTGGCAGCAGTGGGGGTGTTGGATGGTTTGGGATTTCTTTGAGGATTTTGGTTTTCCACTGGCTTTTGGACTTCATAGATCAGTGTAGCCTGTTCTATTACCCAATCCAGGGTCCTTTGATCGTGGAAGTCCCTAACCCATTTGTGTCATGATGTACTTAGGGAGGGCATGGAAATATATATGAATAAACTCCCTACTATTTGTGTGCACCTTCTAGAGTACAGGTAAAGGCCTGCTTCAGTTCCTGCATGAGCTCCCTAGGTGCCTGATACTCACCGCACTGCAGGTTGTAGGCTGCCTTGCGAGCCTCCTGAGGGTTCCTGTGCACAGAGAAGTGTTTCAAGATGGCCGCCTTGTTAGTAGACCATCTTGAATGATCTTGATTCTCCAGCCCAGCAACGAAGCTGGAGTATTCTGGGAGGAATGTCCACTTGACAAACTCCATAGAATTATGGTCATTGTTTATGCCAAATGATGTCATCATCTGGTCATACAGCTCCAGATGCTCCCAGACTGAGTACTTGCCATTTTTGTGGTAGGGAGTCATGAAGCTTCTGATGGCTTTTATTTGCCGGAGTGGGACTTTTACAAGAGTTCTCTTTTGTTTGGCAGCCTTCTCTTTCTGCTGCACCTGAGTACATTTGCCCTCAGAGCTGCTACAATTTGTAGTCCAGTCCGTGTCCTCTAGGCACTCCCTGATTCTTTGAGAGTGGCAGTCCCTGCCAGAATGACAGGGTCTAGTCTCTTCTCCCCTGCTGTATTGTGGGCTCTCTGGGTCACTTCCCTTGAGCTCCCTTTTTGAACAGGGGAGTACTCATTTGACTCCTGCCTTCCTCCGGTTGTGGTGGAGAATTTCCCCCACCTCCCTGAATGGGTGGAGGTTTTCAAGATGCTCTTTTGAGGCATGAACTCTGATTCTTCTTTATATGCAAAGTGGACCAGATGGTTCCTTTGTAACCTGTGTTTCTGCCAGTCTAACTCCCTGATCTTCTCATCATAGAAGTCCTCCTGGTCAGATGTATTTGCTAAGATATTGTTAAACCTTGTTAACGATGCATGTCCATCAATATCTGCTAGGGACTGGCCTTCTGGCCTAGTTATACTAGGCCTAATTGAGTGCAGCTGCCTCATGGTTCCCGGTACTTGTGAACTGGTAGACATGAAATTTACAGCACCTTGCGCATGTAATGGGGTGTGTTGGCTTGAGGCCCCTGGTAAAGAGGGCATCGCACCATGATCAGGGGTTACCCTCCCATACCCTAACTGTTCGAGGGTTCTCAAGGCCTGATTGAGTCTAGCCATTTCCTTCTCCAATCTCTGTGCTTTATCTTTCTCAGCCTCTATCTCTTGGTGGTAGAAAGAGCCCTGCTTTTTTAGCTTAGCCACCATAGCTTTAGTAGCTTCTATAACCTTGCGTTGTGCCACTACTTGGCCATGGAGTCCCTTGTTTTCCTCACAAATGGACTAGTTTTCTTTTTGTGAGTCTTATATTATCTGGTAATACTCAGACCTCTTCTTTTGCAACATACTAATCTCCTCACTGTGCATTTTTAGCCTATGTTGTCGGCTCTAAATCCAATTCTACTTACCTTACGTGTACCATTAATTTTTCATTTTCTACCCTCATGTGAGTTAGTTCCTGAAAACATGACTCACTCTTCTCCAGGTTTGTCTTTAACTAGCACACTTCCTGACACAGGGTATCTTTTTCCTGACACAGTGCCAAATTCTGGTTGGGAATGGACCTCCATTATGACCCACTGGTTATTCTCCTCTTTCAATTGCTTAATCTGATTTTGAAATGCACACATATCTTCTAAATAGGCTCTATTGTATGCAACTTGTTGGTTCAATTTTAGTTTACTCTGTTTCAGGTTCTCAACACCTTCTTGACACTCCTATCTCAGTGCAGAAAATTGAGACTCCGCTCTGAATTAATTTGTTGCTGTGCCACTAACTCATCCTTCAGCTGTTGAATGATGTCTCCTCATTTTAACTCTGAATTCTGGTTCTGTAGCACTTTCTCCTCTACATGTCTTATCTCTCTCTGTGCTTGGTCCAATAAGTCAGATTGCTTTTTCACAGATGCTACACTCTCCTGGTGTCTTTCTTCCATTGTTATCATATGGAAGTACATATATGCAGTGAGCTGGACCTTTTTAATTTGCTCATCTCTGGTGGTCTGTGTCATATACAAATCTGTCAGTGCTTGATGTAACAGGAATCTATCCTATCACACATCCATATTTATAGCGGTCACCTGTTGCATCATTCTAGATTGCCAGTATCCCAATTCGACAGTTACCCTATGCCAAGGATAGACAATCTAATTGATCGATTGGGAACTGCTGTTTTCCTCTCCACGATTGATCTGATGAAGGGATACTGGCAAGTTCTTGTTAATCCAGAGGACAGGGAGAAAACAGCTTTCTGCACCCCCGTTAGACTATTCCAGTTCAAAGTATTATCCTTTGGACTACACAGGACTCTGACCTCCTTTCATAGGTTAATGGACCAAGTCCTCTGGCCTTACTCCTCTTTCTGCAGGGCTTATATAGATGATACAGTCATTCATAGTAGGACATGGGAAGAACACCTTTACCACCTACACATAGTTACCAGCACCTTTAGGAAAGCCCAACAAGATATCTCTTGGCACAATCAGCAGTCAAGTATCTTGGATTTTTTGTGAGTAATGGGCTGGTTCAACCCCTAACTGAGAAAGTGAAAGCTGTCCAGGAACTCAAGTACCCAGAACCAAGAAAGATCTAAGCCTATTTGGATTTAGTGGGGTATTATATAGAATGCATCCCCAGTTATTCTTCCATCACGTCTTGCCTCACTGACAAACTTATGAATCTAGAACCCCAAACGATAAAGTGGAGAGAAGACCAACTGAGCTTTGATACACTCTATAATATTCTATGCAGTGAGCCCATGTTAAAGGTGGCACATTTTAACAAAGAGTTCATTTTACAAACAGACGCTTCACATGTTGGGTTGGGGGCTGTCCTTTCACAATATCACAAAGGCATTGAATACCCTTTTCTTTATATCAGTCGGAAACTGTATCCCCGAGAAAAGAAATATGCCACTATTGAGCTGCAGGCCCTAGCTTTAAAGTGGGCAGTGTCATGCCTTAAATATTACCTCACTGGCAGAAAGTTTAGCTAGGACACAGATCACTCTCCATTAAAATGGATGAATTGATGGGTCATGCGCTCATTCTTAGACATGCAGCCATATTGTTTCATGGTAGAATACTGAAAAGGAAGAGAGCAGGGAAATGTAGACATGCTTTGCTGTGTCCCAATATGTACAGAGAGAACCAGCAGCATTAGGGCAAGGGTAGGTGATGTATCCGATGTTGTCGTCACTCCTTTTTCGAAGGTGACCTTTCCTCATGTAGCCAGGGGACAACAGCTTCTACCTGACCCTGACCCTCGGGGCAGCTATATGATGGAGGATCACATGAGGGTAGGCGACCCTCAGGGGGTGTTAAGACATCAACGGAAGAAACCTCATCAGGAGTTGGGCAGAGCATTAAAAATCTGGCAGTAACGTTATTACTGCTGCATTACCGCTCTGCCCAATCCTGAGCTTGGGGGAAACTCAGAGCATTCACCTCCAGCTTTGTGCTGGAGGTGATTGCGCTGACTGTCTGCCCATTTTCAGTGTAATTACTGTGGCACAATTACTGCCATGTTAATAGCACCAGAAATGCCCCAATGAGTCCCATTAATTGAGAAAAATTTGGGACTTACCCCACCACGCCAACTTGTGATCCGACTCCAATAGTGCCGGACCAAGATGCAGTAGCGCAAATTGCGTTGGGCAGTAACCCCATGGATTTACTGCAGGGATAACACCCAACACCTGATAGAGCCCATGGTATCCCCCTTTGTCGTTTGAGATTATTTCTGCCATTCCCCATGCCCTTATGGAATATTGTCATCTCTCCCCTCGCCTACCTAAGAAGAGTACTGAAGACATCGTCCCAGATTATGCACACAAGACATCAAGAACTGACTTGCTCTTCAAGATCACTAAGAACACTGTATCAAACTTTGCATACAAGTTATCAGAAACAGACTTTTTTTCCCTAAATGTTTAAATACTGTGATGAAGAAAATGAGCCGAGTAATGTAGATTAATCGAGGCCAGGAGCGCAAGCTGCGCTCTAGTTGTTACAGAAATATACCTGGAAATTTAAACCGGCACAACAGCTGATGGAGAGACGCCATCTGGAGAACACTACGTCTCTCAGTACTGACCGAGGGACCGTGGGGCTGGAGTAGTGTCCGTAAAGTGAACTGGCTTTCTGACAAGGGAAAGGAGAGCAAACTTCAGGCAAACATATGCAGTGAGGATACCAGAAGCAGACAGAGAGCTTCTGGGCATTCGTGGTTACAACAAGGCAGCCTCCACTGCACCGAAGCGCAGAGAGACGCGGAACACAAAATTGGCTGCCACAGGCTTGCAGCTGGAGAACTGACATACACCAACCAAAGCCAGTGAGTCCACCCAAGGGAATCAAGGACACCGGAGCATATCGGCAAGCCTGCCAAAACCAGATAAACTTAAAGCAGATCATAAAAAACAAGCAATTGAAATTCTGTTAAAGAGGCATAACAGAATATGCAGAAAAGATTGTCAAGTTTGTTAGTGTTTACAATACACTGATAAGAGAATCTCTGGTAGGATAGTATACCAGGGTGATTCAAGAGGACAGTACAGATATGAGAGACTATCAAGTCTGCAAGTTTGTGCAATGCTCACATGAGAAAGTCCTAGCAGGGGAGTATACCAGGTAAATTAAAGGTGCACAAATATACCCATGAGAAACATGTTTGAGGATGCTTGTGGTCTCGTGCAGAAGGGATGTGACCTATCAGTTCGGGCTAGACTTCCCCTTTTGGGGTTGGACTAAGCTTGATTTGCATATGGTCTTTCCCCTTCTGTAATTGCTTGGCAGGTGAAGAACGATTGTCTGGAGTGTTGCCCAGAGCAATGCCAGTGGTTAAGATTCATTCTCATTCTTTCAGCCATCACCTCTTTGTTTTTGCTAGGAAAGCATTAGCCAAGGTTATTCTGAAGGATCTACAGGGCTGGGCAGACAAATGGACTCTCACTCCTGATCCACAGTTGTACTTCAGACATGCTCCTCGACTATTCATATCTGACTAATTGTAAAACAAATCAATACAACTATTTAGCGAAATCCATGTCCCTTTGTAGACTTTGCGGTTGCATTTGACCTTGTGAGGCTCCCCTTTGGATGAATGTAGCTCAAGGAGGGATTCCCTGCAATGTATTAAAAATAATTGTTGTATTGTAGTTTAACACATTGATTGAGATACAGACATACCACAACAGGCAAGGGTCCCAAAGGTTTTCTATGGAGAGGGGCCCTAATGAAGGACACATGTTGACACAGAGTGGGAAATACATTACAATGCTATAATACAATATTTCAGAGAAGAGGGGGAAGATGGAGGGGGAACAAACCTACTATGCCTTGTGAGTATTCAGACTGTGCAAGTGTAGAAAGTAAATAGGAAGTGGGGGTAAGTGCAGGGGAGTTCGAATCCATAGGTGAGCTATGGACGAAGTGCTAGGAATCTAGAGTGCTAGACAGCCTGGGCCACGAGAGGTGCAAGTGCGAGTCTCCAGAGCAGAGGGTGTGCAGATGCAAGTGCTGTGGAAAGACAGGAGCTGGAAGAATTGGTGTGGGAGGTCAAAGGCCCCGAAGATGCATAAGGGCCAAGGACACTGATTCAGAAACTGTGGGATTAGCAGAGGAGAGAAGGAGGGACGGAGGAGGAAAATAGGAAAGTCTTAAGGAGCTTCCGGAATTTGAGAAGATCCTGCTCAAGGTGCAGGGGGAGGGAGAGGCTATTCCGAAGGAGGGAGTGAGATATTCCGAAGGAGGAAAGTGATCGACCCCCTGCCCTCTGCTGATAAAAACGCTTTACACACAAAGAGTTGGTGCCAGAGGAGTGAAGTGGTCTAGAGGGAGAGTATTTAGTGAGATAAAGTTGAAGATAGTGTGATCTCTGGGATCAGACAGCCTTTTGGATGATGCAGAGGGATTTGAATTTAATCTGTGCAGCAACCGGGAGCCAGTGAAGACATTTTAGAGCAGGAGAGATGCTGACCCTGGGCCAAGGATAAGTCTTGGTGCTCTATTCTGGATAACCACAGGGGTCACAGAATGAAAGAAGGAAGATTCAGGAGAAGGCTGTTACAGTAGTCACTTCTAGGGAGAACCAGGGCTTGAGTCACATTGAGCCTCTGAGGGAAAGTGAGAAAATGTAGAATTCCTTTCAGAACGAAGAGCTGATTTTCGGACTTCTTAGCAATGTTTTGAGTGTGAGGGAGGAAAAAAAGAGAGGAGTTGAAGATGACTCTAAGGTTCCTGGCTTCAGTTGAAGGTGCAGGGGATAAGCCCAAGGAGAAAGATTAGAGTGAAGGGAAGAAGGAGGTAGCAGGGGTCCCAATGGGAAGAATCTCAGTTTTACAGGCGTTGAGGCAGAGATCATTGGAGGCGCACCAGGACTGGATGGCAGATAGACAGTCAGAGATGCTGGATGGTGCAAGAGGATCAGCAGGGAGTTTTAAGAAGAGCTGTGTGTCATTTGCGGAGCTCTGGAAGTTGGAGGAGAAGGAGGAGATGAGGCATGCAAGGAGAGCAAGGTAGATGTTGAAGAGCCAGGGTGAGAGTATGGAACCCTCAGGGATGCCGCAGGCGGAGATGGAAGTAGAAGAGGAAAAGGGGCCCAGGATGACTTGGGAACAGCGGTTAGTGCGGAAAGGGGACAGCCAACCCAGTGCCCGATCCGCGATACCAAGGGTATCGTGGAGCCTTTGTATGAGGATGGAATGGTTAACTGTGTCAAATGCAGAGGAGAGATTGAGAAGGATAAGGACAGCTGGGGAGTTGGAGTCCAGGAATACAAGAAGTTCTTCACTGGTGTTCAGAAGAGCAGTTTCCATGCCTCTGGATGCTCAGAATCCAGATTGATGGTTGTGGAGGCCACTAACAAGTTCATTGTGGAATTTAAGTTGGAACAAGCCCAGCTTCTCAAGTAGCTGTACCAGGAAGGGGGTGATGGATATCGGGCGGTAGCTGGCACTGCAGTTAGGGTCAGAGGATATTTTTTTCAGGAGTGGGCGCACAAGGGAGTGCTTAAGGGGGAGGGAAAAAATCCAGCGATAAAAGAGTGGCTGCAGTACTCAGCGAGGAGAGGGGCAAGAGAGCCGATGTTATCCATGACGGTGCTGAATGAGCAAGGGGAGACCTGTTTCAAAGGGACATTCGTGGAGCAGACAGGGGGTCTGGTGGGGGGAGTCGGATGGGTTGTGAGGAGTGTGGAAATGTTAGTAAGAATGTTCTGAGTTTTGATGGCAAAGTGTGAGGCCAGGGCATTGCAGAGGGCCTGGGAATGAGAGGGGGAGGAGGAGACTGCCGAAGGGTTGGCTAGTTCCCTGCAGATGTTGAAAAGTTTAGCCCTGTTATTGGACGCGCCAGATACCCAGCCTGAATGTGGGCTCTTTTCTTTGCACAGATGGCAAGTCTGTATTGCCTTTGGAGCAGGCGGCAGGCCAGTTTGTCAGAAGATGAGCCTGAGGTTTTCCACTTCTGTTCTGCAGCCCTGCACTTTCGTTCAGTACTGCAAGTTCAGTGTCATACCAAGTGTTCCGCTTTTAGGCAAGTTTCAGATGGATCCTCATGACTGCGGCCAGAATGTCAAGAGTGTTGGTGATGGAAAGATGGAGGTTGCTGAGGGCAGAGTTAGAGGTAGAATCAGAGGTGTGGGGGTCAAGGTGGGTGAAGGTGGAGGCGAAGGCAGCCGCAGTCACTTGTTTCATCTGGCGGGTGTTAGTGAATGAGGTTGGTGCAACTTTTTTGGGGGCGATCAGAGGGCCAATGGGACGCAGATGAGAGGAGAGAGTGGTCAGACCAGGAGAGAGGGGTGACTAGAGGAGAGGGGGGTGAGAGGTTGGAGTGTATGAGGGCATCTAGAGAGGTCTAAGCTCAATTGTTTTCAGACCAACATAAGTGAGTGTCATATAAACATTTAAAAGATTTTAATTTGAGGCTCATTATGAGTCTGGCACTGTGGAAATTTCTGAGCAGTAATTTCGATACCACCACTATTTTGCCACACGTTTTAGAGCACTTTTGATTTCCACCTTTAAAACATGGAGGTTGTACCATGTCAGAATCCACATGGATTCCATTAGAGAGTAAAAGTGGGGACTAACACTACTGCTACCCCACTCTTAATCCAACAGTTCATTCACAAAATCCAGTGGCAGTAATCGTTAATCACCAAACTAGTATTGAGGCCCATTATCATTTTGTGTGTTAGAGTGGAAGACATTCACTTCTTTTACCGCTACTTTCATCCCTCCTCCTACCCTTCCCATTGACACTCCCACTGACTCAGCCCTTTGCTTATCTTCACCACTCCATCTCCAACACCCTAGACCTCCTTGCCCCTGTCATGAGGATATGTTTGAAGCCTGCCTCCAAGCATAACAGCTGGTATGATTCTGATTTAGCCTCACTGAAATGCAAGTGCAGGGTGGCTGAACAGAACTGCTAGGCCTCAAACACACCCACTGACAAACTGGCATGTTAACTACTCCAAAGAAAATACCGTTTCACCCTCTATACCAAGAAGAGGGCCTGCATCCAAGCTTCCATGTCTGGGTCAACCAACAGTATGGCTGAACGGTTCAAAATCTGTAAGGAACTAGCCAATCCTAACACAATTGCCTCCTCCCCTCCTCCTTCCAAGGCACTCTGGTATATCCATGATTTTACCGAGGCACAACATTTCGAATTTAAGATTTCCAAATGTGGCAATGCCGAATTTGAAATGCACCCCTTGGTCAAATGTTGCCCCTCCCAACCCCACCTACTCACCTGTTGGTGGCACACCTCGTTGTGTGCCACCGACACCTCCATCCCTCTGCAATGTTGATTCCCTTCAATTAGGTGGATGAGAACCGGCACTGCAGGATCCACTTTTTTTTAAACATAATTCGCTTTGGTGTGGGGGACAATCCTCCAACCCTCGATGTCAATATAGCTAACAAAGGTGTGGGTGACACCCCTCACAACCCCTGCTGCCCTTTTTCACTATAATGGCAGCGAATGGCATATTTATACAACATTTTTGGCTGCTCGAAATTCTCGTTCAGCCGAAATACGAAGAAATATTTTTTAAAAAAAATCATTTTATTAATTTTATTACAAACTAAAGACCAACAACCAAACTTGCAGTACATGTTACAATATTACACATTTTTAACAGATTAATCAATGTCTACTGCGTTTCCCTTCCCTCCCTCCCAACTGAGCCTACTCTGCTGCACGCTATGCTTCTCCATCTTGCAGCAAGGTTCTCACAGCCATACTCTCTTCTGAGTCCTGGTCGCTCGATCAGTTCTGTGCGGGCTCAAACAAAATGATCATTAGATGTTTCCAAGCTGTTAGGGTTTCTGCTTCTTCTTCCCCACCAATATTACTAGTCTCCTGCCACACTATGGTTTCAGCTTCTGCCCATTTCTGAAGGTCTTTCCACCATATTTCTATCCTTGGCCTTTGACACGCCTTCCATACCATGGCAATTCGGGGCTTCGCAAGTATATATGCCAAATCTTTTAATTTGCTTATGTGTTTAAGTTTACGTGCTCTTGGAAACCCCCCTATCAAGCATGCCCATGCTACCCCAACATTTATCTGTATCCCTTTTTCTTCCAATTTGTGGGCCTCTTCCCCCCAGAACTTCTCAATTTCTGGACATGCCCAGAACATATGCGTCATCCCAGCGTTCTCCTCGCCACATTTAGAGCATGTTTGTCGTTCCACGTTTTTAAATTTGGCTTTCCTCAGGGGTGTTATGTAAGCTCTATAAGTTATTTCCTTTTTTCATTCATTAATTCACATACTGATTTATTTCCTCTCAACACTTGTTTCCCCACATTTTGTGCACGTGGTTCATCAGGAGAGATACTGAATAGAAAGAGAATATGAAAGAGAATTAAAAAAAAAGAAATAAGTACATTTTAGTTGTGTTATGTATATTTAAATTATGAGTAGTGGTGGTGAAATGCGGTGAGCAATTATGATTACATTGCTTATTAGTTATACTCACCTAGATTCTTCATTAGGCACTTATATCTCTAATTTATTTATTCCGTTTTCATTTTTGTCTCTCTCATTTGAGAAGATATTGTTTAGTAAGTTTTCTGTAAATAATGAGAGAAGGTATCATAAGTTTAGCCCAAACTCTATGTGGAATTCATGGTTTCCATAAATCTCTCCATGGTACCCAAAGCTAAATATTACCAAAGATATATAAGGTATCTTTCCAGCCCAGAGTCTATTACTTGCTTTCCCTATTCAAAAGAAAATTACCTTCAGTTCAACTCGGTACGATTGCCTCCAGTCTGCTAGGATCCGCGCTGCCTTTCTACTAAATTTTCTGTCCTTTATAAAGACATAGAAGATTTGCAAGATTGGGAGACACTCTTCACAAAAACATCAAAAGATATGATGATTAGAATTATAATGATTAGAATTATAAATCATTCAGCAATAGCACACGAGAAAGCATTAGAATAAATAAAAGTACTAAAAGAAACAATTGAAAAATTAAATCTTCCTGAAATAGCTATCAGATATTGGATGATTATTTAAACAAATTCACAGAGGAACTGCAATCTAAAAAACAAAAAGCATTTCTAAGGGATGAAATTGATTATAAGATTGGAAGAGTATGTACATATCAGAGAAAATATGAGATAAAAGGAAAAACCACACCGATTTCAAAAGCTTATCCAAAAATTAAGAAAAATGTTAATACGCAATCATCAACTACTCAATCATCAGATACAGAAACAAACAGTGAAATGGAAAAAGAAACAGAAGAAGTACCAAGTACATCGAACAAAATACAAGAATTCAATTTATTAGAAGAAATCCGCAGACACAAGTCCATCACAAAAGCACATTTTCAACAAGGGATGATGAATATAAGAGGCATGAGATCAGGTATAAGCGAAATTACATCAACCAATTTACCAAAAACAAGAGAGGAAAAAGAGGAGGAACGCAACGCAAAAACAAAGGAGGAGGAGAAGTAGGAATGCAAACCAGATCACAAAACAAAAAGACCAAGTGAATTTAGTAATGAACTTAACTGGAGAACAAGTGGACAAAACATTAAATACAGTGCTCTATAAAGGATTAAACTACAGTCCATCAAACAAAGCAGATTATTTTCATACACAAGTGTATTTGTCCAAATTCTGTAGAAAATTGAAATTGAAAAAATATTTTGCTGAAGTAATGAACAAAAAAGAAAAAAGTGCAGAACAAGAAATTTCACCACTCACGGTTGAAATTGTAGAAGGAACATTGAATATCATGAACCTTACTGAGGAAAATTACACTACAGACATTTTTTTGGAAGAACAGAATATTAATCCTTTTCAAACGGAAGAATCAAATTTGAAATTGAAATCAATATTCATTCCTAAAATGACAGAAAACAATGTGATAGATGTTTTTCAAAAAATGGTTAGTGAAGATCTGAGACAAAATTATCTCAAAAATAAACCAGTGAAATTCAAACATAATCTTTCACTTAAAGAATCAAAAGCTATTGACGCTCTTGCTAAAAACAATAAATGGGTAACCAAATCCGCTGACAAAGGAGGTAACATCGTTCTCATGCAAAGAAATGACTACATAACTGAAGGAAATAGACATTTGAGTGACAGGAATTGCTATTCCATACTCCAAAAAAATCCAATTAAAGAACTGCAGGCTCAATGGCATCTTATGATTAAAAACTGGGAAGAAATGGGCCTACACTCAGAAGAAGAATACAGCTACTTAGATAACACCTACCCAATAATGCCCATAATATATTTTTTACCGAAAATTCACAAAACATTCGACCAATTTCCAGTATGTAGACCAATAATAAATGGCATAGGCTCACTAACAGAGAGAACCTCACAATACATTGATCTTCATCTACAGCCATTATCAACCAACCTAGCATCGTACTTGAGAGACAGTAAACATGTAATACAACAGTTGGAAGAAATACCTTGGGAGAAAAGCTTTATTTTTGTAACTTTAGACGTGGTGTCTTTATATACCTGTATTGAACATCTTAAAGGTTTAGAAAGGACTGAATTTTTTCTAAAAACAAGATCAATTTCATTTTTTCAACAAAACAAAATGATTCTAGAAATGTTGCATTTTGCTTTAACCAATAACATGTTCATGTTCAACAAAATAATATATAGACAAGAGCTGGGTACGGCGATAGGGGCCAAGTTTGCACCTTCATACAAAAACCTGTTCATGGGACATTTTGAGATCAATCACGCATGGCAACATCCAGCATTCACAGAAAGATATATTGTTTACTGGGGATGCTATATTGACGACATATTAATGATATGGAATGGTGACACAAAGAAACTACATGAATACATCAGTTATTTGAACACAAATCATTACAACATTAAATTCACAGATAAAATAAGCCCAGCGAGCATAGAATTCTTGGATTTACAAATCTACACGGATGGAGATATGATCTTCACTGATCTATGTATAAAACCTACAGCAGTAAACAAAGTGTTACATGCAGAAAGTAACCATGTGAAGCACATAATTAAAAATATAGCTTATGGTGAAATTCTAAGAACAAAACGAAATTGCAGCTCAAAAGAAAAATATGAAGAACATGTCCTACTTCTCAAAGAAAAGTTTATAAATAGAGGCTATAAAACTGAGGAAGTAGAAAGAGCCATAAGAAGAGCTGAAAAAATACCCAGAACTGAATTGCTGAAAGACAAACCAAAGTTGAAAAATAAAGAAACAAAGGTAGACTTCATTACCACTTATAAAAGTGAAGCATACATTCTAAAGAAAATTCTGAAAAAACATTGGAATATTCTACAAAGTGATGATAGGGTCAAATATAATATAGAAGCTAAACCAAGGATAATTTATCGAAGAGCTCCAACATTGAAACAAAAAGTCAGCCCAAGTCATCTCAAAGAAGATAGAACTGAGATTCTCAGTCAATTTCTAAAAGTGCCGGCCCCAACAGGAATTTACAGCTGTGGAAATTGTGTAACATGTAATCAAATGGAAAATGGAATTAAAGAAATAAGATTACCAAATGGAAGATATGAAAAGATAAAACAATATATTAATTGTAACACAAAATATGTGATCTATGCAATTACTTGTATTTGCAAAAAAAGATATGTGGGAAGTATTATCAGAACACTAAAGATCAGACTTCAAGAACACAAAAGAGCTATTAAGAATAATGATATGAGATACCCTATGGCAGTGCATTACAATCAAGAACATCAAATAACTGAAATTAAAGAAATCAAATTTCTAGGCATTGAAAGAGTTGACACAATGGAAAGAGGAGGAAATAGAGAACTTCAGTTAAGAAGAAGAGAAGCCAAATGGATATGTACCCTGGTTACGTGTCACTCTGGCCTGAACTCTGAGCATGAGATGGTTTATTGGCTATAGAAAGCTTAATTTTGAAAATAGAGTGCTAGACCTTTCAAATATATAATTTCTTTTCTTATTATTTCCATGCTTTATGCCGATAATTCTAGATTTTTAGTATAATTGCCTATTCCTTTGCTGTGTATCAATATTATGGAATGCATTAAGACAAGTATAGATTGTTGATTATGTATGGTAAAAGGTTTTCTTTTTAATGGACTGATTTATCCATCTTTCCTTTTCTCACTTTCTTTTTGTTCCTTACCGTTCACCTGTAAAGCTGCATCTGTCTGGTCCCATACAAATCTTTGATCCATATATAAGAGGCCTCAAAGGAAGGATACACTAAAATAAGGAACATACTAAAAGAACATACATTTATTATAGCTATATCAGAATTTTGTAATAAATTAAAACGGATGAATTAGTCTGGTATCACGGCAAAAACAGTCAATCAAAATGGCCGCTTGACGCTATGGCGTGACGCCATTGCGTAACGTGACGCGGTGACGTCATGCATCACACGATCACGGTCTTTATAAAGGACAGAAAATTTAGTAGAAAGGCAGCGCAGATCCTGGCAGACTGGAGGCAATCGTAATGAGTTGAACTGAAAGTAATTTTCTTTTGAATAGGGAAAGCAAGTAATAGACTCTGGGCTGGAAAGATACCTTATATATCTTTGTTAATATTTAGCTTTGGGTACCATGGAGAGATTTATGGAAACCATGAATTCCACATAGAGTTTGGGCTAAACTTATGATACCTTCTCTCATTATTTACAAAAAACTTACTAAACAATATCTTCTCAAATGAGAGAGACAAAAATGAAAACGGAATAAATAAATTAGAGATATAAGTGCCTAATGAAGAATCTAGGTGAGTATAACTAATAAGCAATGTAATTATAATTACTCACCGCATTTCACCACCACTACTCATGATTTAAATATACATAACACAACTAAAATTTACTTAATTTTTTTTTTCTTATTCTCTTTCATAATCTCTTTCTATTCAGTATCTCTCCTGATGAACCACGTGCACAAAACGTGGGGAATCACGTGTTGAGAGGAAATAAAATCAGTATGTGAATTAATGAATGAAAAAGGAAATTACATGTAAAAAATAAAATATCACTAAAGAAGTAATCCTGTTGATGTGACGTATATTGTTTTTACCCAAAGCGCATTCCACATAAGTGTCTTCTAAAAAGTAAAATTGAATAAAATATTGCAGCAGCCGTAATATACACTTAATGGTGCAGCATCCAGGTAAAGTAATAGTTCATTTTTGCACTCAGAAATTGCCGAAATAGGAAGCAAAAGCCGGCAAGGTCTGCAACAAGTTAAACAAATTTCTATGGGTTATACAATTGTATTTTCTGTCGTCTGGCATTCCTTGATACTTTCTCGTGATACCCTGGGGCCCGCTGCCACATCCCATCACTCATTGGGGCGCCCACTTCTTCCTCCCAATCCTGTCTTAGTTGTACCACTTCTTACCCCACTTTGGACATCACCAGCTCATATATCCTGGATATTTCGTGCCCTCCTTCTGCCGTATCAGATATCATTTCTATGACAGGGTCCGGTTGCTCCTCTAATACTGTTTTGGACCATATCTCTTGTATTTGCCGCACCATCCTGTAACACGTAATATATTGTCGTATATGCAACCCCGTTTCCTCCACCAGCATCTCAAATCCTTTTATTCTCCCCTCTTGCCATATGTCTCACATTGTTGCTACCCCTACCGGTTCCCAGTGCTTCCCGATCATCTTTCTTAACTGGCCTTCATTTCCTGTCAATGCGACAAGCGGTACTTGCGGGGAGCACGGACCTGGGTTCCCCATTATCTGACAGGCCCTATTCTACACCTGCCATCCCAGTGACAGCATCTTCTAGCACTCCTTCACGTCCGATTTTGGCAACCATATCATTTCTTTTAGGGAAAATGGGCCACACTCCTGTCTGAACAACCTAGATTCTGTGGTTGGAACCTCCGATAGCCACTTCGCCACGTATTGAAGTTGGCTCGCTAAATAGTAGACCTCATAGTTTGGCAGTTTTATTCCCCCCTTATCATACGAATTTTGTAACTTCCAAAGGGCAATCCTGTTACTCGTCCTGTGCCAGAGAAATTCCCTGCAGTTTCTATGTATTTTAACAAAAAATCACCTTCAGGTACGGGATGTTCCCGAAATAATGTAACAAACTCGGGAGCACTACCATTTTCAGCATTGCCCCTCTTCCCATCATCGCTAAGGAGCGCTTTACCCAGAATTTCATGCTATTTTCAATACCCTTGACCGCTTTCTCAGTATTATGTTGGTGCTCTGCCTCCACCGTGTTGTAGATGTCTATCCCGAGATACCTGAACGTGGTGACCTCCTTTGGTATTTGTAGGACTGGCAATTGGTCCTGCTGTACCCCTACGTACCTACCCAGTGTAAACATGCACGATTTCTTGGGCATCACTGCTATACCAGAAAGTGACGCAAATCGCTCCAACACTTACAGAATATATTGGAGGTTTTCTTCTGGGTAACGCAAGTACAGCAGCATATCATCAGCGTACAGGGAGATTAAGTGCTGCTCCCTTTTTATGTTAATCCCTATTGTGTCATACTGTTGTCTTAGGTATATCGCCAGGGGTTCCAGTGCCAAGATATGCAACATAGGGGACCATGGTCATCCGTGCCTAGTGCCCCTGCTAAGTTGCCACCTCTCTGATATTATTGGTCCCGTTTTAACCCTGGTCAGCGGTGCGCTGTATAGCAGTTTGGCCCATTTAAGATAGCCAGGCCCTATCCCATAGCTGGTCAAGGCTGTAAGCAGCCAAGGCCGTTTGACTGAGTCGAAGGCTTTTATTGCATCCAATGATACAATTGCAATTTCCCCCGCATCCCCTTCCGTGTGTTCTATGACTTGGTGTAGTCGTCTATGGTTGTCGGATATATTCTTGTTTGGGACATACCCAGTCCGATTAGGGTGTATTAGTTTATCGATGATCCTTTTAATTCTATTTGCCAGGACCACCGTAAGTATTTTGCTATCTTGATTAAGCATCGAGAGCTGTCTGAAGGATCCACAATCCTTGCCAGGCTTATTGGGTTTGGGGAGCGGTATGATAATCGCCTCTCTCAGGGACTCTGGCAACCTACCCATTTCGTATGCCTCATTTAACATTGCCAGTAGTGGGGGGAGCACCTCCCTTCTGTACATTTTATAAAATTTGCTAGGGAATCCATCAGCCCCCGGGGTCTTGCAAGTGGGTAGCTGCTTAACCACCTCTTCTAGCTCTTCCTGGGTTATCGGGGCATCTAAATCCTCCCGCTCCTCCTCACTTATATGTCGCATACCTATGTCCTCCAGTGTTTCCCTTATTTCTCTGTAATTGCTTCCCCCTTCATCCCCATAAAATAGTTGATAATACTCCAGAAATTCGCGATTCACCCCCTCTTGGGTGTCCACTATACTTCCATCCTCCCTCGTCACTGCTCTAATTGTAGGTCTGGGGTTTTCACTTTTGTATAACCATGCCAACACCTTTCCTGGTTTATCTCCTCCTGCATGTTGTCTTTCCACATACTTTTTATAATTTAGATTACATAGTCTCTCCCAGAGTCCTGCACATTTCTGTTGCAGCTTTAGTGCTGTCCCAGAGTCCTCCACGGTGTTACCCCGCTGTTTCTAGCTCTTTTTCTGCTTCCTGCAATTCTGTTAATATCCCACCATGTAATCCCTTAGATTTAGCTATGGCTACCCTCCTCATTACTACTTTGAAGGCTTCCCACAGCGTTCCGGCCGACTTAAGGCTTCCAATAATGGTCCCAAAATAATGTATTATTTCTTCTCTTAGGTCCTCCCTAAACATTGTATCCTAGAGTGTCCCTGCTCTGAGGCGCCATGTTGGTATCCTTGCTCTTGGGGGTCGGTATTGCCACACCAGGACCAATGACGAATGGTCTGATAGGACCCTCGCTTTATACTCTGTCTGTACGATGTCTGCCTTTAGCTCCTGTGTGGCAAACATATCATCTAACCTAGTGTGCAGGTTTTGTGGGGCCCAATAATTTGAATACTGTCTATCCTTCGGGTGACACAGCGTCCATGCATCTACAAACCTGAATTGTGCCAGCAGTGTCTGCAATGCCTTAGCAGCTGGAGTGGGTCTATCTATTTTTTCATCTGATCTGTCTACTTTTGGATTTAGTGTACAGTTGAAGTACCCCCCCCCCCCCCAAAACACTGCTCCCCCAGGCACATGCTTATTTTGTTGTACAAGGTTCTGAAATTTGCCACCGTGTCCTGATTTGGGGCATATGTGTTTATGATACATAATTCTTTATTTTCCACCAATCCCCTTATTGCCTCCCATCTGCTTCCACTATAGTTTGTAATACCTAGAAATCTCATGTGGTGCTACCCAGGTAATGACCCCTCTGGCGTAGGCAGAATAAGTCGCACCCACTACCATTCCCTTCCATTTCCTCTGGATCACCTCTAATTTTTCATTTGTGTGGTGGGTCTCTTGTATTAAAGCTATGTCTATCTTTAACCTGTGCAGTTACATCATCACCTTATTCCTTTTCAGGTAACTATTGTGCACTCTAACATTCCAAGTGATTATTTTCAGGTCCCCCATGTTCCAATCCCATCTCGCTCCTCCCTTTTCAAGACCCCAGATCTTATTTGTAGGCTGCCCCTCCTGTGCATAGGCTCAGTCCCCAACTTCAAACAAAACCGCCCCTTTGTCCTAACTACTACCGCCCTGTAACATCTTAACTCCCCCAACAATGCCCTCAACTTCCCCCATCCCCCCTCCCTACCCGTCCCCAACTTTTGCCCAGCTCCATCCTTGGATCTCAGGCAATCCTGCATTTAGTTATGTCTCGGCTAGCCGGTACAAGAAACTCAGCAGGGCGGCTACCATTCTATCAGTAGCCTGTCTAATCTATACTATTGGGGTGTAAGAGCAGGTTCCCTTCGTTCCTGCATTATGCTCTGTCTGTTGCGTATGCTAATCCCTTTATATTGGCCTAAAATACTCTCTTACGTCATTGTTTTATAATCTAGTCCCAATGTCTCCGATCATACAGCACCTCGATTCTTGGCGACACTGTTTTACTTCTCCAGTCCGTCTGTCTTCTGCTGGTCTGTTTCATCAGGGCAGCTCTGGCCGTCCAGCCACTCCGTCGCTTCTTCCGGCGTCGCAAAAAATAAGGCCTTTTTCTTGTGGAACACTTTCAGCCTCGCTGGGTACATTAACATATACCTATAGCCCGCATCTCGCATCTTCCTCTTCACAGTTCCAAAGTTCATCCGTTGCCTCTGCACCTGGAGCATATAGTCGGGGTATGCCGTTATCGATGCTGTTGCCCTGCGTATTATGCCCCCTTTCTGAAAAAATTCCAGGATTTTCTCCCTGTCTCAATAATTCAGGATCTTGGCAATTATCGGTCTCGGTCTTCTGGTGAGGGCCCTATGCGCCCTCTTCACTGCAAATCCCTGGGTGAGTTTGCCTCCCTGTATCTCCTGCAGCAACATTGTCTCAATATATTCCATGGGGTTCTGTCCTTATTCTCCTTCCGGGAGCCCAACAATGCATACGTTATTCCTACGGGCCGCCCTTCGGCTTCCTCTGCTCTGCTCTCCAGGTTGCACACCTGCTGTCCCAATGTGTGGATTTCTGAGGCGTGCATTTTGCAGCCCCTTGTGTTAACTCCTACTGCTATCTCCAGCTCACCTGTGCGTTCCGGCACTTTTTTAACATAATGCTGCAGAATGTTCACATCCTCCTGTACCGCTCCAATTTTGAGGTCCAATGATGTCTTAAGATCCGCCATGGCTGCCTCCACCTTGGTTTCCCAGGCTGCCTTCAGATCTGCGATTGCGTCCAGGATTTGCTGGTCACTTCTCTCCGGCGCGGTGTCCAGTTGCATATTTCTGTCCTTCTTCCTAGCCCCTTCCGGTGCTTGGGATGTCTTAGTAAGTCCTCCATCGTCGCTTGTTTCCCTTTTGATTTTGACAATTTGGAGGCCATCCTGGCATCCCTCAGTGCAACCAACCGCCTCCGAGGGTTGTTTAATGTTGTGGGTTAGTCACCCACAGGTGTACCGGCGGGGATCTTCTGATCAATTATTACTGCTTTCTCTTGCACCACATATCTTTTGCGTGGCTGAAATGCTTCCCCTTGTATGTGGTGCACAAATGTATGTGACCGTCTCACTCCAGCACTTTCCTGTTGCGCGATATGTTATGCCTCAATGTGCACTTGGCAGTTCCAAGCTCTCTACATCAGCACTCAGTCCCCTCACTCAGCATTGTCTCACATGGGCAATAAGCAATATTTGAGTTCTGTGTTCCACAGATACACAGCCTACTTCCCGCGTGTGTGCAGGCCCTCGTTAATTGTTCGGGTTTCCCTTTCAAATGTCTTGCAATCCTTATCCTTCAGCCAGCATTTTACAAAGCGCTCATGGACTCAGTTCAACCACTCCTCCTGCAACACATTTATTCCAACGACTTTGGGAGTACGCTCAGCAGGGCTTTTATGCTTCACTTCCCTCCACTCCTGTGCCGTGATACGCTCTCTCAGACCTCAAATATGTCCCAGACCAGGCGCCACAGTGTGGTTTGCGCACCACCGTGTATGGATCAGCTTCACTTTTCGCTCTGTCACTGCATCTGCGGGTGGGCATCCTCACTCCAGTCAACAGTCCCACCCTCACTGTGTCTTGTGCTCACCGCTTGCTAGAATCACACGCTGAATTGTCTACCTCTCTCATTAGGCTGAAATGTGTCACTGAAGCCTCAGCTTCTGCTCAGGGAAGCGCAGAGGTCTCTGTGGCTCGTCCGCACCTCAAATCCGTCACTCTGCCACAATGTATCCGACTGGTGTCTCGCTCCTTTGTTCTAGCGTCGCCATCTTGTTTGATCTCCGAGCATGGCGCTCCATCTTCTCCAGTATTTATACAGTCTCGCACATTTAGGAGTACACTGCGCACATAGGCAGATTGTTATGAGTTGCTTCCACCTATTAATCACCTTTCATGGCACAGTTCCATATGCACAAGTTCGGGCCCGGACAGTTTATTTTGTTTCCCCTCTCCCGGCCACTACTTCGTGGAACTTCACATGAAAGGCACCCGTATAGGCGGCCCCAGACTTTTGTGTCTTTTGACACTGCGCTGCTCTATATGCCGCCATAACAGTGCCGGTCCCTGCTCCTCTGCACGCAGCGGGCACCCAGTTGTTAAGAATCCTCCATTCGAACTTTGCTGCCCCACCTGGCCAGGGGCTCTGATTGCGTTCCTCTCCCTCCACTGCAGTATCTTCTGAGCAGTAGCGCTCTGACACCCGTCTCTCACAGTGTATTTATGGTTGCTGCCTGGGTCAACCTGACCTCTGGCAGCGAGCTCGCCTCTGCAGGCTACCTGCTTTGAGGGGCCGGGTGCATACCGCTCGCGTATGCAGCGTCTTTTGTTCCCTTTTGTCAGTCTCCTCTCGCTCCAGGTCTGCGGGGGAGCACGTCTTCACTGGGACTGCCTCGCGTGCCTCACTGGTATATGTCCACAGGTAGCATCCATTCCGTTCGTGCTACTGGCTGATACCCTCACCGGACAGCACTGCCCTTTGTTCTCTTCTAGGGGCAGCAGCTATTTTCGCCCATGTCGCCGCAGTCCGTGCTTGTTGTCCTTTCTGCCGTAACTTCAGTTCTGCCACTCCGTGCATTCCGGGAGATCCACCTTTCTATTCCCCATATCTTCACACAGCCTCTGGCGTTTATTTCGACGCGCGCTGTAGCATGAATATCTGCATTTTCAGGATCAAAATACAGATCAGCAGGAGACAGTCGAGAACACGTCCTAGCTCATGGCTGCTTAGCCACGCCCCCCGAAATATGAACAAATATCCCATTTGTTTAATTTGTTATTCAAATATATATGTATGGATACTGGCCTCCCATTTCATAACCAAAACCCTGGACAATCCTGGTTGGAGAAAAGGAGATTTCTGTGTGTGATACTGCTGCTTTAAGGGTTATAAAACCCTTCACGTGGTGCAGAGTTCGCCGAGTTCCGTCGCTCATGCCTCTATAAGAGAAAGACGGTTCCTCTACTTCGTGCATTGTGTTGGAGAAAAGGAGACTGCTGTGTGTGCTACTGCTGCTTTTGAGGATTATAAAACCAGTCTGCCGGGAGGAATGTCAGGGAGAAGGCATCTGGAGAAAGGTCAGAGCCTTTGAAGTACTAAGGCGAGGGGGACCAGAGTTTCCAGCTCTGCAACGCTACTCCCAGGTGCAATGACGAAGTTACTAGTTGTCCGTAAGCGAAATGTGAAGTCAGCAGTCATTAACATTTCTTTGACACCTACTCATGTCTGCATGCCTGATTCCCCTCAACAGTGTAATGCAAACACACTCTCAAAGTCCTAATCCCTTACATCTGCCCCACAGCTACAAACCACTGATGCTGCCAACAATAACCAGAGCACGCCGACCCAACTGGGCCCCTCGCTAGATGTCCAGTCCGAAGCCCAAGGGACATGTAGCATATACCTATCTCCCCGGGTATCCGTGGCTTCTGTGGCTCCACCCTTGAGTAAAGCGACCCCTGGCCTTAGCAGTAGGAGCTAAATGCCTCAAAGCATCATTGGCTGTCAGGCTGAGCAACTATAGATGGGAAATTTTCATTAGTCAGCAGCCATTCTTTTGCTTTCCCTGAGCTCCCTTTCCCATGTCCTTTGTTGTCCTTAGAAATCCGATCGGACCTTCTTTAGTTCTTTGATCAGATGAGTCGTGACCCGATTCTTAAGTATCCTGATAATTTGTTTTGGCGCATTGTACTCGCGAGCACAATTATTGACCAGGTAACACCAAGAATTTGATATGCCTGAGAAATTGTCTGCCTGCTTTAGGGCTTTATTCCGCAGTGACAGACAATCTTTGGAATTTAGCCTTCCGGCGCCACAGGAGGGGTCGCCGGCGTGTAGTATGTACTGTAAGCACGGCATTGGTAGTATAGTATTTAATGATATTTGGCACAGACAAACTAGACATGCGTCTAAACTTCAGTGGCCAACCAATGGTAGTTTTGAGATTCCTCGTATAGAATATTTAGAGTCAATATTGTTAAGTAAAAAAGCTAGACTTCAGCATTTGATGGATTACAGAATTGGAAGAGTGAAGCTATGCAGCAACTTAAAAGTAGGGAGAAACATGCTCGCCGACGTATGCCCAACGCAGAAAAAGCGTTGTTGTATGAAAAGTAAACAATTAGAGTCAGTTAGAAATATGGACAGGGCTTTTCAACTTGGTATTCAGAAAATATATCCATCTAAAGATTTTTATGTGTCTGATGAATTAATTGATAAACTTCTAAATGAACGAAGGCCGGGTGCCACTGCGCCACCTCTGTATGTTCCTATTCCTGTTGCCTTACCTCTTCCTGCTGTTGTTCCTCCTCCCGTAGTAATTCCTGCTCCTCCTATCGTTCCTCCTAGTGCTCCTCTTCCTCCGGTTATTGTTCCTCCTTTTATCGTTGCTCTTCCACCTGCACCTCCGCCTTTGCCTACTGTTACGGGTCTGGTAGATTTGTCTTCTGCACCAGTGATAGCACCTTTGTTACCGATGGTACAAGATTCTTCTACTTTTCCTCTTCCAATTAGTTCTGTCCCACTTATAGTCGATAAGGGAGCAGAATCAAAGATTGCAACTCGCAATACTGTGTCTAAAGAGACAAAGCGCAATGTGACTGCATGGGCTAGACAGTGCATGGAAAAAGGTGAACAATCTGATGTTTTTGCCACACTCTCTAACCTAGGAAGTTTTCCTGAGAAAAATGTTTTCATTGAAGGACTGGGAATTCACTTAGCTGTAATGTGGAACAGTTTGAATGATGTAGATCTCTCACAAGGGTTGAGGGATCTCAATGTTTAAGCATATTCAAGAGATACTGCGGAGAAAGTATATGAGCACGTCAAGAGGGTTTTTGAGTACAGAAGGGAGTTGGAAAGATTGCGGAATGAAGAAATTGATGGTGATAGTTTGAGCGCTATTTTTGTGCAGAAACAGTTCCTTCCTCTTTGTAAGTCGAAGAGTGGGGAAACACGAATTTGCACAAAAGATGCAATTGGATGGATTTCGGAATGTCGATATCTCCCGTAGAAGTATATGATACGTATAGTCAGTATACGCCAGAAATGCAGAGGAAAGTGATACAGGTAATGGTAGAATACCTGCAGGATGGATGTATAAAAAGAAAGATTTGTTGTCCCGCAGAATTATTGAATATTTATAAGAGTGCCTTTTCGTTTGACACTCCTTCAGCTGCTTTAGCGCTCGATTTAGCTCTGTTGCTCCGTATGCGTTTGGAGTTTCCTATCTCTCAGTTACCTATGAGAGAGGTTCCTCCGACATTTGTCCTAAAAGTCGAGGTTCCAGCTAATGTTGCAGCAGGTACAGCTGCTTATGACATTCCTGCACATTATGTATCGCAGTTTGTCCAGTTCTCAAGACAAGAAGTAAACACCATTAGACAATTGATCCCATATATTAGAAAGAATCCAACAGGATAAAGAGATAGAATCTGTCTTGCAGTCGTCAGTATTTACTCTGAGTGATATAGATTTGTTATTTCCTGTGCTCTTACCTGCTGATTTGTGGAAACACATTAGGACAGTAGATGATGTACCAGGGTTAGGGGACACATGGGATAATGTGGCTTGACAGGATAGCGATAGACCAGCTGGCGGGAGACCGCCACAGGTAATACTGACTTTGCCTGATAGAATAATAACGAAACTAAAAGCCATAATTCGTGAGAGAAGGATTGTCTGGGACAAACTTACTGCTTGTGTCCAAGGGAAGTCTGAATGTGCTACCGAATTCTTTAATCGGTTTGAACAAGTGTTTTCAGATTTCAGTGGACAAGATTTGAGCACAGAGTCTGGAAAACGACTATTTGTAGACAAATTTGTGTGTGGATTGTTGCCTCACATCCAGCCGCAAATTATGACTTCTGAGAGCGCTTGGCAAGCTAAGTCTCAGTCTGAAGTATTGCATTTGGCTCAGTACTATGAGAACCGAGTCAATAATGAAAAAGAGAGGATTGAAAAGAGAAAGGGAGACATAAAAACTAAAGTTCTGTTGAAACAGATTGTGAGAGGCCCTACAGGGGGTAGTACACAGTTCTGGGGACAGTATGTTCCACAAGGTAGTGTGCCATTGGGTCCTGTACACGCAAACCAATGTGCTTATTGCAGACAAAAGGGTCATTGGCGAGCACAATGTCTGATCCTCGAGCAGAGGTCGAATAACACATGTGGTTTAATGGGTAGATGATCCAGAGGCCACCCTGGGGTAGGGGGTCCTGGTAGAAGCCAGTTTTCTCAGAATTCACAACCTTTTCCACAAGACAATCAGTCACTGAGTATGGATAATAGAAACAGTTTTGATCATCCTTCTTTTGCATATCTCTCTGAAGACCTTCCTCTCGATGACATTTTGTTTCGCTAGGAATGCCGAAGCAGGGTTTGGAACCAACGCCTATTCCCGTTAATCAGAAAGGTCCCTACATTGAAATGATAGTGGGAAATAGGAAACATCTATTCTTGATAGCTACAGGAGTGCAGAAGTGTTCCATTGACCATTCAAGGGTTCCAAACATTCCACTGTCTGGGCAAACCAATGTTTCTGTAGGTTTTTCTGGTATGCCAGTGGTTAGTCCGGTTTCTTCACCGGTTCCAATTACACTGGATCCATTCACGGATTATTGTCCATTTCATTTGACAACAAACTGTTGAGAAAATTTGTTGGGGTTGAATCTGTTGAAAGAATTAAATGCAGTAATTAATTGTTCTTCGGACGGAGTGCGTTTGACGATTTTACCACAGCAACTTTCTGCCTCACAGTTCCTGACTAGACCTTTTCCGCCGGAATGTAGTGATGTTCCGGAGTGTTTATGGCCGATTGATGACAATGATGTCGGTGTTCTACAAATTAAGCCTGTTAAAATCATTTTGGAACAAGGAGTAAAATTGCCACGTATTTCTCAGTATAAAATCTCGGTTGATGGCGAGCAAGCTTTGAAGTGTATAGTCTCTGATTTTGTACACCTTGGGGTAATTGAGGAAATTGCAGGTAGTTTGTGCAATAGTCCGATTTTGCCTGTGTATAAGAAAGGCGATAATGCAATTCCTTTTCGTTTCATCATTGATTTACGTGCCATCAATAAGATTGTTGCTCCACAATTTCCTATTGTGCCTGATGTAACAACGATATTAACTATGATCCGAGCTTCGGCTACTCATTTTAGTGTCGTAGATCTTAAGAACACTTTCTTTAGCATTCCTATACACAAAGATAGCAGATACTTGTTCGCGTTCACCTTAGGGGAACGCTCCTTTACATTCACCCGTGCGCCGCAAGGGTACACGGAGAGTCCGAGCATTTATAGTAGGGCTTTGAAAGAGCAGCTTGTTACACTCGAGTTGCCTGCCACTTGCGCATTGCTTCAATATGTAGATGATCTTCTTTTAGCTGCTTATTCAGAAAGTGCCTGTAAGGAGGGCACCGTGTTGTTGCTTATTCACCTAGCAAAACATGGACATAAATCGTCATTGAAAAAGTTTCAATATTGTCGACAGGAGGTCGTCTATTTAGGCCATCTCCTGTCAAAGGAGGGAAGAAGGTTGACGCCTGAGCGGATTAAAATCATTTCTAGCATGTCTGTCCCAAATACACAGAAGGAAGTCAGAGCCTTGATAGGAATGGCTTCTTACTGTAGGCAGTGGATCCCCAACTTCTCACTAGTGATTAAACCAATGTTGGCTTTGACAAAGAAGGGCATTTCTTTGCCATTGCCATGGAACTTGGAACACCAGAAACCGTTTGATCTGCTCAAGACTGCACTGTGTTCAGCACCAGTTTTGGGCACACCAAATTTTGAAAAGGCCTTCCAGTTGTATGTGCATGAACGGGATGGATGTGCTTTGGCTGTATTAACGCAGGAACATGGAGGGAAGAATAGGCCATGTGGTTACTTTTCTTCCGCCCTTGATCCTGTTGCATGCGCTTTGCCAAGATGTTTGAGAGCTGTCACTGCTGCTGCTACATCTGTAAAACAGAGCGAGGGTATGGTCCTAGGCCATGCTTTAACCTTGTTGGTACCTCACTCTGTAGATGTTCTATTAAACAGAACACAAACGCAACACCTTACCTCTGCACGATTGACGAGATACAAATTGATCTTGTTTGCACCGCATATTAAAATTCAGAGGTGTTGTGTATTGAATCCGGCTGAACTATTACCTTTCCCGCAAAATCCTGCTTGCAGTGACGAAGCGTCACATGAACAGAGCACCACAGAGCAAGAGACTAAAGGCCGGACTGACCTGAAAGACACACCATTGGATGACCCACAAGGGGAGCTGTTTTGCGATGGCTCCTGTTTTAAACTTCCGGATGGTACATCCATGGCTGCTTATGCCATCACCACTTTAAGCACGATTGTGTAAACCAAGAGAATTACGCATAACTCTGCGCATGCCACAAAGATTATTGCATTGACTTGAGCGTGTGAACTTTCGGAAGGGCTTAGAGTGAACATGTATACTGATAGTCAGTATGCTTTTGGGGTAGTTCACAACTTCGGTATACTTTGAGCAGAACGAGATTTCTTGACCTCACATGGAACAAAGATTCAACATGGCTCCTTGATAGTGCGGTTACTTTCAGCGCTTGCACTACCCACTCAATTAGCGATCATGAAATGCCCAGTGCATCAGAAAATCATAAATGATGTAGGAAAAGGGAACGCTTTCGCTGACCAGATAGCCAAACAAACGGCCATTGACCTCTATTCAGAAGTGTACACTGTAAGGGAAGCCACAAATGCTTGTACCATAGACAAAGGTAATGAATCTGTAATGAATATCCAAACCGATGCCACGTTAGAAGAAACTAAGCAATGGGGTGAGGGTTTGGCGAGGTTGGATGATGACGGGTGTTGGGTGGGTAACTTAGATGTAAAATGGATGTTGCCAGACGCGTACATCACTATGATGGTTGCAATGGCTCATGGTCCCACTCACATATGTGCAAGGAAGGTTTGCAAAATGTTACAAAATGTCTGGATGAACGATAAAATCGCGAAAACAGCTGAGCGTTTTGTTCAAGGTTGCATGATTTGTCTACAGTATAATATGGGAAAGGGCACATCGACACCAAGGGGTAGTTTTGGTCCACCTTCTGTCCCCTTCGAAGTCATCCACTTTGACTTTATTGAAATGGAACATTGTAATAACTTTAAGTACATTTGGTTGTTATTTGCGCTTTTAGTAAATGGGTTGAAGCCTTGTAAAAGATGCTACAGCAATGACAACAGTGAAAACCATGCTTAAGGAATATTTTCCTAGGTTTGGTTTGCCAAGGATCATCTGGTCGGATAATGGTCACATTTTATCGCTGCTGTAATTCTGCAGATATGCGCGGGATTACAGATCGATAAACTGTTCCATTCGGTTAGACATGCTCAGAGTGCTGGATTGGTAGAGAGACACAATGAAATTTTGAAAAACAAGCTCGCTAAGACGTGTGCCGGCTCCAAATTGAAATTGCCGGACGCCTTACTGATAGTGTTACTATCAATGCGCACCACCCCACAGACTAAGACTGGGCTCTCCCCACATGAGGTGGTTATGGGTAGGCCAGCTAACATTTGGAATCGCCCCAAATCGCGGGCTTTGAGGGACATTGAACATGCACATCTTTCTGATTACTGTGACCGGTTAACTAAAAATCTGTATTTGATTTACCAACAGGTGCGAGAAGCCCTTCCAGTAAATTACGAGAGGCCAGGTCATAGTATCTGACCTGGGGAGTGGGTGCTCGTGAAAGCGTTCAAACGAGCATCCTGTCTTGCTGGAGAGGCCCGCACCAAGTCCTTCTGGCCACACAGACTGCGATCCGGGTGGAAGGAAAAAGACACTGGTTACATGCGTCACATGTCAAGAGGATTCCCTTCCCTTTGCCACACGATACAGAAGATACGGGAAACCTCACCTGCTCTGCTTCCAACAATCACTCAGCATTGAGCAGTACTGAGAGTGCTTCGGAGACACTCCCTGAGCCTGTGGGGCCTGGGGAAACAGCTGCTTCATCTCCACACTCTCCCACAGATCCTTTTTTACCACTGTAAGGTTCTGTTGAAAAATGTGTTGCAAAATCACCACTTCCATCAGGAAGCAAGGACACGTTGTTCACAGATCACACCGTACCAGGAGTCACAAGGTACAATCTGCGTCCACGGAGCTAGACTTACTGCACGGTTCAGCTGTGCCACCAGGAAAATCACCAGAGGGCTTGTCTTTTGGCCTTGTCTTTTGCATACAAAGGAATTGTTGGCAGGGGATAGGGAAGGACTAAGAAAACGCGCAATAAAGGGAGATCACCAGCAAATGAACTCCGGAGCTTTTCGTTTTGAAGGAACAATGCCTGCTACCGCCTCCACCCAGAGGGAACAAACAAGTGACAGTGTGGCCAGTATAGACAATGAACGATCGAATACATGGTCTCTTAAAATGCATTGTTTTCTTGTAATCATGTTAACCGGTTTCACAATAGTAATTGCTTTGGGATTTTGGTACATGGAAGAACTATGTCCGCACAAAACTATTTTGCCCACTGAAAATGTACCCACTGTATCTACACCTTTTGTGCATCAGCACAATCTATCTCCTAGAGCCTCTCATCAGCACAGAGTTACCACAATAACACTATTACTTATAATGAATGCAACACATGCCATTCTGAACAGGTCAAATGGGCTGGTATATTCATCCTTTGCCTCTGACTACTGCATGTTATGCTTCTCTAAGGGCACTATTCTTTGGCCAATGGAATGATAACATCTTGGGGAACTTTGATGGAACAAATCTTAACGAGTTTGAAAGACGAGTTCTAACGCCCCTGTGATGCTCACTTTTCGCAAATAGAAGCAAGCTTAATGTTGCTTCCATAGACTGTCTCGACCTTTTCAATCTCTGATCTCTTTCAAGATGGCTCCTATAGGCAATAGGGATGCCACGCCACCTTCCTACACTGTTAACCATAGTACCGACTCAGTTTCTTTCGGCATACAGAGGAATGGTACTCAGTCAATGGGTAATTTCAAGGGTTGCACTAATGTTGCGAACTTGACCAGTGAGTACAGACCTTTGTATGTAGGCGAACCTGTCTATTTCGTCTGCGGTAATGAAGCTTTCCCATGGTTACCTAGGGATTGGCAGGGAACCTGTTATTTAGGAATCTTGTTACCAGGGGTATTCATAGCTAGTACAACAGAAATCTCTACGGCTCGTCCAAGGCGGGATGAGAATGGCAATACTTCATCACAAGTTCTGGGTGACGTAGCAAAATCCTTTTTACCTTTTTGGGGGCAAATACTAAATTCAGAGGTTATCAGAAGACTAGCGAGAGTACTGGCGAGAAATATCAACTGGACCACTGACATACTCTATAACATGACTCTAGAACAGAAAGCGATAAGGTTAGTGGCACTACAGAACCGGATGGCATTAGACGTCATCCAGGCTGAGCGTGGTGGAGTATGTAAATTAGTGGGGTCCGCTTGTTGAGTTTTCGCACTGGATTCCTCCCCAACCATATTTAAGGCTATACAAAATCTGTGCGTCCTTAGTTCAGAAGTGCACGTTCCCAAGGGAAATTGGGATCTTAGCGCTTGGTTCTGGGACTCCTTACGATCTTGGGGATGGAAGCTACTTTCGGTCTTATTAATTATTCTGGGTGTTCTGTTGTTTTGCTGTTGCTGTATACAATGTCTTCCTATCATATGTTCAGTGTTAGGAGGATGTTGTGCACAGACTATGGGAACATTAGGACAAAAGGTACGCGCACTGAAAAGAATGACCAATGAATTTGTGTTGAAGGAAATTTCTGTCACAGACCGTATGTCAATTAATATCTCCGATGATTGCGATTCAGGGTGTATGGACATTGAGACGTGGAGTTACCCGTAAAGTGACTAATAATTAGTTTAGCGCTGGGCTTAGGCCAAAAGGAGGGCTTGTTAAATGGCCAATCATATCGTGCCTCCTTCAGATATATATTGGCCTAAGCCCAGTCGCTCTGCGAAGAAAACCACGTTGCAAAGTTCTGATTTTGGATCGACTTCGCCGCTATTTTAGGATCATCCGCCATTTTGATTTCTGTTCGTATGTGATTCTCTGTTCTAAAATGGAGGACTGTGTTTTTAACCTTGTAACTGAGCCTTTCCGACCTTTGTGCCTAGTTAATGGTTAGACTGTCCGAGGGCCGAATGTTTAGACTAGGTAATGAGACCTTGTCCTGAACATGACTTGTGGTCTAAGGATTGTCTGCGCTAACAAGCCTCATTCACGAATACACATCGAGGACAATGTAATGTAAATATCGAGCGTGGACACTGGCTGAACTACATTGTGAAGGGATATGTACTAAGGCTCACTGCTAAATCCAGGAATACACTTTGTCATTGTAACTTATTGGAAATGCAAACCCTATATAATCCATGTGCATATTATTGAATGAGCCATAAGTGAACTCGCCACGAACTCTAGACCACAGATTATTAACCTGTAGAGGGGCTGGACAATATTGTTGCAAATGTATAAAAACCTGAATGTTTAGATGTCCAGCACTCTCATTCCTCACTCTGACGGGCTGGTACTCATTGTGATGTATTGAGAGACAGATAGCTATCTGTATTTCTGTTTCTTTGTAACTGTACAGTAGATTAAAGATCTGTGAATCTTTATAGCCCGTGTTTGGTGTATTTCCTTTTGTGGTACTCAGCCTCGATATTTCCTTGCTTTTACAGGACCAAGTTCTGGAATGGGTCAAATCCCTGTCACTGACTCTGTCGATGGTTAGCCTGCTGACTGGTGGGTTGCCTCAGTCCCTGAGGAAGTCACTGGCACCGTCCAAACATAACATAAGAAGATTGAATCTTCGAAGGGCCCGTCACCAGCCCCTTCGTTGTCGATGCAGTCAGTGGTGCGAGCCCCATCAATGACAGACTTGTCCACCGGGAACACTGCCCCATTGATGACCTCTTTGGTGATGACTGCCCTGTCGATGACCCCTTCTGCGAAATCAGGGAAAATGAGCCTTCCTTCATCAATGAAGAATTAATCAACAATTGTCCTCATCAACGACTGTCCTCTTCACAACCGGCTCACCGAGGGTCTCCCTGCCTCCTAGACTGCCGTCGATCCAGACCACAACCCCATCAATGACGGCAGCACCTATTCCTACTCTGCAGGCTCCTGCGTTAGTCTCCTTCCAAAAGGATTTGGGTCAGGTGAGAGCCTTGCCTCCTGCTCTGGAGTTTCTGAACAGGCCTACCAAGACTGTTTGTCTGCCTCCTGTGGGATCCCCCAGAAGATCACCGCCAAATATCTACACTAGTTCTGAAGAGGATATGCCTGAAGATTTTTATGCAGCCCACTAAGGGGGTCAGGGGCCCCTGTCTCAGGAGGGATCCCCGTCCCATGAGCCCTACTAGCTGTTTATCCCTCCAAGGGGTCTGAGCCCAGCTCCTGCTCTGGTTGCACCACCTGTACTGGCTCCTGCACCAAGGGACATGAATCTGGACATTTTAACCTGCTTGCATAGGATGGTGGTGGAGATTCAGCCGCGGCTGCCTGCTTCTTCTGTGCCTGGTCTAGGCAGGAACCCCAAAGGCCTCCTCAGCATCAGCCGACAATGCCTGTAATGGTATCCGTTTCCCTTGGGCTGGTGCTCCCCCCGTGACAGAGGAGTCTGTTAACACAGATACTGCCACAGACACAGACACCGCCGGTACTCAGACGGATGAGTATGACGACTACGTTCCCGCAGATGGGGAACCTCTGGATGCCGACGAGCCTGCCAGGGCTTCACCCCCAGATGAAATTTGCGGCATCATCTCGAAGGGAGCCAAGCTCTTCCATCTGGAGCCATAGGAGAAGAAGAAGGAAGGCGAGAGTTTGCAAAGAAGACCATTGTGTCAGTCCCGTTGTTGGATGACATTTGTGAGGATGGTCGGCAGTCATGAAGGTTCCAAATACCATGCCATATAAGCGTGATAGGAAGAAGTACCGGGTCACAGATTCGCTCCCCAGGTGTCTCCGGTCTCAGCCTTTTCTGGATTCAGTGGTTTCAGCTATTGCCAGGAAGAGGTAATCAAACCCCTTGTCGACAGCCAAGGTGCCTCATGACCAGGAAGGCAAGAAGCTAGATGCAGTGGCAAGTGCATCATTATCACTGCAGCCTCCACAATCAAGGCTGCCAATGCCCACTCCATCCTGTCTAGGTATGACAGCGAGCTGTGGTACAAGCTCGGGCCCATCCTGGACTTCCTTCCTGATGACAAGAAAGCTGAGGCCTTGCCCTTAGAACAGAAAGGAGAGATGGCTTCAGATCACGCCATCACAGTCGTGATCGACATAGCTGACTCAGGGTTCCACCAGATGGGGAATGGTGTGGCTCTTCGACACTAAGGTTGATTGAAGGCCACAAATTCCTGCACGGACGTGCAGACCAAGGTTGTGGGCATGTCAATTGACAGGGATCACCTGTTTGGGAAGGCATTGGATGACACTCTCCAGGTCATCAAGATTCACACAGAGACAGCAAGCTTTCTTGGGACCCTGTAGCACAGAAGGTTGTCCTTTCATTTCCTGAAGGAGGAAGGGGATTTTCTGACAACTCTCGACCTGAAGAATGCATACTTCCACATCCTCATTCATCGCAAACACTGAAGGTTCCTGCATTTTGTCATCCAGGGGCATCATTACGAATTCAAGTCCCTTCCCTTCAGCCTGAAATTGGCTCTGATGGTCTTCACCAAATGCTTGGCCCCCGGTAGCACCACATCTACGCTGCAAGGAAATCCACGTCTACCCTTACCTGGACGATTAGCTCATCCGGTCCTGCTCCCACCCATGGGTAACCCAGTCATTGACAGAGACCATACACCGCCTGGCTTCCCTCAGATTCTCCATCAATTATCAGAAGTCCTGCACAGTGCCATCTCAGAGTGCACTGTTCCTGGGTGCGCGGCTCAACACAATCTTGTGTCTAGCGACCCCCTCATAGGAGAGGGGGAAAGCCATCCTGGGAAAGGTCCAGCGGCTGTCCACAGTGTCCATCACAACAGTCCGGTCCATGAAATCCCTGTTGGGCATGATGTCCTCCTGCATCCATCTGGTCCCCTTTTGTATGCTCCAAATGCAGCACCTGCAGGAATTCCTGGGTACCAGGTGGCAGCAAGTCACATGCACCCTCAATCATGCATTCCATCAAGCTCTTCAATGGTGGTCGGTTAGACCACATCTCACTCAAGGATCCCTCCGTACCAGGCTAAAGTCACTACCGATGCCTCTCTGGAGGGTTGGGGGGCTAACACAGGCCAATCTCACGCCAGAGGCCTCTGGCTCCCAGAGGAGAAAAACTTGCACATATACATCCTGCGGGTGGTCTTCTGGACCCTCAAGTTGTTCCACCCCCTGCTTCAGGGGAGGGTTGTGTTGATCTTCACGGACAACACCACCTTCATATTTTACATCAGGAGATAGGGCGGAATGCATTTCTCAACTCTTTCCCTGATAGACCAGTTTCTGTGGCACTGGGCCATTCTTCAAAACATGTACCTCATCCCTTTTCATCTGGCAGGCGTCAAGAACCCCATTGGGGACTCACTCAGCAGGGAGCTTCAGTCCTGTCATGAGTGGGAGCTTCAAAAAGTGCAGACGTCTCGCTTCTTCAGCAAGTGGGGTCTTCCCAGATCAACCTCTTTGTGGCAGCTTCCATCTCCAAGTGCCAGACATTTGCCAGCAGATATCCTCAACCGAGGAGTCTAGAGAATGCCTTCTCATTTAATTGGGAGAGGCTCTTCCTGTACGACTTCCCTCTGATTCTGCTACTGTTACGTGTGATCAAAACACTCAGACGTTGTCACTGCAGGATGATACCCATTGCACCGGTATGGTCGAGTCATATCTGGTACCCTCACCTTCTCCATCTGTCAGTGTTTCGGGCAGAGGTGTAGACAAGGTAGGACGTGAGCGGGCAAGGATCACCCAAAATCTGTAAATGCAATGGGATACAGGTAGGGAGACCAGACGTCCCTGTTTTCACAGGACAGTCCCGGGATTTGGCCATCCTCACCGGGATCCAGAGAGTTCTTTTTAATTTAAAAAAACCCATCATGGGATTTGACGGCTTGGTGTCCGGACTCTGGTTTTACAGCCTCAGACAATGGGCGGCACTAGATGAACCTGGCACTGCTCTTGTAAGCAGTGCGCCGGCTCGTTGTTTCATTTCTCCTCCTCCCCCAGCTGGAAACAGAGGTCCTTCCAGCCCTTTGCTTCTGATGTCGCATGAAGCGCACCAGATTGGGGGTTCCAGACAGGCATATTTAAAAGGTGTGACAACATGTTGAGCACTCCTTTACCCTCACGATCTATCTGGATGGTGTTGCGCAGCTGGAACTCTGCCTGACTGCGACACCGCCCTTGGATCGAGCAGCTGTCATGTTGAACTCAGGCAAGCAGTTCCAGAAACACGGCCACTACCAGAGCAAGCAAACCTATACTCAAATAATTGCACATTGGGAGCTTTTTAGCTTGTTATTAGAGGGGCTGGATCACATGATCGCACACACGTGCTCCATCTGCAGGGTGCTTCCATCTGATTTTTTATATGTAGTCCTACTTTTGTGTCAGTGACCACAGTGAAAGTATAGTCCTACGTCTGTGGCAGTGGCCTGTCCCGCTTTTTTATTTTGAAATTCTGGTAACCCTAGACAGGTGCACTGCCATAAATACAGAAGCAGTGCTGCCAACATTCTGCTGTCTACACTCTTTTGTTGTTTTTTCTTCTTTCTTCACACTGTGTATATGGAGCACAGCACAGCAGATGGGTTCTGTCTGTGTAGGGTGCAGGATCTGGCTGTCACCTGTACTGACAGTATTTCTCCTGTTAACTGGGCTGCCTGGTGTCTAGCTCGCCTCAGAATTCCCTATGATAAGTGCAGGTTTTCCATTATAATGGCAGCTATAGGGTTGTCCCATACGGCACTGTCCCGGAGGCGTGACCGCGTAAAAGCATAAAAATACTTATCACTTCAGGTTCTGGCACTGTATGTATGCCCCTGCTCGGACACACCAAGGCCAGACATTGCGTGAATTGCCAATCAGGAAAGTTATTTGAAGTTTACAAAATGGTGTCTGTTTACAAAGGGCTGTATCCCAGAGTAAAAGCAAACCTGGTAATGTATTACAGTTAGAATCACTGTGTTTAGGAAACACCTACACTGTAAAACATCACAAATGCTCCTAGGCAAAATGAAAAGCATTTCATTAAAGGTTGGCATGTTTCACTGCAATAAAGTGTCTTACACCCTACAGATGTCCTTGCCATTTAAAAATAAAAATATTAGAAATATGCTGACCTAAAACATCATCAGTTTGCCACCGTTCATCACAATTAGTGGCCCCTGGTCTTATAAGGAGTTACATACATCCCCAATTGTGTGGACAGTGATTTAGTTTCCCTGCGAGTGTTGTGCATTTTCTTCTAACTGTGCTACAGCCCATGAGGCAGTCCTGTGTCCACCATGCTGGGATCAGCCAGAGCCATCATGGCATTTCGCTTTCCCTGTGCCCTTATCAGCTTCTTTTCCTTCCTCCAGTATCTCTGAGTTTTCACTGAATGTTTTTCATATGACGTTCGCATGTTTTCAGATAGCAATCTGTTGCGGTGCTGGCGCACTTGACTTGTTGATGTGCTCTCGCTCTGTGGATAGTTCCATGGCCTCATGCTCAGCCAATGGCAAAACACTCGCTTGTTTTAAAAAAGATATATTTATTAAAAGTGTAAGTTTCTAAACATGTCTAAAAATATGTTAAATTATGTTTTATGATGTCAGTGGCCATCCTGAACTTCACCTGCGATCGATGAGCACCATTAAATTGGCTAACACCTGTTGTTACTGCACTTGGAAGCGGGGGGAATTTAGCATAAAACGCTATATGAGAACACATCCTAAATATATTTATCAAAAGATATCTGTACACTGCCTTTCCCTCTCAGCCCCTCCTCTTTAAAAAATGTGCAAGTTTTAAAAGTTTGCAAGATTGAAGCAAGATGGCTCTTGGAAGGACAAATGTCACAGCCATTTTATGCTCACATCCAAATCTGGAATATACATGAAGGAGTGGTTCAATCATACAATCCTTTTATCACAGACCTAGTTTTCAAATATGAAGATCTGTGGTTATCATTCTGAAGTTTTCCAGAATGCTATTTTGATTATATGCAAAGCAGCTAGGAAGCCTCAATGTTGCTATATGTCTTCTTCCCCTTTTGAAAGAGTACACCAGACTGTCAATAATTGAATTATAAAGCTTCAATCATTAAATAATTACATGGTTATTCTAGGCATTGAATGATCCTGAAATGTCCCTTCCATGCATTCCGCATGACCCTGTGACTCATTCGTAAAAAGCGCAGGGAAATGTGTCTTGTTTCTACATATTTATAAGTGCTTCCAATTTTTTAATTTGGAAACGTGGAAATATTGTGGAAAAGACCATCTGAAGGCCTGCATCTGTATTGAAAATATTCAGACGCCCCTTGGGAATAGAAAACAAGTATTTTGCAGCGCGTCACTTATGCACAATAAAATAATGTAAAATCTGCCTTTATAATTGTATAAACATTGTTTGTATCTTGATCGTCCAACCACTCACCACTACAATCATATACTAATCCCATTGTGAATCTTAATATGTTGGCATTTCTCCTCTTCATACTTCTCAACTCACATGCTTTTGACGGGTGTTGCCTGCATGGAATCGCCAAGCCCCTTAACTGTCCATACAGTTTAATAGGCTCTCCCCCGTTGCAAACAAAATCAACAGTTTTCTCCTGCCCCAGGGACTCACAAGGCGCAGGGGTAAGCCTGAAACCATGTAGAGCTTCTACTCAGTTACCCTTTTAAGGAATTATGATATTTGTGTTTGCAATAATTGTTGCCCAGAGCTATGCATGGCAGTAGAATAGCTGTGGAGCAGCTGTGACGTAGCTGCCATGCAGCACACCAGGCAGAGTGTGTGGCCTGGATCCTGTTTTCAAGGTAGCAAAGAGGACTGGAACCTAGGCAGTGAACAATTCACATTTCCGAGTAACTGTGCCTTTAGTGGCAACACCTTTGGTGTAATGGTTGCTTGTTTGTGGAACTGAAAACAGTCCTTCATGATTCCTTAGACCATTACAGTGTATGTCTTTATCCAGTGCACCTAAGCACGCCAGCATATTAACCTCATATACTCAATAAAGAAATGCAGATTAATTAATGTTAATTGTACATACTGTGCAGTTCTTCTGCTGGCCATCCCATCTCCATTAGTGATGCCAAGATATAAGAACTTTCGCTACAACCACGAAATACTTGACAGGGCTATTGGTGCATTGATGTAATCATAATAGTTTAACAATGTTATGTGATGGTTTGGAATCTGTATGTAAGACAATATGATTCTATTGTAATATGTGGTGCTCTGTATAATTGACTATAATTTCTCCTGTTTACCTTTTTCAGATTGTGGGGGATGTGGCCTGGAGATCAAAAATGGACAGTCTTTGGTGGCTCTGGACAAGCACTGGCATTTGAGCTGCTTCAAATGCAAGACCTGTGACACACTACTGAATGCAGAATATATCAGCAAGTGAGTAGGACAGTAAAACCTGAAAATGCGACAAATTATATTGCAGCGACTTATTAGTATACAGGTCATCAATGTTTAGTTTTAATGAAAATTATTTTTCCCTGTACTCGTGGTACTTCGATCACATCATTCATTTGCATTCATGAACTAGTTTCATTAGTTGTGTGGCGTTCAGCTAAAACTCAGTGATTTTAAAGTCTGAAACTTTATGCATTCATAATTCAGTCTCATTGTCTGCAGCACTTATATAGCCAATTTGGAAACAAATGTATCAGGGATGTTGGATTACCTCATTATCTTTCCAAATGCAGCGCTCCAAAGGTTTTTAATATCTGGAAATTTAAAAACAGTGTAGAAACTCATCCAACTGTGTAATGGGTTTCATATTCCACGTTTAAATATATGCATTTTCGAGTTAACGTGTTTCAAACAAAAGACCGACTCAGTTGAGTAACTTTGCTGAAAATGTTGGGGGGGACAGGGGTGGGGTCGAGGGAGGGTCGATGGTGGCTCTTAGGTATTGTTTCGTCCAAATTGTTCAAAAAAATGTGGTCGATGGTAGATATGACTGAATTTGGTCACCACTATTAGTTCGAAGCTGAAGATACCGAACATGAAGAGCTGGGGTCGTGGGGGTGTCCTGCCTCCCCATGTTTGGTATTTCTAGCTTTGGTGGCAGGGGACCCAACAAAAAAAAAGGAAGAAAAAGGGACCCTTCAACGTCAGATCCAACCCACGTTAGATGGATGGAACTGACGCTGCAGGGTACAGGAGAGGCGGCGGATGGAGAAAAGGTAACTAGGGGGGTTTATGGGTGTTCTGACAGTTTGGGGGGACATAGGTTTGGTTTTTTGTACCGAGGTAAAAACCTATTCTCAGCGAAAATTACTACTGTCAATTTTGCTGTGATTTTGTACCTCAGTCAAACAACCTAAATCCCTGAGGGATAACACTAGACTACTACACCACAAGAGTCCATTGCTGATGCTCTGTTATAATATTCATAAGACTGGTGGCCTATCTTTAAAATTCAATTGGCCCCTACACATCTTTAGCCGGCCTGCCATGCACCCAGTTACACAACATAACATTCACAAACTTAATTCCAATAGAACATACAAACATTGCATTATTTATTATTCATTCAGATACAAAAGTCAACACACATATGCTTGCATACGCTCTCACTCAATCACAAATGCACCCAGTACCTCATTGACATACACTGTGTGCACACAACATTTATATGTACATATATAATAACCCATTAATTACCATTAATCTGAGGAAAACTAAGATACTGGTAATTGCCAAAAGTGGCCCACGTCGGTTAGAAGTTGTGACGAGCCTAGGGAATATAAGTATTGATCAATCATATCCCTACTTGGGACTTGAATTTGATACTCAACCCAATTACAACCTGATTATCTCGCAAAAAAAGAGGCGGGCAAAACCTCTTACTTTGCAGGCTTGTAAATTTTCCAAAGGAACAGCTGAGTTTAGTATTGCGGGGATCATTAGACTCTATCAACAGTGTTTTGTCCCCGCTATCTTGTATGGCTTGGAGGCATTAGCTATACAAGATATGAACTGGCTTAATATACTCGAGGGCCAGTATTGGCGTTCAGTCTTAGGTCTGGGTCCAGCTTGTTCCGTCCAGTACCTGAGGTTGGAACTGGGCTTGACATCATTGAAAGGTATGGCATTGAGAGCCCAAGGTGTGTTTTATTTGAAAGCTATTTCCTCCTTATCTTGCAAACTGCTTGGTTTGGCTGGTACCAACTTTGATAATGAAATGTCACCTCAAGGAGTTAGCTACAAACAGTTAAATGAATCTCTCTTTGCTGATCCCATGATAAGAAGCGACTAATGCCATTTATCCATCAAAAAAATCTTTCATACAAAAAATCAATAGATGGGACTGGACTCAAAACTATATACATTTGTCATCTTTGAAGGGGTATGAAGCTGTATCTCATGTAATCCACAGATACAGAAAGCCCCAACAATACCTGTTACTATGCCCAGATCCGGAGGTATGCCAATTTATGTTTAGACTGCGGATGAACCAGTTACAGGTATTAGCAGTTATTGGGCCACGATTGTGTATTTTACCGAAGGACAGGAGTTGTCGTATCTGTGAGAAGGGAGAACATTTAGAAACTACTAGGCATGTCCTGACTATGTGCCCCCGTTTGGGCCCACTGTATATGTGCATGCTGGGAAAGCTGGTAAACAACTATGAGACTATTAAGGGAGAGTCCTTTTGGGATTACTGTTTAAATTCCGATTCAATTAGGACTCAACTGGCAGAATACAGGGTATGGGTTAAAGTTAAAAGTTTATTACCCACCCATCCGGCATTAGTGGAATTGTGCAGGGCTCCTCTGGAACCTTAGGAACCTTAGGAATTAGTCCTTATGTCCAAAGCCGGAAGTTTGAGGTCGGGTCACCACGATTGTTTCCTAGTACTTAGTTGTATGTGTTCTTCCGTGTCAGTCATCCTGTGTGTAGAGTTACAAATGGTATGTATGGAGTGTGCCGCACTTACCTCCTATATTCTACCTCTGCATTGCACTGTATTATCTTTGTACTGTTAGTGTCTGACTATGCATATATGTATAATTTTATTTAATCTTTTATATTCAAATATTTAATGTATTGATTGTAATATGGTTGTATCAAGTTTTTATGTTTTTGTATCTTTTGTATCCTTTTAGAATAGGGCCAGTTAGGCAGTTTTCCAACCCATTTTTGTTTTAATAAATGTCTTTACTTGAGAAATTGAATACCTTGTGTCAGGAGTGGGATGTTAAACCAAGTGGCATAGATTGGGAACCCACTAACAAAATCTTTACACTCTAATCCTTCTCATAATCTAGCAGTTAGAGGAAGACCATTTTACACTTGACATTAATCCCCATGAAACTATTCTAAGTATCAAGCAAAAGATCTTGACAAGATCTGGTTTTCCTATGCATCATCAAACACCTCTTTTTCATGGTCGGCCCTTGTTAGATACCTTCAAGGTATCAGATTATGACTTTAACATATATTAAATTAAACTTTATGTAAAAGCAGAAATAGATCGGCCTCCAACCACCTTTACAGGTGTCAAAACTGAGTCTTAAGAGACCTGCCTAAGTCCTGGTAAAGCTGGAAGAGTTACCTGATTCTGTTTTCTCTTCAAAGATAAGTAGATCCATAGAGGTAGACCCATCTCCTGAGGAAGAAGACATATTTTCCTTCCTCGACCAACCAGATGGGGACTTTGATACATTCACGTTTGAGCAGGACACCAGTTTAATTGAGGAAGAAGATCCCGAAAATAGTACTTTCTAGTCCAACTGCATGCTCATAAGATCCAGTCAGAGACCATTTTTCAAGCTGGGCTGGATAGGATTGCTATATCTTCACATGGGGCCTTACAACCATATAGGGAAGGGGAAGACCTGGGAAGCTTTTTCCAAAATGTTAGCCCGCAATGGGAGGATGAATTAAAAACCTGTTTCCTAGCCACCCTACTGAGAGGAGAAATTCAGAACTCGTATTAGTTATTAAATCCTCTAGGAACAACACCTTTTGATGATATCAAACAGGGATTATTGAAGAAGGTGGGCCAAATAGACAATTGTTATAAACAGAAGCTCCAAAGCATTAAATTACAACCCGATGAAACACATGTGGAGTTAGGGGCCAGAGTGCAAAACACTTTGGGCCTCATTACGAGGTTGGTGGTAGCCTCCGGCACCCGCGAATGGGCAATTACCGGGCTATTCCGGCCCAGCCGGACCTGGTAATTGTCCTTTTCGCGGGTGCCAGGCCCAGTACATTCCTATTCGAGCCCCATAGGGCTCAATGAGAATGGCAATGTTGGATTCACCAGCACCGTTTACAACGGTGCCGGTGCATCCGAAATGCTGTGCTCGCAGGTGCTGCACTGCCTGCCAGGTCAGATCTGGCAGGCTGACAGCCACTCGCAAGCTCAGCTCGTAGTATGGCGGTACTGTAGCAACGGTGCCGGTAGCGCTACTGGCATCGTTGTTTCCTTACCACCATACTTATAATGAGGCCCTTTGTCTTTTTCCGGCTAGGAAACACATCTCTGCCAGAAGAACTAGAAACCCTCGCCATAGAACAATTTATACATTCCTTGCCTCCCTACTTTCAAAAGGCTATTCTACAATTAAACAAGCCTACTTTAGCATTAGCCACATAAACAGCTCTGTGTTTAAAAGTGAAAAATCTAAAAAGAACACCAGAGCATTTTCCCATTTTTTTTAGAGTAAAGATAGGAAACCAAGATGGTCCTTACAAACTCATGGTAAGAGATCTACCCAAGGGAGAGAGGAAAGCAATGGTAATCAGGGAAAAAGGAGAATTATGATCTGAAGAGGGATTCATCCCAAAACCCACATCTATAATATGTTTTTCATGTGGGCAACTAGAACACCTGTCCTGATATTGTCCTTACAATAAGAAAGAAGAACCAATGTAGATAGGCGTCATGGTAGGACATGACTGTGAAGAAGATTACTTAAATGAGGAAGAAGTGGAGGCTATTAGCAATTTCTCTTTTACCAGCACTCCCTTTAAACCCCACAATTCTGCAGTAGTGAATGGAATTCCTGTTAGAGCCCTAATTGATTCAGGGAGTACGCAGATGGCAGTAATATCTAATTTAATATCTCCCAGGGACCTGAGAAAGGAAACTCTGATCATGGTCACCTGCGTACATGGAGATGAGGACTTTTGTCACAGGAACCAAATCACCTCGATGGTTCAAGGGGGATCCACTGAAATGAATGCTGCTGTCATCCCAGGTCTACCTGAACAGACAATCATTGGTACTGACATCCCCAATTTTGAAACTATCCAAAAGAACGCCAATAAAACATCTGTCCTATACGCCCCAATTTACTCATGGAAAGAAGAGGGTTTTTCTTCAGAAGGGCCTATGAGAGAGGATCACATGGGAGGAGCCAAATACTGGGGAGATGTTATGACCCCATTGGGTGAAGCACAGAATCTCCCCTTTCCCCCAAGGAAGACTCTCTGACACCCAACACAATAATGGCATGTTGTCATTTGACAGTTCCTCCGTTTCGAGAAAAGAAACCTTTTATTTATTTTATTTATTTATTACATTTGTTGTACGCTCAAACCCTGAGATATCATGGCGTAGTTACAGACATCTTAATATTATTTGACGTTATTCAAGGTACATTACATATATAATACAATAATACAAGCAACTACATATTGGAAAAGGCATTGGTGAGAGTTGCATGGGTCATGTTTACTTATGTACATATTCAATTAGTAGTCTGCGTTAAGTTGGCATCTATCTAGAGCTACTGCTGGCTGGTTGTTGTCAGCGAGGTATCAGCTGGCTAAAATTGGTTAAATAACCAGGTTTTTAGTCGTTTTCTGAAGCACTGGAAGGAATCTTCATTTTTGCTATTTAATTGGAGGGTATTCCAGTGTTTAGTGGCCATGACTTTGAAGCTGCTTCCCCCTGCTCTAGAAAATTTGTAGCGTGGGACCACGAGGAGCGAGTTTTTGTTAGATCTGAGCGTTCTGTTAGATTCTTTTTTACATATTGAATTATTGATGTAGATGAGTGCTTTCTTGGCGAAGCATTTGTAGGTGACACACAGAGATTTGAATATGATTCTAGCCTTGATGGATAACCAATGGGTCTTCCTCCTGATGTTAGTGATGTGGTCTGATTTTTTTTTTTAATCCTAGGCTGCTTGTAGCACTTTGTTCTTCATTAGTTGTAGTTTGCCTAGGTTGGTATTAGAAGTACCTAGTAAGCGTACTTTGCAGTAATCCAGCTTGGTTAATATCAGAGTCCTAGCTAGAGTAATGCAATTTATGGGCGTAAGAAACTGGCGACTTAGGGCAATTAGTTTAGACGTGTAGGAGGTGGATGAGGATACATCGCTTACATGTTTCATCATAGTTAGATTAGCGTCTAAGTAGACTCCTAAAGTTTTTACCTGTTTCGATACTGGAATCGGAGTTCCATCAATGTTCATTGATGTATAATCCGAGTGGAGGGCATTCATTTTAATTTTGGAGCCCACAATGAGAATCTCAGTTTTCTCATCGTTGAGACAGAGGCTGTTCAGAGTCATCCAGTTTTGTATTATTGCGTATATTTTGTTGATGATCAGCGTGTCATGGTCATAGTTCCCTGTGATTGGTATGAGGATCTGGATGTCATCTGCAAAGTTGGTATAGATGACACCCATGGCATCCAAAGCTGAGAAGAGGAGCTTAGTGTATGCATTGTATAGGGTAGGCGAGAGACATGACCCTTGGGGTATGCCAATGGGGACTGGGATGAGATCTGCAGCCTCCTTGCCAATAGATACTCTGGACGTACGTTCAGCTGGAAAGGATTTCACCCAGGTGGTGGCATCTTTAGAGAAGCTAAATGAAATGAAGCAGCTCCCAGCCTTCTTATGTTGACTTGCTAGGTTTATTACCGGCTTCATAGGTATCTTTATAAGCAGTCAATCAGGTTACATATAAGTTGCAAGTAGGATATATAAACACTGGCGTCCCATCACCCAGGCAGAGGGCTGACCAACTGACCAGGTTAGAACATTCACACATACATTCCAACCCTCAGACTTAAACACTCCCCCCGTATTACCATGACATCACTATTTATAGACGGACTACGAACTGGCATAAACCATGCCTCTCCCAACCGTCAGCCTGCTACGCACTTACAGTGTTAAACACCAACAACATCCCCATGCCGTACACTTATCCAGTGCACCTCCTGGTCCTTCAGACCCGCTTCCAGGGGATCCCACTCCACGTCTACCATTAACAGGATATTCACTTGGAGTTGCAACCAAAACGCGTTCCTGGGGCACAACCCAGCAAAAGCCAAACGTGCTGCTCCCTCCATGAGCAAATGGTCGCTCCTTCTCCCGCCTGAGGGTGCCAGTTGCGCCCCCCTTCCTCCGGCTGAAATAACAGCCTGCCATTCTCCATCAGGTGGGTCACCTTCCCCTTCCAGAACCAGGACTCTGCTCTCCCTTCAGTACATGAACAGCCAAAGTTCCAATTATGGCCACGTCCCACCTGGAGTCCGCGCTCCACCTCCCCCTTTTGCCACCCTGGGTGATGGGCCTTACCTCATTTGGGGGCAGTATTGTCCTTCTGTTCCTTCCTGCACCCCCCGCAGCAGGGTACCAGATTTTCTTCCTTTTCATTTATGGGTTCTTCTTTAATAAGACCCTGTTTCATGTGTAGATTCTTCTTTTTAAAAGACCAGCTCATCGCCAATGAAATGAAGCAGCTCCCAGCCTTCTTAGATTGACTTGCTAGGTTTATTACCGGCTTCATAGGTATCTTTATAAGCAGTCAATAAGGTTACATATAAGTTACAAGTAGGATATATAAACACTGGCGTCCCATCACCCAGGCAGAGGGCTGACCAACTGACCAGGTTAGAACATTCACACATACATTCCAACCCTCAGGCATAAGTACTCCACATGGCATCGCAACATTCCTTCTGCACCTTCTGCACAGGCAAGCCATGCACAACACTAAAGTAATTTGTTAGTGTCGCACAAAGTTTATCGTGATCCACTAAATCGAATGCTGACAGCTAAATATAGCAACAGTAGTATGCAGAGTTTACTTGCATCCCTAATGGTGTCCAGCTATGAATGCATTAGCCAAGTCTATTGTGGGAGATTTTTTGTGAATGGGATCTTTTAGTACGTTTAAGCAAGACTAGCTCATCATTGAACCAGAAACTCGATCGTTTGTCAGCACGTCATGTTTTGGTTGTTAAGGGTGCTACTGAGTCAATAGTAGTTGTGAGGCACTTGTGGTAGGAGTCTGCGATGTGACATGGGTTGTCACTTATAGCAACATTGGATGATAAAGCTGCGCTTAAAATGGGGAATAGGTTGTCGGCTGTTAGCTTCTGGATAGTTCTTGTTTCATAAGTGTCTGTTGTCTTTGTCTTAGGGGAGCATGTCTCGTTGCTGATAAGAGTAAAATTGTCAATGTGGTGATCAGTCCAGTCAGGGGGTATAATCAAATCGATAGATACCTGGGAGTTAAGCATGGGTATCCAGTCAAGTGTTCGGCCCTTAATGTGGGTGGGAGCATTCACTAATTGTGTAAAGTTCATGTCTTTGAGCGCAGCATGGAAAGCATCTGCTTTATGATACTGCTTATCATTGAAACCTAAGTTGATGTCACCGAGGATGATGCATCTTGTATTAGGTTTGATGTTGGGAGCGAATAGAAGAGGGAATTTCTAATTCCGGATGGGTGATGCTATTAGGTGATCTGTAGACAGCCAGGATATTGGTAGTTGTTTTTGGATTGGATGAGAGTTTGGCTAGGAGACGCTCATGACCTTCTATTCCTTCAGGGGGGCAGGACCGAATTTGCACGTTAGTTTTAGCTATTATGGCCACGCCACCTCCTAGTGCATTAGATCTATCAGTCCTGATAATGTTGTAACCTGATGGGATGGCGAGAGCTAGTAATGGTCCAGATGCTTGATGCAGCCAAGTTTCTGTAACTACTAGGCGGTCCAATTGTTGTTCAATGATGAGGTCATGGATCTCAATAGAATGGGCTCCCAGTGAGTGGGCATTGATGAGAGCGCCTTTAATGTTGAGTGATGGCTGTATTGGATGCGAAGTAGTCCGAACCTGCAGTTCTAAGCTGATGAAGGGTTGTTTGGCGGTGACTATAACTGGTGTTTTAGAATGTTTGTTGTTAGCTAGAGGTTTAGGCTTATACTGCTTTTGCATAGCTGGATCCGAAATATGATTTAGAGGGAACTGTTTGTTGCGTGATCTTAAGCGACATAATCTAGTATTGCCCTGAATGGGATGGAAGGCAAGGGCATCCATATTAGTAGGCGCCAGTTCTAGAGGCATCATGGGGGCAATGGTAATGGGCTCGAAGTTTTAGTGATCCTTGTAGTGCTTTGAGTCTTAGGGCCTCATCACGAGTTTGGCAGTAACCCTTAAATCCGGCGGTAGCACTGTTACTGCCGGATTTAAGGGTCCACCAAATCAGGGCTTTGGCGGATTTCTCCCCAGCTCTGAGCTGGGGGGAAATCCGCCGGCGGTATGAGCGCGAAATTTCCCCATTGAGCCCAATGGGGAATGGGGCATTCCTGAATGGGCTCAATGGGGAATGGGGATTTCCGAATCCGCCAAACCCATGATCCGGCGCTAATAGCGCCGGTGGGTTTGGCAGTAGGGCAGATAGCACCAGCGCTATTAGCGCCGGCGTTACCACCCAACTCGTGATGAGGCCCTTAATGTAGTCCTGGATTGGCGGGAATGGTGGGGTGGAGGGTAGGCAATGGGGTAGGACAAGGGATAGGATGATGCCGGTAGCAGCCAGTTCTGAAAAGGCCATTTCCCTGGGTGATGAAGGAGATTCCTGTACAGGGTAGGCAATCTTTTATAATGCAAAATGGAAACATAGTTGGCAAGTGGCAAATTTAGCATGGTTATTTATTAGGTATGAGTGTAGATGTATCAAAGCTGCGGCACACAAATCAAAATGTAGCGCCCAGATGGGGGATATATTACACTTTGATGAGAATACAAATTAGAATTAATCTAGCACAGTGCATTCCATATTAACGAATAGACTAATGAAATCAAAGCGCTTTACACATTCATTGAGGCAAACAGTGCATCTTGCAAATGGAAACAGCCTAGCATTATACATTCCATGTGGATATCTATGAGTTGGCACAATACAGTCAACTTAAGGGTAAGGTTCATCTAACACAATGCATTACGTGTTAGCGAGTATGATGAAGAAGTGCCGTGTTTAAATGTAGGTCGGCTCTAGCCAGACGCAATCATTCAGACTCATGAATCATGAGTAGCATAAGAATAGGTGAAGCGAGACAGGGCACACATGTATGTTTGTTACTCCGGGTACACGTCAGCTATGGACAGTACAGATGTACTTGTCTGTGATGCAAAAAAGGGCTAAACACACTTTATAATGCAGCAATGGGCGGCAAGGTTCAGATGGCTAGCTCAAAGTGCAGGAGACAATTTGGTGTGCATCAAAAAGGTATACTGCATACATTAGGAAAAGCAGTAATGGGGTGCACAGAGGACCGTTTGATGTGCAACACTGGACGGAACAATCCTGGGCTTACACGAGGGTAATGGCAACAGTTTGGTATATGGTGATCGTTAGCACAATCCTGCTGATAAGCCCGTAATTAATATACGATATAATATACAAGAATGGGCAGACAAGGCATAATGACTGATGCCGACGGTGAAAAACAATTTGGTAAAAGCGTTTGGAAGAGGTAGCGAGTCGAAGTCAAAGGCTCGGTGTGGGTTATATGAATGCGTGCGGTTAAGTACAGTATGGTAACTAGCAATATAGATATGTTAGTCGGTAATGCGAGAAGAAATCATATGGTTTATCACAGAGTTAAGTACTAGGCTTAGCGAGGTAATGACAGATTGGAGGAAGTCTTTACAGTATTTTACTTTTCTTTACAGTATTCAAGTCAGGACCCCATCTTTAACCCAAACACCCACAGCTCACACATACCACCTTCTGTTTCTAATATGCATTATTGTAAACATCCTGAGAAAACCCAGCCATATTCCCTCAGGTACTGAGACGAGGAGGAGGGCGAGAGGGTTTGTGCAAAGTGACAGGTGCCCAAAGATCAACGTGCAGACTAGTTCTTTTTTAAAGCCTACATTGTGCCGGACATTTAAAGACGGTGACCGCACTCTGAAGTCGGGTGAAATCCAGGCAGAGGCTCACGAGCGCGAGACACTCAGAGAAGGCTTCCAGGATAGAAGGAGGGATGCCATAGACAAGCAGGAAAAGCCATGGAGATTGAGCCAATGAGTAATACATGTACTTATGTGGTGAACAAAGGACATATCAATTCATCAATTGATCAATTAATTAAAACATTCCCAAATACTTTTTCTTTATTAGGTAAGTGATGCATAATTCACTCAAACATTTTTAATGAAAACACATAGTTCTTTCACTATATAATCATTTCACAAAGGAGTTTGTGTTATATCTTGAAATTGATCTGAATCAGTCTAGAGCACACATAATTAATTCTTTGTATGATCATTTCTCAAGGGAAATTCTTTTTGTAGCTGAGACCTGATTTGTTACTCTGGTCTTGGAGAAGATGACAATTGCCAGCTCCTTGCACTTAGCAAAATCAATGGCTTGCAGCATGACCATTAATCTGGTGTCTGGTCTCCCAGAGGAACTGAGTGGACCTTGCTCTTCACAAGAGTTTAACTCCTTCAATCCCTGGACACTTACTCTGCTACTATCCTGACCCTTCCTGACCTGCCTTCTACCTTTAACACTGTTAATAATACTGCACTCGTCAGCCATCTTGCTACCTCCTTCAGTATCAAAGATAAAGCTCTTGATTGGATCTCCTCCGTGCTCCTAAACTGAATGACTTTGATCAGGTCATGATCTTTTCTGTCTCTATCTACTACTTCCAACGTCGAGGTTCCCCAAGCTCCAGTTTCTCTTCTTGGCTCTTTTATGCCTACCTTGCTCCTCTTGCTGAAACTATCTGGCTCTTCTGCAATGTTCAGACATATGCTAATGATACACAAGTGTCCTTCAAGATAGATTGCAACTCTACTGTGCCCATCAGCTTGCTTTCCTTCTTCCTCACCCTTCCACTCTACTGTGCCCATCAGCTTGCTTTCCTTCTTCCTCACCCTTCCACTCTACTGTGCCCATCAGCTTGCTTTCCTTCTTCCTCACCCTTCCACTCTACTGTGCCCATCAGCTTGCTTTCCTTCTTCCTCACCCTTCCAGTCTACTGTGCCCATCAGCTTGCTTTCCTTCTTCCTCACCCTTCCACTCTACTGTGCCCATCAGCTTGCTTTCCTTCTTCCTCACCCTTCCACTCTACTGTGCCCATCAGCTTGCTTTCCTTCTTCCTCACCCTTCCACTCTATTGTGCCCATCAGCTTGCTTTCCTTCTTCCTCACCCTTCCAGTCTACTGTGCCCATCAGCTTGCTTTCCTTCTTCCTCACCCTTCCACTCTACTGTGCCCATCAGCTTGCTTTCCTTCTTCCTCACCCTTCCACTCTACTGTGCCCATCAGCTTGCTTTCCTTCTTCCTCACCCTTCCACTCTACTGTGCCCATCAGCTTGCTTTCCTTCTTCCTCACCCTTCCACTCTACTGTGCCCATCAGCTTGCTTTCCTTCTTCCTCACCCTTCCAGTGCTAGATGCTCTTAATATGTGTACCTTAATGAAGCTAATACCAACACCATCTACCCAGGCTTTACTATACCTTCATTTGCTGTTACCTCCTTGTATTATTATTATTATTATTATTATTATTATTATTATTATTATTATTATTATTAAGGTATTTATTGAGCGTAAACATAGCTTTGGAAAACAATGGAGAGCTTTACAATCATAGGGGGAAGAACACAGTGCAGGCAGCAGAGAAACAGGAAGTGGGGAGCTAACAGGGGAGTCAGAGGGCGGCAAACTTGGCAGTAAGGTATCTACATGCAACCATGGAGGAAACAGTGGGGAGCAGATCACTCAGTCTCATGTAGGGTGGGGAGTTGAGTGTGTGTGGACTGCTTTCCATTGGCACCTCACCCGCTCTAGTTCCTGAAGCCATAAAGTGTACTGTCATCTTTGATAGTTTACTTTACTTTACTCTGAAAATCCTGGAACATTCTACGAAAGTCTACATAGAGCTGCACATCCTCAGATGCATTCTTCCTTTTCTCAACTTCTCTCACAAGGTAAAAGTGACCAGGGCTAGTCCTTTCTAGAGTAGACTATACAGGAAGCCTCTTTACCACCTGTAAGGGTACAGAAGTACGAGTCTGGCACAGTGGTGGCATACTTGTTGACAAAGACATTTATTATCCAAAAAAAAGAAAAGGAACATCCTATCTTTCCCTATTTCTATGGGGGGGTGCCCTACCTCAACAAACCGCTAAGGACTCGGTCAGGATGACGTGTAAAGTAAAATGTCCACCATCCTGTGCCCAAACCTATTTCTGCCTCTTACGCTAAACTAACTAAGGAAAACAGGGTGTCTTTTTGATCCAGAGGGAGGCTTCTCACATTCTGGATACAGACTTGTAATGTTCCATTCTTGACACAATGAGTGACTGGTCAAACAAAGTTCCCAAGTATCAAAGTGGGAGTTTCTTCCCCTTCTTTATATTGTGGAGTTCCAAAAATCTCTCTTTCTTATAGTGAGCCCTCGACCCCTTCAGGTCCCTTGCCTCAGAACCGGCATCTGGGTCGTCGCACCTCCAGGGCTGACTTGACAAACTAGCCAGTCCTTCTTTGTTTTTTATGACTGGACTAGATTTTTGTAGACTGTACCGGGTATGTTGGTTCTGCAGCGGGCTTTTACCTCCTTGCCTGACCCTCTTTGTGTCAGTAGGGATGGTATGCACTCCATGTTGGTTAGCCTCACTCTTCCTCATCCCAGTATGCTCTGTGTGGATGGAACCCTCTACTCTACAGAGACACACAGAGCTCTTGGGTTCCACAGGGAACTGCGTTTGGTGAAAGGATAGAGGGGACAGATGTAAAGGTCGTGAATACTGCATTCTCCCAAGGCTATCATCACTGGTTCCATGGAGGGTTTCACTCCCCATGAGATCCACCAACTAAGTACCACCCCCAGAGGGACTATTGGGTAGAAGTCTGACCTCCCTCGCCTCATGGGAAAGGGCTTTCCTTATGGAAGCAGTGACAATACCCTGGGATTCGTCACACACCCTAAACCTAGCCTCCACCTTCTGCAGGTTTTCCACTATAAGGCTGCCAGTCTTATTCTGGGGCTAAAAACCTGAGACTACTTAACCATCAGCCCTGCAATCCTTGCCCTGACTCCCGTTTGAGACTCGAATCATCTCCAAAGCCCTCTGCTTTATCCACAGATCTTTCAGTGGTGCTGGACCCACCTGTCGTCAAAGTAAACTGACTGCAAAACACGAACTTGCTTTCCAGCTAGGTTTGCACTTTATAAATCCCATACATAGTGTTTACGCTGAGATCCACCACTATCTGACTCCTTGTGCTCCACCAATCCGAAAAGGAAGGGGTTGCTAGCAGGCCCCTTGGTGTTGTGTGGATGCAATTGTGGATCGCCCTTTACCCTCCTCTCAGGAACAAGAAAAGCCATTGTCATTTCAGAAAAGGTCTTAAGACTCCTTTTCAAAGACTTTGTTTACCCTTAGGCGGGGGCACCAACCCTTACTCTCGCAGGTCTCAGTCTCAAGCCTGGTCAGGAGCATCTCAGGTCATTCAACTGAGGTCACCTCTCATGGCCCTGGCCCACCTTTCCTGATACTGCTTGGCCCTGCCGTGGAGGGCACATACCACTGCTGTTGTTTTTTTTTTTTTTTTATGGGTGCTTCTGGTTCATTTTATTGCATTTATTGGGTCGGCCGTGAAAGCATTGACCTGTCAGTGTTTGATACCTGAGTGCATCACGCTTCCCTTTCCCTTTCTCCCTTCCCTTTAGCACATACCTTTCCTGAATCTTGCAAGGTTGCAAAGGTAAGTCTCTCCACCCCTCACACCAATGAAACCACAAAGTGACTGTGTTCGCCACTGGCCTGTTACAAATTAACTATAAATACAAGCAAAATAAATATATGATCCTTGGGAGACAGAAAGACGGCAAAATGGTGGTGGGATGAGGGGCAGGTAGAAGCAGCGGGAGCAGATTAGAAACAAAGAAACAATTGGAAATATTGCAAGGGTTTTAGAGGACGGGTGTCTGATTGTGGTAGGTTGGGTGCATGTGTACTACTTGCGAATGGATCCAACGGAGTGTGTAAGTGTTAGTGGTGCAGTCCCCCTGGAAATTGGTTTTCATGCTGTTGATGCGTTTTAGGTTAGTAGAGAACCATAGTTCTAGGTCAGTGGCCAGAGCCTAGCGCTTGGGTGACGGTGTTGCCCTGTGCTGATATTTAGTCATAAGCTTAATGTCAATGGACAGCCCTGCCTGTTGCACACAGATATTGCACTTAGGTTTTCACTCACTCCTTGAGTTGTATCCACTTAAATGATTATTTCTAAGAAAGGTTGCAGAATGGGGCAGCTAGATGGTCAAGTGAGAGCATACTGTGCATGGTGGGGAGTCCTGGGTGCAAAAAAATAAACTGTACTCTACATGCAAATTAAAAACACATTTCACATGTGACTCAGAGATTAGCGATGCATGCTTTCTGCCCCTCGAATGGGAAAATGGCATTGTGTTTCCGTGAGTCCTATCTATGTATGTAATTTATTTTGTAATTATTTGATAGGCTTCATAGTTTTAAAAAAATATGCTGTTTTGCTTTTAAGAATTTCTCAAATCATTCCTCGTTCTGTTTTCCTTAGAGATGGCGTTCCTTATTGTGAGATGGACTATCATGCTAAATTTGGGATAAGATGTGACAGTTGTGAAAAGTACATCACTGGGAAAGTATTAGAGGTAAGTTACTCTTTCTAAAATCTGGCGCCTTGCTTCCTTTGCCAATCTTATACCTGTGATGGGGCAATGACAGATGTTAGATGTTTTTAGATTGGCTTGCCTTGGGTGAGCTGGAAGTATGGAATGATATCAATGCAAATTGCACAAACAGCACTCGATGAGATAAAGAGAGGAGTGTGGAAGTCAGTACTAGGCCTCATTACGAGTGTGGCGGTCTGGAATATGTCTCATCACTAGATTTGCAAATGATGTACAATCATGTAAATTGAGCACAACCAGCAATGTATATGACAACGTAAGGCTTAGACAAATGATTGAGAAACATTGACAACGTTCATTTGCTCAGGGCAGAGGTGAGAGCAGTAATTTGAACAAACATGACACGTTCAGATTGTCTGTGACCTATCTTCACGAAGTAGGATGACGGTTGATTAGCCAGATGAAAAATACTGACTGTTTTTCCACAATGTCCTTCTTGAAGGTGAGGGCTGCTTACGAATAATGCATGTTTTTGGCTACAATGAAGTTTCAGGTTTTATTAATAACACGCCTCGACCAAAAAGGCATCTCGGGCATCCGAAATGCATTTCACGTTACTATAACCTATATACTATATGTCCCGGGAGGATAGTTCAGCAGCAATTTGCTCGCCTTTTAAAAAAGACGACACGAAGCAACACAGGTTTGAACCCCGCTGCGCTTAGAAACCTCCGGGTATTAAGCGCGTTATAAATATGCAACTGAGAGACATATTCCTGTAACAGACCCTCGATGCCCCCGGGCTGTGTGAGTGCTTTAAAAATGCAAAATAAAAAATACAGAAGTGAAAGCAAAACCAAAGGCGCATTAGCAAAGGCATGAGTTATGCTTTTCTTGAGTCCCAGGTCCCTGCCAGAGACACCCTGGAGGAGGGTTGTGTGGCCGATGCAGCGCTAACTGAAAACCAAAATCTTTTCTTGCTGTGGAAACTGGTTCAGTACTAAAGTCAAATCTGACGAAGAGTGCGCTGGGATGAACCTTTCAAAAGCTACCTGCAAATGGATCATAATTATGAACGAAGTCTTGAACATGTTCTAATCTTGGAACTACTGCCCATAAAAAGCAGGTGGTGCTCTCTGGGGACCTTTTGAGAGATAACTCAAGATTCATGAATGGAGTATGTAATAAATGCATTTCACTATACCGTATATAGTGTATCTATTTCAATATATAATGCACGTATCCCAATATCCTTCTCATTATGCAATGTGTGCATCTCGGTATACAGTGCACCTCAATATATTATATATACATCTCCGTATATAATGTATACATGATAGTTTGTAATATATACTTTTATGCATTTTCAGCTATGGCCCAAACGGACACCTATTCCCCTCCCCAAAGGTTGTCCTACAGCCTGCGATTGACTTAAACCTGTCACCAGGAACTTTAGGAGGACTACAAGGCATGTCATTAGTGATGAGGAATGTCTATAGGGCTGTAACTTAAAATATATATATATATATATATATATATATATATATATATGTATGTATATATATATATATATATATATATATATATATATATATATATAATGAGAGTTGGTCGTAGGTGGGAGGGGTGAAGTATTTTGTATTTGTTTATTATTTGTATCGCGCACCTAACCCTGAGGTAACTGGGAGCTGGAAAAACGTAGCATGTTACAGGTATACATACATAGGACATCGCAATTGCGTCGACCAAGGTTACAGGTAGGTCTGGCAAAGTATAAATATAGAGAGGTGAGGACATGACGGTAATAAAACAAATGGCAGCATAACATCACAATCAGTGAAGACCTGACTAAAGGGACAACTGGGCGCATCTTTAGGGGTAGTACCAACTAAGGCATCAGATGTTCCCCTTATCTGAGAGCAAGCTGTTTACTCTGGTTCTAAACACACAGAAGGAGGGTTCCATTCTGATGATGGGAGGCAGGGAGTTCCAATATTTGGCAGCTTGGACTGGGAAACTGTCACCTCCTGCGGTTTTTAGGTTGAACCTCGGAACTGTGAGGAGATGAGATTGGGCAGGAGAGAAATTTGACCACAGTATGAGCAAGTTTGCACTTCAGTTTTGTTTTGTAGTGTATAGATAGTAACAAGTGAGAGTCTCTGCTCTTCAAAATATGACCCTGTAAACCAGGGTGTGTCCGACCGTCATCAAACAAATGACTTGCTTGGTTTACAAAATGTACCAATTCGTGTCCAAAACATATTTGAATATAAAATTTGCATTATTACTTATATGGAAATTCAGCGTTAAAGAAGCAACATATACACAACAGAATACCCATGAATTCATTTGGAATAGTCATTCTAGTCCAGCAAGCTGATGAAGTCTCGAAGAAACGCAATACTGCACTGACAACACTGGTATTCCTTTTCTGCTGCTGCTCAACGTCACCAAATAATAAAATCCATCAAGTATTCTGTCTTTATGCAAATACACATATTTACAACTCCTTCGCAAAAAGCACCAGTCATTGTTTTGATGTATTGATTAGCACACATTTTAAGAAAACCACATGAAGAAAATTAAGAACACTGACACGTTCAGGCATTTCCTCTTAGATACATTGCACGTTTCTGTATTGCTTATAAATCAAATGACTGGAAGGAATACTTGGTTGTGCACGTTGTTATGACCTTGTGTGAGGCTTAATAGCTCAAATTAACCCGTTCAGAAACTGTGTTTACTGGTAGAAATGACTGTTCCAAATCACCTTAATATAACAAGGATTTAGATAAAATTGAAGATTAAATTGCATCAAGTTATCCTTTACCTTTCAGAAAGCTACATTTCCTGGCAAAAATATCTGTTCTAAATCACCTTCATGTAACACAGGTTTAGATAACAGAATGTCCATCGATGCATATATAAACCCTGCAGAAATTTCAGAGATAAGCGCCAAGCTCACATTTACTATCTGTACTAAAACAGTTTTCTTATATAGGTGGGAATGCAACCTCTACAAATGAAAACTTCAAACACAAACTAATTATGAAAGTCAAATCTGGGTGTGTTTTGTAATTGAAATTTGGGTTGTTTATGAAAGTCAAATCTGGGTGTGTTTTGTAATTGAAATGTGGGTTGTTTATGAAAGTCAAATCTGGGTGTGTTTTGTAACTGAAATGTGTGTTTGCCTTTCACATTACTTCAGTGCCATCTATTGTAACCTGCTAGCCCAGTGACTTTTCCTTACCACTATCTTGCATATTCCTCCTACTGCTATCCTCTCTTTATTCGCTCATGGTGCTATCTGTTTCCCCTATTTACTCTACTATTAACTATCCTTCCCTTCTCACTAAGTCTGGTAAGAAAGAAATAAAAAAAGGAAATCTTGGCCTCCAATCCAGGTCTCCTGATCGCTGGTCCCTATTTTACTGCCTCGGCCAGACAAACCCTCACTGTCCTTCTCTTTTTCGTTCCTTTGCTTGATCTATGGACCCCTCATATGATCTCTGTACTTTCTCCTGTCTCCTCCTCTCCCATTAATGGTGGCACCCGCTGGGAAGTCAGCATGGATTTCTTTGACTCCTCCAGAGTCATCATTAATGTCTACCTGAATGGCACTGTTATGGTGGAGGCCCTCAGGCAAATCTACTCCTCTTTGATAGAAGGTTCCCTCACCTCATTAACTTCCTCTCATCTGCAGCTGTCCCCTACTCTCCTCCCTTGGCTACCTTGCCCTCCTCTCCGTCTGCCTCATCTCAAGCTCCTGCCACACCTCTGCAGGGCATACACCTCTTTTGTATCCCTCCCCGGAAGGTTTTTAAGGCTGGCAACCATGTTCATCTTGCCACTCTCAACTCTCGCTCTGATGTCAAACACTCCTCTGACATCTGCCACCTCCTGGAAGAACTAGACCTTGATGTCCTTGGTTTTACTGAGACTTGGTTCATGACAAGCTCTGTCACAAGTTTTGACACCCTCCTCCCTGATGGCTACAAGAGCCTCTCCGCCCCCGTATCCAACCGACCTGGAGGGGGGTGTAGCCCTGATCTTCCCTGAGTGGATTCCTGTCTCTATCATCCCCACTCAGTCTTACTCTTCTTTCGAATGCCCGGTCTGCAGGCTCTCTCTCTCCCCTGTACACACTCTCACTGTTGCGACTCTCTACCGGCCCCGTGGCCAAATTACCCCTTTTCTCTCTGAGTGGGCAGACGTCTCCTCTTCCCTCCTTGCTACAACCACTCAACTCCTCCTTCTTGGTGATCTCAAAATCCATCTTGATTCTCCCTGTTCCTAATCTGCTCTCTTTGTCGACCTCTGCGACTCCCTCTTCCTCTCTGTCTTCCCATCTGGTCCGACTCACTCTGCTGGTCACACACTTGATGTCCTGATCTCCTCTGGCCTCCCCCTTTCTACTCCCCTTACCACTCCGCTCTCCTGGAGTGATCACTGCCTCCTCTCCTCCCATCTGTCCATCTCCTCCCCCCAATCCCAGCCTTCCCCAAGATTGCCATCCACCTTCTCAAACATCTGGCCCATGAAGCGTGTGTCAATCGAGGCTTTCGCTGCCACCTTCTTCCCCCCTTCCCCACTTCTGGCTGACTCACAACCTGATACAGCCCTGTCTCTGCTCTACTCCTCTATTTCTGCTACTCTAGATGTTCTTGCCCCTGTCACGAGAATCCTTTTGAAGTCCAAAGCCAAGTGTAATTCCTGGTATGACTTGGACCTAGCTACACTTAAACGTTAGTGTAGGGCGGCTGAAAGGAAATGGAGGGCCTCCTGCTCGTCCTCTGCCAAACTGGCCTGCTGCCTGCTCCAAAGGCATTACCGTATAGCTGACCGCTCCAAGACGAGAGCCCACATTCAAGCCCGTGTCTCTGTAGCATCTAACAACTCGGACAAACTCTTTAAAATCTGCAAGGAGCTGGCCAACCCTGCTGCAGTCTCCACCCCTCCTCTCACCTCCCTTGTTCTTTGCAATGCCCTTGCCTCTTACTTTAATTCCAAAACCCAGGACATCTTGTCCACCCTCTCCTCCGCCTCCCACGTCAACTATCTCTGTCCCGGCTTGCTAACCCTCCTTCAGCCAGCCCCCCCTATTTCTCCTCCTTTCCTCATTTCTGCAACCATTCTTTTGCCTCTGGATCTTTCCCTACACCCCCTGAAGCACTCCCTTGTGTGTCCTCTCCTCAAGAAACCCACAGCTGATCCCTCCTGTCCGGTTAACTACCACCCAATTTCCATTACTCCCTTTTTGGGGAAGCTCATGGAAAAGCTGCCATCTCCCAGCTTAACCTTCTTTCCGACGCTGTTGGCTCTCTCTATGTCCACCAATCTGGATTCACAGCTGCCAAAAGCATGGAAACTGCTCTCCTGAACATCCGTGAAGAAAAAGTCTAACCTCGATTCTCACATTCCCTCCGTCCTCATCCTACATGATCTCTCCTGTGCTTTCAACATGGTCAACCATACCATCCAGCTCAATCGTCTCCATGACAACCTGGGTATCACTGATCAGGGTCTGGCCTGGCTGACCTCTTTCCTTTCTGATTGACCCTCCCAGGTAACACTTGGGTCCTTCCTATCCTCTATCTCCCTCTCTACCTGTGGTGTTCCCCAGGGGTCTAACCTCTGGCCCTGGCTTTCCAACCAATGCTTGGCAACGCTCGCCTACTGCATTTCCACTTTCTGCTCAAACATCCAATGCTATGCTGACACCCAACTCTTTTCAGGCTTACCTCGGGCACCTCTTCTCTCTCCCTCATCTCCGACTGCCTAATCGCCATTCAAAATTGGTGTGCCGCCGACGAACTTTGTATAAATGCCAACAAGACTGAGATCCTCCTCATTGGTACACCATCACTATCCTTTCCCCTCATTCTCTGGCCGGCCTCCCTTGGCACTCCTCCTACCGCTACCTGCGAGGCTAAGAATCTCAAAGTCATCTTTGACTCCACACTTTCCTTCTCCGCTCACATCTTTGATGTCTCTAAAAAGGCAAACTTCCTACTGCACCTCCTTAGAGGTACTCTGCCTTTCCTCTCCTTCCCTTAGAAGCTCACTGTCTCCCAAGCTCTGGTTCTCTCTAGGTTGGACTACTGTAACAGCCTCTTTCTAAATCTACATGCCTCCACGCTCCGCCCTTTATAACTAATCCAGATCAGAACTGCAAAACTTGTCCTTGGGCTCAAGCCCTGGGATCGTATCTCTCCAGCTTTGAAATCCCTTCATTGGCACCCAGTGGATGCAAGGATTAAATTCAAAACTCTCTGCATTGTCCACAAGGCTTTCTGGGGCCTGGGTCCAAAATACCTTCAACTATCCCTCCGTAAATATCTCCCCCCTCAAGCCCTTCACTCCTCTACTTTTAACTCCCTCAGGGTCGGACGTTTTACAAAGAAAGGAGCTGGGGGCAGATCTCTGTCTTCGGCTTGGGCCTCCCTTTGGAACAGACTCCCGACCAGCTTGAAACTTGAGGTGAACCATCTCCGGTTCCGAAAGCACCTCAAGACCTTCCTCTTTGCTTCTGCCTTTGCCCCTCTTCTCCTATGTTGATCTTCTTCCCTTTGGCCCAGGTACCTGCTCACCCTGCCACCCTCCTGCACTGCCTCCGGGCCACTCCTGGCACCTGGGATCTCTATCTGTACCCATACAGTCCCCCACTCTTCTTCTGCACTTATCGGATATACCCTATCTGACTAATCATGCACTTGACACTTGCTTCCTTCACTACCCTTTTCACTGCATTTATATATTTATTTATTTCACTTATTATTTATTCTTTTCTCTCCTCTGTTACCCACTTTCCACTTCTCCCCCTCCATGCACTTTCCCCCTTTCCCTTTTCCATGCACTCGCACGTTCTTAATGTCACTGGGACTAGTAAGATCGCTATTTTTGTTCTCCTGTGTTCCCCTCCCTTTGCTTGGTCGTGCTCTGAAACAGGTGTGTATGAGCGCGATATAAATAAAATTTCATAAGATATCATATCATAAGATATCCAAAAAGAATGAACTGGGAGTGGGATATTTAGAGACAGAATGGCATCAAGTTTCAGTTGGCAAATTTAATGCAAATCCTTGGGGTTGTGCCCCCCCCTGCCTCCCATACTGGCAGCGACTATTTACAAAAAATGACCGTGAGGATAAGATGTTGTTACTGTCATACAAGTATTCTTTTACTAAGCTTTTTTTTACACAAGCAGGTTGTGTAGTAGAAGCCCCCCTTTGAGTCCTTGGTTTTTCTCTTTTTTTGTCCTTGTCCTATTTTCCCCTAATGCCCCTGCTGAAATCTATTCTTTGGAGAGAGCAATCAGTGTTATCATCCTGTATTCTTAATGTCCTTCATGGTGAAAATGTGCAGGAATGTCCAGAAATTCTATGTTAAGTCTGAGGGGTCTAGTTCACTTTTGCCAAATGGCAAGTTTTCCGGATTTGGTTTGCTGATATATGGCAAGTTGGGGTAAGATATATAATGTGGGGAGCGCGGGATGTATGTGGTGGGGGTTGATGTACCAGAAGTAAGGCTTAGACACAAGGGTGACATATTTTTGGGTATAGACTTTTGTTGATCAAGAAAGGTTTGGAAAAAGTACTATCTATCCCTAAATCTAAGAGGGGATTCTGTGCCTCAAAAGTACTTAGTGAAAATAGGCAGGATGTCAAAAAGCAAAAGTATGTCCAAGTTACTTCCCCAAAGCCTATTTCTGCCCTTTTCACTCTATAAACCAACAACATGGCGCAAGGGTGATCTCACTCTAAAGGACATTTAGTGTTTATCAAACCAACATACATTTTGGCTGCCGATCAGGCTTCCAAAAGTATTCAAAAATATCATGTTCAAGAAATAATATTCCATTAGGGGGTTGCTCGTTTCCCCTAGATTTCAAAAAGAATAAATGTCTTTACAGTCTCTTCTCAGATAACACAAAACAGATTCACAGATCTGTTCCAAGTCAAGGGTTCTCAAACCATGTATGTCCAAACTCTCCTATGGGTGCAAGTCCCAGACTCGCACTGTGGTATAGTGCTCGGGTTTCTCTCCTGCCAAGCTATGGCCCCTTCACAGGCTGCCTTTCTTTCTCTCCTGCCATGCTATGGCCCCTACACAGGCAGTCTTCCAATCTCTCAGTATTGAACGGCTTAGTTTACTCTCCTGCCAGTAGCCCCTTCACAGGCTGTTTCGCTTTGTCTCACGGGGTCCCAGACCCTCTATTTTGGATCACTTTAGGCTCTTTCCTTTAGGTATGGGTGCAGGTCCCAGACTGGCAATAATGTCTCTTGATCATTTGGTTCACTTCTCTACAAAATGTACCACCTTTTGGTTCTATTATTTCCAGGGGCCCAGACACTTTTGTCTTACACCCCTTGAGCAACCCACGTACCTGACCATCTGGTTTGCGTCTTCCAACTGGCGTTGCTCCTGTGCGAGGCTCTGGTGCTATTCAGCTGCTTTCCTTGTTCAGCGTCATCCCTGCCAATCACTCCTTCTTGCTTTGGGGTTCTCCAGCACCAGCATTGTTTCGCTCAGTGGCGGATACACCAACAACATGGTGTGTCCCATGTCATGCAGCTTTTAAGACTTTGCAATGCCTGTAGGGGTCCACGAACAGCGAGATGGATAATACCTCTCCCCCGGACTGGTGTCATGCTTCTCTCCTCCATGCAAGGCGTCCCACAGTTTGCTGGGTTGGCGTCTCTGTGACTTGGCTCTCCAGCTGACAGCTTCCAGTCGCAGGTCACAGCTACCCGGAGGCTGCCTCCTTGACCTCTCAGCTGTAGTAGAATCAAAGTCCTGCAATGGACAAGGGAGTCCCCCTCGACCAATCAGATTCACTGTAGAACTAGACTGCTCACTTTGGCTTGCCGGAGTGATCTTCATGCTTACAGTGCTCTTTTACATCTCAGTACATTGATTTAAAATTAACAAGTGTAAGGAACCAGGAGTAAGACTCAAACATAAGGTCATTGTGGTGGTTGGTAAAGACTTTTATTAAAAGAGGATTGGAGGAAATCCTATCTTGCCCTATCTCTGAGAGGGGTTTCTCTGCCTCAACGAAACTGAAGGAGATCTGTGTCAGAATGTCCAAATCCTAACCTACCATTACACGCTAAACTCAAGATAAAGCGAAAAGAGATAAAGTCTTTCAACTGGTCGTCTGCAGCACTTTTCCAGAGTTCTAACATAAAGTTCCAAAAGGTCCATGAAGAAATAAACAATCAAAGTTCCACAATCATCAGGAGGTGTTCCCTTCCCCCGAGCTTCTCAGGCTCATTACAATTCACAGTTTCAGAGTGTATGGTTCTTCCCTTAATCTCTCACTTACTTTCACAATGCCAAAAAGTTTTTCCTCTTTTCTTGGCTTCTTGGTAGAGATCACAGGTTTCCAATCACTAGGGGATTGTTTCCCCTCCCTTAGTCACAATATGCTTGTTTCAAGTCCAGGGAAATTACTCCCTTCCCCTATACTTCACACACTCAAGAGGTTGACTCCTGCCTCTTGATTTCCTCAGTTTACATGCAGATTCTTGACAAGCATGAGAGTGAGTCCCAGAAACTCCTCAGTCGGTCTGGCACACTCTTACCCTTTGCTTCCAAACACTTATGTTCATACCATTGGGTGCAGGTCTCAGGCTCGCAATCAGTTCACCTGGTGTACTCTCCTGCCAGGACATTCTCAGTTTACTCACTTGTACTTGAATGCGGGTCCCAGACTCGCAATAAGGTTGCCTGGTGTACTCTCCTGCCAAGACTTTCTCAATTTGTAACAGTTCCACACTTTTATTATTTGTTCATTCAACCTTTGGTCCTTGACAATTTTTTGTTTGCTTCATTCAATAATTGACTTGGTCTCCCAGCTCCCCTGCACAGCTTCACCCAGTTCATATATCTGTCATTTAATGGTTTGTGGTATATGTCACGAACCACCCTCATGTCCCAACTCCCCTCTCTTGGCTCACCGGTTGCTCCTGGCTACTTCAGCATTCTCAGCAATCTGCAATTCTCCCAGCGGCTTGCTGCCTCCTTTTGTGGCTTCTCATCGGCTCTCAATTTCCCGCAATGCCTTGACCTCCATTCCACAGCTTCCTCTGCTCCTCTGGCCTCTGCGCAGTGAACCTGTCACTTCCGAGCCTCTTGTGACAGTGCTTCTTGCTCCCTGCTGCCAGAAGCTTCCTCTTGGTTTCCCGACCCGCGTGGGGAGTGGTGGCTCTCCATGAGTCTTGCCGCTTGATGATTTTAAACATCCTGGCACGCATTGGATCCATCCGACAACTAGAGCGCTTGTCTGGTTTTGCAGCTTCAGTGATCTACATTACTCTAGTGCCCTTCCTTGTCTCAGTCCATTCACTACAAGAGTATCAAAGAACCTTGTTGTCTTTGAGGATTGGAGGTTCTAGTTCTATATTACAATAGACCATATGGAATTGATAATTCATGGGGTTGGTGTTATACCCCGAGTGGAAAGGAGGTACCATTTTCCAGCTAGTGAGTCCACCTCCCTCCCATGAGGGTTGTCTCCCCCCATATGGTCCGTCCTCAGATAGCCATCGCCAGGGATCAGTTAGTGAATGCCTTTCTGAGGCCATATGGGAAGAATGTTTCTCCGAAGAGGCAGTGATGACATTGCTAGATTCATCACATACCCTTCCCCTCATGTTGCTGGTTTCTATTGGGAACACCTATTGGGAAGCAGGAAAGGTAATCCACATTCCCTTGATCCTTCCTTTCCTGTGTTCTATACTGAAACAATAAGGCTGTAGGTCCAAAAACCAGCGCATGACTTGGCATTCCTGTCCTTCTGGGGACTGATCCATGTTAAAGGGGAATGATCCGTAAACAACAGGAATTTCCTCCCTTTAAGGTAGTATCGTAAGTAATACACAGCCCATTTTATAGCTAGGGCCTCGAGTTCAATTGTGCCATATTTTCTCTCCCTCGCAAAGAGCTTTCGGTTTATATAAAGAATAGGGTGTTCAATGGTGTCATATTCCTGGGCGAGAACTGCCCCTAACACAACCTTGGATGTGTCTGTTTGTAAGATTAACTCCTTATTGAAGTTATCTACCTTTAGAACTGGTTCACTATAGATAATTTGCTAGAGGGTTTTGATCTCGTTTTGTTTTTGGTGTTGGGGTTTCCTGTACAGCCTTTACCTTCTCTGTTTGCGGTTGGATAAGACCATTCCCAACCATGAAGCCCAAGTACTTTAGTGCAAATTGGGCAAGTTAGCAATTTTTAGGGTTAGCAGTAAGTCCTGCCTTTCTCTGAGACTTTGTTATTTGATAAAGGTGGTATATTTGTTAATTCCTGGTCTTATTACGGACGACTATGTCATCCAGTTAGGCTCCATTAAATGGGGAACATGGATTTCATCCATGTGCATCTGGAATGTGGCGGGGGCCCCATGAAGTCTGAGCGTTAATACTTTGAACTGAAACAGTCCTACAGGGGTGAAGAAAGTTGTTTTCTCTTTGTCCTTTGTATTCACTGGCACTTGCCAAAAGTGCTTTGTCAGATGAATCGTGGATTGGTAACCCATCAAGCAAGTAATCAATGGTTGGCATGGCATAATAGTCGAATTGAGACACCACCTTTAACTTTTGAAATCTGATGCAAAATCTCCACGGCTGATCAGGTTTTGCGAGAAGGACTATTGGAGAGGACCAGGGACTTTGAGATGGTTCTGTAATATCAGAGGCTAACATCTTCTCCACCTCCTGTATGACTATTTCGCTTCTGGTCTCAGGAAGACTATAGGGTTTCAGGTTGATGACCTTCCCTGGGGTTGTATGAATATAATGAAAACCCCCTTTTACCCTTTTAGGCTCATGACTGAAAACATCTGGAAATTTCTCCAGCAGGTCTTGGTGGTCCTGTTTTTGATTGTCTATAAGACTTGAGGGAATTAAGCTATTATATTCCGGTCCTTCGGTTAGGAGGCTATTCATTACCACGGATGTGGATGCAACTGAATCCTCCTTCCACTCCTTAATGTGATATATCTGGGTCTTAGCCCGTCTATCCAGTTGAACCTGTAGTTACAAGTACCTGTCTGCTCTAGGATATCGTGTGGTCCATGCCATCTAGACAGCATGTTGTTTTCAGAAGTTGGTAACAAAACAAGAACCTTCTGTCCAACAATAAAAGATCTAAAGGTGGTATTTATAAAAAATGGAGGGTGTTTTGCTGTTCTTGAGCTTTGGCTAGATGAGAATGAAATATAGATTGTTCAGTTGCCATGTGCTCTTTCAGATGTTGGGCGGTCTGAGATAAGGGTAATAAAGCTTCTTCTCTCTCCTCCCACGTCTCCCTCAACATGTCCAATACATCCTGTGGCTCTCTTCCATATAGAGGTTTGAAAAGTGATAAACCTAGGGAGGATTGGGAATTCGTCCAGATGTCAAAAAGGGCCCATGGTATCATAACATCCCAATTCCTCCCATCCGCTTCTACCAGTTTCCTAAGAAGACTCTTTAGGGTTTTGTTAAAACGCTCAACTAATCCATCAGTCTGTGGAAGGTATACTAAGGTTTGGAGCATTTTAATTTGTAAGACCTGCTTCACCTCTGCCATTAACTTACTCATAAAGGTGGTCCCTTGATGCATGAGGATCTCCTTAGGGGACCCAACTCTAGAGAAAAAAAGGTATCCGATGCTTTAGTATCTGCTGTGAGGTGTTGTTTCTTAGAGTCCTCGGGAAATCAGGTATCGTAATCTAAACTTACCAGAATGTACAGACTCCCTAACTTAGATGGTTCAAGAGGTCCCACTATTTCCATATCAATACGGCAAAAGGGTATATCGATAATGTAGAAGGTACGATATCCTCAGATTTGTCATAGATTTATCACGGGGGTGCTATTTTTTTTACCACACACAGATATATGATAGGTTTGGATGAAGTATATAATGGAGGGCAGCCAGGTGTGTGCAAGGGAGGTGTGGAGGTACCCCCCGCTGTTTGTGGTAAAGGAAATCCACAAATCTGGCACAAAAATAATTCAGCGAAGTTGCCAATCAGCAAAAGAAATGCAGCAAACCTTCATAAACTATCTATGGTGAACTCTGCCCACGTGCCAATGCCGCTCAAGGACCTAGTCTTTTGCCAGTATTCAGGCACGATATTCACCCTACCAGGAATCAGTTTCCATGTCACCTGTGCCATCCCACCAGGGTAAATCCACATCTACTGACCGATTCCTTATGCCTTTGTATTTCCTCCTTCTAATGGATGATATCCTGCTTGCAGCTCGGAAACTTTTTTTAGCAGAGGGCGCTGTGCATTGTGGTCGACCTTGTGTCCCTCGAGAGCCACTGTCCTCCTCGAGTATGACGTTGACATAGCTCAGTTTTTCCGCACAGCTGCTCAAAACAATTCTTTCTCCTCGGCATGTTAATTCCTGCATAGTTACAAGTTTGTTTAAAAAATGTCTACTCATAACCCGAAAACGGGCTCAAGAAATGCCTGAGTGTTCGGCTCAGATATCCATAAAGGATCATCATCGAACATGTCTCTGGTGCTGGGGATGGGCCACATCGTCGAAGATTGTGGCTCGTGCCAGTCGATGACTGGAAAAGGGTTAAAGGAGAGGAAGGGGAAACTTGCTTTGGGCCAACCATCCCCAAGTTCGTCTTCAGTGACCCCCACAAAAATGTTTGTATATTTGTATATATCTGTAACTTTTGTAAATTATAAATGCTCTGTCTGGCTTTTCATGTTGTAACTAAGTGATGCGCCCAGTTGACACTGGGCCTGGTGCACTCTATAAATAAAAAGAAATACTAAAATGTTGTCTGAAAGTAAGGACCCAAGACGGAGATCTCTGCCCCAGGCCAAGAGGCACAGTAAAAAATTGAAGCATTTGAGATCTCTGAGATCCTCTTTACCATCTTCAAGGAGATCAAAGAAAATGAGTCATTACCCCAGATCGTCCTCTATGGATTCCTCACCCAAAGGGAAATGAGTCAGAGTTCATAAAAAGGGGGCTAGTCAAGTAGAACTGGAAAATATCTGATGGCAGATGTTAAAAGTGTTTGAGAAAGCGGCAAAGCCAGCCCCTTCATTTATGTCGTAGAGACTCCCGACTCCACTGCGCGAAAAGCCAACAGGGTGTCATCTGTGAAAACCACTGATTGTGCGCCCGAGTCCCTGGACAGTAGGTGGAAGGCCTTGAAGGCATCTTGTGGGCCTCTCATGGCCTTGACACCTCAAAGGGATCCTCCTTCTCTGACCAATTCATCGATCTCGAAGGCATCGAAGTCAAGTCTATCGATGCCGAAACAGTCAGGGTCGAAGCCCTCGAGGACTTTTAAAAGTCAGTCGAAGGTTTTTAAACCTCAGGGAAAAAGAGACTTTTTTTAAGTGCATAGCCTCTATTTATTAGAAAGAGTTGAGGAAAAAAGCCCTAAATATATTTTTGGTAGGTAATATGGCACTCTTGGTGTTCAAGAGGAGCTGATATCCCAGGAATCCAAAATGAGAGACCTTGTGGGCACGTTGCAGGGTGCCAGTGGTCTAGAAACCTCTCCAGAGTTTGATTGTGGCACTCATGAAGGTACAGGTCATGCTGATACATCTTATAGATCAGTAATGGCAAAGGTTATTGAATACCTTGGATGGGGTAGATCATCTGTTGAATATGAACAGGATGACCTTACAGATATTTTGGACAGGGGACCTCCCAAGGACCCTTTCCTTTCCATACAGCAGTGAAGAATAGAGTTCTCGAGAACTTGAAAAATCTAGATACCATCCCAGCGTTTGACAAGGATTTCACAAAAAAATACAGACCCTCATCAGTGGATCCAGAGTTTCTTTAAAAACATCCGAGTCCATAAAGCCTTGTTGTGCCAGCAGCTACCGCTGCATCTAAGGGAGCAGCCTATCCCACAGTCCCTCCGGACAGGGAGGGTAAAAGGCTTGATGCCATGGGAAAGAAAGTTTTCTCAGCTGAGAGTATGGCACTGAAAGCAACAAATGCAACTTGCGCTATAACATAGTTAACCTACACATTGCGGGAGTTGATAGCCATGGCATCTGAACCCATCCCAGAGTGTGAAGAAAGGGATGGCTTTATGAACATTATTCAGGTCGGTAAAGACGCTATGTGCTAATCATTGCAGTCAGGGCTGGACACTGCATATTGTATTAGCCGTTCTACGCCTGCTGGTACAGTGCTTAGACGATTTGCCTGGCTTTGTAATTCAGGGTTTGCTTCTGACATGCTTCTGACATGCAATCCAGATTATTGGATATGCCCGTTGAAGGGTCTTACTTGTGTGGATCTAAAGCAGACGGAAGTCTTGAAAGGTTTCAGTCGTCTAAGGCAGTAGCGTAATCTTTGAGTCAAGCCATTATGCAGCCACAACAAGGTCAAACAGCTTTATCTTCTGCTCAGAGATGGAGAAATCGTTAATTTCGTTATATTCCTCGGTTAGCAGAGGAAGAGGTCAATTTAACCAGAGAGGACAGATAAGGCAAGCCTGAGGCGATCGAGGACGTACAGGCAGAGGAGCTGCAGCAGTATCCAGCCTTGCCTTCTGCACCAAGCAGTGCCATAAAACCACTTTGAAAACTTGAATCATTCGACAGTGGTGGGAGGCAGGTTATTCCAGCATCTGAAAGAATGGTGGAGTATTACAACAGATGCTTGGGCACTAGATACAGTCAATTGCTCATGGTTACAGTCTCCCTTTTCGAAAGAGACCACAGACTGTCCCCCAGGAGGCCAGTCCTTGAAAGTACCAGATCAGCTCCTCCTACAGGAAGTTCAGACACAGTTGGAGAAGGGTGCAATCGAACAGGTACCTGCAGCGGAAAGACATCAAGGCTGGTACTCTCCTCATTTTCTGATCCCGAAAAAGGACAGAGGTTTGCGCCCCATCTTGGACTTGAGATGCTTAAAAAAGTTCCTCAGGAAGGACAAGTTCAAGATGGTCACTCTCTCACAGATCCTTCAGGCCCTTTAGCTCCAGGATTGTATGGTGTCATTGAATCTTCAGGATGCTTATTTTCATGTGCCAATTCATCTAAAGCACAGAAAATACCTGAGATCCGTCTTTGGCAGTTTGCACTATCAGTTTCAGGTACTGCCATTTGGGCTGACCTCTACCCAAGGGTTTTCACCAAGCTGATGGCGGTGGGGGCAGCAAAGCTATTGTGGGGGGTTCACAGCTACCCCTACCTGGACGATTGGCTGATCATAGCCGTTCACCCGAACAGGCTCTGGAACATCTGAACAGCATCTGTCATTCTCCCCACAAGCTGGGCTTCTCCCTCAACTTCAATAAGTCCCACATGACACCTTACCAGAAGCTGCAAATCATTGGAGCAGTCCTCGACTGTTCCTCAGGGAATGCTTCTCCACCCAATGTGAGGGCTCTCCATATAGCGCAGATGGTAAACAAATTTCAAAGTGCCTCAAATCTTCCGGCCTTTGATTTTTAAGGTTGCTCGGTGTCATGGCATCCTGCATTCTTCTGGTGCCAGAGGCGCGTGTGAGAATGAGGTCTCTTCAGTGGGCCCTAAGGACTGAGTAGCCACAGTTCTCTAGCAGGATGACGCCTCTGGTACGGATCCTGAAGAGGGTCACGCAGGATCTCCTGTGGTGGTTCGTCAAGGAGAATGTGTTGAAGGGGGAACCCTTTTGACAATCTTGGCCGGAGATTACGGTGGTGACAGACGCCTCCCTATCAGGTTGGGGAGGTCACACCAACAGTCTAACTATCAGCGGACACTGACCTCTGTCGGAGTCCAAACTGCATCTCAACCTTTTGTAGCTGAGGGCAATCAGAGTAGCACTGATGGCCTTCCTTCCTTCTGTACGAGGAAAGAGTGTCCTGATAATGACGGACAACACTGTGGCCACGTATTACCTCAACAAGAGAGGAGGTGTGGGGTCACTGCCTCTGTGCAGAGACGTAATGCAACTCTAGTTTTGGATACTGCAAGAAGGAATCTCTGTCGTCAGTTCATGTGGCCGGAGAAGAAAACACGGGGGTGGATGCTCTGAGCAGACAGAGCACAGTCTCTCACGAGTGGGAGTTAGCTCTGAAAGTCCTTATAGAGATCGTCACCCTTTGGGGAAACCCCACAAGTGGATCTGTTCATGACCAGTGTCAACCGGAAGTGTGAACAGTTCTGCTCCAGGGAATATTCCCAGAGAGGAGCTCTAAGGGACACGTTCATAGTGGACTGGGAATTACCACTTCTGTGCGCGTTTCCACCAGTTTTCGTCATTCCTCATGTTCTCAGGAGGCTAACGACATGTTGGAAATCTATGATCCTGATTGCCCCGAACTGGGCCAGGAGGACGTGGCACTCAGAACTTCTGGAAATTTCCATCTGCCCTTGAATTCATCTTCCACAAAGAGAGGACATTCTCTCGCAAGAGTGGGGTCGCATTCTTCATCGAGAGTTGAGCACCCTCAACATTCAAATATGGTTTTTGAGAGGTTGAGGTACAAAGATTGGTGGAAGATGTCATGGAGGTGTTGCTTTCGGCAAGAAGGCCAGCAACAACATCTTTATACCGCTGCCATTGGAACACATTTTGCAACTGGTGTAGAGATAAAGTATCCATTTACTGGTGACACACCATCGGTTTTGTCTTTTCTATTACATTTAACCCATTAGAGGCTACAGGTTGCTACAGCAAAGGGCTTGCTGCGCTGTCTATTTTCAAGCGCTCTCCGGAACAAGGTTCCTACTTCAAGATTCCTATAGTCATCCAATTGCTGAAAGGGTTTACCGACATCTTCCGACCGGTTCCTTTTATTGTTCCGGTTTGGGATTGTAACCTAGTTTTAAACTTCCCTGATGGGTTCTTCATTTGAACCATTATATTTTTGTCCACTTAGGTTGTTGTCTTTAAGAACGGGATTCTTAGCAGCCATTACTTCTTCTTACAGAGAGACTGAGCTTCAGACCCTGTGTTCAAAACCACCATTCACAGTATTTCCTAAAGACAAGGTAGTTTTGAGGGTTCGTCCTTCTTTTCTGCCAAAAATAGTGTCAGAATTTGATCTGACACCAAATATTGTCTTACCAGCCTTCTACCCTCCTCCTCATCCATCTAAAGAGGAGGAGATATTACATAGACTTGACCCTAGAAGAGCCTTGAGCTTTTACATCAACAGGGTTTCTAAAATAAGAGTAGCCAATCAACTATTTGTTGGCTATGCGGGCCACAGAATGGGACAAGTGGTCACTTCACAAACGCTGTCTCAGTGGATCATACTTTGTATATCCGAATGTTACAACCTAGCCGGGAAAGAGGTTCCCGAAGGTCTAAGGGTCCACTCGAGCAGAGGTGTAGCCACTTCAGCCCTCCAGAGAGGAGTACCACTACAAGACATCTGTAATGTATCCACCTGGTCTTCTGTGCATACATTTGCAAAATATTATTGTTTAGATTCCCTTTCGGGCCGGGAATCCAGATTGGGAAAGGCTGTTTTACACAGCATAAACCAAAATCAAACAAGAATAAAAACTCTGCTTTCCCACCTCCTGCAACACACTGCTATGGGAGAATATCAAAGATGAGGAATACGTGGGATGACACAATTCATTTGAAGAACAAATTACTTAACACTGGTAATATTCTTTCCACTGGATGTTCCACCCACGTATTCCTCATCACCCTCCCATCCTTCCCCTCTGTTAAGAAGGAGGCTCTGTGGTTAACAGCTTCCTCTCCCTTAATGCTCAAATATTCTCATCTTCAAGACTGTGTGCTGATGAGAGGAAAAACATGAACTGAGGCAACGAGCGCAGTGTGATGCATTTATACTAACGTAAACGTCATACTCGAGGAGGACGGAGGCTCTTGAGGGACATGAGAATGACGATGATGCACGCCTCCCTCTGCTGAATAATGTTCCCGAGCTGCAAGCAGGATATGGGAGTATATCAAAGATGAGGATTACGTCGGAGGAACATCTGTCAAAAAAACATTACGTGGGGTAGGTAATTTGTTCTTCTCAGTAAATTGAGAAAAAACAAAAAAATTGGAATCCAACGTGTAGCCTCATGCTTATCTGTTTGAATTGTTTCAATGGCAAAAATTACAGTTGAAAATTCATGGTGATCGGTGGTTGGCCTATACGCCACTGATTGTGTGCAAACTCTACCGCAGCCTCATGTGCCTGCCTTGCTCCCACTTAGTACTTCCACTTGGCCTGCATGTTCCATCTACACCACAGGGTGGCAGGTAGCATAGAGGGCTGCAAGATGTAGAGTGAAAAGACATCATGGCATGCCACATTGATCATTGATCATGCACCAGTGCATTTACGAACATGAGACCACAGTCTGAGATTGCTCCCTTCTTGATAAAAACACATCTTTCCAGCCCACTCTTTTTGATCATGGTAACTAGCATTCGTATGATCGAGGATTTGATATTTTAAAATAACTTCTACTTCAACGCTTGCCAAACAGAAGTTACTGTAATTGACACAGACTATCCGAAATACCTTTCTTTTAACATGCCTATTTAACTGGCCAAAACTACCAATCCGACAGACATAGCAAAGCACCTAGGATTCTGCTCCACAGAAACCTTTCCTTAATTCCACGGATTATCACACTGTCCAGCAACACTCATTTTCAAGGTAGTTTACTTAAATAAAATTGTACATAGCCAATCCCTTGTTCCGTCCAAATCCAACTATTGCAGTGGCATCTGCCTGGGTTTCCCAAAGAGCCTCATCAATCGGATCCAATTGATATAGAGCACAGCATAAAGAATGATCTTAGGTCTCCTTCATACCACTTGTTCTGGCTATTGGTGGACTACATAATGAAGATAAAGAACCTCTGTCTGACTCAAAATGCCTACTAGAAAACGATCATGAATACCTGGTGCACAATATGCCACATTACCAACCACTGAGACCTCCCTAATCACCATAAGCAAAAACATTGTCCATTTAAATATCTGCAAACAACTATGTGTGCAAAATATATCTCTACCCAAAGATATACAGTCTTTTTGCCGAAAGTGTTTTACTACAGTATTTTATTCTACAATTTTGTTACCGTATTTCTGGTGGTGAAATGTAGGTGGGTGTATTGGGTGGGGCAAAATGATATGGGAAGAGGGTAGCAGGTAGCTTTGGCTGAGAGAGGTTGGTGGGGTGAGGGTATTAGTGAGGTGATGGGGCTGTGGAAGGCCTCCCCCTGCATTTTCATGGCAAAACAATCTGCAACTAATTGGCAATTAAAATGCACCTCAGTAACAAATTAGAAGTAATAATACATAGAACCCCATCCAAGTAGCCACCCTTTGTAATTTCCTTCCCATCCAACCAGAAAATCAACAAATGAGTCTCAGATTGAGAGAGGATTTTAAAATTCTATGTGGCCTTCCACTGTATTCTGCCCACTGAGATTGGAATGTTCCTTTTAGCGCTCCATACATCTTGCTTGCATACATCTTGCTCTAACAACACTTGAACGAACACCTCTGCATGTTTGTACATACACATAACAATGAGCTGCAGGCAGTAGTCATGTAGATGGGTGAGGTAGAGTAGATGAGGTTAGGCAAATCTATCTAGGGTGGATGGAGGTAGACTAGGTGAGGTTGGAAGGATGGATTTTTGGAGCGCTTGCCTGATGTACAAAAGGTGAGTGGGTTGGTGTAGGCAGGACTTATGTAGAGTGGGGTATGGTGGATCAAAAGAAGTAGAAGGACTCTTTTAAAACATTTGTAATATGTTGTTTTATTAAAGAAAAGAAAAATACATACTTTTCCCTACTTTTATCAGGAGTTCCCTACCTAACAAAACTAGCCAAGGTGCTTGTCAGCCGACAGTGAACATTTCTTAAAAGAATACATCCACTGTCTAAACTAACCCTGACTAACCCTACCACTATCTTAACACTAGAAGACAATAGAATGACTCCCTTTTCCTGTGTTTGCCTACAGCAACCTTTTGTTCAATAGCTGATCTTCAAGGAGTCTCTTGTGACTTTCCTGATAAGTACATACAGTTCTCTCAAGACTTTTTGGCTTCTTCTCAATATCAAACTCCTTTCTCTCTTCAGTGATATGTTCTCCCTTGACAGTGTTTCCCTTTCTCTTAAGGCTTTCCTCTTTGGTTTTGTTACTAAGCTTTATTCCCTCCTTTTCCCAAGGTATGGTTATACCACCCTTCAGATTCTCTTTTGTGAAATTATTTTCTTTTTATACAGTTCACTCTTGTTTTCCTCTGTATTATATGTTTATTTGAACATATATTTCAGTGTATCTGCTTCTCTTGCAATTTCCTCATCCTTTTTACTGATTTTCTTTTTACTTGGACTGCGCGAGTATGAATACTTTAGTAGCTATTCTCATTCACCTCTCCTTCCTCCATTGGCTTTCTCTCGATTGAGATAAACCGAAACATTCCTGTAATGATTCTCTTTCAATTCTCTTATTGTTTCTTTATGGTCACTGAAACAAGCATGTACATTCTGATTCTGATTCAAGTATCCTGTTTCCCCGGTACCTGACATCCTCGAGGAATGCATCACTGGGATCTCTCTTCATTCGGGTCTGGCTCCCGACTTTGCATGCCCGACTTTGTTCCTAGTTTCCGTTTTTCGTCCCCTGTCTCTTCGGTTCGGGTGGCTTTCTAGTATTCTATATACCGGAATTTCCTTCCAGGTTGTGGTATTGACGTTGTTATGAGGACCTCAGGTTCACCTCGGTTTCTATGTGGTCACGCCACCACTTGTGGAAGCTCTCTCCTCACTGCTTGTCAGACGCACTGCGTCCTGCTCTTCAGTTTCAGCTCTCCAGTTGATTTGAACTTCGCAGGTCTCCTGGAGTTCTGACGTAGCTGTGGGCCTTACCAGGCTTGTCTCTCAAGCTCTCTCTTTCTTTGTACAGGCTCTTATCCTCCTTCTTACTTCTCCTCGTATAGTTGCAGTTTCGTCATTGCAGTAACATATCCTTGTTCTTACCTCATACAGACCCTGGTAGAATATGTCTGAATAGAGGCTATTGGAGGTATCTTTAGGGAGTCTCTCCCTGTGAGGCCCTGCTTGCATCTACCCCTAAGGAGGGATTGCAGAGTGGGCTACCCTCCCTAGCCTCACATTGGGGGACTTCCGCTTGGGGAGAAGGGACGAATTGCCACGATTCATCACAGGATGCATTGTTGTAGGCAAGGATCAGGTAGAGTGGGTGTATTGAGGTAGGTAATGGAGAGATTGGAAGGGTGGGTGATTGTAGGCAAGGGTGAAGTAGGACAGTTGGTGAAAGTAGGCATAGGAAAGAGTTTTCGAGAGTTGGTAGACATGGGAAAGGGTGGTTGGGTGTAGTCATGGTTAAGGTAGTGCAGCCAGGGATGAGGTAGGATGTGCATACTCCAGTATGAGGCAGGGTGGGCATAGCCAAGGGTGAGGTAGGGTGGGGGAGTGGGTATATTCTGGTTTTAGTGTACAGGAGTGGGTGTAGTCTGGTGTGAGGTACAGTGGGTGTAGTCTGGGGTGAGACAGTGTGGGCGGGTGAGTGAAGTCTGGGGAGTGGTAGGTTGGGTGTGTGAGGTAGCACGTAAGGTGAGTTAGGCTAGGCAAGTGTGCATAGACAGGCGTGGGGACAAGTGGGTGCAGTCAGGGGTGAGGAAAGAAGGGCAGACAGGCTTAGTAAGCAGTGAGGTAGGGTGAGTGGGTGATGTAAGCTGGTTGTGAGGTGGGGTGGGTGGTAGGTGTAGACTGGGCAGAGGTTGTAATCTAGGGCAAAGTTGTAGATGGGTGAAGTTGTAGGCTGAGATTAGGTTGTAGGCTATGGACGAAGATGTAAACTGGGTGAGATTGTAGGCTGTGGTGAGGTGGTGTTTGTAGGCGGGTGTGGGCTGGGTTGAGCTTGGGTGGTTGTAGGCTGGGGTGAGGTTTGCAAGATGCGGTGAGATGGGGTGGATGTGTGTAGGCTGGGTTGAGGTAGAGTGTGTGGGTGTGCGTAGGCTGGATTGACAGTAAGGTAGTGTGGGTGAGCTATTGTATGGATTGCTGGTTATTTAAACACATACTACACGTTTTATTATATGGTGTCTGAGGGAACACCATATAAGAAAGCTCAAAACATCACAAAAAAGTCATGACAGCAGTTTGTGTCCAATATTGTGTCCATCTTTTCCAAGAATTATAACTTGCACACACATTGATTGTGACAGTTGCATAAAAGTGGGTGTAGGCTGGTTTGAGGTAACATTTCTTTCTGCTGGATCCAGCATCCCTCACATGCCTTTTAACACATCTACCTGACTGCTGTGAGGAATTTCAGGTGTATACCAAAACTGTTTATTGGTATCTTTGGATCAAGACTGTAGTTATTATTTGTTATTTCACTCATAGAATCCCTCTTTTTTTCAACTGCATCCATATGCTTAAATGCCAGATTATGGGCCTCATTACACGGTAGGCGGTGAGCCATAGCGCTATTAGCGCCATGGCTCATGCCGGTAAAATACCGGCACTGCCTTGGCGGAAAGGGGATTTACCGCCCCATTCCAAGGTTGGAGGGGAGGTAAATCCCCCTTCCGCCATTGCCCTTCCCCATTCTCATTTCTGCCCCATGGGGCTCTATGGGAATGGGGAAGGTGCTAATTACGGCACCGCAATTTTGCGGTGCCGTAATTAGCTCCGAGGTCCCTTAGCGGGTTGGATTTTAACGCCTGCAAAAAGCAGGCGTTAAATCCCCCAACCCGCAAAGGGACCTCGTAGTAAGGCGGTAGGGATTTACCGGTAACGGGATTTACCGGTACCGGTAAATCCCTACCGCCATCCGTGTAATGGGGCCCTATATATGTTAATCGTCATTTCTTCCCTTCTCCCCTTCTAGTCACAGTCCTAAGAAAATTAAGACATTATGGGCAATCCCAGATCTGAGCCGTCCAAGAAAAGACCCTGACACCAGCGGATTGCTGCAAAAATCTTTATTGATTCAAATAGAGATGGCATGTAGCACCCATGCTCCAAATTCTGTTGAGAGCAAGACCCCGATCATTAGCACATAGTGCCTGATAAACATGTCTGAGGATGCCCAAGTTGCTGCATTGCCGGCATCCTGGATGGACACACACTATGCTTCTGCCCAAGAAGCAGTCATCCTTATGGTTGAATGACCTTGAACCATTCATTGTAGAGGTTTTCCTGCCTTTTGGTAAGAGATGACAATGGTGCCCCTGATCCATCAATTAAGGGTTACTGTGGATGGTTTCTTGCCCTTATTGCCTCCTCTGAATGTTACACATATGGCATCAGTGTTGCAGAAAGCAGGTGTTCTCTCAAAGTAAATTCTTAGGGTCCTGCTGATGCCCATCCCCTGAGTCTGACCTGAGCACAGGTAATATCTGAGACGTTTGACTCAATCCTCAGGTATGGATCTGTAGTCAACATGGACCTCAGTTCCCCCATATTTGGTACCAATCATGTCTAGCAGACATGATTGATACCAGAAAAGGGTTTTTCATTAAAGAAATATGAGATCCACCTACCACAGTGGTTTAAATGGAGGAAGCTGTTTCTGTTGAAGTACCAGCAGGAGGTCCTCCTCTGTCAGGATTGGTTTCCTGGGGCATACGTAACCAAAAACTATGGATATGTCTGTTGACCAGAGGCTTAATCTATGCCAAATTTTTGTGTGGGTCCCTGAATGGGTTTATAGCAGCCTACTCTGTCCAGAGGGTACTGGTAAGCCTGAAACCCCCTGTCATGAAATTCAAGATGTTCCAAACATCTAAAGATGTCCTTTGTAGTCTTCCAGAGTGGCAGGTTTGCAGGAATCTGGAGCTCAACCACCACCTCCCTTGATTTGCCCATAGCCAAGAGGGCATTGAGTTCAGTTTCTAAGCCATCAATTGTAATTGACATAGTCTCCCGGGCCACAAAGGAGATTGGTGATGGCTGCACCAGGATCCAAAGCAGCTCTGCAGAACTCATGGAATGAAGGAGGGGGATCCATGTCATTCAAGTGCAATATGGGACTATCAAAATCTGCTCAGAGGGTTCTCTGAAGGCTCCCATGGAATAGTGGGAAAGGCTTTTGCCTCAGACAGAAGTCCAACCGTAAGGGAAAGATTCTGCTCAGACGGTCCACCATTTGATACATTTTCCATGGAAAGTAAGTTGCCCTCAGTTCTTAGAAAGATACTTCCGCCCAGGTGAACATTTTATCTGCCACCCGAAAAATACATGTGGGCCCCTCCTTTTTGATGTACATATGCCTTCACCACGTGGTTGTCCATTCTGACCAGGACACACTTCTCCTCCACATAGGGTTTAAAATGAAGTAAGGCCCTGTAGATGGCTGTCAGTTCCTTCTTGTTCATAAACTGATGTGTCTACCACTGGGAACACATTGACTGGGCCGCAAGGTATCCCAGGGTTGCCCCCACCCCCCCCACTCGATGGTTAAAATTGTGATGTGGCAGGATTGCCATGCTATGCTATGTTATGCAGGATTTTAATTCTATGTTATGCTATGATAGGCTATTTTATGCAATGCTATGCTATGGTATGCTACATTAGACTCTCCTATACAGTTGGCCTCAGACCCTCCATGTCACCTCCCTCTGCCTCACTCTGTTTCCTCTGCACGCAGCACGCCGGACAGGCCAAAACCATTCGTAAGGCAGAGGACACATCAGACCTTCTCTTCTGTTTATTCTCTACAAATATAGCATTAGCCCTATATATGGGAGACAACTCTAGGGTTTTTGAGAATGCCGTGTATTCATAATACAACACGATGTCCATGCAGGGCTGCATCACAAGGTCACCAGTGAGATGTCGACAGTTATTGACACATGTCTGCAATATGGCAATAACACCCCCATTGTGAGTACAATGTACTGAAACATATTAGTGCTATATAACCGGCACTCTAGAGGAGGTCCCTACTGCCTGAACATTTGCATGCTGTGTTCCCTGCTGATCACTCTGTATGCTGTGTATTTGCTATATAATACAAGAAGCTTGATTTACCACCAGTCTGTCTGATCTCCTCATTTGCTGCAAACTGAGGCTGGCCGAGAGGCGCAGGGGGCATATCTTGGCCACCTCAGAAATGGTGCTGTGATCTCTGGCCAGGACTGTGCAGGAGTTTTTCTGGGGCTGCCATCTACCACAACCGCAGGCCACCTACATAAGGTTCTCATCATACAAGAGGGCACTGTTAAAAGCATGGCACACCTGTTATATGCACAGTTACCAAACCTGATGGTGTGATTGAGAAGTGACCCATGGGAAAGCTCTGTCGCTAGGCACGGCCATGAACCTGTTTGATTCCTCTCAGGCTGAGCAGTAAATACAACCTTGAGCTTATGTTGTGGCATTGTGTTTTTCTCAGCACTGCACGTTATTTTGACTAAAGTTGATTTGTAATGTTGTATAGGCTCTCTCTCTCTCCCTACATGTCCTAGTGTTTTGTATTCATATGTAACTGAGTAGATAGCTGCACGGCAGAGAGTTTCAGCTCTGCCAAGCGCATTAATCATGTTGGTCTAAGGTCTATCTGGTTTGGCTTCTAGGCGCTCGTTACTGGCTTTGGTGTAGAGCTCAAATTAAATTCCCTTGAATTAGTACAGCAAGCTATCTTGCGGGTAACAATTTCTTTTTTGAGCCATCTGCTGAGCGATCAATAGGATTACAAGTCGGTGTACAGTTTGTGTAATTAAAATAGACAAAACTGATAGGTGTCCCATACTATAGCAGAACAGGCCCCTGCATTGATAGAGGCATTGGGCCTCATTATAAGGTTGCCGGTCTGGAAACAACGGTAGCGGTAAACCCGCCTCTACCGTTGTTTCTGGACCGGCAAACTACGAGTTCTGCAGGCGGGTGGTGTCACTCCCGCCAGGTCTGATCTGGCGGGAGTAACACCACCCGCCTGCAGATGGAAATGAAAACACTGGCACCGTTATTTACGATGCCAGTGTTTCCCTGGTCCCCATTCCTATCGGACTCCATGGGAATGGGGATTTACAGAATGCCGGCTCCGGAATTACCGGAACACCGGGGCTGTAATGCCCCGGTAATTCCGGCAACTCTGGAGCCGGTAAATCACTATGGGTCCGGCGGCAGCCTGCTGGTTTTTCCGGCATGGCTACCGCCAGACTCGTAATGAGGCCCATTGTCTTCCAGGACAGCCCACGACCACCCCCTCTTCCCTGTATCAGTGCAGCATGATCCAGACGTGGAAAGCGCTGGCAAGCTGTCACAGCACAACCTTGTAGCCCATGTGTAATGTTTCATTTTTTATGCTTAATGTTTTCGTAAATGTTCTCGACAAATATAAAACAATGATTGAGTGAAGCTCTGAACTACAGAATGCAGGAGAGGTGTACTTCTATTTTAAAGGGCCTTTCTGGCAAACAACTGATCTATCATCTAATATGATGGCTGTCTATTTGTCAGGTTATGATTAAAGAAAGAACTGCTTTTGTTTCCACTGCTGTTAAATTTTTTATCGCTTGTTGCATGGGATGTTTTCAATTCTCAATTGGTCAGGTTAGGTTTAACAGTTTGGGTTAATGTTTGTTTTTCTTCTTGCACTGGTTAAAGAGGAGGTTTAGATACTCATTGCATTTTCTTGTGATTTAGGCATAGGGCCACTGTGTGATATCACGGTTGATTACAGGTTTGCGAGCTATTGAGATATGATGCTGTCTCCAGCTTGAGTGAGTTTAAGGGTTGCTGCACCTGTGGTTTCCGTGGTTTATGTGTGCCACCACATAGACACAGTGTTTGGCTGTGGGTCCTGGTGTGCTGTCGTATGGCCCCCATGTTTGCACACTGGTTCCGAGGCAGTTGCCACTGGGTGTCTATTAAGGGTGCTGTCTCAGAGGAAAATTGCTGGTAGATTGTTGTGTATTCCTGTGTGCTGCCATCTCCATGGTGGAGCTGACAGGGTTTATTTGTGTTTTTTTCTCTGCTGCCGTGTTATTCAGCCATGGCTTGCCTTGCCATGCAATCAGAGGATTGCTGTGGTATGCCATTACAACTCATCCTTGGCCTACGTCTTTAATATTATGCCTGCTGCCTTGCCATGTTTAAGAAATTGCCTTATTTCCTTGGGAGTTATGTGTCATTGTGAAGTTATTTTTTGGGGGGCTAATGAAATTATTTTGTTTCTTTTGGTGATTATTGTAGGCACTTTTCATATCTTTTTTGCTGCTATTCACTAGTGCCCTGTCCAGGCTACAGACAATTTAGTGCGACAGTAATACCTACATGTTCTTCTTCCAGGAAAGGGGAGGCCTTGATTGACCAGAAAAGTGATCCTGCATAACTAAATTTACGTGATTGGTTTCCCACCTTCATTGCTTTACCTACCACAACACTCAAGCATTGCGGTCTATATCTGTGTGCTAATTTCTCCTAAAAAGGGGATGCGGATGGACTTTGGCCATTTGATCGTTAAGTGTAATATGTTATTGCTGAAGCACCATTAAGTGATTCCTTTGTCAATCTTGTCTTACTGTATCTTTAAATTCAACAATCCTTGCTTGTCCCTGTCTCCCCTTGTGTACAACCTCTCTGGTTTCTCTTTAAGCTGTCACCACCGTTAAATACCAATTTCAGGGAGGCTGTTTGCCTCACCCCTCTTGATCTACTGTACCTGTGGGCCTACCTCTCTTTGTGCCTCCCTGCTCTTTTGATTTCTAGACTTAGCCATGGGCTTTGTACTTTCCACAACAACACTTAATCATGCAGAAGGAACTAGTGCCTTCATGTTTTCAACATATGGTGCATTCACCAGTAAATATTTGAAAGAGTGGACTTGGGGGGTCAAAAAAGGGAATTCTACCTCACCCTCATTGACTCTCACTTCAACCATCCTCACTGGCTACAGGGAACCTTTAACTCACTCCTTGCTCTTCCTAAACGTATAACTATCAATTCCACTTTTACATCTAATAACCTAGTTGAATACTTCGGTGCAGAAATTACCCAAAGTAGAGACTCTCTCCTGAAATTCCTCACATTCCCTGCTCCTGCATTCTACACTCTGCCTACTCTAAGATCATCCTCTGCCTCTGTATCCCAATTTAGTCATGCTAATATTGAAGAAGCCATACGTCTACTGATGAAAGCCAACCCTTCCAGTGCCGATCTGACAATCTTGCTCCTCAGCTAGTCAAGCCTATTGCCCCTTTACTGGCCTCTCACCTTGCTGAACTCTTCAACCTGTCCTTCGACTCTGCTTGCTTTCCCTCTATTTTCAAAATGGCCACAGCTGTCTCTCTCCAAAAAATGCAAGGGGCTGACCCAAACCTACGAGATAGCTTTTGCCCTGTGTCTCTCCTTCTGCAGTACAGGAAAGAGTCATACTCAACCGTCTTACACATTTTCTAGACATCCACAATCTTCTAGACCCCCGTCTAAGCAGGTTTCCGCTCCAGTCACTCCACAGAAACTGCTCTTATGAATGTCTACAACTTCTCTGCAATGCTAAGCACTCCAACCTATCCTCTATCCTAATTCTCCTTGACATGTCCGCTGACTATTACAATGTCGATCACTCTGATCTCCTTAATGCGCACTATTTTCTTGGAATTCGCCTGGAATGCATTCTACCTGGCACCTCAACAATGCTGTGTCTCCTGCAACAACAACACCTCTCAACTAACTCCTCTAACTGTTGGTGTTCTACAAGGCTGCATTCTACACCTCTGCTCTTGAGGAACTAATCTCTTCCTTTGGGTTACCGTACCAACTCTTTGCGGATGACACCCACATCTTCTTCTCTTTCCTGAACTCTCCTCTCATCTCTCTATCAAAATGTCCATCTCTCTCTGCCATTAAATATTGGATGGCTTTGCACTCTCTCATCTTAAACTCTACCAAAACAGAGGAGCTCTTCTTCCCAGCCAAATACTCTCTCTCAACTCTTCCTCTGCCTATCCAGTTGTCACCTGACAATATCCCTTACGATATTCATGCCTTCTCTACTTTCATTTCCAAAACTGCAGTGGTGGCTTGCTTCAATCTCCAAAAATTTTGGAAAAACAGGCACCTCCTTCCATTCCACACTACCAAGCATCGCTTAAGCACTCTTGTCTTCTCAAAACTGGACTACTGTGCCAGCATATTCTTTTGTATCCTCAAATATGCTTTCTGTCCTCTCAACAATAACATTAACTTCACTACCAGGACTCTATTTGAACTCCCTCACTTCACACCTACTTCCTCATACCATCATCAGGCTGGGTGGCTGACAATACAAAATACGGCCAGATTTAAAATTCTCTCTTTATATTTATATAGTAATTTAAATAAATAGGCATTTATCTCATCCATTTTACTTTCATAAATGGCAAACATTGAGAAAGCTATACCTGTATTGAGAAAGCTATACCTGTGTATCCGTCTCACATTTCTGACCCCTTACATATGGTGTTAGGGTGGGATCTGACTCAGTTGATGCAAACTAGGAACTCAGAGATTGTATTCAAGCCCTTTCAGGAAACATGTTATACAATGGTCAGAGGGACAGGATTTTACCCTTATTTATTTATTTTATTTTATTGGATCTTTGTAAGACTCCTATACAACAAATGGTGTTTCAAGGTGCTACAAGACAAAAAGGGGTGAGGAACATGGGCGAAAGATACAATAACGGTCCTACTATGCCTTGTCACAAGTGCAGAACAAGAAGTGCGAGGGATGGGGGTGATGGTGGGGTGTGCTAGTCTGTGCAAAAACAAAGTGCTAAGGTAATAAGGCAAAAGGGTGAGGGGCAAAGTGCAAGTGTTAAGGGGAGGCCAGAGGGGAAGTGCCAGGGAAAGCAGGTAAGTGCAGCGAAAGGGGGGTGGACTGGGCAGGGTGGGCCTGGAGCCCTGTAGTACTCATAGCGAGCCAGGCAGCCCATCACTGGGGCAGAACAAGGTGTTAGCAGGGGAGGGGGAGAGTGTAGGAGGAGGAGAAAAGGAAGATCCTGACAAGCTTTCCCGAACTTGATGAGATCTGTCTCAAGCCTGAGAGGAGCAGGGAGACCATTCCAGAGGGAGGCCCCTGCGGAGGAGAGACATCTACCCCCACTATTTGCTTAGAGAAATGTCAGACTTGCAGAGAGATGGAGCTAGCAGACCGAAGGGCTCTAGCAGGGAGGTATTTAGGGAGATAGAGTTGGGTCCAAGGCCCCAGAAAGCTTTGTGGGTAATGCAGGGGGTCTTGAATTGGATCCTAGCAGTAAATACCCTTGAAGTAAATACTCATGATACGATTCTTAGAATTAAGCAGAGAATTTAGACAAAGTTTGCCTTTCCCCTATATCAGCCTCAACACCCACTTACTAGCCTTAAACCCAGCCTCAGGAAATTCCTCTGGGTCTCTGCCAATTTATCAAAATCTATAGAGGTAGAGCCATCCCCTGAAGTAGAGGATGACATCATTATCGTAGACCTGCAAGAAAGGGAAGACTTTAATAAAGTCCAAGTTGTACAAGGCACATCCTTTAAAGAGGGAGAAGAAGCTTACTCCGAAGATAAGGAGATGGCTCCTATAGAGACCCTCATAGTCCAGTTGGCTGCCCATCAGATTAGGGCAGAGGAAAGATTTCAGGAGGGGTTGAATTGGATGGTTGCTACGTCACAGAGAACCATAATACTCCAAGTGATGTTGCAGCCTTATAGGGAGGGGAATACCTAGGCAATTATTTTCTTAATTGTGAGCGTCTGGCTCACCAGTTACATCGGGGAGCAGAACAGAGAGTTGTAACTTAGCCACCTTATTAAAGGGAGACATTCAGAATGTTTATCATTTATTGAATCCAGAAGGGAAAACCCCATTTGATGAGATTAAGGAAGGACTATTGAAAAAGGTGGGCTAAACTGAACATTATTATAAACAGAAACTAGAAACATCAGAACAAATCCGGATGAAACTGCAGTAGAGTTCTCTGTTAGGATACAAACTATCGCTTCATTACTAGTTGGCCGGTGTTCCGGTGGTACATCCACTGGAATACCACCCAACGCAATTACCGTTACCACCACTTGGTCCGGTGGTATTACTGCCAGATTGCAAGCAGCGATGGCGGTGTAAATCCCAATTTTCTTTTATTCCATAGAACATAATGTGGCATTTTCAGCAGAATTACTACTGCAGTAATAACTCATAGTTGGGTGGTGCAGTAATGCAGCAGTAACTGTATCACCAGCACATTTTTACTGCACCGCCCAACTCGTAATAAGGGCCTTTGTCTCTGTGGATCGGAAACAAATAATTACCAGAGGTTTTGGAGATTTTGACTATAGAACAGTTTATCCATTCAGTTCCCCCTTATCTACAAGAAGCTATATTGCAATTGAATAAACCTAATTCATCCCTTGTCATTGAGACGGCCCAAAATGATATGGTAGCCAATCGCCACGTGCGAAGGGGAGGAAGAGACGAAAAGAGGTCTAAAAGAATCTTCTCATCTTCCTTATTCAGTAATTAAAAATAAAAATCAAGGGAAATCCCCCACAAATGATTAATGAGAAAAGCTTCTAGCAGAGAAAGAAAATCCAGGTTAATTAACGACAGGAGTGTACAAAAATCAGAAGAAGGGTGATGTCCATAATCTATGGCAACACTATGCTTTTTTTATGGACAGTCAGGACAACTAGCCCGACATTGTCCCTCAAACAAAAGAGATTGGTTATATGATGGGACAAGATTGGGAAGAAGAGGATTTAGAGGGAGTTGAAGTGGAGGGTACTAGGAATTTCTTTCTTGGTAGTAGCCAATGGGGTCCCAGTTAAAGCCTTTATTGATTCTGGAAGTAAACAGATGGCTATAAGATCTAATTTAATATATCTGAAAGGTCAGAGAGAAGGCCACCCCATTGTAATGAGTCTGGCTACATGAGAGGAGGGCTTGGATGAATCTGATGAATGGGAAATATGCTGTGCCACTCAAAAACCTTCTTGTGCTCCAAATCTATAGCCGAAAGACAAAGGCTTTGAGATGTTCACCGGTTTTAAATCTGAGGAGCCTTGCATAGGCCAATACTCTTGTGGAGGAGATCTCCCCCTGACATTAATGCAATCTCCTTTGGGAAGATATTACCTTTCCTTATGCAAGGAAGAATACCCTGAAAATCTTCCAATCTCCTGTTTTCCTCTTTTTTTAACCACTCTGACAGCACATCTTATGAAAGCTGATTGGTTACTGGGCCCTCAAGTGTCAGCATTGGATGAATAATGAGCCTCCCCTTCCTGTGAAATGTGTCCGCAATCAGGAGCCCCCATCAACATGGGAAGGAGGCTGTCCGCCAACAGTCCTTGCTACATGTCAAGAAATGCACAGTGCTGCCAGCCTCCCCTTGTGCCAGGCGCCCACAAAAGCACCAAATCAAATTCCACCCCACCATGACCTTTTTGCTGCCATTAATTCGCCACAAGGTCCAACCAGCACTCGGCACCCGCAACAACACGGGCCCTATGCGGCGCAGGGAGCTCACACTTTCATGCCTCTCTACCTGCCACAACACAGTGCACTTCCCTTACACCCATGCCCGGTGCCCACAACAGTGCGGCTCGGTTTGGGGGCAGGCTGACAAAGTGATAAATGATTGAAATAAAAAAGAAAACTGAGCTGCCGCCCCCCCGCTCCCTACCAGATCTTCATGCTGGCTCACACCAACCGCCCTGTGCCAGCCCCTTGGAAGATCCACAGAGACAGAAAACACAGAAAGAGGTAGGGGGAGGGAGGGACTTATATCCTTTAAGGGAGCATGGTAAAGGTTTTGGTTATTTGCTATGGGTTCTTTGGTCAGGGATCTGTTTAAGACTGTGATGAGTAGGCAACATGGGAAATGTTGCCCGAAACCCCCTCTGCTGCAACTCGTAACTTCATTCACCAATGCAGTAACAGAACTGCACATTTCTGCTGAACCATTGTATGCTTTACAGTGCTCCGCATACATTTTTGATGAATTTTAAGTGTTGGTGCATATTTTTACTCACATCACCTTTGGCAGTGCAAATTTATATAGATTCTAAACTATCAAGAAGCAACCACTGCACCCATCAAAACAATTTAATTTTGATGGATTAACCAGGGCATACAAAAGATTATTATTCACAAAACTGAATAGCACCCATTTTGCTGAGGTATGCTTGTGTACGGTTTTTTACATTACGCTACCTGTAAGGTATCAGGAGTAAAGACTCTGGCCCTCACTATGAGTCTGCCGGTGGGTTACTGGCAGACTAACCTGACCGTTTCCGCCACCCGATAACCCAGAAATACCGGCATATTATGGGCGGCGGAAGGAATGGTAAATTTGCATTCCCGTGGAGTCCTATAGGACTCCACAGGATTTGTAACACAGAAGCACCAGCACAGTTAGTAATGATGCTGGTGCTTCAGTGACAAATCTGCCGGTAGGGGCTTGAACTGCCGGCAGGTCAGGCCTGCCGGTAGTTCACTGCCCCTACCACAAGACTTGTCGTTTGACCTTTGCTTTGACGCTCCAGAAAAGGTGGCAGTCACCGTTGTTACCGGTACTTATGTCCATATTGCCAAACTCGTAATGAGGGCCTCTGACACAGTAACAGGTTTCAGATTGAAAGAGAAGTTTTAATGTCAAATTAATAAAAGGGGTTGAAGAAATCTTACCTGTCCCTAGATCTATGAGGAGTTTCCCTGCCTCAACAAAACTAATGAAGAGGTGTCAGGATGTTAAACCGAAAAAGTGTTCTCCGTCCTGTCTCCAAAACCCCGACCTGCCACTTACACGCTAAATTCAATATAATGTTCAACTCAGGGATTTCTGTAAGCTATACACGTATAGCTTTCTTTCAAAGCTCCAAACATAAAGTTCGAAGGTGCAGAAAAGAAAAGGAATAAAGTTCAACCAGGAAAATGGATCCTCCCTTCTCCTATGTTTCTTCTGGTCTTCCACTGTCTCTCCATTACTTCCGGAAAGAGTAAAATATTTTCCCTGCTTTACAGGGGGACGACTCTTCCCATGCGTTTCTCCATGCATACAATGTTTTATTTAACCCTTTCAAGGGGGACGACTCCTCCCTATATTCTCCCTTAAGCACACCATTCTTTTGAATGTTTCGATATTTCACTCTCGGGATCTCAGTTATCCTTAAAGGGGTATGTTTTTCCCTTTAACCATTGATGTTCACTGTGTCACAATGTCAAGGAGGGGTTTTAACCCCTAAACTTTCTCAATCCTTTTCCTGCTCCTGGTGTACTCTCCTGCCAGAGTACTCACAGATGTATTATTTTTCTCATTGTTTTCTCATTTTTCTCATTGTCTGGGTCTTAATTATTCTTTTGAATGTTTCAATCTCTACTCGATAAAAGGGTTATGGTTCCTGCCTTTTCCATTGATTTATACTGGTCAACAATTTCAAGGGTTTTGACCTCTGAGTGTTCTTAATCCTTTTTCCACCCCTGGTGTACTCTCTTGCCAGTGTATTCGCAACTTTGTTACTTATTCTTAAAAGGGGTATGTTTCTTCATTTTTATATTGTTTATCACTAGTACACAATTGCTGCATGTTTCTTTTGTACCCCTAACTCTTCCAACTTCTCTTCTTACCCCTGGTTTACAATCCTGCAGGGTATCGCACAGCAGGAACCAGACTCATACAATGCCTGGTTTAATTTCCTGACAGGGCTTTTTATGTCCTCTCATAGGTATGAATTCCAGACTCACTGTCTGCTTGGTTCACTATCCTGCCAGGGCTTTTCTGTTGTCCATTCGCTCTCTCTTGCATCCAGGAAATAATGCTTTTCAAGTACTGGGTCACCAACCCTTTCTTAACAATGTTCGTATTTGTGTTAACTATTCCAGAATCTGTAATTGTGCCTTCTCATGCAGTGAACTGTGTGTGGCATTCGCCCTGAAGCAAAGCATTGTCCCATTTGCTCTCACTGGGATATACTGGTGGATTTGGCATTGCTCATGTCTCACTGTCTTCTGTGCTCTCGGCCCGCTGACTGAGAGTATGTCCTGTTAGCCGCTTGGTTGCAGCTTTCCCTTCCTCTGCTTTTGGTGGCTGTAGCTGCCTGTGGCAAAAATGTGGCATACTTTTCTCAGCACAGTTTCTCTGCATGCAGTACTTGTCAGTCACTGTGCTGCGTCCTGCAGTCTGCTCATCTTCGGTGTCCCAACCAGCATCAGAACAAGTTGGATTCAGCAGCAGTCTCTGTCTTTTTCTCTCTCTCTCTCTTTCTGTTCAGTTGTTGCAGTTTTAAATGTGCCGGCATTGATTTTCATTTTTCAAAGACTAGAACGCAGCGTTGGTTTACCACTTCTGGTCATCCTCATTGCTCCATCCCTCTTCCTTGTCTCAGTATTATACAAGGGGTGGGGTAAAAAAGGTTATTGGCCGTGAAAACCCAGGAATTCTCTATATACATCACAATAAGCCATTAAGGAATTTTGCAAAGGTACACAGGTTTCTTTAAGAATTACAGCTGAAGAGTTGTTCAGATTTAGGATTGTTCTGTCTCCCTGGAGTTTGTCCTTCCCTACGTGGTCCAGGTAGCTTCTGCCTTTCTCTGGCTATGTAAGAGAAGCTTCCTTTTAGGAAATCAGTGACGATGTTGCTAGATTCATCACATACCATGATTTCTGATCTGCGATGCCTAAGTGGATAACAAATGGGAACACTGTGTGGGTGAGTACACAGAAGAATGTTTTAAAGCAAGAATGCAAGACAGATGTTATTATATTTACCATTGTGTACTATACACCCGTTAAACTGCTAACTCCTGGGCATCTTGTTGGCTATACACCATGTCCAGTCTTGCTCGATCCAGTCTCACACTCCCTTTTAATCGTCATCTGCTTCCTTCTAGAAGCAGGAGCTAAAGAATTTAAGGAGCTGCCAAGAAGGGATTATGCAAGAAATGCAACATACTGCTTTTGAGACCTTACAGACCAAAAGTGAAATTCATCTGCTTTTACTAGAAGGCAATCTTTCACCATTCCTCCCAATCACGCCCCTACAAGAGTGCCTCACTCTTCATCATGACAGCATAACTACAAGACCATTTTTTTGTTGGATCGAAGGAGCCGTGGAAGGTGTGAATGAGTTGGCCGCCATAATCTGCATCAACCACTTCTGTCAATAACTTTATTTCATTTCTTTAATGAAGAAAACCTTATTGTTCTTTCTGCAAGCAAGCAGGTGTAGCGCAGCCACCCTTGGAAACACAAATACTTGTGCGGTCAATTCTAAACATGCACGCAGGTACACTCATTCAGATTCTTACTCATGCAAACACACACAAACATTCTATATTGCAGACAAACACACACATACCATAACATTCAAAACACACATGCATGCATGAGAAAATCAGGCTCGAAGAGAGGAAGCGGGAAGCGGAATCGACATATAAAGAGGTAAAGAAAGACATCAGTAAAAGGAAGGAGATAGGAAACTTCAGAGGAGAAAGAAGACATTTAAAAGAGAACTGATCTCATGACAGAGAAAGGTCACAGGGGAGGGAGTGGGAGATGGCGGAAGATTAAGCGAGGAATAGCGAAGAGAATGGTCAGAGAAGTAGAGAGGAAGCACAACGACAGTAGAGGAGCACGAACAGATGAGAAAATAAGATTGAGAGTAGACCCAGTGGTGTGTGATGGTGGAGTTGGAATTTGGAAAAGATGATATGAGTCGAGGATAGGTAGCAAGAGGACTGATGAGTGAGATGTTGATAGAGATTAAAGTCCTCAAGGAGAAGAGGTGGGGAATTAGAAGGACACAGAGAGGAAGGAAGAGCATCAAGATCATCCCAGAAAGAAGAAGCCGGGCCTAGATGGCCATATATAGCTAAGAGAGCAGGACAGGATGGCTGTGGGAAGAAATAAAGATGATACTCGAATAGTGGATGACTGAAAGGCCCAGAATGAGGGATAGGAGTAGACAGGAAAACAATGCCAACCCCACCGCCATGTCCAGAGTGGCAGGGGGCGTGTGAGAAGAATGAAGAAACGGAAGATAAAGCAACAGGAGTGACAGTATTATTAGGTGAAATCCAGGTTTCATTTAAACAGAGGAAGTGAATATGAAAACACTGACAAATGTGTGCTTTGTTATCGAGAGAACATGCATTCCAAAGGGCCATTAAAAGGCAGATAACTAAGATTGTCTGTTCCTTCTATCGTGGGAGCAACAAGATCCCGTAGGTACATGATTTTCTTGACTTTCCAAGCAAGCAGAGATCTGGAGAAGTGGAACAACAATTTAATTGGCAGGCCTCCATTTTATTCAGGTTTTATTCAAATTTGCCTTATAATCCGACATATTCCCATATTCCTATATTAATGTCATTACTGCTGCTAACGAGGATTCTGTTTTGTAGACCATTATGGCCATCTGTATATGCAAAGAACTTGTTGTGCTGAGTCTACGGCTTAATGCATTTGATATTTATGGATGTCGCTATTCTTAGAAACAGCAGTTACAAAGCTAATTCCAACAAAATTAGGGATAGGGTCTACTACCATAACGTTCCTAGGGTTAAAGTGGAATTATCAAAACGGTGCACCTTTTAACAAGAGAGCATTTGTCTAAGTCTGTTTTAATGAATCGCTTCAGGGATGCAATCAAGTGTGACCGGTTTTCTATAGCGGGGCAAAGCCCATCTTATCTTGTGTTAATGTAAACTACAGCAATTCATCCATGTCTTCAAATGTGTTAGTGTTGTTGCTATTGGTAATAACCATGTTTGCCAGACTCTGTTCGATGAACGATTTCAATGATACATCACAGCCATACTTTCTGATGCACAGGGTCCTCAACCAATCCTACTGGGCAATTAAGGGTCCAATTCACACAAACCATTATGAGAGTGTTGAACTATCCTTTCTAGCTGCCTGCTGAGTAATCATGGTGGACACTAAAGCTGTTGAATCCTCAGATGCCACTTATGTAGAAGTAACACTGGACACCAAAGCAGATTGATCTAGGAACAAAGTGGGGATAGACTCTGATGGCAAGGGGAGCATCAGATTGTTTGTCTACTGTGTCTGCGTGTTGGAATGCAATGAGTGCTGCATGAAGTCTGATCAGCTGCTCTATGTGCAAATTCTTTCTTCTGCCCCTTTTTTGTGTCTGAGGGTTTGTAAAGTTGAGGAGGACCGCCAGCCGTTCAACCCAAGGATGGCTGCCTCCAGGGATTAACACAGTAAAGCTAAGAAAACTGTAGCAGCTAACACCTGACATAATATGCTGACTAATGGGGTTGGTTCCTGCAGAAAAGGGTCTTCCCTGAGATGGCGAGCTGCACCTTCAAAAACAGCGATGTGCAAGGATGTTGACATCCTGTGCTTGGGTTATTAGATGATGTGATTGTGACAGTTTAGATGAACAAGGTGAACTACTTGTTTTTTTCTTTATCAAGCATACACTTGCATGACCTGTAGATAACTCCTCTACCAGGCTCGTCTCTAGTAGGCAGTTCACCCATCATTTCAGTTTGGATGCCAGCAAAAAAGGGCAATTCTGAATTCAGAAAGAATTGTGTTTTGCAAAGCCTACATGGCAAATACACTAATTGTTCTGACCAACCCTCTCTGGTTCTGGTTCACCCTTCTCTGTGCATGGAGAAAGATGAACAAAATGGTCTACACTTACCAGATCTACATAGTTAAAACTAATAGTCAGGTTTGTGCATTGAGCTCCATAAATAAGGCCTAAGTAAAGGAACAGAGATACCATAAAAGACGTCACACGGTTGATCCTTCTTTATATTCAGCGTGTACTGTTGCAGAATGTCTCACCCGGAGGGTGTACTGTTGCAGAATGTCTCACCCCAGAATTGCAGGACATTTGAGACATGGTTAAATTAAATTACCAATGTAAAATAGAGTGTTAGCAATAGTAGGTTTCTCATTCCTTTGTATCTTAGATAGGTGGTGTTCCTAAATTGATGGTGGGTAACCCAGTGATTAGTTGTAGTACATTTTCAATTAATAAAAAAGTACTGATTTGTTTTCTGTGTCCGTAAAAATAAATTGTATATAGCACTGCCTGACACTTAATAAACACGCATTGGCAAAAACAATAGGTCTGGATTTGCCCCTATAGATGGGAAGACTTGTTTTGTCCTGAGGGGTCTGTACACAAAATATCTTCTACATTTGTAAAGCCAGAACTATTGGCATTGCCATTGATTGTTTCATGTGTGGAGTCCCAACAAGTTGCCTGGATAGAGCAAATGTCATTATTTCTAATCACTCTAACATGTTCCAGAATTCTGCTTTCTAGTAGGTGAAGTGTGCCTCCAACCTAAATTGTTGATCAAATGCAAACAGTGCCATGCACAACTACTTCTACTTTACACTAGACAAATTCGTGAATTTTATGTATTTTAGTTATTAAATGAAAATGCCTTTACACTTTTTCACGCATATTGGTTGGCAATACAAGTACCATAATTGAAAAAGCTAAGATGGGTTTGTTATCAATGTATTGTTGGTTAGCTTTTCTGATCGCATCGTCGCATCATACTTGGTTGGATGATACTATTAGTTGTGGTCGCCCTTATTTAATGGAATAATATACAGTCAGACAGATAATGATCAATAAGTAAACTCTGTTGCTGCCTTTGTGAAATGTGTTGTTTGCTGTATTTGGTGTTTTTTTTTTTTAAGTAAAGAGATGTACAGTTTCTTGTGTATCGTAAGTAGCTCTATTTATACGGTCTTCTGTAATTCATTGTTTGGGAGGGAGGATTATGCATACAGCATGTCAAGATGTGCGGTGATTATATCCACCTTCCTTAAACCTTCTCAGAACCTCAATTAGTGGTTCATCAAAGTCTTCTACTTTGCTAGTCCCTTTTATGTCTCACTAATTCCCAATAAAATACTCTTCTTATTGAATAAAGAATGGAATTGGCTGTTGTTCCCCCTGGTAGAAATATTTCTCCAAAGTGCCATACATTTATCAATGAGATTCATCTGAATTCATGTTGTTTATGTTGATGGTCCGATAAATATTGAAATTACTATTGTTGAGATATTGTGTGAATATTCTCATTGATTCCTGGTTTCCTTTCTAGCTGAGGAGATAGCTTCAATACCCTTCGTAGGATGATATCATGTATCAGTGTATATTGTACATGTTTACCTGCAAATGTTTGCTAAAAATACTCATTTATGTTAATATGTATTGCTTGGACATGAAAAGTAGCCTTACTTCACGGACATCATATTTATGTTATCTTGGTCACACGATCACATTGGCGCTACAATTCCTTACACATAGAAAATGCAAAATTCTATTTTAATAATTGTCTTGACAGGGATGTGCATCAAGAGTGTTTACAGGGCATATCGCCCTTTAGCTTTGTTAGTCCACCAGGCCTGCTGCATTAAAGGGGAAGTTGTGTTGGTTCTTAGATTTCCTCTAGTCAGTCAAGAAGTCTGGTGTGCAAAGACATTGGCAGAGTTTTTTAGCTGTAATTCAGTTGACATCAGAGGTTCACATCCATGCCGTACAATGAAAGAAATTGCACAGATGGATCAGCAGTGACACTGCTGTGCATTATGCAAGTTGGGGGTAGGAATGTGGACATCTGAGGTGCCCACAGAAACATTGCCTTTGGAATATCCTTTCAAATATGTTTGGCCCTTAAGCTGAAGAGATGTGGTAGCGCTAGTGCCTTATGTCCGAATACAGTTGCATTTAAGTGGCGTGGCATGCAGTTACAAAGTATCTCTCTTTGTGACTGCGGGACACGCTGAGAAGCATACTATCACAGAGCAGTGACATAAGACACTACTTTGTATCGGTATGAAGCAGTCGCTCAACCATTGTGACATGGCATAAGTAACCCACACAGGTGACAATCGTTTGAACCAGCATCCACCCATGGTGGAGCTCCAAGGCTCCTCATCATTGGATGTGTCCACAGATCACAGAGACACATCCTGTTATTATGGACCAGACCAATCTTACCAGATATGAAGATGCAAGTGCTCGTCCTGCCTTAAAAGGCCAGCGCCACCAATCGTGTGAACACATTCGTCTATGAGGTGTGATGAGAGAGCTGATGGGATTGTCCATTCTCTCTCCAAAATATCAAATTTGTTAATAGCACTTAAGGCCAGATTCCTTGTGATTCTAAATTCTATACAAATAGGTGCGATTATTACCCAATTTATTGGTGCTCAATGGATCAAGTTTGGAATGAGGAAAGTCTATGTAGGTACGTTATGGCATCCAGTATTGTTTTAAATATTTACGTAGAAGGGGGTGCCCCAATCCCACAAAAAATAGAGATTTCTCCCATGGTGCATTGCAGCAGATAGGCTTTTTCAGAAATGGAAAAGCTGCCATCTCTTTTTTCTGATGCGAGAGATAAACGCAGTTATTCCAGCGACTACCCAAAAACTAAAAGGGAGAAAAATGCCATTTCGAGGAGAAAAAATTGTGAAATGGTATCAGGCTAGAGGTGAGGAGGGGGAAGAGGTAACCATGTCAAACTTGGAAGTTGGAGGTGGGCTAGGGACCAAGTATAGAGCACAAGCGATTCCCCTTAGCGCGGTTATGCGGAAGGATAACCGCGGCTACATAAGAAAACGTGAGCGGGAATTAAAGTGTGTCACATGGAAACAAGTGTTGAGGGAATGGGGAGCTGGGGAAGTGAGGAGGCTTTGAGGGTAGTGGGACGAGCAGACACAGATGAAGGGGCACTTGGTGAGTGCCTAGGAGGGCAGGGAAGCATTTTTTTCCTGTTGTTGTCCCGATAACCGTGGGTATCTAACAATTAGAAATAACCGCAGCTATCTGTAGTACTTTGTGATTATACCCACGGTTACGGGAAAAAAGTAAAAATAAAAAATACATTATTTTTACAGCTACAGGAGGAGGTAGAGAGCTAGTGGACATGGGCGAAGGTTGGTAGTGTTTGAAAATATGCAGTGGGCACGGCACTATACGTACACCTGTATAGAGACCACAGCCCATGGTCGTGGCCACTGGCCATGGCCGAAGACCATGGCTGGTGATCTGGTAGTCTTGTAAAATATACCGTGGGCACGACTGAAGTCTGTGGCCACTGGCCATGGCTAGTGGACTGGTAATGTTGTAAAATATGCAGTGGGCATGGCCAAAGGCCATGGCTAGTGGCCTGGTAATGTTGTAAAATATATAGTGGACACGGCGGACATCCATGGCCGGCAATGGCTTGTGGCTTGGTAATGTTGTAAAATGTACAGTGGCCAGGGCCAGTGACGCGGAAAAAAAAGATGGTATAACAAAACCCTTGAAATTCACAACTTTAGCTGAGTTAAGGTGCCCAAATTCATCACAACAAAACCCCTGAAATTTTGCGTATTTGGGAAGTCATGGCCGGCTTAACCCGGGCTCCCTTTTCAAAGCCCATGAACACATATATTTTATAAGAGAAGGGATTCACAATGACATACAAAATGGCATTATTGGGACATGGCGGGACAGGGGGTTACCTCAGGGGCAACGTGTTTGTCTTGGAAGCAAGGCAATGCAGCGCAACACAGGTTTGAATCCCAGTCCCACGCTTAGCAACCAATCTCTGGTATTAAGTGCATTATAAAAGAACAATTATAATTATGGGGGTCATCAATGGGAGTGTGGTGAGTTAAGCCAGTCATGACTTCCCAAATACGCTGAATTTCAGGTTTTTTTTTTGGGCACCTTAACTAAATTTTAACTTATGTTTTTTTCACACTATAGTTAAGGTGAGTATCAAATTCCATAGGAAACCCCAAAAACTGAATTGCTAATATCTTTTGACTTCCATGACAGATTTGGCTGATATTTTGCAAACAAAGAGTTTGTCACGGTCCCTCACAGACTGGACATGATGGAAATGATTTGGTAAAAACTCAAATGGTTATTAAGAAAGGAAAGAAATGCTGTTTTCAGCCTATTTCCATTCATTTCCCCATAGAGAAAACATCCACATTTTGGCACAGCGCACAGCAAAAACTGCTGGACGGAATTGGACCAGGTACGAAACAACGTGGGCACTAAATGTTGATTAGTTTTCCAGGAGTGCTCTGGGATTATTGTGTCCAGTAGTTGTTACATTATTTGATGGAGAAGGGTGTGCCCCCTTCTCCCAAAACTATAGCTATATCTCCCATGGTGCTTTGCAGAAGAAAGGCTGACAGGCTTTTCAGAAATAAAAAAGCAGCAATTTTTTCTCTAAATTCTGTTGCTAGTAACTTTTGACTTGCTGGATGGATTTGGATGAAATTCACAAAACAAAAGTTTTTTTTCCCACAAACTGCAAAAAAACAAAACACCACAGTTTCTTTTTTTTATTTTTATTTTTTTTAAATTTGGTTTAGTTGATGCACAACTTTTCAAATATATACAAAAATACACATTAATGTGAAACAACAAAAGGAAACAAGGGATTAAAATACCAAAGGTACAAGAGATAAACATATTAAACATATTAAGCATCTTAAACAAAAACAATAAATGAAAACAAAATACTTTACATTTCTTATACCTTCCGGATAGTTTAAATACAATAACAATGGATAAAGTAAAAAAGAAAAGTAACCAAACTGAACACCTCTCAAGGGCCATAGGGACTCCATACGACTTAATTTGAGGCAGCTACAACCGGCAAAACCATTCTTAGGTATTGGACTATAGCAATCTGTACTTTTTCTCTTGGGGTCGAAAACATAATTTGCCATTTGTAGTCACTTGAGGTGCGAGTGTGAAAGGTGATAATATTCTGAAAATATCTTTCACCAACATTAGTGATGGACAATCTACAAGCAGATGTTGCAGCGTTTTTTTTTGCTGAACATCAATGCAATATCTGCAGTAGTTTTGTTCCTGTAGGATCAGTTTCCGTCTATATAATACATCTCTCGTACCCCATAGATTAAATCTAAACCGTTGGAAATCGTATCGTATAGCTGGAGATGGACATTTCAGCAGGTACTGAGCAATGATACCATAAGGCTTAACACCAAACACCCAGACATTAAAGTCTTTATAGAGGGAGCACTTCACTAAAGTGCCCGCCCAATCAGCGCGATATAATTTTACTTTGGCATGGTCAGGGTTCTGGAGTAACAGCTCTAATGTGACATTTGCCCCGCTCATATGGCTAAATACACACTTCAGCCAATTCATTGGGTATGTATTACCTGATTTTAACAAGGCGGAGGCCAATACCTCTAGAATTGTCCCACTATTTATACCCAACAAACACTTCCATAGCAGGGCACACTGTCTCCACCTTGCCTGTGCATACAAAGATACCAACCGCAGCTCATACCGCATCATAGCGATTGGCGTCGCTTTAGGTAAGCCTAGGATCGCCCTCCAATACTTTGCCTCTAAGGCCTCCAATGGCGAGCCCTTGTTTAACACCATGCTCTCCACACCATACAATACAATCGGAACAACTTTCATTTTGTAGAAATCAACTGCGTGTTTCAAGGAGAATTTACCAATTTATTTTATGATTATTCTAGACTGTGAGGTCAATTGGAGCAGTTTACTCTGTGGCATTATTCCTATGTCGCCCTTGGATTGTCTATTTGAGATTTCTATCCCCAGGTATTTATATTCAGGCACCTTTTCCAACTTGGTGTCTTGAATCGACCATGAGTGTGTAAGTGGGGACCTCCTTCTGTGACCCGGCTTGGGTGGGCAGACAATTACTTGCGATTTACTGATATTAATAACCAATCTGTTTTTACAGGCGTATTCTCCAAGCCTTACAAGTAACCGCTGTAAGCCTTGTGGGGTCTGGGACAAAAGGACAAGGTCGTCTGCGTACAACAGATACGGGATCCGCTGTGCCCCAAACCTTGGCGGATCACTGTTGCAATACAGAAATTCATTCCCAAGATCTAAAATGAAGAAGTTAAACAAAAATGCAGCCAACGCACAGCCCTGTTTCAAGCCACGTAATGTTTCAATTTCTGGAGACAGCTTCCCATCTAAGCTCATCAGACCCGCATCGATGTATTGGAATGGAACAAAATGATCAGGGAGAGTAAAGATGTCGGGCACTCATACACTTTCAGTTTTTTAAACAGCAGATTGCGATCCACAGAGTCAAATGCTGCCTTGAAATCTATAAAGCCCATATATAAGGGTTGAGATCTCTCTCGCTGCTGTGCCTGGATGAGGTTCAGTATCATGATGTTAGATATTGTTCCTAAACCCTTTACAAAGCCAGATTGCAATGGATCGACACCCAAGCTTGTAATTCCTTCAGGATTAGCCGACAATATAGTTTTCCCGGGACGTCGAGCAGCGAGATTGGCCTATAGCTGCTTGGTTCCAGTCTATCCCCTTTTTTATAAATGGGGATAGTAATTGCTTGCGTCCACGAGCTTGGGAGGCTCTGCGATACATTTATGGTCTTGAAGATTTTATACAGGACTGTCGCCCAAATTTTAGGACATTTTTTTAACTCGAAGTTTGACAGGCCATCGGGACCACAAGCTTTTGAGTTAGAGGCAGCAACAATAAGATGTATAATATCGTCTAAGTCAAATGCCAAATGAAAGGTCGCTAAGGGCCTGGTAACTTCACTGATGGTCGTGGGGGAAGGGCAGGCATAAAGAAGGGAGAAGTAATCAATCCATTTCTGGGTGGGCACTACATTCACCTGTAAGCTTAACTGGGAGCCTGTGGTTGCATGATTTATGGTTGACCATATTTTCGCTATGTTTTTACTTGCTACATTTTTCAGCATGCTAGCCCCATCCTCCTGATACAGGATCGCTCGATGTCTTCTACCCCAATTCCTATATCCTGTTTTTGCACTCGTGATCAGCGTTTTCCTGATCAGGAGAGGTGCATTACGGGCTACTCTAAGTTCATAAGGAAGTCTTGATTTCATTTCTTTTACATCTTTATCAAAGACATGAAGATGTAACAATGATTGCTTTGATTTGTTGCCTTGTTTACGAGGCATTTGTATAAGATCTGAATGTTCCTGCATACCGTTTCTTAGCAACACTGTATAATCATGGTGGCCTTTCTCTAACATACAATCAAGGCTAGTTACATCATTCTCTGACCATCATAGTTTTTTCCCCCCTGCATACACTATACAGGATGAACCCTTGTGTTTATCCACTTTTGCACCCTTAACCGGATCCCATCTCTATTGGGTTTCTAGTTTGTTATGATCACTCGCCTCTGTTTTTGTCACACAAAAGTTCATTACCGCAGGCCAGAGATCCATGCTTACATAAATATAATCGATAACCGATTTACTGTCTCCTTTTTGCCATGTCGGGGCCAGAGGTATATCATATGGGAAGGCACCATTAAGGATTATCAAACTTCTATCTTTTACGAAGGAGTCCCATCTTTTCCTTCTATTTTTGTTTTTACTACCTGCCATACTCAAGCAGTTTAAATTTAAATCGCCCACCACTACAATTCCCCTTATCTTTGGTTCGACCACCACGAGATCTAGAATATTATTTAGGTCTTTAAAAAAAGTGCATACACCTCTATACCAGCCGTTAATTTTGCTAACATCATATAGCTATTTGGAATGGCCCAGAGCTCAGAGCTTATGCCTCTGCCCCTTTTCTCGGCTATCACAAGTCCTGACATCGGGGGACCCATTTGGGGTTTCACTGCAGGGTTAAGATGTAGGTCATAGTTATCCCATATTGGGGCATCTGTGAGCCATGTCTCCTGTAAAACTACAATGTCATATTTACACAGCTCATTTTGATCGTTGTTTATGAGGTGGGAAAACCCTCTGGTGTTCCAGCTTACCATTGACAAAAACTCCTCCTGCCCCCCTTCGTCACACTAGTTCTGACCAGGGGCCTTAGACCTCGAGCCATGGGGAGGGCCCTCATGTGTTGTGTTCAATAGCGGCTCAACCACAAAACCCAGTGCGAACAACTCATCCTTAGCCTGCCATGTTACATTTTGTACCACTCTTGATTTGAACCACAGGATTACTGAATTCCAATTAGATCAAAAAGGGAACTCCACTAATGACAAGTCCGATGAGACAATATCCTGTAGTTGGTGGATCTCTGAGAAAATGGCCATCACTGCCCTCCTATTGAGATCATACTGCGTACAAGGAGGACTTCTGCATGATAACCTCAGGGGGAACGATGATTGCTGGTTTCTCATAGCCGGTTTAGGTTGAGTATTTTTCATCTGCTTTCCCGTTACCTGCATAGGCATTTCTTCTATCCGGGCATGAGGACCCAGCAATCTCTTAAGGGCACCTTCAATCAAAGAAATGATCGGCCCCGTTATTTGTGTCAAGTCCCCATTGTTGTCTTTCTGGGCCGGATTTCCTTGAGGTTGGTCTGCCGTACCAAACACTTGAGAGCGTTTCACTTCCATGGACATGTCATGAGCACTAGTGGAAGCTCTTGCCTGACTTACTTTTTCTAAGGTCAGATTGCACGGTTGAAATGGCTCAGCACCCACTGCTCTTTCCAGGGTCAATTTACTTTGCCCACTACCGGCCTTGTCACTTGCACTCACCACACTCGGTTTCAGGGGTGGCGATATTTAGTGTGTGATGCCTTCGCCATATAGGCATCGACCACTTTCCTGATCTCTGCCCGATGTGTGCTGAGGGCAAGCTCCTTGGCTTCCAACTCTAATGACGGTTTAGAGGGTGAACTTACCGAGTTGACTTCCCTGGAACTCAATTTTTCTTCTATAGCATTGTCCAAGGTTGCCAACTCCCTCACCAACTCATCTAAGGGTTGATAGTCCAAGGCTTGACGGGGACAAAAATTTAGAGTCCCATTTTTTCAAACAAGGGCTCGAGCTAAGTATTTTTGTTTAATGGCCTCAGATGCAGCTATGGTAGTGCGTTTAGGAAGAGAAATTACCTTAAAGAAATGTTTGACCGATGATTTTCCTATCGTCTTAGGGGTCTGCTGGTTTTTGGGTAATTTTTTTGCAGATATTTTTAGAAACGGTTTCCCTCACTTGCTTTTTTGGTTATCAAGGGGTATGACTACTTTAGGCGTATTACCTTTCGGCTTTTCCCCCTGGATTTCCTCAGTAGAGGATTGTAGCATTTTTAAGCTATCTTCTCTTTGAGGGAACTGCCCGCCACCCCCTCTCGAGGATACATAAATAACATCATCAAAAAACGGGATCACTGATTCAACCACATTTGATTTTAGGGTCATGTTTCTAACATGATTATCTCCTGTATTATTATCAGCAAGCATTTCTGTTTGAACCGCTACAGTGATCATTTGTGGTTTCAGTTCCTTTGCTGCAACCGTACAGTCCCAGATTTTAGTTAAGGCAGCCTCGTTCAGGACTTGCCCTTTCATCATTTTTTCCATACATTTACTCTGGAGGGATAATTTCTGTTCACATGCTAACAAAGAACTTGACATCGTGGTTAGCGCAAGGTTCATAGCCTGGAAAGCGATCCCCCAACCATTTTCCGACTGCAAAACTACCACAGATGTGTTCATACTCTGATTGTGGGTCGACAAAGATGTTACTTCTTGTTCATCACTAATGGTGTTGGGATCTCTTACAGACATTACTGACTCATTTGCCCGACCTTGTTCCTCGCTCCTGGAGTGGGCTGTACTTCTAAAACTCTCCGAAAACATTACCGGGGAGGCTGATAAGTTCTCGGGGAGTAAGTTGTTTGAAAATATAGTCGTTTGCCTCCAAGGCTATCACAACAATGTCAACTTTCTGACCCTCGCTACTATGGACTTTAGAGGGACCAAGTGTCAAGGCACCAGTTGCCGGAATTGATTCCAATATGGCCGTGTCTGATATAGAGGAATCCTTCAACAAGCACCCGTTAGGTAGCTTAATCATTTGGTCCTGTGTTTGCAAGTTGACAGGATTATCGCTTAATTTGTTATTTGGGCCAGATAGGGTACCACTCGCACCATCATCCTTCTTCATAGGTTTGGGTGTTAAGGGCCCAGACTGTGCCCGGAAGGCGGATAGAGATCCATTGCAAAATGTACGTATGTCTGTGTTCCCTGGTGCCGGGTCTCTTGAACCTTTCCGCCTCGGGGTAGAACGAGACAGGGCATTATCACTCTGTTTTCTGGTGCCCCCAGTATTCGTACTCTTTAGGGGGCTCCGTTCCGGCATACCCGATTTTAAGGATATGCGCATATTGGGTGACCTGCTCGAATCTGTCAAGACGGATCCAATTGTGGCTCGACCCCCCCCCCGTCAGGAGTGAGCGTGATTAAATAGCCCCTCCCGGCAGTATATAACAGGATGCCTCATAGGAGTTAAAGGCTGTTTGGATCCACGGAACAAGACCTTCCCGGGTAGATCTTCCTATTAACCACCAGGCAGGCAGGCCGGCTATCGGGTCAAAGACTTCGACGCCCGGAGTCCCCGATGAAAAAGTCTAAGATAGGGATCAGCACAGCATTGAGAGCGTCAACAGACGCAAACCAGTCCTTCCTTCAATGCTTCCCGTAAGGCAGGGTTTAAAGGTACAAATACAGCCCAGGTAAACCAAAGCCCATGACACACCACTGGGCCAGGCCAAAATTCGAGCTTCAGTACCACTCACGGGCAATATGCTGGCCTCACACTTACCATTACCTCATAGGTCTTTACAGGATGAAGTCCCTGTGTGCCTCTCTACACCGCACTGCACGGCGTGTCTCCGCCTGAGGAGGGTTTAGCCCAACGCGGGGGTAGGGATGGGTGGGTATCTTCTGGGTCTCACTCACTCGATTATCCCAGCGTTATCCAGGCGGCACACAGACTCCAAGGTAACGGAGCAGCAAACACTTGTCGCTCCAGTGCTTGTCGCGCTCAATTTAGAGTACAGGACCCGCAATTGCCAGCGTACCATCGAGTCCTGCCAAGCCAACAAATCCGTCAAGCCGCACTGCCACAAGCACGTTAGATTGCACGTTAGATTGCTAGCAGCCGCTTCCGACAGATTTCACCTTCATTGGCAGAAAGCAAGAAACTCCATACCTCTGTGAAACGTTTCACAGTTTTCAGCCCATTCATTTTCCCACAGAGAAAAAGTGCAGTTTGTGAACAGCCATAGTACGAAAACCGCTTGGCAGATTTGGACTAAATAAGAAACTACTTGGGCATGGAGTGTTGACTTAACTTTTTTCACTGGTTTGGGGTAGATCCATCCAGTAGTTTTAAACTATTTGACAGAGAAGGGAGTGCCTCCTGCTCATTAAAAGCTTTATCTTGGGCTTGGTGCTTTGTAGCAGAGAGGCGCAGAGAGGCTAATAACCTTTTAATTGCAGAATGGATATGGGTGACATTTTTTTAAACAAAATGTTTGTCAAGGGTCCACCCAAACTGGAAATGTTGGGAACAATGTGTTAAAAAATGTTATTAAAAAATAAAAATGCAGTTTTCAGCCTACTCCAATTAATTTTCCAATAGAGAAAAAGGTGCAGTTTTTGAACAGAAGTAGCATGAAAACCGCTTGGAAGATTTGGACCAAACTTTAGAATGAACTACCCCACGACCTTTCAGAGACTAATAACATTATTGACATCAGAATGATACTCAGGCCTCTTCTCTTTGTATAGTCACTCCTAAGGGAACAGTGATTGTTTTGAATGACAGCGCTTAGAGGGCCTGGTCGTAGGCGCTATATAAATACCAATAATAATAGCAATAGCAATCACATCAGGCTAGAAGTAGGGAGTGGGAAAGAAGACACCATGTGAAGTTATGGATTTGGGGTGGGTTGGAGAGCCAGTTACAGGTAGAGCATGTTCACTATATCAGGGGAAGACTGTGTGAATCACACAAGACTTTGGAAGACCTTTTAATTCTGAGTGTTTTTCCTGATATCACATGAATCAGTGAACCGCCGCTCTAACGCAGGAATTTCTGTTATTGAAAATGATTACTGGGAAATTATCATGGGATTAAGGAGTCAGCAAAAAGAGGGTTAACATCTACAGTGCCTATATCTACTGTGCAGGGGTCAATGGTTGTTTCTTAACAAATTAATGGTGTGGCAAGACCAGTGGCCATGGCTCGTGGGCCTAAAAGAAAGATATTGGTGCAACTCAACAGATTCCATGGCCAAAGGCCATAGTGAGACCTCAAGATACTATGCAACATGTTCGGCTGTGTCCTCTGGCCATGGTTTTAGGCCATGACTAGTCAGCCCAAAAGAAAACTATTGGTACAACATGTACAGTGGCCACAGCAGAAGGCCATGGCTAGTGTGCCAGGAGGAAACTAAGGTATGCAAAAGCTTTGAAATTCAGTGAATCCATGTGTTAAGGGAGAGTTAAGGTGTTCAGATTTAACGCAACAAAACGCCCGAAATTCTGCACTCTCATTCCAATCAAGTCCCCCTTGTAGAAGGAAATTCATCACAGGAACCAAACAGTGATCTTGGGTAATGGCCAGGAGAGGGCCAGGGATGACAAAAGCAACTGAGGGGAGTGGTGGGACCATAGAAAGATGATGGGGGCACTTGGTGAGTGTCTGTGAGGACAGGAAAGAGTTTGGGATTTTCAAGTGTTATCAGGGGAATAATGGGGGAATCCTGCGGGCATGAGTAGTTCAGTGTCGCTGTATGTTTAGTTTGTTACCATTATCAAGGGAATACTGCGGAATGCGAAGAGAGTGAAATAAAAAAAGCAATTTTACACCTGCTGCGATCACAAATTTCCTAGGCAAGTGGTAATGGGTCTCTGTTCCCTAGGTCATGGCTAGTGCTCCCCAGAGAAAACTATTGGTGCAAATATACAGTGGCCATGGCCAAAAGTCTTAGTAAGAGGGGCCCAAAGAAATCTATTGGTGCAAAATGGCTGAAGTCCGTGGCCACTTGCCATGACCAAGGGCCATAGCTAGTGGGATGCGAAGAAACCTATTGGTGCAGCATGTACAGTGTTCACAGCTAAAGGCCATAGCTAGTGGGCCCCAAAGAAACCTATTGGTGCAACATGTACAGTGGCCATGGCTAGTGGGCCCGAATAAACCTATAAATGCAACATGTACAATGGCTACAGTTGAAAGCCTAGGCCAGTGGCCATTGTCAAAGGCCATGGTCAGTGGGCCCTAAAGAAACCTATTGGCTCAACATAGACAATGGCCATGGCTGAAGGCCATTGCTAGTGGTCCCGAAGAAATTATAGTATAACAAAACCCTTGAAATTCTGTGAACAAAAATCTTGGTTAAGAGAGAGTTAAAGTGATCAGATTTAACACTACAAAACGTCTTAAATTCAGCAATCACATTTCATTGATGACTGACACCACTGATGGCATCACTAATTACATCATGCATGACCATGACATCACTGATGTCACTGGTTTGATTCATCACATTTACATTACACTGCCACAAGCACGTTAGATTGCACGTTAGATTGCTAGCAGCCGCTTCCGACAGATTTCACCTTCATTGGCAGAAAGCAAGAAACTCCATACCTCTGTGAAACGTTTCACAGTTTTCAGCCCATTCATTTTCCCACAGAGAAAAAGTGCAGTTTGTGAACAGCCATAGTACGAAAACCGCTTGGCAGATTTGGACTAAATAAGAAACTACTTGGGCATGGAGTGTTGACTTAACTTTTTTCACTGGTTTGGGGTAGATCCATCCAGTAGTTTTAAACTATTTGACAGAGAAGGGAGTGCCTCCTGCTCATTAAAAGCTTTATCTTGGGCTTGGTGCTTTGTAGCAGAGAGGCGCAGAGAGGCTAATAACCTTTTAATTGCAGAATGGATATGGGTGACATTTTTTTAAACAAAATGTTTGTCAAGGGTCCACCCAAACTGGAAATGTTGGGAACAATGTGTTAAAAAATGTTATTAAAAAATAAAAATGCAGTTTTCAGCCTACTCCAATTAATTTTCCAATAGAGAAAAAGGTGCAGTTTTTGAACAGAAGTAGCATGAAAACCGCTTGGAAGATTTGGACCAAACTTTAGAATGAACTACCCCACGACCTTTCAGAGACTAATAACATTATTGACATCAGAAAGATACTCAGGCCTCTTCTCTTTGTATAGTCACTCCTAAGGGAACAGTGATTGTTTTGAATGACAGCGCTTAGAGGGCCTGGTCGTAGGCGCTATATAAATACCAATAATAATAGCAATAGCAATCACATCAGGCTAGAAGTAGGGAGTGGGAAAGAAGACACCATGTGAAGTTATGGATTTGGGGTTGGTTGGAGAGCCAGTTACAGGTAGAGCATGTTCACTATATCAGGGGAAGACTGTGTGAATCACACAAGACTTTGGAAGACCTTTTAATTCTGAGTGTTTTTCCTGATATCACATGAATCAGTGAACCGCCGCTCTAACGCAGGAATTTCTGTTATTGAAAATGATTACTGGGAAATTATCATGGGATTAAGGAGTCAGCAAAAAGAGGGTTAACATCTACAGTGCCTATATCTACTGTGCAGGGTTCAATGGTTGTTTCTTAACAAATTAATGGTGTGGCAAGACCAGTGGCCATGGCTCGTGGGCCTAAAAGAAAGATATTGGTGCAACTCAACAGATTCCATGGCCAAAGGCCATAGTGAGACCTCAAGATACTATGCAACATGTTCGGCTGTGTCCTCTGGCCATGGTTTTAGGCCATGACTAGTCAGCCCAAAAGAAAACTATTGGTACAACATGTACAGTGGCCACAGCAGAAGGCCATGGCTAGTGTGCGAGGAGGAAACTAAGGTATGCAAAAGCTTTGAAATTCAGTGAATCCATGTGTTAAGGGAGAGTTAAGGTGTTCAGATTTAACGCAACAAAACACTCGAAATTCTGCACTCTCATTCCAATCAAGTCCACCTTGTAGAAGGAAATTCATCACAGGAACCAAACAGTGATCTTGGGTAATGGCCAGGAGAGGGCCAGGGATGACAAAAGCAACTGAGGGGAGTGGTGGGACCATGGAACGATGATGGGGGCACTTGGTGAGTGTCTGTGAGGACAGGAAAGAGTTTGGGATTTTCAAGTGTTATCAGGGGAATAATGGGGGAATCCTGCGGGCATGAGTAGTTCAGTGTCGCTGTATGTTTAGTTTGTTACCATTATCAAGGGAATACTGCGGAATGTGAAGAGAGTGAAATAAAAAAAGCAATTTTACACCTGCTGCGATCACAAATTTCCTAGGCAAGTGGTAATGGGTCTCTGTTCCCAAGGTCATGGCTAGTGCTCCCCAGAGAAAACTATTGGTGCAAATATACAGTGGCCATGGCCAAAAGTCTTAGTAAGAGGGGCCCAAAGAAATCTATTGGTGCAAAATGGCTGAAGTCCGTGGCCACTTGCCATGACCAAGGGCCATAGCTAGTGGGATGCGAAGAAACCTATTGGTGCAGCATGTACAGTGTTCGCAGCTAAAGGCCATAGCTAATGGGCCCCAAAGAAACCTATTGGTGCAACATGTACAGTGGCCATGGCTAGTGGGCCAGAATAAACCTATAAATGCAACATGTACAATGGCTACAGTTGAAAGCCTAGGCCAGTGGCCATTGTCAAAGGCCATGGTCAGTGGGCCCTAAAGAAACCTATTGGCTCAACATAGACAATGGCCATGGCTGAAGGCCATTGCTAGTGGTCCCCGAAGAAATTATAGTATAACAAAACCCTTGAAATTCTGTGAACAAAAATCTTGGTTAAGAGAGAGTTAAAGTGATCAGATTTAACACTACAAAACGTCTTAAATTTAGCAATCACACTTCATTGATGACTGACACCACTGATGGCATCACTAATTACATCATGCATGACCATGACATCACTGATGTCACTGGTTTGATTCATTACATTTTGAAATATGGCAACTCAATTTTTTAACATGACATATGTATGAATAATTTCATACTTACACCATACAATTATTCTGCTCTTGTTTCTTTAAATGTAACGCGCGGTATACAATTATTAATATACATAGAGAGAGAGAACGATGTTAGTGTATGTAATTATAGTTATGGGTTTAACTTTTAAGAAGGAAAAGGGAATCAAATGCATGACAAGAAAACAATGGCAGAGCTGAAAATGAAGGGAAAAATGCAAACCATATTTCATCCAATTCTGTGCAAGGTTTTGAAATCTCATCGTTACCTGAGTGGAGATACTATTGTTACTGTGTAGTTTCATTTGCTCGATGGAAATGAAGTTATGAATATCAATAGGAAGATACTAATTCCCACAGCAGCAGGGTATGCAACTTTTTCTCCCTGCTGCGAGCGATAGTGGAATGTTCTGAACAGCCTGTTAACCTGCTGTTTCACTGAGGGCTGACAGCAGCACCCAGTGATGTGGAAAATGCTCAGAGAGGAGCTCGGAAGGACATTGAAGCAGTCATGAGGTTGCAAGCGCGCGGATGAAGCACATTTGGAGACCGTTTCCTGTAGAATGGCTGCGCTGCAAACAACAGGACCTGGCCCTGCTCTACAGGCAGCACCCACACAATGCAGACCCACGGAACGAGGCGATTATAAGACCGCGCAGTACACTGGGACTTGGTAAACGAAATCGTGCAGCGCCCAGGTAGGAAGCGCTAATAGGCAGTGCGTGCGGGATGGACGTTCATGTGTTTCTCGGCACTTCCGGACATTTTCTGTCATGTACGAATGTGTTTTAGAAGCTTTATCAGATTACTTCAGAGTTAAAAGGGAGTTCATTAGCAGCGCTTTTCGCAAGGGATGAGCCGAAATTCCCCAATTGACATTAACTTGTTGAACTCGGAGATGGCCTTCTTGAGACGGATACCTATCGGCCACAAGTGAAAAATACTGACATCTTGTTTGATTTGTCCGAATTGTAAACATCCTGCGCGTGTTATATTAACAGGCTGTTCGATTCGTTGCTTGCTGACTTTAACAAGATAAATGACGTTGCAGCAAGAAGTGCAAAGAGGGGGTGTAGAAGTCATATATGATATTATTGTTTTTTCTGCACATGTCCAGTTGTGAACATGTACTTGTTATCACTTGTAGGTGTGTAGTACAATAAACCTCATTTGTTGTATTTGATTGATTTGAAGTATCTGAAAAATGATGTGTTCTGGCGCAGCACAGACATATTACCATTAAATGACAGTGTAAAGAATGCCCATGACTCGGTTTAGTAAAAAGGAGGCAGTCAATTATTGATTTTATGTGCACGATACAAGACATAAGGCGTCTGACTAAAATTACACTGCTATTCATCTGCGCCTTCTCCGGTTATACCGTCCAGTATGACATTCCTCTTGAATGTACTCTAAGCAGGATGGGCACGAGCACACTATTTTTGTCTTTTGGGGTTGTTGGAAACATTGCTATCTGGTTGTCATGGCAACTATCGTCATGCATTAAGCAAGGCACATAATGTTATTTCTTGCCGTCCTCCGTAAGGGTTGGCCCCTCTAGATTTTGGCCAGTCAGGACTCAGGAGTGTTGGATTGTTCTTGTGGGGCTTCCTAGTTCAGAGCCGTGGTGGGACTATGCAGTGATAGTCTTGCTCTGTCCTGCCGCTGAGCTCTAATTACATGTCACGTCTTCCACTTCCGTGCAGGCTGCAGCCAGCGCAACCTAGGCACTCACTTCAGCATCCTGACTCTGGTTGAGAATTGAGAGGGTCTGCTGGCTCTGCTCCCAGGTCTCTGCTGCTGCTCCCTCCTGTTCCTTCTCGGGTCCTGGGAAGGGAGAGAAGCCCCCGGGAGAGATGGCTTTAGAGGGTGTATGTTCTATTTGAAAGTGAAGGTGTTGTTGTTATAATGACTTTGATTGAATGCTGCTCCAGTTCCTAGTAAGCAACATTTTTCGATTATGACAGTTACACTTCCCCAGAATTGATCAGGAAGTTGTTTATTCAACGTGCACTAATGTTTTGTTTCCCAGTATTGTAAATAATATATGTTAATGATAATCAGACTTGGAGTTTATGTTATTGATTTTTTTTGTGTTGATTTTATTATTTATATTGCGCACGTCCATATGGAGACAAGCAAGGAATTGCATCTGGGCACAGATGATATAGTAGTAACAACCAGGAAGCCAGAGTTATCAAGCACAGTTAGTCAAAAAGATACGTTTTCAAATTTTTCCTGAATTCAAAGCGGGATTCAGTTTGCCGAAGATCATGAGGCAGGGAATTCCAGGCTCAACGACCTGCGCAGGAGAAACGTCTATCGCCCCAGGACACAGATCATAATGTTAGAACCACCAGAAGGTGTTGTCCTGAGGATCGTTACAGCAATCCAGAAAATATATCTAGGGGCAGTCCCTTAAAAACATTTAAAAATTAGACAGAGGGTCTTGAACAGAACAGAACCCTTTGCTGTATCCAGTTAAGGTTTCTCCGGAACTAAGAAATGGGCGAGCGTCTGGGCAGTGAAAAGACCAGCCTAACGGCTGCATTTTGAGCAAAATGCAGACGTTGGATTTGACCTTTTGGAATTCCCATTATTAGGGCATTGCAATGGTACAATCTGAAATGTTCCAATGCACCAACTAACAGTGGCCGATCTTTATCTGAGATAAGCGGTAGCAGAGGTTTTCACAGTTTGAGGTGGTAATATGCAGATTTTACAATTTCATTTACCTGCAGGTTACAGCTTAAATGTGCCTGCCAGATATATGCAACGTTCTTTGGCTGCGAATGATGTTGAAACCTCAAAGAGTGCTGGACAGGACAGACGCTGTGAGATTTTAGCCAGTTTTGTCTTATGTCCAAATAATATAATCTCAGCTTCACCTCACTGATGATGCCCAACAAGGCTGAAGCACGTGTATGGGGTTGCTGATGGTGCTCTTGTTCAGAGAGGAATTGCCATAGCATTTCGGTGCTGGACTGCCCTTGTGGGCGGGACAAAGACTGATATGCAAATGGATATTTCCCATCTGTGAAAGGTACAGTGAGCAAAAAGCAATGGCTGTGAACTCTCAATGTGGTTAATAACCACTGAACAGGTTATCATGCCTTGTTCTTTCGAGAGAGGGGCGCCTGCTACCTTTTTTGTATTTTTGAAAGGAACTTGGTGTTGGTCACCCTAGGTTACCTGGGGGCAACCAGACGTGGACTCCCTGCTCACTGAGCTTAGAGAGGCTCAGCTTCACCTCACTGATGAGGCCCAACAAGGCTGAAGCATGTGTATGGGGTTGCTGATGGTGCTCTTGTTCAGAGAGCAATTGCCATAGCATTTCGGTGCTGGACTGCCCTTGTGGGCGGGACAAAGACTGATATGCAAATGGATATTTCCCATCTGTGAAAGGTACAGTGAGCAAAAAGCAATGGCTGTGAACTCTCAATGTGGTTAATAACCACTGAACAGGTTATCATGCCTTGTTCTTTCGAGAGAGGGGCGCCTGCTACCTTTTTTGTATTTTTGAAAGGAACTTGGTGTTGGTCACCCTAGGTTACCTGGGGGCAACCAGACGTGGACTCCCTGCTCACTGAGCTTAGAGAGGCTCAGCTTCACCTCACTGATGAGGCCCAACAAGGCTGAAGCATGTGTATGGGGTTGCTGATGGTGCTCTTGTTCAGAGAGCAATTGCCATAGCATTTCGGTGCTGGACTGCCCTTGTGGGCGGGACAAAGACTGATATGCAAATGGATATTTCCCATCTGTGAAAGGTACAGTGAGCTAAAAGCAATGGCTGCGAACTCTCAATGTGGTTAATAATCACTGAACAGGTTATCATGCCTTGTTCTTTCGAGAGAGGGGCGCCTGCTACCTTTTTTGTATTTTTGAAAGGAACTTGGGGTTGGTCACCCTAGGTTACCTGGGGGCAACCAGACGTGGACTCCCTGCTCACTGAGCTTAGAGAGGCTCAGCTTCACCTCACTGATGAGGCCCAACAAGGCTGAAGCACGTGTATGGGGTTGCTGATGGTGCTCTTGTTCAGAGAGGAATTGCCATAGCATTTCGGTGCTGGACTGCCCTTGTGGGCGGGACAAAGACTGATATGCAAATGGATATTTCCCATCTGTGGAAGGTACAGTGAGCTAAAAGCAATGGCTGCAAACTCTCAATGTGGTTAATAACCACTGTAGAGGTTATCATGCCTTGTTCTTTCGAGAGAGGGGCGCCTGCTACCTTTTTTTGTATTTCAGTTTTATTTGGGTTTAGTTGGCACTTATTAGCCACCATATATCACTGTATTTTACTGGCACAGACTAGCACTCCGTCCATTGCTTCCACAGGTTCTTTTAGCCGAATATAGATCTGTGTGTTGTGGGCATAGGAATGATGTTGCAAATCAATTTCCGAAAAGATATCCAGCAAGGGGCGAATATAAATGTTAAACAGAAGTGGAGATAAATGACCCCAGTTTAACTTGCTGAGTTCGATTGGTCAGGAGAGATGTAAACCATTGCAAGTGACTCATTGGATACATGAGCCACTGTGGAGAGTCTCGAGATAAGAATCTGAAAATCAACTGTTTCGAAGGCTGCCGATAAGTCCAGCATGACTAGCATACTAATATCACCCTCATCGACAGCCTTCAAAATATTGTCCCAAACTGACACAAGTGCTGTCTCAGTCCCATGTCCTGGCCTAAATCCTGAGTGGTGCAAATCCAATATCCCTCTGATCTTCCAGGAAATCCTGCCATTGCAGCGTAATTATTTTTTCCAGGATTTTGGATGGCCAGGATAAGCCTGCAATGGGATGGTAATTAGCGAATACCTTGTAGTCCAATGTATCTTTCTTTAAAAGGCGTGTAAGATATGACTTGTTCAGCTCCATTGGAAAACACCCCTGGGTTAATGAAGCATTTATGACAGATAGAAGAGGCCCACTTAGAGGCGCCACATGTCTTTTAGATAGTTATGGTTAGTGGGGTTAAACTTGGAGATGAGGTTGGAAACTGTTTCCAAGCCCACAGGTCTAAAAGTAAACTTTGGATATGTCTGACCTTCCTTAACAGTCTTTATTTTGTTTGAAATAACTATTGGTAGGGTGGGGAACTAAAGATCAATTTGATTCCTAATCTGATCAATTTTATCTGAACAAAGGTATTGAATTCATTTGCCAGGGACAAAGATGGAAATAAAATGCTGAATTGTAAAAGATGGAAATGCAATTATTTTTACAGTTGTGAATAGAGTTTTTGGTCTCTTCAGAGCAAGATCAATCTGTTTTTGGAAACACATGGCTTTAGCTAAAACAATACTCCCCTTATAGGCTTTCAATGCTATTTTGGCCTCTAGAAGATTTACAGGAGAGCTGGTTTTTAACTATAGCGTTTCCTTTCGACGAGAATCTTTCTTTAACATTCTCAATGATTCATTGTACCACTGGTTGTTCCTTCAAGACATGAGAGTCTCATATAATTTAGAGCATTTTGAGTCAACCGTGAACAATTAGTCCATTGTGTAATTGTGCACTTGTGTTAGTATCCATTTTCTTTTTACTGGGTCCCAATTAAGCATTAGCAGCATTGGTTTTTCCATGTTGCATCTGTCCCATTGGAATAACAAACTTACCACAAAATGATCAGACCATGTGACAGGTATATTCTCCTGATGGCACACAGTTTTCCTCTAAACATTACTATATCTAAACAGTGGCCGCCTACATGGGATGCCAATTTGGTCAATAGTCCAAGGTCATGGGAGTACATAATATCCTTGAGCTGAACGTATTCAGAGTTACCTGGTTCATTGCACCATATATTAAAATCACCCAGAATGATTACATTCCCGTGGTGTTGTACTTCTGTTCCAAGGTTACTATCAAGACCATGTAGGAAGGAGCCGACATGGCTCGGGGGTCTATAGCACAATACTAAATGATAAGAATCGTTGTGGGATGTGAGTTAAGTGCAAGTAAGAAGTTGGGAGTTTGTATCCCAAGTTGGTGTTTGAAAGTTAAGTAGCTCCACGGAGGACCTTGCAATAATAGCAACTCCTCCCCTCTTGTGAGCTCCATTTTCCCACTTAATTTTCAAATTCTCCAGAACCAGTAGATGAAAGTGTGCAACAGAAGTGGCATTAAACCAGGATTCTGTTATAAAAAGAATGTCCAGGTTTGATGAGATAATAAGATCTTTGCGCACAACAGCATTCTTTATTGTCGATCTGGGATTAATCAGTGCTGCCTGCAAGGATGGTGTACAATGCACAGCAGGCGCATAGTGGCTGTTCAAAATGCCCAGTTGCCTGATTTTATTCAGAGCCCTCAAAGTGATTGTACCACCCTTGTTTAGGTGCAATCCCTGCAGAAACCCCAATGAATACTGCAACATTACGTACTTCCTGCCAACACAAATAGGTGTACCCAACAATAATAAAGGGATTGCTCAAAGAATTGATTAAAAATAAGCTGCCCACCAATAAGTGCTCCGTTTTACCGGCTTATGCCAGTGGGAGGAACAACATAGTACAAGGGCCTCAGGAACAGCGTCAGGCCAGCAGCGCCCCACACTGACCGGTAAACTGTTCCGAACAGGCTTTGCATCAGCACCTCCGCTGACGCAAGTCTTTTAAGCCTGCAACACGGGAGAATGATGGATGCGACTAGCGCAGAGAGCTGGGATTTGAAGTCAGAAAGGCTTTAAACAGTAATTCAAATAGGCAGAACAATGAGTCAAAGAAACAGACACACTATAGAATAAAATAAGAGATAAAACTTGTATAAATAGTTAAATGAACTTTACAGTTTAAAAGCTAAGATCAATATAGCACGATGCAGCTAGCTTCCTATTATTCAAACGCAACTCAGAACACTGTTGTGTAACTTCAATCAGTTTATCTTGCACTGACGCAAGTCTTTTAAGTTATGTCATTGAATTTGATCTAACTTCTGACTCTTTTAAATTAAACTTTAAGTGAGTGCTGCAGGCATTTGCCTGTCCCCCTAACAAAACTGGGCTCACACCATGAGTCCACAGACCACCACCCTCTGGTCCTTGGAATTTGCAGCCACATTTTTCAATCTTTACCAAATGAGAGCATATTTCTGCCTGATCAGGCATACACTCACCCTCCCTCTGGTCAGAGAATGTCCTTGGTGGGGTGGGGGAGTTTAACATGCACCCTTCCAAAGGTATATGAGTGTAGCCAAGCCCTTTGGGTATGATGCCAAAAGGCAAATACCACTTTTGTCAAGGACAGGAATTGGAACCCTTGAAGCATGTGTGCCTCTGTCCAATACCCTGTGCACTTTTGCTGATAAAGAGAAGGTCTCCCACCCCTTCTTTGATTCATCTTTGGACTTTAAGAAGAATTTGTTTGGACACTTCTTGGAGAACATTCCTTTCTATAGTTTGTGAGGTGAAGGCAGGTGTTCTAAGGCAGAGGTGAGCTCTGCTCCCTAACCATCCCCACTGCACATTGGGGGTGACCTGTTGCTGGAGCCAGACCTGCCTCTCTGCATCATTTGAAGATCAGTCAACACAATCAAACCACAATCAGTACCCTCCATGGCTGCTTTTGCACTCTATTTAAACCGCTTGCACAGTGCCAAGAAGCCTGGTCCGACACTGTCAAACCACCAAGAACAGCTAAAAGGTATTACTGACTCCTAGCTGCTCCCCTGGGCAAACCTTGGGGCCTAGAGACTGGTTTGGTCACCTTTGATCAATTTTTCTCGCACAAGACATATCCTTTTACAAACACTCTGATTATAGATTGCTGTTCACCCCTGATTCATTACCTATACACATAGGGGTGGGTTTTGGACAGTGTTGTTATATTTAGTTATTTGTTCATATGGGTGTTTAAATAAAGAGTGGATTCTTTTACAACCTTCATTTTACATTGCTTTATTTTGGAATGTTGTACTTTTCTGTTTGGGTTTCTTATGTTTCACATTCACACCACTCTTGAGAGTATAGCCTGCCCTCGTCTCACATTAGCACAAAAGACGAAGGAAGTATATCTCTTAACTATGCCTGTTTCACATTTATGATTGGGATCACTCTTGTTTTGTAGAAGTCTGAGGTCTGATTGGGCAGCTCAGCCATTTCTCATCATTGTACTCCAGCGCGCCGGAAGTATTTTCGCACAAAAAACCAAGACAGATTCATTATGTCCTACGCCCAATTAATTGACTATTTTCATGACCTACACATATCTCAGAAGAGCTTGCCTGGTAAAGTTACACGCTATAGTCCTTTTGTGGCACAGACATGTAGCTTGGACCTATATTTAAGGGGCATAACATTTGCAGATCCACAAAATGTTTAAAACATTTCTTGTGCATCAAAGAAGGAAAGATGCACCCTTATCAGTTCTCAAAAACAACTCAGAAAATATCTGAATTCGAGCCAGAATTGAATGTTTGTTTGTTTATTTTATTAATATAGCGCTCCAGACCCAGAGGTAAAAGAGCGCTTTTTGACAGGTTACAAAACAATATATATATATATTTTGCAGTTATACATTTGTGCAGTTTAGACAGGTTACAAGAAAAACAATATATATGAAATTTGCAGTTATACATTTGTGCCATATGTACAGTATACACAGTTTGCATTGCTATGGTTAGAGTAGGACAGTGTCGTCAGGCGTGAGAGATAGAAAATGGCATGGTTAGTTTTTCTGCAGTAACCAGCCAATGACTTGTTTCCTGAAGAGTTGAAAAGATTTGATTGATTTACTGTTAAGTGGTAAGGTATTCTAGAGTTGAGAGGCCAGGACCGTAAAGCTAGAACCTCCAGCTCTTTTTAAGGTAAATATGGGCACTGTAAGGCATAGCGTGTTGGACGATCTGGTAACCCTAGTAGCCGATCATAAGGTGAATTTGTTGGTGAGATAGGGTGGGGCTAGATGGTTTAAGGCTTTGTAGGTGAGGCATATGGTGTTTAGGTCAATTTCTTGTTGTATAGAGAGCCATTTACAGGATATTCTAGTGGTGGAGATGTGCTCTTGCCTGGGGATGCTTAATGCTGCTCGTAGCGCGTTATTTTGGAGTACCTGTAGTTTGTTTATTACGGATTGGTTGGCACCTAGGTAGAGGCTATTGCAATAGTCCAGTTCGGACTGTATGAGAACCCTAGCCAGCGTGAGACAACTATTGGTGGATAGGAAAGGCCTGCAGGCCCTGATCAGTTTCCCAGTGTAGGCAGTGGCTGAAGCAGTCATATTAACTTGTTTGGCAAGGTTAGTATTGGCGTTGAGATAAAAGCCAAGGGTTTTCACATTTTTGACAATGGGAATTGTGTTGCAGTCAATGATGATGTTGTTGTAGTTAGGGCTACGTTTCTGCAGGTTGTTAGGATATCCGACAAGGATAAGCTCAGTCTTCTCATCATTCAGGCGGAGGCCGTGTGTGGCCATCCATGCCTGAATGATGGAGAAGATTTTGTTTCTCCTGAGGATGTCAGCACTGTAGTTACCTGAGATGGTGAGGAGTATCTGGGTGTCATCTGCGTAGTTAATGTAGGTGACACCCAGATGGTCCAATATGTCAAAGAGGGGCTTTGTAAAAATGTTGTACAACGTGAGGGTAACACAAGAGCCTTGTGGCACACCACAGGTAATAGGGATAGGGTCCGCTGCTGTAGTTGATGAAAAAACATGCATGGTTCTGTTAGCCAGGAAGGATTGTATCCACATGACAGCAGAGGAAGAAAAGTGCTCTGCAGATGAGAGGTGGTTGCAGAGTATTTTATGCTCGACCAGGTCGAAGGCCGCTGAAAGGTCTAGAAGGAGTAGGATGGCCGCATTACCTTTGTCTTTAATATCATCAATCTGACTTTTAAGGTCAACAAGGGCAGTTTCTGTTCCGTGTTGAGGTCGAAAGCCAGATTGACGTATTCCTAGCAGTTGATTGGTCTCTAGGTAATCCTGAATTTGCAGGTAGGCAATTCTATCAAGGATTTTTAGCAGAAAAGGAACCGTAGTGATGGGTCTGTAATTGGTGGGAATGGCGTGTCTAGTGATTGTTTTTTAGCAGTGGGAGAACCCATGATTGTTTTAGGTTACTAGGTACTGAGTTAGTGAAGAAGGATAGATGTATTAGTTTAGAGATGAAGGGGGAAAGATCTCTAGCTGCATCTTTTATGATCCGGGCAGGGCAGCTGTCCCCTTTGCAGTTTGATGGTTTTAAGGAAGTTATGATTTTTTGGACTTCTGGTATGGTTACCTTTTTGAACGTGAAGCCAGTGTTAGTGTTTGTAGGAGGCGGCGTGTTTGGACTGGAGGGATTACTACTAGAGAGTTGTTGTCGTTTGTCTTCAATTTTAGTTTGGAGCCCTGTGATTTTGTTGGGAAGGGCATTTTGGATGCTAGTGCACCAGGGTTTGTCTTTCACGCAAGTGTCAGTCGGTGGGTTGGGATTTTCTAGTTCCTTTAGAATAGTGAAAAGTTCTTTAGCGCAGGAGCCTGCCTGGCTTATTCTAACATTATAGGCTTCCTTCTTAGTACGGATTATTTCCTTTTTGTAAAGGGAGGAGACAGCATTGAGATTGGTTTTATTTGCAGCCGATGGGGACGTTTTCCAGAGAGTTTCCATCTTGGATTTCTTTTTTCTCAATATTTTGAGTTCAGGTGTGTACCAGGAATTCAGGTGAGCTCTAGGTTTGCCTTTTCGCAACTTTAGTGGGCGATAGTGTCAATAGCGTTAGTCATGGTGGCATTGTAAGTGTTGACCAGTAGGTTGAGGTCAGCAGTGGCTGGGAGTGTATTTAGAGTAGAGAGGACCAGGGGTATTAGGGTTTCCGCAGTAATGTTGCTCTTATTTCTGGTCAGACAGGCTGGTGCGTGGGGGCACTATTTGAGATTAGAGTTGTTAGTGTTAATATCAAGTGATATGAGGTAGTGGTCAGTTCAGGCGAGAGGTTGGGGGGCTTTGCAGGTGATATTGCAATTGAGGGCTGCAACCCAATCAATGATTCTGCCTTTCTGATGAGTAGGTAGAGAGCTGAGTTGGGTGAAGTCGTGCTCAGCTAGAGCATTGGCCAGGGAGGATGCTGGAGTGTCATTAGGGTCATTGTATCCTAAGTTAAAATCACCAAGAATGATATTTTGTGCTGAGGGTTTAGAGTTCTCGGCTATTAGGGAGGTGATGTCTTCCTCAAAGGTACCAGGAGGACCTGGGGGTCTGTATATTAAATGAATGGTGATCGTACTCTTGGGGGTCGTTTGGAGTTTGACAGTGAGGTACTCGCATGATTTAGGTGGGGGGGAGGTAACTGAGGTCTAATGAGGATTTAAATATGATTGCTACACCTCCTCCGCGAGCATTAGGTCTGTCAACTCTGAGGATGGAGTATTTGTCGGGGACAGCTAGGGTTAGGTAAGGTCCTGCTGCCTTGTGTAACCAGGTTTCTGTTAAGGCAAGGAAGTCAAGGTTTTCTGATAGGATGATGTCAGCGACTTCTGTGGGATGAGCAACATTGGATATGACATTAAGTAGAGCTCCTTTTGAGTGGGGGGACTTATGTTTGTTAGCGGCAGTGTCCTTATTGTTAGCCTTAGTTTTGGGAGTTTCAGAAGGCTTAGTGGACGTGACATGGGCCCTCATTACGACCCTTGCGGAATTCGGAAAACGATGGCGGAAATGCAATACCGCCATCGAATAGCGCTCGGTGCGACTATGACCCGTCACCGCAAAGTACGAAGCCATTAGCGACACCGTAGTGAACGCCAACGCTAACTGCACCAAGCACGCGCGCGCGCGCCATGCCAAACCGCAAACACCACCATGGCGCAAGGGTACGCCAATTCCGACCCTAGCGGACATGTACCTAACGCCATCAAGCATGGCGGAATGTACCATTCCGCCATGGTGAGAAGTACGGCATCGCAAATCAACCGTAAACGGCCCCACTGAGTGCCTGTACACCGCTCCCTGCCCACAAAGTACAACTCCCCGTAGGTGCAATGAAGTCACAATGCAACCATTGAAATGTACAAGTCACCCATGCATGCCAACGAACAAAAGAAACACAACAGGGGCCAATGGGAGCTGCAGGGCACAGATGGCACGAATACAGAAGCCATCCCAATGGACATGACCACAGTCCCCCACCAAGAAACGCACGCAAACACAGGCACCTGTGACCAGCAATATTCCGAGAATCACATCATTCCACCAGTCCACCTGGCTGACCGGCATCTGTTACACAAAACCCAATCCCCCGCCCCTGAGCATGACAACATTCAAACTGCCATATTGGCAGCCCCCATCCCTGACCTCACGGGCTCCGTAGGCAAACGCGCCCAGTACAGTACCACGCAACTAAACTCCGAAGCTGGAACCCAATGCAGATCTCCCCACAATACATCGCCCCCCAAATAGGCATATGCCACATCACTTGCAAAGAAAAACGCTACACGGGCCAAATCAGAATAGAAATTTAATGCACATCAAAATCACCAAGCCCATACAGCCATCAGGCCATGAACTCCAAAACACTTTTCACCATTGTGTGCTGCATCCGCAAGAAATGACCAGCCACTACTTGTGTGACGCCCTGTTCCCTCATGGTACACAGAGCCACATTCACGTACGAAAAGGCAACATGGAAGCGCACACAACCGCAGGGCCGTCCCAATGGGGAGGCACTAGTCCAGCTGAAAGGCCGAAATGTTGCTCCGAGCCACCAGTACTGCGTAAGGGCATGTGGGCCATTGGCGATCGTCCCATAAGATCGTAATGCTGCTCCACTGATTAACACGAAGCAGCAGGTGTCGGGAGTAAAAACCATCTGCAGGAGTGGCATACAGATGGCAGTGGCAAAAGGGGAGGAGATACCTGTCAACCAAAAGAAAAGAAAAAGAACAGAATGGCCATCAGAACTACATTCCAACAACTCACTTCAATGATCACACGAAATCCACAGCCATATGCATGCTAGCCCACTCCAAAGGATCATCACCACCCCAAAACCACTTGCGACTCATAACCATCTATATCGAGGTGCAAACACCATCACAAACGAGTGTACCTGTGCATGCGTCTGTCAAAACAGAATCCATCAGATGGGAATGTTAACGTGCATGGACACAAGTGTCTGAGGGCGCGTCGAGACAGGGAGGGCTCAACAGGGCCAGATAGACGATGGTCCCACTATGGCAGCCCTGCATCACATAGCGTAGGGGAGGCGGATAGATCCCAAGAAGCCCTGTACATGGCAAACTCTGTATCAAATCACCTGCCCATGCATCCATCCATCATTCCCTCATCCCGGGATCAAAACGCCTGAATAATTACTCACATGACATTAGAAACATCCATGGAGTCTGTGCGTTATGCAGCCTGCAAAATCCACAGTGCCCCAGCCCGTAATTCCAGTGTCGTGAAGTAACATGTATTTGGGAACGGCCGGCCTCATCGGCCACGTAGCTATTGCGCATCCCAAACTATTCATATCAATCATTGCTTCCTCGCCATGGCCCCTGTCTCAAGGACATTGAACAATAGAACGTTATATTTGCAGTCAGACCTGTGGGCATCTCCTCGCCGCTAGCTGGAAACCGAAAGCGCCGCCCTTCGAATTCCTCATTTGCAACATCACGTCGAAAAGGCATCTGTGGCCGTTTGAAATCACTAATTATTCCATCGAGTGCGGCTGTGTGTGAAAATGGCAACTGCCTTCACCCACAAATGGGACGCCCCGCCCGTCGTTGCAACTCGGTACAGTGATGCATGAGGGCCCACCGTTACTCGAGTACTACGTTCCACTGACCCTTCACAAGTCTGTTCGCGACTGCACAGATAGTATGTGAAACAATGGGACCACAGCAGAATGAACATATCAACCAATCTTACACGGCCATCGGGTACAAATACATGATTGCAATAGCAAGATGCCATTCCCCGAATTGCAGCGTTGTGCGCGGGACGTGCCCGGCCAAAGGGGAGAGCAGTTTGCACAGGTGGAATTAATCGCCACAGGTGGAGGCCATACAGCCTGAAAACACATAAATTGCACAGCCAGTCTCCTCCCACAACCACACCGAAATGCTACCGGCAGGACTCGCGATGTTGGCCCTGGGGGACCTGATAGCACTGCAAGTACTCCAACTCCAAGAAGAAGACGAACACCAACTACAACCGGCCGCACGGAGGAGACGCAGGAGGAGGAGGAGGCCAAGGCAGGGCCAGCAAGGGCCGCCAGCACAGCCACTACCACCACGCAGGCAGCCCGCAATCCCACGCCTCCGAGCACATCCGTTCAACCTCACTGATGAGCAGATCCACACCCTCTACCGTCTGGACCGGGACACCATAGCCGCCATTGTGGACATGACACAGGCTGACCTTGTCAGCATGATAGATAGCCCAACCGCCATCCCACCCCTACTGAAGGTGGTGTCTGTACTACACTTCCTGGCCACAGGCACCTACCAGCACACAGTCGGACAGTTGCATGGCATTTCTCAGCCACTGTTCTCACGGACACTATTTCAAGTGCTCGATGCCCTCCTGCAGCACGCAGACGACTACATCTCTCTACCACGCTCGGAGCAGGAAATTACCAACACAAAAGTGGGATTCCATGCACTTGCCGGCATACCGGGTTGCATTGGTGCCATCGACTGCACCCATGTTGAATTGGTCGTCCCACATGCCATGGAGGCCCAGTACCGCAACCGAAAACAATTTCATTCCCTGAATGTACAAATGGTGTGTGACTCCAACAGGATCATTACACATTGTTGTGCCCGATTCCCTGGATCAACCCATGATTCTATGGTCTTGAGGAACTCTACAATACCACGCTACATGGAGCGACACGCAGGGAACAGATCCTGGCTACTCGGTGAGTCTCATTACATGCATGAATATGTGTGGTATGTGATTTGGCAATGACCTGGCAGGAAGGGGGGGGGGTGTGCGTACGTAGCAATGGCATTCCACATCATGCGTTTCTCGTCCACATACAGGTGATGCTGGGTATCCACTGAAGAGATGGCTCCTCACACCAGTCCGGAACCCACGGGACCAGCATGAGGAGGACTACAACCATGCCCACTCACGTACCCGTGTAGTCATTGAACAGGCATTCGGCCTACTGAAGACTCGTTTCCGCTGCCTCAGCAGGTCTGGCGGGGCACTCCTGTACCGCCATGAGAAGGTTGCAAAGATGGTGATGGCATGTGTCATGCTCCACAACATGTGCGTACGTAGAAATGTGCCCATGCCCCCTGACGCAGAACTGCAAGCACCTGATGATGGTCATGATGAGGGTGGGGATGTGGCAGCACCTCATGGAGTCTGCGAGGCACCGGAGGCCCGTGACATTCGTCAGCATCTCATTGATGCATGCTTCTAGCACTCACGCCTGGTGGCTGATACATGGACACGGGACTCGTGGCACTGTGTGTGTCTGGGACATGCACAATATGGACTGTACGCCTATGATGGCCTAGTACACAAAGATCAATGTCCACACATCTCATTGGTTGATCGTGCACTGTTTATGGCATATGTGATATCATGTTGAACACCCTATCGACCCGCCACCCAAGTGAGCCCAACACACCCCCTCCACCCTCCTACCTCCCCCCCGAACACCAGTGTCCAAAGATGCTCATTGTCAGTGGGCTGTCGCTATTGCAAGCCCCCTCTGCGGGTATCAGGGGCACCCCTGCCTGTGGAGCGCAGGTTCCTCCCAGATCTACGTTGGGGGCTGCCCTGGACGGAACTTGCAACGGATGATGTCTCTGCCTGCTCACGTCCATGCATGTCCCTAAGGGTTTGCGAGAGCTCAGTGAGCACACGGCGCACTGCGGCAAGTTCGGCACATACGTCTTTGGACGTCGCATGCAGTTCCCCCCTCAGGCTCTCGGTGCTTCTCTCCATTTGTGCCCTTAGCGTCTCTGTACCTCTCTCCATTTCTGCCCTAAGTGTCTCAGTTGATGTTTCTATGTCTGCCTTAGTGCCCCCACATTCATCGGCATGGTCCTTGAGGAGCGTGGCCATTTGCTGCTGTTGCACGATTAACTGGTCGAGGGACTGTTGCCTCTGCTGGGCCATGGCCATTTGCGGGGGTGTCACAGAGGGGCTGTTGTCCTCATGTTGCCTTGCCACAGGGCTTGTGGGGGATGGCCAGTCGTCGTCTTGTGGGTGCCCCTGCGTGGTATCCTCATGTTGTACGGGATGGGACAGACAGGGGGATTGGGACAGGTCATGGATGGATCTGACTTCGACATCCCCGTCTTCGGTGTCCGAGCATGCTGCCATCAATGGGGTGTCACCTATGGTGCTGCTGCCACCAGAGGCAGTGCCTTCTGTGGCATCCATTGGGGGGACCTGTGGTGGTGGTGGTGTGCCCATGCTGGCTGCTGGGGTGCCTGTTGATGTTCCCTCCTCTGTGCTGCCACCTGATTTGTGCTGCTGCCGTGTCTTGATGCGTGCAGCTGAGGTGGAGGGTCTCTGGCCGTTGGTCTTGGCCCTCTTTGCAGGTGTGCTGGTAGGGGTGTCCTGAAGCTCGTCGTTTGGATCGGACCCTGTGGTGGAGTAAAGGAGGGCGAGGGTTATTGATGGGTCTGTGGGAATTGGAATGGCATTGTATCACATGCATTGGAGTGGTACCTGAGGGTGATTTGGGTCGGGGCCTTGGAGGTGCTTTCATTTGTGTGTGGAGTGAGGGTGCAGTTGTTTGGCAGCCTGCAGTTAGGGTGTGCCTGCTGCACGTGTAGTGCGTGTTTTAGGGGTTTTTAATTATCTATGTATTTATTGTGGGTTTTAACGTGCGCTGTCAGGCCTACGTGTGTGGACGTTCTCCTGGACATGTGTTTCTGTAGCACTATGTGGACGCATGGTACTTCACATGGATGGACTGTGTGGATTTGGCATTATTTTATTTGGCCCCCCTACCTGAATCTTCGGATGTCTGCACTCCTTTCTCCATCCCTCCGACTCCCTCTATGCTCTCCATTCCGATGGTGGAGGCACAGATTTCTTCCCAGGGGGTCAACTTGATGGGTGATTCAGGGCCTCCCCCGGTGGCTGTGGCAATGTTGCGGTTGGCAGAGAGTATGCTGCGGACGCGTATCCGCAGGTCGTCCCATCGCTTGCGGCATTGCTGTGGGGTGCGGGGTGCGGTCCCCACCGCACTTACCCGCTGTGCCACCAGAGCCCATATGGCCTTCTTGTTTGCAAGTGCCGTTCTGGTCATTTGCGTGGAGAAGACGACGGCAGCATTCTCCTGGAGGGTCTCTGTTAGCACGGTGAGTTCCTCACGGGAGAAGTGGACCTGCCGCTTGCGGTCGCACGCTTTCTTCGCTACTTTTCCCATTTTTCTTGGTTTCGCTAGGGTGGATGACGGGTTGGGGTGTGTCTCAGGGTAGTGATTTTAGTGGTTGTGTGGTTTTAGTGGTTTTATAGGTGTACGGCGGGATGTTTCCCGTTCCGGGGCCATGTTTTAACTTCCGTTTCCGTATATTTCCGGTCACCGTACTTTCCGGTAGGCGCACACTGCGGTGACCGCTAAGAGGGGTGGCGGTATTGCACCTAGGGCGCCGTACGGCGGCGGTGTGGGCCATTTTGGGGTCATTTCCGCCATCGCGGACTTTGCACTTCCGCCATGCCGTGGTGCTCGTGCCCGATGGGTCGGAATGGGCCGCACTTTGCTCCTTCGTGCAATGGCGGAAACGCTATTTACGCTGTGGCGGTCCGGTCAGTCACTTTCCGCCTGGGTCGTAATGAGGGCCATGGAGTCTAGTGCCTAATCTGCTGTTGCTGGTAGTGAAGTTAGGGTTCACTGAGGGGGGGTAGCCTGGTAGTATGTTGTGTTTGAGGAGATTAGGATTGGTGTTGAGTTAGTCATCCTCTGTCAAGTGTGGAGCATCAAGTCTGTGTTGGCTCAGAGTGTTTGTCCCTATGAGGAATGGAGTGAGCCTTGCCTCTCATACCACACCCTGTCTACACCCCTGATCTGTAACTTTATGCATGCCATTTAAATGGCAACACATTTAAATTACAACACAAGAGTCCCTCTTGTCCCAAATAATTATTTTACTTGCACGCCTGTTCATAAATATATTTAATAATTGTTGGTACATGTCCTTAAAGGAAGTTAAAGTGTGAATTCACATGTAATACATGTGTATAATGTATGATATAAACCATCTTTATACATATATTTAGTAGTTGCTGGTACAGACATATTAATATTTTGCTAGCCGAGGTCTCTCTCAAATGGCTACATTTGGTTCACTTGCCTGCCTAGAGTGCAAGCCTCCGGATAAAGGGGTCAAAATCAACATATCCACCTTTGTATCAGCTACTTCTCAACTCAAACTAATTTAACTGTGAGCATGTTAAGCGGTGGGCAATGTTACTGTTTCATATATATTAGAGGGGCTGGGGGAGCAGCCCTGTACTTATGGTTAAGTTGCTCAACTCATTCAAAGAGCACTTTTGGGGTGGCTTATTATTTTGCCCGCACTGGACGAATCTTCACCAAACTTTGTTTCAAGGCGCAAAATGATTCTGCTAAGTGTGGTGCGGTCCAGGGGAGCAAGGTTATAGGGGGGTCCCAACATTTGGAGAAATCCTCATAGACGCAATGGACTTTGTTTTGATCACACCTGCAGCCCAAACCGCTGCTGAACAGAATTTCACCAAATGTACAACAGGAGCAGCGGCTTGGTCCTGAAAGCATGCTTTTGTAAATTTGGGCTAAATCCAACCAGTAACAAAATAAATGGCCATGAAGTTAGTCCCAAAAATTAGTGATATCTGGGTCCGGTCTGCGGACTCACTTCCTGATTTTGGTCAACAGACATCTCTGGACCAAATCAGAGAGCAGCGTGACATTTGCAGACATCGTACGCACCCTCTGATTGTTCAGTTAAAATTGGAGGTGCGTCAACATGTTTGAAACGGACGCCATGTGGGATTTGCGAACAGCGCCCAGAGTTATTGCGATAAAGACATATTAAAAATACAACATTGCACTTGTCAATCAAATAAAACTATCTCTGGGAAGGTGAGGGGTGATGAGGATGGGATGGGATATGGCCATAAAAAGCCCAACATCGGGTTTGTTTTCTTCTCCGATGTCCGCGAACATCTCAGATGTTCGGGGACCTTCCTATTAGGTTTGCATGTTCGGGGAGATCCATGCATATTTCTGCAGTACAGTGTCAGTGAAAAAAAGTTTTTGGATGGCTAATAACTTTGGCGCCACTCAATGAAACTGCATGCAAAATAATTCTAGACCTATCCCATAATGGTTATGCAAAGTGTGGCGCTGTTGCGCCAAAAGGGGGCAAATTTAGAGGGGGGGTCAACATATTTGAAAGGCTTATGCATTTTGTGGCGTTTGTCGAATCTGCACAAACGTTTTCAGAAAGAGTATAGACCCAAATGTAAATGTATTTTGTCAATTGGGGGCTAAGTTATATGACTATTATGTATATGTACATTTTGACACATTTCAGAAAATAAAACATGGATGGATTTGCAGTAAACACATGCAAGGAGCATTGGCAAGGACCCAAAAGCAGCATTTTATTTTTTGAAAAGTGTCATAATGTACGTACAAGAAATAGGCATATACCTTTGGTGACTGAGGTATAATATGGCCTGTGGGGGCAGTGGCCAGATTGTCTGGGTCATGGAGACAAAAAACCTTTTTTTCATTGAATTTCATAGGTTTTTATTAGTGAAAATTAACCATAGCGTCCCTTTTGCAAAGTTTATCTCTGAATATATATATATATACATCTATATTACATGGACGCGGTAGCGTCCATGTAGTTATGGTTAAGTTGGTGTTTCCATAGGAAGAGCATTTTTTGGGTGGCTCATAACTTCGCTCCCTCTGGACGAATCCTCACCAAACTTTACGAAAAAAATATATGGCCCACTCCGAATATTTTTGCAAAGTTTGGAGAGGTTTGGTCCAGGGGGGGCAAAGTTATAGGGGGGTCCCAAAACTTTTGTTTTTTCCCATAGACATAATGGGAAAAAACATTGCGCACGCCTACAGCCCAAACCGCTGGATGGATTTGCACCAAATTTGCGGCAGGAGTGGGGGCTTGGTCCTGAAAGCGTGCTTTTTCAAATTTGGTGTAAATCCGTCCAGTGGTTTTTTTTAAAATGACCAAAATGTAAGGCAAAAAAATGAGTGATATCTCTGTTTGCTTCGCGGACGGACTTCCTGGTTTGCACCGCGGACAGTGCCCTGATTGGCCGAGCGGCTTGCGCGATGTCCGCAGACATCCGACGTGTTAGCTGATTGGACGGCGTGGGGCGTGGAGCGCATCAGATTTTCGGTGGCGCCCGACATCTTGCATTCTCGGACGACCACGGACAGCGAGGTGAAACTTGGTTTAAAAATTGTATTTAGTGGAGTGTGTTGGTGTATAAGAGTGTTTGGGGAGGGTGGGGGGGTATGAGATAGGTGCAATGTTGTATTTTTTTTATGTGCTAGACGCTTTTGTTGTGCTCGATTTGTCTGCGGACAACACGGCTGTTCTGAAATGTTCGTAAATAAACAGAATGGATTCGGTGTCAAGTAGAAAGTGTTCTTAGAAGACTCGTGGGGTCCTGGAATGTTCGCAGGGGGTGTCCTGAAGACGTTGTCATTGTATTGTTCGTTGTCAAGCTGAAAGTGTTCTAAGAACACTTGCGGTGTCCGGAAATGTTCGTACATAAAGAAAATGGGGGTGTTCTGAGGACGTTGTCCGTATTGTTCGCTGGCAAGTTGAATGTGTTCTAAGAACACTTGCGGTGTCCTGAAATGTTCAAAAATAAACAAAATGGGGGTGTTCTGAGGACGTTCTCCGCATTGTGTGCCTGCTTAGCTGTATCCAATGAGGGAATGGCACAGAGAGTGAAGTGGAAATGGTAGAAGGGCTGTCCAGGGTTTTCCAGCAAATCCAGCATGGAAAGAAGACTGTAGGGATCAGCCAATTAGATGTTGAGGTTGTGGATTTGTGTTCAAAGAGACTGTGTGTAGTGAAGATGGCAGAAGTGGCGAAAGTCAGTGGCCCTCATTACGACCCTGGCGGAAATCGCGGTGCAAAATGCACCTTGGAGCACGGCGGAAAGCTGCCGATACCGCCATGGGGGTTGGCGGATTTTCCGCCCCATTCCGACCTTGGCGGGGCGGTAAATCCCCAATCCCCATTTTACCCTTCCCCATTCCCATTTTTGCCCCATAGGGTATAATGGGAGTGGGGAAGGCGTTAATTACGCCACCGTAAAGTACGGTGGCGTAATTAACAACAAGGTCCCGTAGCGCCATGGATTTCTCCGCCCGGAAAAACCAGGCGGAGAAAGGCTCCATGGCGCTACGGGAACTCGTAGTAGGGCGGACGGGTCCGCCACGAATACCGCTGGCGTAAACCCACTCCGCCAGGGTCGTAATGAGGGCCAGTGTGTTGGTGCTTGGAGATATGTTTGTGCATGGTTTACAACAGTATGCTCAATGCAGGCATGTTGGAAAGAATTTTGATGTTAAAGGAGTGGAGGTGGTGTGGAGCACTGTGCCTGATTGCAATGTACAGGGAATTGTACAAGTTTGTGAAGATATGGGCAGGATGAACAGTCCCCATGTGGTAGTTTTGCACTATGGTGCTTTCCATTTGGGCTATGTCAGTGCCCTTACTTTGTTGGCAGATTTGGAACACTTGGTTCAAGCAGTAATGAACATCCTTCCAAATGCCAAAGTAATGTTTTCTGGATTAGTACCTAGGGCAATATGGGACAATAGTTCAGTTTTTTGTCCTCAGCAAAACAATGCTAGGTGTGTAATCAACCGAGGCATGTGTACCTTTATGCTTAGAGCTGGTATGTTCTTCTGTAATAATGAGAATATTGATTCCAGTAATGCTGTTTATTTTAAAGAAGATGGCATTTCCTTATCTTTTATGGGAAATGCCATTCTGTTTTGGAATGTAAGGGTTGCTTTGGAGAAGGTTATGTGAAGATTTTAGGAGTTAAGTAAGAAAAATAAAAATACAAAATAACAGGTGTCTGTCAAGCATCTGCAAAAAAACCCCCAAACAACTGCTCTTTTCAGAGCCAACCTCAAAGGGGAAATGGGGCACACTATTTAAATTCACATTCACCACGCTCAGATTTTCGATATGTCCGCGGACATGGCGGTAGTCCGCGGACATCGAAATCACTAGCTAGGGGTTCAGTATGTTCTATGTTACATGTATAAAGTCAGGGATATTATGGTTAAGTTGTGCTACTAAAAACATATGAAATTCAGTAAAAAAAACTTTGTTAAAGGGACGTTATGGTTAAGTTGCGCTAATAAAAACCTATGAAATTCAATGAAAAAACATTGTTAAAAGGGATGTTATGGTTAAGTTGTGCTACTAAAAACCTATGAAATTCAGTAAAAAAACTTTGTTAAAGGGACGTTATTGTTCAAAGTAAAACCGAAAAACCCCTGATATTCGGCAGTTATGGTAAGATAAGCAACCATAACTCGCGCCACCGTGCACTGCTAACACTAACACCCAGGACATCAAAGAACATCACAAATGTCATTGATGACATCCCTGATGACAACACATGGCTGGCTCTCCCTTCTTTTCCTTTACTGACATATCTAAGCCACATAGTTTTCTTCAGTAACAGTCAGGAAGTAAAAATTGAAAAGGTATTATATTTGTAGACTTAGGGTCAAGTCATATCATATGAAACATATATGTAGCGGAAGACAGAGGCTTGAAAGAGAGCAATCCTTTCTGTGCATGAAGATAATCATTAGAGTTATCAGCACTTTCTCATCGTTTTATTTTTATTACTATACCTTCCCTGTATATGCTCATATTTGTATACATTGTACTCACACTCCTTTCCTTAGGGTTCACTGACATCATTTGATACACATACATACAGTAAGTAGCAGCTTTGAAACAGTGCAATCATTTCTCTGCATAAAGATAATCAGTTAGGTTATGAACTCTTTCTGCTACTACTTCTGCTTTTTTGCTTACTTCTCTGTCCCTGTATATACTCATATTTGTATGTGTTGTTGTCTCTTTGTGTTTTGTCTGTAATAATGTAATTATGTATTAAGTTGGTTTTATTAGCTACTTGTTACATGTTTCACAGTACGCAAAACTCTAATAAGGAAGCAGTTATCATTTCATTATTCTACATGGCAAGATTATGAATATTGCACCTTAATCATGTATACTGCACACTTTGCCTAAGTTTCTGCATGAGTTGCTTAGTATACTAGATAGAACTTCATAATAGAATGCTATTTATATCAATGCATTGCTTAATGCACTAATTAGCTCATGATATTTATTCAAATGATCCTTGACACTTTTTGGTCAACATTATAAGAATCCCTCCTACAGAGTTTTCATGAAAAGTAAATACACATGTGATGTCATCAGTGAGGTCATCAATGACATTTGTGATGTCATCTTTGATGTCCTGGGTGTTAGTGTTAGCAGTGCACGGTGGCGCGAGTTATGGTTGCTTATCTTACCATAACTGCCGAATTTCAGGGGTTTTTCGGTTTTACTTTGAACCATAACGTCCCTTTAACAAAGTATTTTTACTGAATTTGATAGGTTTCTAGTAGCGCAACTTAACCATAACGTCCCTTTTAACAAAGTTTTTTCATTGAATATATATATATATACATATATATACATATATATATATATATATATATATATATATATATATATATATATATATATATATATATATATTCAAGTAAAAAAACTTTAGTTGCATGGACATTATGGTGAGAAATTAACACGGCAAAACCTCTGAAATCCAGCTAAAGCCACCTTAATTGTGTGATCCCTGATACGCAGCCCATGACCACAATGATGACATCACAGATGTAATCAGGGATGTCATCATCTATGACATCACTGATGGAAACTCAGATTAGATTACAACACTAACCGGCTATGGCCAGTGCCAATTGTATAGTTCAACATATTAAGGAGTCGCTAGCCAAGGCATTCGGCCATGGTCACTGACCATGGCCTTCAGCCATGCCCACTATATAATTAACCACATTAAGGGGCCATTAGCCATGGCCTTCATCAGTGGCCAGTGGCCAGTGGCAACACCCTTCAGCCATCCCCCCTGTATATTATACCACATTAAGAGGCTGTAGCCATGGCCTTCAGCCATGTCTAGTGTCCACGGCCTTCAGCTCACTGTATATTTTCAAACACTAACTGTCCCCTAGCCATGGCCTTTGGCTGCGCCCAGTGTATATTTTAGAACATTCATCGGCCACTAGCCATGGCCCTTGGCCATAGGCAGTGGTCCCAGCCTTCTGCCGTGCCCACTGTATGCTGCAACACATTAAGGGGCCACTATCTATGGCCTTCAGCCATGACAAGTGGTTAAGCCCTTCGGTCGTGCCCACTGTATATTGTACAACACTAACCAGCTACTAGCCATGGCCTTGTGCCATGCTCTGTGTCCACAGCCTTTGCCATGGCAAAGGCCACAGCCTAAACTGTTATTTAGTTAATCAAAGCTTTTATTAGCTAAGTAATAAATGATGTTATGTCTGATGCCATAACAGATGTAATCAGTGGTGTTATATATCATGATCTGAAAGTGCAAAGCATCACAATGTAGAAGCCAGGCCATGTAATGACATGTCTAAAAAGTGCATATTTACTTTTTTAATGGTGCATATATTATGATAGATTGATTGTCTGAAAAACATGTACGAGCGCAATATAAATAAAATATAATTTCATTTCATTGTCAGCTTTATTCGGTATGAATACCATCAGAGCACATACTATAGAAACAAGAGTACAAACATTTCAATACCACATTACGAATGACATATTCCCCAATCTCTGTGCAAGCGCAGCAGTCATGGGTTAAACAGAACTCAGCAAGTGTTTTTGGAGGGAATCCTTTCCCGTTCCATGGTGCTAATATGTGCCAGGATTAGGACAGTCCACAAGGACCTCTCATGTGTCCAGTCCTGTCTGTTACCATCGATCTGGAAGAGGAACCCCAGATTGGTGTGCAGGTAGGTGACCTAATGTTTTCATTGCTGGTCAATACAGGGTCTACACAATCTTGCATCAATGAAGGTGAGTTCCCCTGGAAAGGCAAAACAATGGACACACAGGGATCCTCTGGGGCTATCCTGTAATTTCCTTATACTGAAGTTCTACGTAGTAAGGTGGGTGGGTACACACAATGTATCTGCCCCAATGTTGTAACTCAGTCGACGCCACATGTCAATTGCTTTCACGGAGGAAGGTATAGTGTGCTCGACTCCAGTTTTGTTCTAATAATAGAAGCCGTGTGTGTGCATGCATACATTATTGACAGCACGATAAGGAGGCTACCTGTACATATGACTTTGTTCCTTTATGGAGTCATGGTTTTGTTGAGTTGGGTCCCTGGAATCAGAGATCAGACCTGGATGGTACTGGTTCAGTTTTTGTTTTGGCCTGTAACACCAGGTACTATTGTTTCTATTCTCCTAGAAGCAGTAGTCATCAAGAAGAACAGGGTGGTTCTCTCAAGCAACGACAAGGAAGGTGGTGAGTGGCACACAGTTCTGTGCATCAATCCAATCTTATCACTAGGGGACGTGTCCGACAAACAGTTGTATGAAGACACCGACGACACAGGAGAGATGGTTTTTGAGATTGGGTTGCCTTGCTAGATAGCAATAGAGCAAAGAGCAATAGAGCAAAGGGAAGTACCACAGACCATGCTCATCAGAAATACATTGCCATATTGGAAGGAGGATTTGGGGAAATTGCCAGACCATTTATGGTCCAGCAATCCTCATGATCTAGGTCTATTAAAGAGTGTTGGATAAAATTGAAACCTGGTGTGATATTACCACGGGTTAAGCAGTACACCATCTCTAGATTGGCTGTTGAAGGGATTTATGAGACTATTATGGCATTGTTGAAGCAAGGCATTAAACAACCTTCTTTGTCCCTATGTAAAATAGCCATCTACCCTGTGAAGAAAGTGAAGGGGTCCAGTTGGACGATGGTCTAGGATTGACACCCTCCAAATATAGTTGAGGTGGAATTCCTGGTGGTACTGATTCATGCTACCATTCTCTGTAATATCCCTACGGGTTTGACCCTCTTCACAGTGAGTGATTTAAAAAATACATTTTTCTTGCTCCCCTTACACCCTGATTCACAGTTCCTCATAGCGTTTATGTATCGTGGTCAGCGATTCGAACACACAAGGATGTCCCTTGGGTACTGTGAATCCCACAGTGTTTTCAACAGAGAGGTTCAAATGGATTTGGGGAATGTACATATGTCCAGTATAGTAATTCAGTATGTGGATAACATACTAGTTTGTAGCACTTCAGAAGAGCAGTGACGAGGAGATTCAATAACGTTCCTCACCCTGCTTGCAGAGAAGGGGAATAAGAAGGACAAAGAAAAATTGCAATATCACCAGACAGAGGTAGTATATTTGTGGCAAGTGATATTGCCCACAGGAAGGAAGGTAATGCCAGAGAGAGCCACTGCAGTTCAGAATTTGCCCCAGCGATCGTGGTGAAACAAATGTAGCAATTATTTGGACTCTGTAGCTATTGTGAATTATGGAATTTTGACTACTCAGCTACACAACGCCCTTACTGCAGGGGCTTAGGGAGTTCAAAAGGCAAAGGGTCTGATAGAATGGTCTGAGGAGATGGTGACTTCCTTTCCGGAGCTCAAGGCTGTGATCAGCAAACATTGCTAGCCTATAAACCTTTAGCATACTATAGTGGACACCTAGACCCAGTGATGCAAGGACAGTTTTCTTGTGCACAAGCTTTAGCGGCAGCAGCTTTTGCAATTCAAATGTCTATAACCATTACTATGGGTTTCCCGGTGACTTTGTAGGTGGAGAATGCAGTCTTTGCGATCTTGGAAAAATCTAAATCGACTTTGATGACCCAATAGAGTTTTGGGGTATGAGGTCATTCTATTGAATACATTCATACATCCTGTGCAGTGTCACCTGGTCAATACTGTGACATTTGTAGCTGAGCCAAGACAACCTGATGATATTATCCATGATTGTGCAATGTATGAGGGAGAGGAGGAAGAGAGGACAAGTGTTAAGGAGGATCCCTTGGAGGGAGGTGAGGTACTTTTTGTTGAATGGTCCTTGACAATCATTCAGGACACTAGTGAGAGGCATACGGGTGTAGCCATTGTAGGCCTGGTTGATGGGGAATACCAGGTCAGACAGAAAATACTGTTGCTTTTTCTTTTCTCCATGCAAGTGGTGGAACTAGTAGCACTTATAGAGGTGCTAGAAATGAGTTAGGGGAATATAGTCACAATTTATTCGGACTCTTCATATGTAACCTCCGCTGTGCATTCAGGCTAGTCAGGGTGGCAAAGAAGGGGGTTTAAGAGATCTGACGGGACCCCGGTCCAGGATTATGCGCTGCTGTCCACATTAATTGAAGCGCTAATACTGTCCACACAAGTAGGGATTGTTAAGTGAACTGCGCATAATAATCGTACTTGGAAAAGATGCCCCAGACAGAGTGGCGAAAGAAGCTGCATATTTGCCGTTCCCAGAATCCCCAGAAAATGGAAACCGTGTCCCAGCAGGTACAGTTGCCAGCTCCGTACACTGCAGTCCCTTTGCTTCAAATTATGGAAATAGAGAGAAAAGCACCTAAGGTGGAACAGGGTCTCTGTCCAAAAGAGGATGTGCCCTCTCACCCACGGATTTGTGTGGAGACTGGAGCTGACCGGGAAGGTAGTAATGTCTGTAGAACTGCTTCTTCTGGCTCTAGGGCAACTACATTACCCATTGCACACTTCTCTGTGACAAATTGCAGCAGAGCTCAAGGAGAAATGGTTCATAACAAACCTCAGGGAACAGGTAAGTAGATTTGTAGGGAACTGCAAAGTTTGTAGGGAATTCAATCATGGAAACACCATGAGGTCACTAAGGGCAGTTGGGGCAATTTCGGGAACTCCATATTGATTTTGTGGACATGATTGTAAAATGCAATAATTACTGTTAACTCATAGTTGTTGTTTGCCTGTTTTCCCGATGGCTTGAGGCTGGTCCCTGTGTACACCCTGCTGTAGCAATATTTTTGGTGAGGGAGGTATTTCCATGGTGGGGAATTTGTGAGGCCCTGAAGACTGACAATGCAACCCACTTCTTTAATGTCTTGTTCTCATAAAACACTTCGCTCTTGGGTTCAAGCGGAGGTTGTATTCAGTGTGCCACCCACAGGCCAACGGAATTACAGAGTGGCTCAATGGGGTTCTCTAGGTTCAGTTATCCACGTACGAATTGATTGTATTGTTTGCCACTTGTTTTGTTTCATTTGAGGAATCAGCCAGGGAAAGATCACCACTCTAGCTCCCATCAAATTGTGACTTGGCGTAGGTTACACAAACTGCTCTCACCTGTACGAACAGCATCAGATGCACATAAATCAGCAGAGGATCTGGGTGAGAAGTTTATGGAGTACCATAGGGCCTTTACCAGAAGTGTCCGAATTATATCTTTACAGTTTTGTCTTCTCACCAGCTGCCTTCAGGAAAAATCAGCAAAGTATCCGATTATATGCACCAGCAGCAATTAGTCCCTGGCGACCAAGTGTTCATGCGCTCCTTTGTGCGACGCTGGAATGAGTGGCATTTCCATGGGCCGCACCACATGATTTTCACAACTCTGACTGCTATGAATTTGGAGGGCAGCAAGAGCTGCGTCCCCGTTATAACTATAATTGTTCTTTTATAATGCGCTTAATACCGTGGACCAGCTTCTAAGCACAAACCCGAGATTCGAACCTGTGTTTCTATGTGTTGTCATACTTCCAAGACAAACCCGTTGCCCCTGAGCTATCCTCCTGGCCCATCAGCGGCATCGGAAGGGAAACTAGCGCCCCTCCACCGGCACGGAGCAGGCTCAAAGTTAAGTATACCCTAAGGATTTGCAGTCATTCCAGTGGAAAAAGGGGAGCAAATGAAAACCAGTAATTGTTACTTTTCTAGAATACGAAAATTTGGATTTAAAATGTATATTAGAATGAAGGATTATATGTCTTTCATTTTTTTCTTGTCATCATGTTCAAAGATGGCAAATAGTATGGATGTGAATGGTTTAAATGTATCCAGTATTGTAAAATTTGATGACATACTATCGAGGTCACACAGGAATGTCAACGCTGATTTACTGGGCAATGAGATCAATGTAAATTTAGACCCAATAGAAATATGTATAGTATAACCATATGAGGCGAGTGGGGGGAGTGATAGATCTGTTGGATTTTGCAACATCTGCTCTCTCGTCCCCCATGATTCTGGTGTCCCTAAGGTGTTTATCCCGGATTAACAGTGGCTAGTGCACAAAGCTTTCTTCAGGGTCCGAGGGAAGGTTCAAGGCAGTGTTCATGTTCTGAACACTCACAGGCATAGTAGGTAAATCTCCCCTCCCTTTTTGTCTCACTATTTGTTTGTACTATTAGCTCATTTATTTACCTTTGATGTAATTCATTGTCTACCTCCCCTGTCCACACCCTGTCACCCTGTTGCCGCTTTGAAACAGTTTTGCTAATTGTATAAGTGTCTAACAAATGACCAATAAATAAATAAAATGAAGGGCAATCAGTACAGCATCTATTTTACCTGTTGACGAGGAATGTTCATCTACAGATTGTAAAGAGCAGGAGAATGTTTGGTGTATACAAAGTGTCCAGTTGAGTTTAAAAGAGGCCATTATTAACAACTGATGGGAGCAAGGGGTGAAGAGTTGCAGAGCTGGAGGGATGAGTGGATTCTCAGATGAAGGGGTGACAAGTATAAATCAAGAATGTGGAAATGTGTGGCAAAAGTACTAAAGATATCTGTCATGGCTCAAGGAGCAAGAAAAATCTAGTACGATACAGACACACGCACATTTCTCTCTATGCTCGACGGGTGATGGCACAGTGCCTGTTGGCACAAATGGGATTTGCAGCCACATGCTTTGCATCACTGATCTGGCTGGAGGTACAGCTGCCTCACTGACATATTTTGAACCTGTGTACAGTATGCTTATAGACAATTGCCTCCAGCCTGGCAAGGTGTATGCAGTATTCCTGAGGACCACTTGATAGTTGACCTCCCGATGTGCAACGCCACATCTGTGCCTCCTTTTTCCCATGTGCCCCTTGCGTCCCCTGTATTATGCATCCCCTGTATTATGACATATGGACACCTCATTTACTTTGCCTGATCATGGAAAGGAGGGACTATCGCTGAGACCCATCGGTAAAACTACCTTTCGGCAGTGTCTTCAGCAGCTCGGATGGACATTCTCAAGCAATATCGTTTAATCAGTCAGACAGAGTAGTTTTTCTCCTCCCTCCTGGCACCTGGTGTCCAAGATGCATGCAAATACAAAGTGGCTCCAGGTGAATCGGTATGCATTCCTATTATTTGTGAATTGCTCCGAATCAGCTTTCAGTGCCAATAAGGAAGAACTACGGGCCCTGAGGCTCGTTGCCCTGCAGAATAGATATATTCTCGACCTCCTATCAGCTATAGTGAGAGGGATCTGCCAGAAGATAGGGAGCACCTGCTGCACATTTGTGCCTCCCAATGATTCGAATAGTGGTACTCTAACTTAGACTATTTCTACTTTGCACACGCTTAGGGTGGTCATGGAGAAGGAGGCAATTGACCCATAGACCTGATTTACACACATGTTTAACATGGGAAAATACCATTGAAAACATGTTTGCAAATCATGCCCTTAGTTAGACTCTCTTTTTTCTTGGGTACCTTCTTAGATTAGTCTAGCTGTCAAGATTTGAATATCAATTTGTGTCTTTTTTCTTGTTATCTTTTGTTCTTGTCACATGCCCTTGCAATATTGATCTACCAAGGTACTGAAAACAGCTGCCATGATGACTGTCTTAAGCTAGAATGATTACCATTTCATATCACATGGCTACTCAAACAGAAGCTGTCTTGTGTCCTCCACCAAATTGGGTTGATTGTGTCGAGCAACAGTTAGATTGCAGAAATGGTGGGGGGATGAGTTGGGTTTGTTCAGCGGAGGAGTATGCCCATGTTGGGACTAATGTGAGAGATAGTTGTAGTGTCTTATTTCCCCAAGAAGATGGTTTTGAAGAACAAGATATTGGGTTATTAGTAAGTATTAACTAAAGTGGGAGAATGTTGTGGTGGTCAATAAAGATCCCCATGAGAAAAAGGGGTTCATGTTGCACATGCCATATAGAAGACTGGGGAAATGGCGAAGTTGGCACGATGTTGCAATTTGTTTACATACATTTAGTGTAGTTAATGAAGATGCAATATGTGTTCCTTTTAGTGTTACCGTTGTGCTTAAGTTGATACATTTTTAGATTGCACGCGCACAGCAACATAAATGTCAAGCCTGCTGATGAAATATAAACATAATATAGGTATGGTATGCCACGTAAGCACATAGAAACTGGGCAATGAGGCACATCATAATGTGTATGCGAGAAAGGTGCTTTGCTGTAAAGCGGGCACACTAGTTTTAAATATGCATGCATTGACATACATATATGAGGAAATGTACAAATCTGTATGCTGTGTGCTCTTTCATACTTTGATCAGGCTCTGCAGCCAGGGCTCGCAATATGAAATCTGTGTGACTAGGAAAACTGGTTTTGCAAGATTGAAGGCCAAGGGAAGGGCACGCAGTTGCAACATTATCAGATCATCGGTCACAGCCAGGCTGGGTTTTTATGGCTTAGCACTATTGCAAAAAGGAGATGCAATCTTTTTGAGTACAAAGGAGTCTATTACTAATTATTCAGGACAGTCTAGCCATTTGCTTTTGACTAGCAATACACCTGCGGTGAAGGAACGCTTGAGGCCAAAGTTGACCAATACTTTATGATTTTCGATCATTTTGTCACGCTGTGTCCGGAGGCCATGCGTGTTGAATTGGTATTCGTTTAGATTAAAGTGTAGCAAGTACGCCAGCAAGTCTGGCCGGGTGAGATAGTTATCATCAGTTCAAAGGGAACTTGTTGATTACGCTCCCTCCTCATGTCATTAAAGGTGTCCTTGCAAACCAGGTGCAATTACGTTCAAGGTTAGAGATTTCAGGCCAGCTGGAATTTGTAATGAATTATGTTTGTGCTTAAATGTGTAACTGTGTGATGATGCCATGACCTACCACAAACAAATCCCAGAAGGGGATGTGCTGTGCACATGGGCTGATGATGGTAGTTAAGATACATGTGACCAATGAGAATATGGGAATTGGAGAAGATTGGATTTCTTTTGTATATGTTTGACCAATCATGTGTGGGAGGTGGTTTCTATAAAGTGTGTGGGACTGTTTTAACTGTTGCAAAAATGTATATAATGTGTCAATTTGAGTGGTTTGAGGAGACTCAGGTTAGTTTGACTCGACACAGGATCATCTAGCCCCTCCCAGTAGTTTGTACCATAAACTTGCATTACGGACAAACATGCACTCGCTTCTTAAGTGGTTGGCCTATTTTGTATTAAGGTAATTAGAAGCCCATCCATACAGTTTTGTACGATTTTCTATAGGGCACAGATCACATTATAGGTGCAGAATTATATTCAGAGCACCAGCAGGTTGCATCAACAGGGATTTCAGGAATTTATTTTCCACTATTCCCATGGCAGTTGTCCTTGTATGCCCCCAGATCTCTGCTCCGTTAAGGGAAGCTGGTACAGCCTGCAGCCTATATAGTTGTAGAGAGGGGTGAGTGCACCCCCACTATGAGTCGCTGAAAACCTCCTGATCCCACCACTGTATTTCTCCATGGTCAGGGTGGCTTTAGTCACATGTTCGGTCGAAAGGCCATGTTCAAACAATCGAAGGCCCAGGTAATCATATGCTGTGACCTGTTCCAGTTTCTCACCATCCACTTCAATGGTCAAATTGGTTTGTTTCACTGACGAATGCCTGAAACCCAAGGTTTTTTTTTAGCTTTATTTATTTCCAGGTGAAGTTCCCCACACTTGCTGACAAAAATGGCCATGGTATGTTTGATGTTGCCCATCGGACTATTAGAATGCAGCACAGCGTAATCCAGAAAGAATACCGCTGGATAACTTACTATTGCCCATTTAAGGCAGGTCTAAGCAGTTGGTCAGCAACTCCTCTATAAGCCTACTGATATATAGGCAAAAGAGGAGTGGGGCCAACAAACATCCTTGCCTCACACCTTGATGGAACTCAAATGGTTCTGTAAATTTACCACTTAAACTCTAGTGCTGAGCTACCATCATCTGCTATGTAATGGGCTGTGAAGCCTGAGGAACCCTGCATTTGCCTTATCCTGGTCCTTCATCATGTACCAGGTGCTGGTACTTCGCTCTTATGATCCCCCGAGCATCATCACAAAGCCTTAACCCAGCAGGATCGGCTTTGCGTTGGCTCTACCCAACTCCTCTAGATGCCCTGCAGTGGACATGACATGAGGGCTAGTACGTATGGAGGCGTTTCCCCCCAGTGACTTCAGTTCCTCTTTTTTCCATGAACTTTTTTCGCTTCCGGAACATACTACTAAAAAAAGCCAAACCCTGCTAGTGCCTCGGGTTTCAAACCTTGTGTGGATTGTGGCCGACAGTAGTTGGTTTCATATCCCCATTGTATGTATGTTTATACTGCTTGGAAGAGAAGCACAACAGCAATGATTGCAGGACATGCCAATCCATGCACATCAAGGCCATCGGGGAAAGGCCAACTAAACTCTTCACCTACCTCCACAAGGAGTTGGGTGAAGGCGTGTGGTCTTGCTCGAGATTGTAGGATTCAGAACGGCTCTCTGGGGAAGGCCTTCTGTGAGAAAAGACAAAAAAGAAGAAGCACCAAAAGAGGTCTTGCTCCCCTGGCAGTTCCTCGTGGCATCATTCTTGTTTGTACTCAAAGATGAGGTGTCATCATTCCAGAATCTTCCTGGAATTGATACCAGCAAATACCATTTTCCACCCAATCCTCTACCCTGAAGTAATGGGGGAATTCCCGCTTGAAGGTGCCAGCGACTTTGGCCTCTGCTCCAATGGCACCAATGGCACCACTGGCTCCACTGTGACCCTCCACGTTGCCACAAATCGGCAGAGTAGGATCGCAAGGGCAACAAATAAATAACCAATTAGAATTACAGCAATGTCTCCCAGTACCAACAGCACCACCTTTAGACGTTGAGTCCTCAGTGCCGGTTCCATCCTCGTCTTCAACATCTTCAGCGTTGATTGGCTTGCAGTGCACCAGAGCCTCTCTGGCTTATGCCCCTCTTTATTTGAAGCTATTTAGTTAAAACATTTGCCAAATATAACATGGGGAAGGCAAGCCGATTCCCTTTGGTTTTGAAAAAGTGGGATCCAGAAAAGAAAGGGACTTCCCAGAGGAATTTTATTGGGAAAATAAACACATACCAGACCTGGCCAAAGATCTTTAGGAGGCCAGCTGTCTTGACATCTCCGCTGAACTGAACATTCCAAAGGTTTTCAAAGGTTGATGGCCAAGGTTGCTGATACACTTGGGTTGTCGGCCCTTTTCAGACAGAAGGTCCAGATCGAACTATGGGACATCCTGGATGAAGGACCCAAGAAGGAGTCTTTGCTTCTGTTCAACATAGTAGTGGAAGCTCCTGTGCAAGAGGTGTGGGAAAGGCCCTGCACTGCAGCTGCAGTTGACAGAGAGCTTCCAAAGAAGCCTCAACCTGCTTCCTCGGACTCTGAATTTTGTCCACCCATGTTGCCATGGCAAGCTTGGTGGTACAGGCTGCAAATTTGAAGACGTCCAACATTCCATCCCTCCCACCTGGCAGAGAAAGTAAGAGACTGGGCAGCAGAGTTTGCCAGAAGAGTTTGCAGTCAATGCAGGAGCGAGTCTACTTTCACACTTTACTTCCTGAAGGTGTGTCATCCCTATATGTACCTCAAATACAGAATGGAGCATGGCAGCAAAGATTGGCAGAAGATCTGCAGTCACTGCAGTCTATGCAGGCTGAAAGTGTGGGAGGAGAATGAAAGGTAGGACTGTGAAATTGTGAAGTCTTTGTTAATAGTAAGGCGATTGTTGACTAGAGAGCATGTTCAAGCTCTGCCCCTTGCTGTCCTCAGACGCAATGAAATTATAAGATCAGAAAGGACACATTTCAAACTGCACTTTAAATTCTCCTGGAAATGCAGCTGGCACAAAGAATACTTATGATATGATATGATAGTTTATTTATATAGCGTCTATACATAATGTGTTTCAAAGTGCTTCAATGCAAGGGAGGGAACAAGGGAAAATACAATGACATTCTTATAGGCCATGAACAGTAAGGATGTGAAATTAACTATCATACTCAGTCTGACAACATTTCAGATAGTGCCAGAGCTAAGACATAGATGAGGAAGGGAGGGAGAGTGGGAAGGAAATGGAAACAGACAGGCGACTACCGTACTAGGGCTGACGACATTTCTGGTAGAGCCAGAGTAAAACAAAAGGTGAGAGAGAAGGGTGCAGAAAGGAGGAGGGGAGGAACAAAACAAGCGACTATCATACTAGGCCTGACGGCATTTCAGATAGTGCTCGGGGCAGGGGGAGGAAAAAGAACAAATAAGGGGATGGGAGAGGAGACAGATGAGGTTGCTATTGTACTAGGTCCAGGAACGATTCTGAAAGAGTAAGTGCATAGAAGAAAGTAAGGGGAGGAGGGGAGATGATGGGAAAAGGGAGCAAGGGAGAAGAGGAGAGAACAGAGAGTAAGCAATCAAAAAGAGTGGAGAAGCAAGAGGGGAGAGCAAATACAATTGTAGAAGTCAGTAGTAACACATAGGGCCTCATTAGGAGTTTGGAGGTAGCCATGCCATTTTTAGCGGCATGGCTACCCCCAAACTGGGTACCGGGTCAGGTTGGTTTCACTACACAAGTAGGAGACAGATAAGGCATTAGCTTGCACAATTAGTGTGTTTTTAAAATAGAATAGATTAGGTGACAGGAAGGCATGTACCCAAGGTAGGGACTCACTACACAAGTAGGGCAGGACAATATCGGCAGGATAAGGTTGCTGCTACCCACAGGTAGATATAATGTGACATGCATGCACCAGGAAATCTGTAAATAACAAGAAAATGTGTCCTGCAGAGGAAAATAATGTGACAAGCAGCTGTCATTTTAAAACTACACCAAACACAGCAGAGAATTAAACAATACAGCTTTAAGAGAGGACCCAGTTAAGCAGGCTATTTGAATAATTACATATAATTCAGGAAAATGCTGTGCCAGCTAGATGTTTGCTGCCTCAAAGGAATGTCAAAATCCAAGACTCCGTAGGGGAGGGTTACATGCTGGAACAAGATACCATTGTGTGGATCCAGCTATCAAGGTAAATTAAGTTATGATAACACGGCAGACCATTTGAAGTCTATGGGACGAACTGAACATCCCAGAAAGTTCATAAGTAGTTAGCAGATTAAGGTCTCAGTGATCAGCTAGGCGTGATGACAGATAAACCTTGATGCCACTATAAAGACAAGTAATTACCGGGCACGTGGTGAAAGCAGAATGATTCATAATAACAGTTATTCATAAATGTGTCAAAAACAGGATGGCGCGATTACTGCTGCACAAAAAGTGGTCCTTGAGACTCGAGACATCATGGCAGGGATAACATGGGCTGTTTCATTTAATTAAGAACAAAGGTGATACGCTTGTCTTCTCCATCCATCTACATAAAACATTTCTTCATGCAGCCAGTTCATGGAAAGTGTGACCGCATGTTAACGGATAAGCACATGTTTTTTTTTCACTGCAGAAGTAATTTAGAGCCTACCATTAACATTCAAGCATGATGAGGTAGCGCATTTTTATGGGATAGTTTATGGGTGGGATCTTAGATAAAGGATTGTCCACTCATTTCTATTGAACATATAGAATTATATATGTAGCTTAGTAAAGGTAGCTAATGACCAGAAGCAAGAGGTTTTCATAACTGTGATATCAAAATGTCTATAAAAACGGCTTTTTCCTGCTGAGAGGTGGAGAAATTCTTGGTTGTTAATCTTGCTTTTTCCCCCAGTTTATATTGCAATAAAGCAGCTGGGTTACCTTGCATTTGGCATACCACAATCCACTCTGTACTGTCTCCTTTTTGACAAATACCAGTTAGAAGGCTAATTGGCTTTTTGACCTCTGTTTCAATTTCTCCTTAACATCTTAAAGGCGAATGCCTGTAGGTCAAAGCATAAGGTTTATTTAGCCTTTATAGACCTGGAGCAGGCCTTCGACTCTATTAGTAGAGAAAGGCTTTGGCCAAAACCTGCTAACTGGCATTGCCTCAAGACCTCCTAGAGGCAATAAAGAACCTGTACTCTTCAACATCTATTCAAATCAGGATGTCAGGTGCAAGGACTCTAACAAGATCGATTAGTACTTCTAGATGCCTTAAACAGGGCTGCCCATTGGCTCCTGAATATTCAATTTGTATCTATCAGACATAGAGCAGAGCTAGACAGAAGGTTAATGCATTCCTCCAAAACATCTATAGCTATCTGATCCCGTGGTTTGTATACACAGACAATTTGTTCTTGATTGACTACACTCCAATAAGATTACAAAGGCATCTAAATTTATTGGAGCGATACCTGAAAGAAAACAACTTGAGGGTGAACACCAAAAAATCTAAAATATTGATTTTACCTAAAACAGGAACAAGGAAAAAGCCGAAGTTTAACCGGGAAGTGAATTTTGTGAAAATAGAAACGATTGATACCATTGAAGGCAAGTCCCTTTCTACGCACACTCTGAGTGAATACAACCCTCTATGGAAATAATCTAGGCGATCGCTTTGCAAGGATAGCAAGGTTTAATATTACAGAATACAAAATATATGCAACGTTCTGGTTGGTCCTGGTGCAAACAAGAGCTTAAAAGGCCCTGTGGCATCATCACATACAGTAAAAGTCAGTGCCACTGATTGGCTGACTGTATACATGGACCTGCTCCATAGAGGATGCCAACCTTTCATTGGTTTGACCGTTGCAGTCTTTCAGGCTCCACGTGGGTCAGCTGGGCTCATCTTTGAGGCTGGTTGTAGGTCAGGGCACTCACAAAGTACAATGTTGCTTCTAAACTAGTTTGCTAAGCCTACGTACTATATCATTGTGGCATGCACCTGGGTGGCTTGGGGAATTGGTGCCAGGGGGAAGGCAGGATAAAATACAGTCATGCTGACCCACAAATTCAGGGCTTTGTTGATACCATGCCTCCGGCACTCAAAGTCTCCACCCTGGGTTTGATCTTTAATTTATCCCTCCCTGTACCTCGGGTTTCAAAGGATGTATTTTATGCCGGGAGAAAAATAGTTGTGCATGCTTAGATATTTTATGGACACTTGATTTGTGTTGGGGCAGGAGGGTCACTTGCTTATTACGGAATGCAGAGGTGTGGGGGTCGGGCCATTGGTGTGGGTCTGAATCTGGACTGGCTGGGGGAGGGTTAGGGGCCTGCTGGCAGCTTAGTGGTGATGAATGGATGCTGTGCGGAGCCTGGTGTTGTCTCACGCTCTTGCAGGTCGAAATCCCTCTGAACAATACAAAATTATTGCAACAATAAAGGAACAATGGGGTAAGTGGACTTCTGTGGGAACTGGCAGTATGCATTCACTCTGACGTGAGGGTGTTGGGCCTAGTGAAATCTTTCCATGGAGCTCAGTTGGTGCAGCGCAGTCACACAAGACTGTGTTTTGCCATAACTGCAAAATGGCATTTCATTCTTTGTGTCTCCTAATGCCATGCATATGCTGTTTGCGCAATATTGCTTTCGCACCAAATTTCATAGTGCAGTTCCCTCCCCCTTATACACTACACTATCTCGTAGGAGATTCACCTCACCTGAAAGCGCTTAAGGGCTGGAATATACTCATTTACATCCAATCATTCCCCCCTTTTGTTACTTCTATGGTAACACATTCTCCTCCCCCATATTGATGTTCATTGGCCCACCTTTCTGCTTCCTCCTATGCAAGTGTTCCTTTTTTTGGCAATCAGGCGCTGCACATGTGTCTTAAGCTTTCTCCTGCTTGCGCGTACTGCTCAGGTGTATATGTCATGTATATGTATCCCCCAACCCCCAGCCAGGTCGACCCACACTTCTTTGTAATTTTCAGGGTCAGGGGGAGAAAAAATGGTTGTGTGGTATAGGTTATCTACTATATCTCCAACAGGGATTGGGACTATATGGTCAGTGGGGTGGTGAGTTTGATCAGTTTGTATTTTCTTTTGTATTAAGAGGTACTTTAGTATTCCCAATAGTAACCATCATCATTGCGCTACTAGGCACAGCTGTGGCACAACACCAGAGACCCAATTGGAACGTGCAGAAGATCACCAGGATAACCATGATGATGAGACTAGCATTTTCACAAATGTTCCGAGACATGATGGGACCCAGCTGAAGGCCATGGTTAACCAATCTTCTTCTTAAACCCCAGCTTCTTCATTTTTACCCTAGTTCATGTACTGCTCCAATGACGTGCGACAATGTTGCATTTTCAGCATCTCAGAAGGTACGAATGTGCAACATGAACTACCAATCTTTTTGCAAACCCCTTCTTTAATGGCTGTAGGGAGATCCAGTGCGTACCAGTTCTGCATTGTCATTAGTCATAGGGCTCTCAGCTCCACTTTTATGACATTGAACCCTTGTTCCGTATCGTTAACCAGCTGGATCAGCTCCCACTGGACGATTTGGAGCCATTCTGCATCTGCTCATGTCTGGATGATGGGTACTAGAGATGTAAAAAATGTCTCTGCTCAATTATAGAACTTATAATCATCTGGTATCTAGGCAAGCAGTTCGGACGAGTCTTCTGATAGGTAATTCGAGGATCTTTTTTTCGTTCACAGCTGGTCATAGGGGCCTTTCTCCGGGAGGATGCAATGGTTTGGTGGTGGTGTTGTGTGTCCTGATTTGACTGTTGGGGGCACAGTGGGTGCTTCGAGCAGGGGTCTTCCCTTCGGGTGTTCTTCTGGTACCACTAGCAGGGCAGAGAGCAGCGTAGATAGCGAACAGTAGTCACTCCAAGAAGGCGGAAGGTGCAAGTACACTTGCTGGCCACAGATCCAGTAATAGTCCATCAACGCAGCAGTACCATTCTTGAGGTCAAGTATTATGACAGTTTTGTTACATTGTTCATTCAACCTGACAGAAACAGTCACTTCATTGTAAAAACAAAGTTCATACGATTTTTCTTGGTGCACTTTTACTGGTTTCTCGAGAGCTGCAATCCACTCTAGTTTGGTAATGTGTTCTGCCCATACTTGTGTGCATGTCTGCTCCACGAATGCTGCAATGTTCTCAGATAATTCTAAAAGTCCTTTGGCCTTGCATGCATGTGTTGTTTTCTCCTACTGGTTGACATATCTTGCCCCTTCGATTACTAGATGTGGTTCTTTCAGACAGTTGGGGTTAGTTGAACTGGTTTTGCATTTGTGGGGGTCGGGATCGATGAGTTCTAGGTGGATGCTGCGTGCCTGGCAAGTGCCTTTGATCCTACATAGCGTAGGATGAATTAAGCATTGGGTCTCTATCATCGGTACTTCTTGTGTTACTAAGACCTTGGGCACCCCAGATGCGCACATGCAGTATTAAGGAACAGACATAGCAACTCCCTCTCGTGGTTCGCCTTCCCATTGCACCATTGTACCAACTGTTCGAGTGTTCAGGATGATAAATATCTTCTTCTGCATCTAGTCCTAAATCATGGAATGCATCATATTTATGTTGTTGCTCTGTTCTTTTCTTTCTTCCGTTAGTTATTGCGTACTTTTTCACAATTGGACTTTTCCTGCTAATAATATTGACATGGTTGCTTCCATTACATTAAGATTTTTTTAAATGCAGCATTAGCACTTGCACCATTTTACTGTTACATACAGTGGCTTGAGAGTTGCTACTATTTACAGTGATCATGTTATACATTGGTCCTGCTTCCATTATAGTGTTTGTTTCTGAGACATTGGATGGTACAGTTTAATTCATCCTTTCATTCGGGTTTGTGCTTGGGCTAGAAGTTAGCCTTATGACAGGGGAGAAAGTGGGGGTCCGGGTGGGTTTAGTTACCGTGGAGCATATAGGTGTTAAACTAGCGACAGTGGACAGTACTCCAGTTACATTCGAAAGAAATACAGTGAGATTGGAGGGTAATTCAGTACCATTCGGAAGTATTCCTTTGACATTGGAAGGTGTACTCATGTTCCACGTTCCCATAGTCCCCTCCCTTGTTTTAGATGGCCAGCCCAGATAAAAGATGTTCCCCAATAAATTCCTAATGTAAACATCCTTACTGCAAACAAAATAGACGTACATTCTAGTACTACTAATACTTTCTCTATCCATTGCTGAGGAGTATCTGGGCATGGTCATTTCCATTGCTGGCATACCTGTAATTTAAAAAAAAACAGGGAGGGGAAAGGAAAACAAGGTGGGGAGGTGGTGAGGGTTGGGAAAGAAAAAAGGGAAAGAGCGAGAGATAGAGAATTTTAATTCACATAGCTGATGCTGTCACAGCAATGCATGTTTTCTTGCTCTTTACACATGCACTTAATATAATCAGCAAGAAGCTACGCAAGCCTAGGTAGTATATTTTCTCAGTGGTATATCCAATATCTCAACACCTTCACCTTCACTGCAAGGGGGGTGGAAAACACCACTTCGTAGGGCCCATGGAACCTAGGGTTGTTCCATTTTCGCACAAAGATTCTGACATAGACCAGTTCCCCCGGCAACAATGGTTTTGAAGGTTAGATGTCAGTTTGTGGGGCAGTTGTTGTTTGTGCTTCTTCTGTGTGCGGCGGAGCCATTTATTTTTGCGATACAACTTCTTGCACGTGTCAGTTGGGACAGATATTGTTTAAACTGTTCCCCCAGAATTGCTGTTGCTCTCCTCACAGGCGATAGGGGTGTCTGCATACACCTGCCAGTCACTATTTCATCGGGGGTCAGGTGGTGGTCCTTACTGGACTCTGTGGATAGATGAAACAGGGCCAGGGGCAGGCAATACACCCAGTCCACTCTTAAGGAGGCCCTTGATCCTCTATACCACCCCATTTACTTGTGGGTGGTAAATTAAACAAATATGATGTTTAATTCCTAATATGGCAGTTATTTCTTTGAACAGCTCATTGAAACAATCTGATCTTAAAACGTTACACACTTCCCCAACAGAGGAAGACCTCCCTGACGAGGAATTTTATGGCACACTTGGCATCTGGGTGGGCACATGGGCCAGCCTCAACCCATTGGGAAAATTGAAACACCACCACAATTAGATATCGTGCCCCATTGCATCGTTCCCCCATGTCTGCATAATCAATGCATAATCAATGTGCAGCTCACGGAAGAGGCCGGAAATGCAAGCTATGTAAAATGTAATCCTGTGCAAACCAAAACAAAAATGAATTGTACTTCAACTGAATACATGTAAATACATCTATATCACTAGGTCACCTATTGTCACCACACACTCACCATGATCACCAAATGTGATGAAAAATAACTAATGTGATGTATGCCGAACTTTTGTTGAACGTGATTTCAAATTATCAGCCTTGAGAAGGACCCGGGGTCAAAACACGTGTCGGCTGACCACCATAGACGGGCCTCATTACGACCCTGGCGGTAAGGGGTTAACGCCAGCGTTAGCTGCGCCGACCCCTTACCGCCAATTACGAGGTCCCCTAGCGCCATGGTGCTTTTAACACCTGCTTTTAGCAGGTGTTAAAATCCATGGCGCTAAGGGACCATGGAGTTAATTACGCCACCGTAATTTACGGTGGCGTAATTAACGCCTTCCCCACTCCCATTATGCCCTATGGGGCAAAAATGGGAATGGGGAAGGGTACATGGGGATTGGGGACTTACCGCCCCGCCAAGGTCGGAATGGGGCCCCATGTGTCTACACTAATGAAAATACAAAATTCACACTTGAAATTACTGCACCTAGCGTGAGAATCGTTTTATACATAAGATTCACCAAACAGCCAAAGTTGCAGGGTAACCAGGACTGTCCTCTATACCCTAAACCAGAGGTGTGGGTTCACCTCTGCCGACCTGTGACCTAGCACAGATATATCAAGATCATCATACCTAATACCGATTTCAGCACAGGAGTGTTCACACCTAGAGCCCAGTTCTTTCTTTTACCTGTACGTGTGTCTGGCCTGGCATTTACTGTGGTTACAACATATTCAGCAGATGTTGGCACTGGGAGATATGTTGCAGCTTTCGCTGCTGCATTGGCAGCACAATTGCATAACCCAACCATCGTTTCCCTCATCCCCCTTAGACTCCACCCACTTGGGTGTTGCCCGGGTAACTCTGTAGATATTCCCCATGGCCCTCACGCGTACCGTCCATATTTTTCAAAAAAGAGGAGCCACAGTTCCTCAATGCTCGATCTGGAGTCATCCATGAGGTGTGTCAAAAATTCCATGTCATGGATTGCCCGCACTTTAGTAACCCACTCTCTCTCCCCAGGTATTCGTGGAAATTTCCATCTTTGGGCCAGGCAGCACCTAACCGCTACCAACATAACCTGAAACATATGGTTGTGGGTTTCACCGTGTGATCCCCCCACATCAACCCCAAAAAGGAGAACCCATGGGGACAAGGTCCTGCTGATCCCATCCACCCCCTTTATCTAGGACAGGACTTCCTCCCAGTACATCTGAACCATTGGGCGTTTCCCCCACATATGTACGTAATCTCCCTTCTCAACATGACATTTCCAGCAATGTGGGTCATATCCCTCCCTCATCCATGCTATCCTCTGTGGAGGATAGTGCCATCTATGAAGTAATTTCAGTGCCTGATGGCGATATTGGAGTGAGGCCGTCGAGTGGTTGGCCTGTCTGCACATGATGTTCCATCTCTTGTCCCCAATAACCTCACCCAGGTCCTCTCCCCATCGCACCTGCACAGGTGGGGGGTCTCTCGGGGCCGCCAGGAGCAACAGCTTGTAGAGTCCGGATATTACACCCCTAGAGTCCCTGTGCGTGATCAGGAATTTCTCAAAATATGTTAGTTCCCTCCTCAGGGTATCTCCCCATCTGTCTTCCGTGAGAACCCATTTTAGTTGTAAATAGCAAAATGGCGAGAGATTATTCAGGCCCAGGGCTCCCTCCAAATCGTTGACAAGAAAGTTCCCCCAATCCACAGCTGCCCCACCCTACTGAGACCAGCTTTGTACCACTTTTGAAATGCAAGCAATTCATCTAACCCAGGCTTGTCCAACCTTTTTGAATGTGGGGCCGAAGCATTAACTTTTTGTCCCCCGTGGGCCGGCGAGCCAAAAGTGAACACCCTCACCCAAAGCAGTATATTCAAAAGCGATGGTGTGTGGACACAATAGCATCACAGGCATAGCCATGCATTCCCAAAGATAGCTTTTATTGTCAGGGGCAGTGATGAAAGGTTAGTTTCTTGTGATTTCTTCCAGTGTGTATGTGTTGATATTTCTCTGAAATAGTGGGGGCGACCGAGCATAGCGAGGGAGCTATACCGATCTACGTAGGGTTTGGGGGCCCCCCCCCCAAGATTTTTTTCCAAATATGGGGCTGAAATTGTGCATTTTACAGCAGGAAAAGTGACCAAAAAGACATAAGTTTACAATCAGTTCTAAAGGGGAACATGTACTTTCCATGTCACCAACAGCAGACAAGAACATTGTAGAACACACCACATTTTAATGATCAATGTGTCCACAGTGTAAAACAGCACTGTCACTGATGTAACACATTGGCATGCTGGTTTTGCCCAAAATATGCCTCTGTAGCAACATGTCTATGCTGGCTGTTCCCGATTTAGGCCAGCATTGTCCTCTACAAAGCATGATTGATGCTGCCTGAGCATGTGCAGTGTGCCCAATACATATGCCAGCTTATCTCTGTAATACACATTCATTACTTCTGTGGTAATGAAAGAAGCATAATCCAATTCCAGGGGGCACCTGAGGCAGTAAAAGTCCTCCGCCACGGGCCGGTTTATTGGTCAGACCTAACATTGCAGAAATAAATTAATCGTGTCCACGGACCGTACAAACATTGAACAAATAAATAAATCGGGTAGGGGAATCGACTTATGAATTTCCCGGGGGGGTGCCCGAATATAGGAAGTGACATCAGCAGCAGTTATATGACTGCATTTGCACGTAGTCGCCAACTTGGTGCGAGGGGGGCGGGGGTGCAGAACAGTGGAAATATTGGCTAGCATGTACTGCATATACTAAAGTCAAGTAAGGAGGAGGTTTAAGCCTTCCAGTTGCATCCCAGTAGGCCAATGCTGCCCCTACTCCTCCCCTCTATAATCATCCAGGTTGTAGTAGCCCTCAAAAGGCAGAGAAACACAAATAGGATGAGAGAACGAAATTGCATCCCATCCTCTGAGTGTGTCAAACCTCACAGCAAAGACTGTGCGTGTGTCTCCTACCTTGGAGCACAATCTCACTAATTTGGTGCAAATCTCGCAAGTGGGTGCATGGGAATCCCATGAGTGTGTGTGGGCTGCAGACCCCGGATCACTTGCTCACTTCTTCAGTGTGAAACTCTGGCCAAGATAGTACTAACCCAATGGTGAGAAGTGTCGTATTTTCACATTAACTATGCTTAAGCACTTTGGGTTATTGAATAGTGCTGCTACATTCAGAGTAATTCCATCCCTTTAAATACATTAGCTCTTGTATAACCACAGCAGTGTTGATTTATTCTGATGATGATGAAGATGATGTTAGACTTGCTCAATAGTTCTGGTTCTGTATCATTAAATGTACTTCAGATCTTCAGAGTCTCGGGAGGATAGCTCAGGGGAAACGTGCGCGCCTTGGAAGCAAGACGACATGGAGCAACACAGGTTCAATCCCTCTCGGTATATTATGCGCATTATAAATAACCAATACAAATAAATAAATCTGCTGAGAAGTGCTAGGGCCTTGTCAATAAGAGTGTAGCAGCTCAACTGAGAAGTGCTGATGTTGTCCCATCAAAAGTATAGCAGCCCCACTAAGATGAACTAGCTTTGCCTCAACAAAAGCATAGTATTACAATTATAGAAGCCCTGTTTAGCAAGCTAACTGAGGAGTACCAGTATTGCCCCATTTCAAAAATGGCAGCTCTAGTAGAAAATAGATTACACAGCCCTGCTGAGAAGTGCTGTTACTCTTTAAAAATATAGAAGCCCATTAGCTCTGCACCATTAGGTCCTGCAAGTACTGTCACATTGAATGCTATTACACTGAACAAGGTCAACAGTATGACAAGGTCCATACTGTGTTCTATGTGATAATTCTGCATTTTGAAGAACAAATACAAAGAAGACCGATTTATTTCGGCCGATTTGTGTGGTCAAAAGGCAGAATTATCACATTCTACTGCCCACCCACCCCGCTAAACCCCCCAAGAAGGTGATCCCACCTCACCCCACACTCCCACCCTCTTCCAAGCTATTAACTTCCTTAGAATTCAGGGGAGTTACCTCCCTCAACGCCCCCATTCCCCACCCATAGCATAGCATTCACCCGCACCACGCACACACTCAGAAAAATGCAGACAGTCTCATTTGCCCTCTCCTTGCCACCTCCCCCCGCAGATGCAATGCAAGAGGGGTGCACCTATGTACAAAAACATCCAACCCAAAAAGATTTTTAGAAATTGAGGGACAGACTTGCTTTGCATCTGTGCCTCCATTTCTAAAAATCGTTTTGGGTTGGGTGTACCTCTACATCTGTGCACCCCTCTTGCCAAGAGGGGTGCACAGATGTACAAATACATCCAACCCAAAAACATTTTTAGAAATTGAGGGACAGACTTGTTTTGCATCTGTGCCTCGATTTCTAAAGATCGTTTTGGGTTGGGTGTACTTCTACATCTGTGCACCCCTCTTTGCAAGAGGGGTGCACAGATGTACAAATAGATCCAACCCAAAAAGATTTTTAGAAATTGAGGGACAGGCTTGCTTTGCATCTGTGCCTCGATTTCTAAAAATCGTTTTGGGTTGGGTGTATTTCTACAGCTGTGCACCCCTCTTGCGAAGATAGGTGCACAGATGTAGAAGTATACCCAAACCAAAACGATTTTTTGAAATTGAGGGACAGATGCAAAACAAGAGCATCTTGCTTTGCATCCATCCCTCAATTTTTAAACATCGGTTTTTACCCGGCTTTTACCCAGGCCGCCAGAGAGAGACACAGTATTGATGGAACAAAGGGCCATCCATACTGGTCTCTTCTCTCCGGCCTGGGGGGGCGAGCACCCGCGGACTCGGCGCCCCTGAATCCGGGCCGTGGCCTGTAAATGCCTCTGGTGCCAGGGCACCAGAGGCAGTTACACGCCACGGCCGGTTTATTTATTTATTTGTTCAATGTTTGTCGGGTCCGTGGGCCCGATTAATTTATTTATTTCTGCAATGTTGGTCGGACCCAACATTGCAGAAATAAATAAATTAATCGGGCCCACGGACCCGACAAACATTGGACAAATAAATAAATAAACCGGGCCGTGACCTGTTACTGCCTCTGGTACCTCCTTTTAGGCCCAGTTTATTTATTTATTTGTTCAATGTTGTCTGTACAGCCTCGCGGGCCACATGAAATGGCTTGGAGGGCCGCATTGTGGCCCACGGGCCGTATGTTGGACAACCTTGATCTAACCCATCCCGAAGAGGGGGGCCCAGATGCAGATCAGGAGTGAGGGCTATGTTGTGAGCCACCTGTAGTCCCCTCCCTGGTTCCATACTGACCACAAAACCCCCAAGACCGTCCCCTGGAAGCACTTCTTTGGGATCCACCAGAATTCTCAACTGTGAAGCTCTGTAATATATTTCAAGGTACGGGAACCCCACCCCCCCACTTCCTTCAGTCTCGTCAATACCTCGTAGGTGATCCAGTGTTTCTTACCAGTCCAGAGGTAGCGCAACAGGGCCCGTTTAACCTCCGTCAGAAACGGCTTAGATATCTGGGTTGGGAGCATCTGGAACAAGAACAGAAACTTGGGAAGAATAAGCATTTTTACTAAGTTGAGGCGCACCATCCACGAAAGCCCCGATCCCGCCCATCTTTCAATATCCCGCTTCACAGCAGACCACAGAGGAAGGAAATTGCTGGCATAGAGGTCCCCAGGATCCTATGTCATCTGGACCCAAAGGTAGCAAAACCTGTCCCTTCATTTGGTAAATGGGAGCCCTTCCACATAGTCCCCCTCCGCTGTCGATTGGTTGCCCTCCAGAAATGCAACTGACTTCCCCAAATTGTCCTTGTAGTCCGATAGGCCTCCATAATGTTCCAGACTACTCAGCACCCGAGGTACTGACTGAGATGGATTGGTCACATAAAGCAGTGCAGTGTCTGTGAACAGAATAATCTTCCAGCAGGCATCCCTGACCCTCACCCCACTGATCCCCTTGTCTTCTCGGATGGATATCACCCAGGGTTCCATCACCAGCGCATATATGATTAGACTCGTTACCCTTCACCACCACCCTTGCCGAGAGTTCGGAATACAGGGTCGTTATCCATCCCAGCCACCGCAGGCCCATGCCCAGGGATACCAGAACCTGCCCCATTATCACAGACCTCCCTTGAGCTTAACACATTGGTGGTTTTGCGCATACTGTCTTCCCCCTGTCTGTTCAGGATGAATCCTGCCTGATCGGGGTGGATCAGCCGCGGGAGATATCTTTCCAAACATGTCGCCAGAATTCTGGCGAAAATCTTAGCATCTACGTTTAAAAGGGAGATGGGCCTATACGAGCCACATTCCATCTGATCCGTCCCCAGCTTGGGTATTACAGCAATTAGGGCCTGAAGGAATGTCGGTGGAATCATGTCTCATCCCCCTAATCTGGTTGAACAGCTTAGCCAGCGGTTTTACCAAGGTGGACTAGTACTGCTTAAATAAGTCAGCTGTATATCGATCCCCCACCCCCAGGGCCTTTTCTGTCTGTAGCCGTTTAATCCTTGAGTGTAGGCATGGGGTGGCCCTCCAAGTAGCTACGGATATCTCCTACAGATTCGACCTCCCTCTAGCTATAGAGTTCTCTATAATGGTCAGCAAAACGATCCACTATGCCCGTCCCCTCCTTACAGAGCCTCCCTTCTTTGTCCTGGATTCCACCCACCCACCTCTCCGCCCTACTGCCCCTAGTTCTATGTGCCAGCAAGGTCCCCAACTTACCCCCGCTCATAATACTCATAATACCTTTGCCTCATGTACCTCATCTTCCAATGAGGACTGTGTCTACTCTTGCTTTTCCCCCAGGAGAGCCTCTCGATTCTCCTCCTTACAGGTAAGCTGTGCCCTCATCACCCTCAGTTCCTCACGCATCCTGTTTTCAATCAGTGCCCTTTCCCTCTTCCGCCATGACCCTTCTGCAATGAGGAGGCTCCGGAAGGTGGCCTTCACTGCTACCCAAACCTCTGCCATCTCTGTTTCCCAAGTCTTTGAACACTGGGTCTCTCAAGAGGGTATCGTTACACCGCCATCTATAACTCCTCGTGGACCCGGGCAGGAGCCAATCCACCACTAACAGCTCATGGTCCAGCCAGGTTATCACCTCCACACTGGGCAGCCCGACCTGCCCCCTCCCTGCTCCAACACCAATAGGAGGTTGATTCTTAGGTATGTCTGATGTGGGGGGCGAAAAGAATGTATAACCTCCCGGGCCTTGCCATGTCTTGCACCATACATCAACCCAGTAACAGATCTTTCATGGCCAGGTTCTCCTTTGTGGTTTCCCTCGATCTCGCCCCCTTTGCGGACCACCAATATAATCGGGGGTCTGATATAAGGTTGAAATCCCCACCGAGGTCCATAGCACCCTCCGGCCATTCATCCATTACCCTGAAACCCCGCGGAGGAATTTTATCTGGCCCATGTTGGGCGTGTAGAGAGTGGCAAGGGTGATTTGCGTGCCCTCGGACGTTGCCTTAATCCCCAGAAACCTTCCCCCTAGGCCTCTCTTTATCTCAACATCCGTGAAGAGAACTGATTTACCCAAGAGTATACCCACCCCCTCCTTTTTGGAGGATTTATGAGAAGCCCAGAAATTCTTCCCAATTTCCCTCCCTCGTACTGTTGATTCAGCTCTGTGCCTATAATGCGTTTCTTGAAGGAAGAGGACCACCAATTTCTGTTTGCAGAACAAGTTGCTGGTAAGAGATTGCTTATTCTGTGAGTTCAGGCCCTTAACGTTCAGCGTACCCACCTTCCCCTCAACCATTGTCATCAACGATACTGCCCTCAATGACCTCCACGCATCCCGTATGATGCAGAGCTCCCATTAAATAAAGTGTCCATGTCATAACCCCTACAACCCACCTCCTTTCCCTTATTCCTCCCACCCTCCTCCCAGCTCAACTTTCGTGCTCAACTCTGTTCCCGCCCTACCCTCCCTCCCTCCCCTCCCTCCCTCCTACCTCCCATCCTTCCCCCTTACCCTCTCGTTCGAGGTGTCCATCTCCATCTTCTAGGATTGCCAGTATTAGTTGACGGACCACCAGGGGCTAGCCCCATGCCTTGGGTCATGAACCCGACAGGAGTCCCAGATCCCCATTTCGCATCCGGGACACTGTGCACTCTACCCCCCATTCTCCCAAATCCAAGATCCCCAGAACCATCCCCCCTTCCCCCAGAATTCCCCTTCATTCCTGTCAGAACGACCGGAATCAAAATAGAGAAAATTAACTCTCACATTTGGCCTGTACCGACATCTACCATAGGCATGAGGCATAACCTCGCAAACTGCGTCCCAATGTTCATAACTGCCTCAACACAGGTGTCAAATGCCTAAGGGCAACATATCTACCTCACCCCCGTCCTCCCTAGTCGCCTAGGAGGCCTCCAGGAGTCCTGTAGCATAGAGGTCACTTACGAAGTGACTTCATCTCACTTATGGCGTCGCTCAGAGGCATGCGGGTTCCCTTCACCTTGTGCTTCCCCCAAGCTGCGTCCGGTCCGGTAGGCCCCGGAGGGCTCTCTGTCTCCTTCTGCCAGCTTGCCCGAGGGACTCACACGCCACCCACCAGGTCATCTGTGACTCTTTGGATGTCCTCCTCATCCACGAGGTGGTGCCTCTCCCCTGCCATTCGAAGGCCAAGTAAAATGGGTGCCCCCAATGGTATCTAACCCCCTTTTCCTTCAGCCATTTGGTGAGGGCCCCATATTTTGTCCTCATCTGCAGTATAAGGGCGGAGAGGTCCTGGAAGATGGCCACTCTAGATTCTCCATATTGTATGTCCCAAAGATTCCTCTCCTTCTCCAGTAACTTGGCCTTGTCCCTGTAGTACTGCAACCGTGCCAGCACTGAGTGGGGGCCCCTCCCACCCCCCCCGGCATGATGAACTCTGTCCAGCATGACCCTCTCTTTAGCGTCAGCCCCCAGGACTATCCGCACTATGTCCTGAACCTTGCCTTCCAGTCCTGCCGGGGTCTCACCGTCCGCCTCCACCAGGCCAAAAATATGCAAGTTATTTCTCCTCTCACGATTTTACATATCGTCCACCTTCAAGCGGAGTTTCCCTTAGCAGCACTGCATCTCCACAAATTTCGCTTCCATTTGTGCCTCCAGGAGGTCTGTGGACAACTGGTTATTCTCCACACCGTCCATTCGATCCTCTAATGTAGACACCTTGGTCGTGAGGTCTGCCAGTTTGGCTCCCATATCTGTTCTAATCCCCCTTATTTCCTCCAAGATCATCAGAATGTTGTTTTGCATAGTGCCCAGATCTGGCATGGGTGCAGGGGTGGTCCCGGCTGCCATGTTGGTACTTCCTGCCTGGTACTGATATTTGGCCAGGGCCTCTTTCCAACTCATAGGTCACTTGGCGTGTTTCTCCACTAGTTTCCTGGGAGGGGGGGGTGCTGCCCACTTGGCCCCCTGGTGGGCAGTGGTCCGGGCAACCTCGGTACGGATCACTGCTAGCCTCACAGTTGACCTTGGTCACCTCCCCCTTCTCCACTGGGTGTCTACCTGTTCAACCCGCAGGTTCCAGCTGTTTCCTGGGTGCTGGAGGATCAATGAGTCTGCTCAATGGTGAGATTCAGCGCTGTCCACTTGGGTTAGTGCGGATCATGGGTGGGCCGACTTCCCCAGTCCTATCTTTTTGTTGGTTGGGAGGTTCGGGCCTTCACAAACAGGCACTCTACGGTGGCCGTATAGTCTCTATGAAGTGTCTTTTCAGCAGACAGTGTGCCAGAGGTTAATGCAATGTAGTGCTGTAGTTGTTCCACACAGGGGTGGTGGTAGAGCGCACCACTAATTTCCCTTCCCACCCCAGCAGGTTCAAATCTAACAGAGTCTCTGGGGGAAGGCTATAAGAACCACTGTGTGCTGGAGCCGGGCGCTCCTGTGTAACACGGTGTAGACCCCAGGTGCGGCCCAGGTCTGCTGCTGTTAAAGCAATATACTGTAGGGACCTTGCATCAGTCCGGAAGATGTGGGTCAGGGTACCTCAGTGCTCTCCAGCCCAGACCAGCACCTCCAGCCAGTGTGTGCCTCTGGGGCCCTCCCAACTCAGCCACGTACCTTCTGCTTCCGAGGCTTTCCCAGCTCAGGCATGCACCATCTCAGTGTGCGCGCACTCACAGTGTAGTCAGTTGGGCTCTCCACGGATCCTACAAGGGGCGTTGCTGCAGCACAAAAGGACCGCCGTTCTCCCTCCGGCTCCTGGCCCTGTGGTGGCCACTCAGGCACATGCACCGCGGGCCCCAGGTTATCTCAGGTAGTATGATCCACTCTGCTGCTGGCTTGGTGTCCCCTGGTGCATAGGGGCTGTGGTGCCTCTATTGCGTTCGGGGGGGCGTTGCTCTTCGCAACCTCTTGGCTGCGCATATCACCGCTCACCCGTGCCTCCCTAGTTATAGTTGGGGCACACCCCCGAACCGTCTTCGACCATTGCAGAGGCGCTGGGGGTAGGAACACCCCCTCACCGCCACTTGGGGATCTCAGGCGTCACGGGCTGCAGAGCGCCCTGGTCTGGTCACGGCGGGGGTGTGCACCACACAACTCCGCGATGTTCCTCCTCCGTCGACTGAGGGTCAGGCCGTGTCCGTGCGGGCCATCCGTGACCAGAGGGTCTGGATCTCTTCTCCTGACGTATGTCGGTGTCTCCCCAGAGGTGGGTACCAGGGCCGGTCCCTCCAACACTTGCTCCACAGTGGGGGGGGGAAGGGTGCTGAAGGATTGCTGATGGCCAGTCTGTGGACTGGGATCACCTCGGTGTCCCGGGGTTGGACCAAACGACAGGTCACTGGTTCCTACTGCTGGTTTTCATCTCTACAGGGGATATGGCCCCGTTCTCAACGATGACTCCACAAAGTTCCCGGGGTTGGGCACAGAGCTTTCGGCTTAAGCGGCCATCTTGCCTGCACCCCCTGGTGGCCTATCCTAATACATTTTTCTAAGCCTGAATCATTTGGGAGGCAATGGGAGCTGAACGTGCATCCCAACAGTGGTCCCGGCATGAAACTTAATTTAGTGTTAACATTTGTTATGAGTGCTCTGTTTGATCCCCTACCTTCTTGTTCTATCAAACCGCTCCCCTTTAAGGGGATTTTTCTGGTTGAATCACCTGCACCAGACGGGCGAGTGAGCTCCAGGTGTTGTCTGATGAACAACCTTATTTGGTTTCAAGTGAACTGGAAGAAGTGGGTTTGGAAGGTTACTTGCTCCTAACCTATTCGTTTTAATTCACAAAGGAAAACCGAAGTGGTCGTTAGTTAATATATTTTATTATTTAAATACCAAAAGTATTTCTCCTAAGTAAAAAGGTGCCAACATACTCCATTTGGAGGCACATGCATTTGTTTTGCCCTTACCCAGGCTTTCTCAAGGCACAGTTGTGATTAGGTGTATAGTATTGTGTATTCTATTCTGTTGGTAAAGTCCAGTACACTATTTACATACAATATACATTTCAAGCACAATTTGGTGTGTTTACACAGTTTTCCAGCACAGGTAATAAATGTATACAATTGCATGGATTCAGAGCAACTGATTGCTTAGTGGCTATGTAGTGAGAAAGAGAAGGGAGAGATAGAGTGCTCTCTGAGTTAGTAATATCTGAGGTTAAGTCTATAAATGCCTGGTCAAAGGTGTCAGTTATGCAATTACTTCTAAGAAAAGTCTCATCTATGAGATTCAGATTAGTTTCTATTAATTCTTCTTGTTTTTTTTACACTAGTCGTGCCACAAATAGTGAGGCTAGTTAGCAGTGACTCTAAGATCATTGCAATAATGCATCTGAGTCCGGTGCCTATTGAAATGTAAGGAGTTATTTAGTAAACTAATCAGTTTGTTAACATGGGCAGAGCATATATTAATTTGTAGTTTCCCTATTTTACCTTCTTTGGTTGCTCGCCGAAGTTCCCTAAACGTTAACTCCTGGCGTTAAATCCACGTGTTCCTTAATCTCGTTTGTCTATAAGCAAACATAATCCATATTAGCACAATGTTCCTTAGCTAGGAATAGGGTGTAGTACACCCATTGAGGCAAAAACAGTGTTTTTTTGTTTGATTATTCATATGGGATACATATATTATGTTGGGAGGGCATGAACAACTGTAAATAAGAACAGTAGAGAAGATATATGAAATGGGGAAAAGGAAATAATACAAAGATGTTTTTGTTGTGTTTTTAAACACTTCAACTCGAATTGAAACCTGCATTTGAATTGTTGATTTAGTGTAGAAAAATATTGTATGCATAGACATGATGCAAAACAAAAAGGACATTGTCACGCATTAATATGATCAGAGATTAGAGATTTTAAAATCATTGTTCATGCAATATTAACTAGCGAATCAGAAGGATAGTATAAACTATTAATGTTTTAGTCTAAATCATTGTTAGTGATTGATTGATTTAGTAACAAAGCTATGGGGGAACATGGCAGAATTCCCAGTATAGGGTACATGAAGGACTTCAGAAGAAATCATCATCTTCGACCAAATGCAAAAACAGGATCGGGTTGATACTAACAGCAGCACTGTAAATCATATGATGGCTAAACACTTGCACATCTCTCGGCTGGATGAAGACATTTAGGACGTGATTCACGAAGCGTTTTCCAATGGGGTTTTGCCATTATACAATGCTTATGTGAATTCGGCCCTTAGATCTGCATAAAAGTATGTCTATTACGTTCTCTATGTACAGCAAGAATTTTGAGAAATCAGGTAATTTCCATCATTATTAAAACCTCTGAGCTTTCAACCACCAGGGGTCATGATGGGATAGGTATTGTCTACCCTGATACAAAAAAGGGACGAGCTAAATCAAGGATGCCTTGGCGCATCCAAATCAAATCATTAATCAATTATCTCACAACTCACATTGTTTTTTTTACTGTCTAATGTGTATGGAAAAAACTGTAAATTGACAGTACAATCCTGCCACTAAAAGTCAGAATCAAGGAACACCTGGGAGCAATACACAGGCAGAATGCACTTTACCCACACACATTGGAATAATTAAACTTTGAAGCTGCAACATTTTAGATTTCTCAGCATTTACACACGAACACGTTAAACCGCGTCCACAGAAAGACTTGGACACTACACCTCTGGAAAAGAGAAGCCTCCTGAATTAATGCAATCAATAATTTCCACACTGCACACAACAAAGACCCACACTACTTTACATTTCTGAGTACCTAACTGGGTCATGAATTCCTTGACCAGGACCGCCAATACTGATGATGCCATGTTTTTCTCTCTTAAGAATTCTTGTTCCACTGTAAATATGTTTATACTAAACCAGTCATCCTTTATCGATGGCATTCTATGTCACAGAGGGTGAGTACTGTGCTTCAATATTACTTACTTTTTCTTCAGCAGTGATAAACATTTCCCAGTAGCTATGGACTTTTCCTGTAGTTGGTCTGAAATGTTTTCAACGCTACGTTCCACGTGATTATTTCCTCCAACGACTTAACCAGTCCTTCTGCCTAGAGCCCTTACGCTTTCTTTCAGAAGATACGTGCCTTAATTAGCTCTTATTTGAAAATAATGTGTTCAATGTTTATAGTACTTTCATGGACAATGGGGTCATTATGAGTTGGACGGTGGGGGATACCGGGCACCGGTAAAGAGACCGGTGCCGGTAATCCCTTACCGCCCAATTCTGAGGTCCCTTAGCGGGAACCGTAAAGGACGTGTGGTCTGACCACACTAATCCCGCTAAGGAACCATGGCGCTATTTCCAGGGCCTGCTTTTAGCAGGCCCGTAATTACCGCCCTCCCCATTCCCATTGAGCCCTATGGGGGCTCAAATGGGAATGGGAATGGCTGGTTGAATGGGGTTTTACCGGGTCCTCCAGGGTCGGAATGACCCGGTAAATCCCCATCCAACCCGACCGGACCGGACCCGGTATTGGAAGCAGCCATGGTACTAATAGCGCCATGGCTACCTCCAATCTCGGAATGAGGCCCAATGTCATGATTTAATGTACTGCATTGGAGTGTTATTTACACTAATTGTTTGGTTCAAGAACGTGGCGGTCACCACCATGAGGTCCTCCATTCCTTGCAGGAGCGCTCATCTAACTGGTGCCCTGTGCTCCTTCCTCCTATTTAGTATCAAGGGTTTCTTTGTCTTTCACATATTATTGATGCCCCAGTAATGCTTGCTGCATATGTGTGGGGTGGGACACCGCTTAGAGTTTTCTGTCAGCAGCCCTGATGCTGGATGGCTGGTGCTTGGGCAGAGGATCCAGAGTTGACCTTACTTGTACTTGTGCTTTCTTCACTTCCATCCACATGTGATGTAGTGGCAATGCTGTTAGTAAGAGCACATGTGTCAACTGTCCCTCGCACCTTTATTTCTTTGTGGTGCATACTCCAGGAAGGGACCTATGATGAAACAACTCCAGCCTTGTAGGTTGGAGTTTTGCCGCACTCAAAGTCTGGATTTGAAATTTGATTAGGCATTGGCTTCAACACTTTATTTCGTTCACCTGGAACTTGCACAACTGGCCGATGCCTTGGTTTTATAGACTAGTCAAGGGTTTCACTTGTAACTAAATGGCATACCCAAACAAACCTTTCATCCACCCATTCGATACTTGAGTGTGGAAAGGGCATTGATGGACACATCTATGGCAGTTCTTGCCCAGATGAAGGCTGTAGTGCTAAATGTGTGCCACCCAAAAGGTTTTTTGAGAAACGTATTCCTGTTATGTATCAATGGGAGTTCAACAGATGGGTCCAATTTCTCCATTTATAGGTGGACGGCATCTATCTTATTTTCAATAATTTGCAGAGGGGTGATTGGCTTGTCCGATTGGCTCTTAGACAGACATTCTTTCTTTTTGTGCCCGTATCATACTGCCAATGTATCGTTTGTTTCATACAGATTCAATAGAAACGCAGTGTGGGTTATAAGACAATTAATGCATGATTTGATTTGACATGTACACAAAAATGTATCCCTGAAGGTGGTTTTCCAATTTTTCCAATTTTTCTACAGGCGAATAAACAATATATTTTCCACCATGATCCTTGTTTGAGGGTGTGAGGAAACTGGGACTGATCGAGATTATTTAGTGATTTTGCATTACAGTATGCAATATACATTATTTCATGCAGGTCAGTCTTAATGTCTCCATTCAGCTGTAAAATATGCAAGTGTTTAGCAAATTATATAATCTATGGTGTTAATATTATATTGAGTAATCTACCTGAACCTGATGATATTTTGGCCTCACAGCCATTTTCTATAGTTTTTCTGTACCAGCCGGACCAGGGAGTTTGCAAGTCTGCCCTTCGACATGGTTTCCACCCCATGGCACTTCAAAAAGTTGCTAAAGACAATAGAAGCAGCATGAGGCACAGTGCATACATCTGATTATCTACCTGAATGACATGATCCTTCTACCTCACAATCGGGTGCTTCTTTGGTCTTGTGTTTCCTCAATGACCCTCCGCCTACAGGGGCTTGACTTACTTTTCAATTGGGAAAAGTTGTAACTGATTTTGACAAAGAAGCTGAAATTCCTGGACTATTAGGTGGACTCTGTAGGAGTCACTCTTCAGCTCATACACTCAAAGTTCAAGATAGCAAGAAAGAGATTTGTGCAGCCCTTCTCAATCTGAAGGTTTCATTTAGGGGGTTGACCAGGAAAGTGGGTCTGCTTTCCGTTTGGCAAGTTTATGTAATATAAATGAAACATATCTTTTTAAGCAAAATGTATTGTATATGGCTTTTCATCCCTTTTCATAAAATCTCATAAAACGAACTATGGTTAAGAAAATGTCCAATGCAAACACTGTCCTTTGCGCAGCTGTTTGACACAGATGACCCATGAAGTACATTTAATATTCTGTGAGTAAATAACAAGTTACTGCATACTATATATTATGCTGATTGAATTAAATGTGTTGATAAGGCCTACATCACCAATTTCTCATTACGTGAAATTACACCATAGTATTGATTTCTAGTTGTTTGCCATGTGAAAATGGTCAAATGCAGCATGACCCTCCCATAATAAATAGTAAATCCATTAGCTGACCATAAACAGACACAGATGTGGGTATTCATAGCATCCGGTAAGCACTCAATAAACAATTTAAACCTCCTACTTTTTTAAAATAAAAATGTGTTATTCATTGCTTAACAATGCTAAGCACAGTACCATGCAAGCGTGATGTACCCGAGATCCTTGATGTTGTAGAAACTGGTCTTGTTTGGTGCAGATCTTTGGAATGGGCAGATATGGCTCTTTCTATGAAATAATCGAGGGCGCAGTGAGGTGCATGCCAGAGGTCCAATCCAGTATCCCCTAATCAAATGGAACACGGGAGACAAGCTGACCCAAACCCTCAACACAACAGACTCCCCTACAAGAATTAGCGTGTTGATGATGCAGTGCAAGCACTGAACTGGAAGGCGTAACAGCAGGCAGAGGGATCCACCAGGAAATAGGTGAACCAGGTTCCAGGGAGTCAGGCTGGACCTAAGAAATAGTGGAAGGACCAGAAGTACTAGTCAAAATAGCAGGAAAGAAACATGAAGCAGACAAGAAAAGGACCCCAGTAGACAAGAAGGCATGGGTAAAGCAGCAACCCAAAGCAGAATAAAGAGAAGGAGCGAGGCCAGAAAGTTAGCAGGTTAAGGGCTGGAGTGCAGGCAGCCAGCTGGACCAGTAACACTAGGGAACTGAAGAGCATTGAGACGCACCAATTGGTATGCAGTGTCGCCTTTTACGTCCTTCCGCAACTGAAGGGAGGCTGGGGAAGTTTACTGGGTGCTGTGGAAACGGACATCAATGCTGTGGTCACATACATGGTATGATGCAGACTGCATTAATTACAACCCGCAGTCCGCTCACTGAAACGCTGGGGCCATGCAGGCAGGTGGAGCTTCCATGCTGCATATAAACACCAGCGACCCGGCGCAGTAAATAGTGGTGCGTGTGAGAAGCGTGTGATGCCCTGCCTCCTCCCAGATAACAAAAGGGCCCCAGGTTTCCACAGATTGTGCTGAAAAAACTACAGAACGAGCCGGGGGGAATGCACTTGTGTTGCAGGTTCCCAAGTCAATCAGGAAGTACAGTCAACCATGGCAAAGACAAGAATCACAAACATCTTGGACTTCATATTCAGGACCATCGGCCAGGATCACAGGAGGTGGTCAAGCAGGTGCTCTGTCGTACGGATCTGGAACATACCCCTTCAAGAGAGAAATGTGAAAAACGGTATGGACACGCCATTGAAAAAGCAACAGGTGACAGTAAGTCATGGATGATATTTTCTTCAGCACTGTAAATGGTCCTAAGAATTTTGGTGCAAGTTTAGTAGGAAAATTCCACAAAGGTAGGTCCTTGGATGAGGGCCAGACTTTATTCCCAGGTGAAAAGACATCCCTTGGTGTTATGTGTTTATCAGGTTGTGCCTTTTGGGTGTGTTTGGTTTCATGAAGTGTTTCACCAACCAGTTTATGTATGTCCTGTAGTCCAGTAATCAATGCATCAGCCAAAGTATAACTGAGGATTTATTGGAGGGTTTGTATAGGCAAGATTTTAGGATGCATTCCTTAAGTACAGTAGAAAGGGGTGCAGTTGATGGAAGAATGTACTAAATTGTTGTAGGCAATTTCAGCTGTATCCAGGTGTAGACTCCAGTTTTCATGTAGGGCATTTGCATAGCAATGCAAGTATTGCTCCAGGGGCTGGTTAGTTCTCTCTGTGTGCTTGTTGGTTCGAGATAACTGAGACCCTGCTGAACTTCTAGATGCTTACACAGTTGGGGCCATAGCACAGAGATGAACTGAGACCCTCAATCTGAGATTATCTAGTCTGGAAGATCATGCTGTGTATAGATATGATGGAAGAAGGCTTGAGCCATCAAACTGGCCGCAGTGACTGCAGGCATGGGTATGAAATGTGACAATTTAGAAAATCAGTCCACCACTACCATGATGCAGGTTTTACCAGACAACTTGGGTAGATCTATGATGAGATCAGTAGCAATGGTATACGGAGGATATACAAAGGATATGAAGGGCATTCCAAAGGTTGCAAGAAGCCAGCAATTCGATGGTGAGATGTTTTATGTTGGGCACTGAAAGGACAAGTGGAGATATAGGTGGCAAGCCTGGGCAGTAAAATCAGGACACCAGAACTGTCGTATTTGTTCCGTAGTGGTTTTGATAACCCGATACCTGGAGATATGAGAATCAGAGCAGGCCAGGAAGACAGAACAACGTCCTTCCTTGGGAATGAAGAGTTTTTCTCCCAAAAGAGTAGAACGTCACTGATACAGTATTTTTGATTGTTGGAGTATGCAGGAAACAGGGGACAGATGGGGGGTTCCAACCACAGATCTATTTGTAGACACTACCCTTGTTTTGGGGTGTCTGAGTACTTATGTGTAAATTATTTGTAATAACAAGCTTCAATTAGTAAGCCTAGTATCTTAATGAATATGCAATCTCGTCACTTAGTATAGCAAATAAGGCACAAATCCCCTTATTCGTGTGAAAAAATTAATAAGGTTCAATTTATTGGTTGTACAAATTGTACTTCTTTTATATGGAAACGGAAATCATACACATTATCCCACTTGGGACTACTGGAAAGGACACAAAAGGGAAGCACATCTTGTTGTTGTCCATAGCTCACATATTTAGTGAGTTAGTAACATTTGAGTGATGCAAATTTCATTGTCCAACATCAAAGGAAAAAGTAAAGACATTTTTATGAAACAGTAGCAAAAGGTTAATACAGTATAACGAAGAAATCTTTTTAGCATTTGCATAACATGGTTAAAAAAGTATAGTAACCAAATAGAGCTTTGGCAAAGGCTATTTTAGTTGCCTGGTTTTAGCTCTAAATGACTAAGGATTTGTTTAAAGAACTAAATAGAGTTTGATCTGGACTGGGTAAAAATAATTAATCCCCAGATCCATATTCTTCATGTAGGCTTGAAACGGTAGGAAGTATGAAGGAACAATGGTTTGTCAGGCCTCAGGTTCAGCGAGACATGCTCTGCTTAGCTGTATCCTGAAGGCCAGAAACATCAAACCAAGATGTATTTTTAATTTTTATATATAACGGGGACCAAAACCATCGGTCTACGCAAGGGGGAGGAGCCCCCTATATGGTTGGAAAAGGTAATAAGGCACACTCGATGCTTCATTCTTGGGCGTTTCAGCTGGTTGTTAGAACGCCTTCGTCTGGGCCTCCCGATTGGGGGTCTCTGTGGGGAATGGGCCGCTGGGCATCACTGCAAAGGAGAGATATCCTGTATTCATAGGTCACACTCTTGCAGTGTGAGGCTGTGCTGATAGTGCTGCTACGGAGTCAGAAAGTATTAGAGGCACAGTACGGAAAAGGGGTCATCTGTTGAGTAGGTACACCTTGTCACATGGCGGAGTGAATGATTTCCATGTGTATGTAAGCCTTCTTTGCACTAGGAAGCTGGGTCTTTGTTGCGTTCGACACAGCTCTCCTGCGGTCTGACGATTTGCAGACCCATGTTCCAGCTGGAGCACAACGGACTGACACCGGTTCAGTTCTGCCTCTGCATGAATACCAAGCACGGCAAATAGATCTGTGGTTGGAACCCCCCATCTGTTCCTTAGTGTATATTAGCCCTCATCCATCCACAGTAGGGGCCATCCCTTTCGTTACCATGCAGGAAACAGGGGGTCAGAAGCAGTAAAAAGCTAGACAAAGTCAAAGAAAGACTGGATAATTCCTACAAAATCACTGGCTGGAAGCATTGGAGCAGGTTCAGAGTCTGAAAGGTTCATGGTAGACAGGGATCTAAATAAGGCATCAGTCTTCAGGTTAGCAGAGCCATGGATTTAGGTTATGATGAATTTGAATTGAGCAAAAAAGATGGCCCAACGAGCATGTCGACTGCTGTGGCACTGCAAAGAGCAGAGATGTTCTAGGTTTCGATGATCAGTACGTACAGTTACAGGATGAGATGCCCCCATGATATGGTGTCGCCACTGCTCTAAAGCCCATTTGATGGCTAGTAACTCTTTTTCGATGACAGTGTAATTCAATTGCTAGTAGTTAACTTCCTTGAAAAGTAGGCGATGAGATGTTCTTTGGTGGACTTGGGATCCGCTTGGTAAAGGACCGCTACGATAGCAATGTCTGAGGCATCACCGCAATGATAAATGGTCTGGTATCGTCAGGATTTTGTCAGATGGGTCAACCACAAAAGTTCCTTCATGTTCCGGAAAAGGCTTATTCTGCCCGTTCAGCCCAACAAAAGGCACGATTGGCTTGAAAAAGTTGCATGATATCAGAGACTAAGAGCCTCATTACACGGTAGGCGGTAGGGATTTAACGTTACCGGTAACGTAATACCGGTAACGTTAAATCCCCATGCCAATCACGACCTGGCTCACCGCTATTAGCGGTACCGCTAAGTACGGTGCCACTAATAGCGGGCAGGCCACGTGCGCTCAACCCTCCATCCTATGAATAACGCCATGCCGCTAATAGCACACCATCACAAGGCGAGCCGACATGGTAATAGCGGCATGGTAAAGGCCCCAAACCCCTTACCGCCATGCTAATACCGGCATCGCGAACCACCCGTTAATAGAACTGAGCATTGTTCCCACCTGCCACAGGTGGACACAATCAGCACAGGTGGAGGCAATGGACACTGTGGCAGCTCAAAAGGAGCACACCACACCCCTTCCCACACCCCTTCCCACACCAAGATTGTTCCAATACTGGCAGGATTACATGGCCTAGAGGACCTCATTGCAGTGCTGCTGCTACAACAACAGGCTGCACAAAGGAGACGCAGGAGGAGGAGGAGGGCCAGACAGGCACAGCAAGCACCACCACGCCACCTATTCATACCACAGAGGCACCCACCAATTCCCAGGATCAGAGCCAGTCCATTCAACCTAACACCTGAGCAGATACACACCCTGTACCGTCTGGACCGGGACACCATCACCAGCATCGTGGACATGATACACAACGACATTGTGAGCCTCATAGACATCAGAAGTGCCATCCCCCCTCTACTGAAGGTGGTGTCAGTGCTCCACTTCCTGGCCACAGGAACCTACCAGAATACAGTGGGGCAGATGCATGGCATCTCCCAACCAGTATTCTCACGCACACTGAACCAGGTGCTCGATGCCCTCCTGAAGCATGCACCCGAACACATATCCATGCCACAGGCTGCACAGGAGATTGCAAACACCAAAGTTGGCTTCTATACACTGGCAGGCATTCCAAGTTGCATTGGGGCAATCGACTGTACACAGGTGGAATTGGTTGTACCACATCACAATGAATTAGTGTACCAAAACAGGAAGCAATTCCACTCAATCAATGTCCAAATGGTATGTGACGCAAACAATATAATCACACATTGCTGTGCCAGATTTCCCGGATCTACCCATGATTCCATGGTCCTGCGGAACTCAACTGCCCCCCGCTACGTGGAGCGACAAACGGCAAGACGTTCGTGGCTACTTGGTGAGTAGCAGGGCAAGCACATGGCAGTGTGATTGGGGGGGTAGAGAGATCCTCCAACTGGGTGTGCATTGGGGGGGTAGAGATATCCTCCAACTGGGTGTGCATGGGGGGGTAGAGAGATCCTCCAACTGGGTGTGCATGGGGGGGTAGAGAGATCCTCCAACTGGGTGTGCATTGGGGGGGTAGAGAGATCCTCCAACTGGGTGTGCATGGGGGGTAGAGAGATCCTCCAACTGGGTGTGCATGGGGGGGGTAGAGAGATCCTCCAACTGGGTGTGCATGGGGGGGTAGAGAGATCCTCCAACTGGGTGTGCCGGGGGGGTAGAGAGATCCTCCAACTCGGTGTGCATTGGGGGGGTAGAGAGATCCTCCAACTTGGTGTGCCAGGGGGGGGGGTAGAGAGATCCTCCAACTGGGTGTGCATGGGGGGTAGAGAGATCCTCCAACTGGGTGTGGCCTGTAGTCCATTGCACAAATGCACATACAGATGTACGCTAATGGCCATCTGTGAGGGCAGCAACGTACTTGGGATGAACGGACATGCAAGTATATGGCACACGACACAGCTGCCAATCCAAACCCATTGACATTAAAGATCAATCCTCATCCACATTGCACGACACTCCACGCCATGGAATGCACATATGTCATCCATGACATCAACATAGTCATGCAGCATTCCTACAGCACAACATCAACAATGCATTGTGCCCTTGGATGCATGCATTGGGACCCCCCCTAGCCATGGCAATGCACCACGAACACATGGCACCACTGAGGCGTTGCCTCTCAGCATGGCAAGATCAATGTCGGAAGCACTGTACACCACCAGTGTGGTACCAAATCTGCCTGGCCAGAGGGACACCAATTACCTGGCCTCACCCAGGACATGGGAATTACTGTAGGAGGCATCAATTGGGGCATGTCTACTTGCATGCCTGTGCTCACCTTTGCACAAAGCAGTCACGCAGACCATATTCATTGATGCAGTTGAATGTGCACATGATTCTCAATGATAGGTCAAAGTATGTGACATGAACAGGCCACACATGTGCCGAAAAGTAACAGGAACCCATTCCTCCCCCCCTATAGGTTATGCCGGCTATCCCCTGAAGAGGTGGCTCCTCACACCTGTACGGAACCCACAGAACAGGCATGAAGAAGAATACAATCGTGCCCATACCCGTACCCGCCTTGTCATTGAGCAGACTTTTGGACTTCTGAAGTCACGGTTTAGGTGCATAAGCAGGTCTGGTGGCGCACTCCTATATGGCCATGAGAAGGTGGCAAAGATCACCACGGCATGTGTCATGCTGCACAATATGTGTATGAGACGGAATGTGCCACTGCCCCCTGAGGTTGAAATGGAGGCACCTGATGAGGATGATGATGGGGATGAGATGGAGGTGAAGGGGATGCAGGTCATGCAAGAGGAGATGGCCAGGAGGGACGCGCTGTGAGACAGCATTTATTAACCAATTGTTCTGAGTTACATGTAGTCATACTGTCACCTGTATATGGCTGGTGGGGCACTGGTGTCGGTTTGTTAGCTCACAATGGACCTTGGCGTCAATAAATTGATCATACACAATGAAGGAGTCCATGCCTGTGTTTTGCTCAAACAACTGTGTATTAATGAACAGAAACAGAAAAATGTGCAACTCCCCATCCATCCCGCCACCCTTACAACTGTCCCATCACACCCTTCCCCCCACCCCCCACAACTGTCCCATCACACCCTTTCCCCCCACCCCCCACAACTGTCCCATCACACCCTTCCCCCCAACCCCCACAACTGTCCCATCATACCCTTCCCCCCAACCCCCACAACTGTCCCATCACACCCTTCCCCCCACCCCCACAACTGTCCCATCACACCCTTCCCCCTACCCCCCACAACTGTCCCATCACACCCTTCCCCCCACCCCCCACAACTGTCCCTCATAAGTCTTCAACAATGCATGTGTTCTGGCATGCACCGAGGTCAATGGACGTTCACTCCCTATTGTTCATTACCAGGGCCAGCATTTGGGGGCTGGCTGGAGGTGCGCCTGGTGGTGCGTGAAGACTGTCTCAGTGGACTTGTCTGCCGCGAACTGCAGGTTGAAGAGGTGGCAGACTGTCCTTGTGTAAATTGGTGCTCCATTGCATCTGCGATGCGTGTCAGCACCTCCCGGACGCGTGTTAGCTCGCCACACAGCCTGTCCGTGCAGGACTCCATCCCCTCCCTGGAGTGCCTGGATGTCTCAGCGAGGTCAGCCCTGAGACGGGCAACCTCCTCCACATGTTGACCTACAAGCACTGTTAGAGCCTGCTGGCGCTGGATGACGGTGGCCAGGTCAAGGGCAGTGGCGGCCTGTGGTGGTGTGTCTGCTGCGCATCCGGATGCCTGCCGGTCTGCAGATGCCGCCTCTGGGGGGCTACTGAAGGCCTCTAATGACTCGTCAGCAGTGACGTGTGAGCCAGGTGTGGGGGCGGGGGATTGCTCTGGGGTTACAGCAGGGCTTGGGGTGTGCATGGGCAGATCTAGATACGTGGGCTCATCCACGTCAGACAATGGGCCAATTGCTGCAGCCTCCCCTGCCGAAATGGCTGCAGCTGAGGATGGACCCTCGGTGGCAGGGATTTGGGGGGCGGGAGTGGACCTCTGGAGCCGGGGCAGTAGGGTGTTGCTTGGCACTGGCAGTGGCGCGCAGGTCTTGTTCTGGAGGCTGCAATCGGGGCCTTGGCCCTTTTACCCTGGATGTCATTGGGGCATCCTCGCTGGGCTGTGGCCTTCTCTTCTTTTGCACAGGGGGTGCCTGGGTAGCTCCCTCGCTGTCTGAATGTGACCCTGTCGGGGACAAGAAGGGGGATGTGATTGGTTATGGTTGCATTTACTCAATGCAGGCTACATCATGATTTCATTTGGGCCCATTTCAGAATCATTGTGAAGGATGCAGGTGAGGTGTCATTTCAGTGCCTCATCCATGCAGTGTTGTGTGTGGCACTTGGCTCTGTTGATGTATGCATGTGTCGGTGCTGGGCCAAACATGCAGTGATCCCGGGCTAACATTTGTGGGGACCTGTACATTCACATTGCATGCTTGCATCAGTGCACTTACCTCCATCAGATGTGTCTTGCACGCCGTGCTCCATCCTTCCGACACCCTCAATGCATTCTACCCCGATGAGGTTTGCACAAGTCTCTTCCCACTCCTTCAACTTGATGGGAGACCCTGATCCTCCAGCAGTGGCAGTTTTGTAATTCTCGGACAGGATCATCCTGACCCGGAGTCTCAGGTCGTCCCATCTTTTTCGGCAGTCGCGTACAGTGCGCGTGCTGCTGCCAACGGCACTCACTCTGGTTGACACTTCCTCCCAGATGGCTTTCTTCTTTAGGAGGGTCTCCCTCCGCATGTCATTAGCAAAGATCACTCCTGCAATGTCTGCTAATGTCTAAGTTAGCATGACTAACTCCTCAGTGGAGAACTTCTCCTTTCGCTGCCTGTCTGTGGATTTCTTTAGTGCCTTGGGCATGGTAAGGGTGTGACGATGGTTTCCAGGCAGCAGGGTAACACGTACAGGTCCAGGGGGCAGAGGATGGCAATGGATTGTGTTTTTAAAGATGGCCACCATGCTCTTTCCCGTTCCTGTGCGATGACGCTATTTCCGGTCCCGCTTTTTAGCGGTCACCGCTAATAGCGGTCACCGCTAATAGCGGTCACCACTAATAGCAGACACTGATATTTGCATGCTGCGCGAGGGCGGAAGTGCTGTCTGCACCTTTGGGGAGGCCGGTAAGGGACTTTTTGGTCACTTTAGCTGCATGGCGGTAGGGTCATTAACAGCATGGCGCAATGCTCGTGTCCGCGTACTCGTAATGTTACGCTATTAGTGCCCTCTTGCGAGGGCGGACACGTTAATTGCGCCATGCCGCTAATTTACTATTTTTAGCGCACAACGTGTAATGAGGCCCTAAGTTGGTAAAATTAGCAATGAATTTGCAATAATAGTCGGAGACACCCAGAAACCTAGGAGTAGACTTCACATCATGTGATAGCCTGCACTTTGATAGGATCCATTTGTATGCCAGTTTCTCTGATGAGATATCCCAAAAAATTATATAGTGGTCTGATGGAAAGCACATTTTTCAGCTTTGGCGCACAACTGGTGATGTTGAAGACGGGTTGGGACTTCTTTCACATGGTTCAGGTGCTCTTCCAATGTGGGGGAGAATATGAGTATGTTGTTCAAATAGACCCACACGTTAAGCCAAATCAAGTCAGCAAAGATGTGATCCATAAACCTATGGAAGACGTGGGCGTAACTCAATCCAGAAGGCATTACTTTGTGTTCAAAATGGGTGAGTATTTTGAATGCTGTATTCTACTCATCATCCGGTTTTATCTGTATTGGGTGGTAGGGACCTGTGAGGCCTAATTTGGTGAACCAGTGTGCATTTTTCATGGATTCCATAATGACCTTGATGAGAGGTAAAGGGTAACAGTCTTTCACCGTAATCTTGTTGAGCAGATGATAATCTATGCACAGATGATATGATATGATATGATATGGCATTTATAACGCGCCTATACACAAGTGTTTCAAGGCGCGATGCAAGGTCTCTTCCTTTTTTGGTACAAAGAAAATCAGAGCCCCAGCAGGTGACAGTGCAGGCACAATATATATATCCTTGGCCAAGCGTTATTTGTTACATATGTAGTTCCTGACATTCCTTAGGTGATAGAGAATCATTCTCCCATGAGGAATTGGCATTCCTGGTTCTAGTTTAATTTCACAATCAAACAGATGATTGGGGGGCAAAGGGATGAGCTCTGGAGTGGAAAAGACTTTCCGTTGCTCCTAATGGTATTTCATTTTTTTCTTTGTTTGTATTTAGTTTATTACAAACTTTGCAAAAGAATCAAAAACATGGCAAATCCTTTCCATGTTGTATAGGTTAAAACATGTATAATTGTCTAAACATTCAACAAAAGAAGACATTCAAACATGTTTAGGGCAGGCAAATAACATGCCCTTGCAATGGCCTTCTTTGTTGAAAGTTCCAATCTTTACATTTCCTTTGTAAATGATTTAAATATGTAATCTAAAAATTTAGTTTAGGCAAAAATTAATTTGGAGTTGTGGCCCCAACATAAGAGTTATCATCATTCATCTCCATTTACAAATAGTCTCTCTAGTTTGAAATCTCCTAAGTAGCATGTTCTCATATCTCTCAAATGGGACAAAATAAAGTCAGGTGTTGCAAGGATTCTATTGCACTATGGCATAATGAACAATTTTCATCTTCAAAGGCTCTTGATCTTCGACTCTTTAGTATTTCCTTTGTGTGTAATAGATTTGGAATTTCATGAATAGATTGCAATGGTGTGGGCTAGGATATTTTTCAAGTTATTTGGGCTCTGCATTCAGAGGTTTTACGTCCTTAATTAAGTGTTCATAAAGCCTGTACTTATTTTTCCACTCGATGGTCCTGGTCCAATCTCAATTCCACAGTTGTTTCTTTACTGCATCAGGATTTGATTTTAATACAAGTGTGTAGGAGCCCAGATCATCTGGGATTTTGTTGCATTAGTAAATCCACTCCTTTAGGATCCACTCACCACTGTCTTTGGTCTCTGTTCTCAGTGTCGCAAACTGTGGGGGAGCTGAATCCATAATGAGGTTCCTATACAGGGATAGGGATCTCGATGTCACTATTGCATTCATTGATAACAATGCTAACTCATACCTGATGATGACTGTGGGAACAGATCTGGGTAGATGTAAAGTTGTGGGAGGCTCAATGCACATTCGGCCGCACAGAGTAAAATAGGGACGACTTTCTGTTTGTAGAATTTGGTGATTGGAACCAACAAGAACCTGCAAAATAGTTTGTGTATTTCAGTGCTCTGGGCAGTTCAACTGTTAAAGGAACATCATTCGTACTCAAATTAATACTTAATGGGCCTCATTACAAGGTTAGCAGTCCGATAAGAACGATACTGGTAAGGTATTACCGGCATCGTTTACTGAACCGGCCCATCACGACCTGCAATGCCGGTCCTACCGGCATCGACAGGGACCCGCTGTGACCGTGCACCAATGTACTGGCATGCACGTGTGGGCACAGTGCCAGTAACACCGGCATGACGCAAGGAAGAGGACATTACGAGTTGCACGGACATGCACATACCGACATCCAGATGCTGGTAAGAAGGGTCACCATGATGCCGGCAACACCGGCATCGCGGATCACCCGTTAATAGCAAACTGCTGTGTTCCCAACTGCCACAGGTGCACACAATCAGCACAGGTGGAGGCAATGGAGCCTGGCCCTGCACAAAAGGAGCACACCTACACACCACACCCCTTCCAAGACCAGAATGATTCCACTTGCAGTTGCGATACTGGAGCTGGAGGACATGCCTGCACTGCTACTCCTTGAGCAGGCAGTACACCAGGGATTACAGAGGAGATGCAGGAGGAGAAGGAGGGTGAGACTGGCCCAGCAAATTCCACCAGTGCAGGCAGTGGTTCCCCTCAGGCAGCCACCAATCCCTCGCATAAGGGCCAGTCCATTCAACTTAACCCCAGCACAGATCCACACACTTTACCGCCTGGACAGGAACACCATCACCACCATTGTGGATCTAATACATGATGACTTGGTCAGCCTGATCAACATCCGCACCGCCATCCCCCCTCCACTGAATGTGGTGTCTGTGCTCCACTTCCTGGCCACAGGCACCTCCCAGCACACAGTGAGTCAGCTGCATGGCATCTCGCAACCATGTTTTTCCAGTGTGCTATATCAAGTGCTGGATGCACTCCCGAAGCACGCAAGGGCCTACATATCCCTACCACAGACAGCACAGGAGGTGAATGACACCAAAATTGCATTTCATGCACTGGTAGGCATGCCCAATGTCATTGGCGCCCTCGACTGCACCCACTTGGAGTTGGTAGTCCCGCATGCCGTGGAGCTGGTGTACCGCAATCAGAAACTATACCACTCCATCAATATGCAGATGTGTGCGATGCAAGCAAGATGATACATTGCTGTGCCAGATTCCCAGGATCCACACATGAAGCAATGGTGTTGCAGAACTCCTTGCTTCCCCGCTACATGGAACGACATGCTGCACGATGTGTCTGGCTGCTGGGTAAGTCTGATCACAGGGCCAAGAGTGTATTTTGGGGGGGGGTGCATACACAATCTGACTGCTTTCCTGGCAATGTGGGTTTTTTGGGTGTCTGGACACTGTCCTTCATGGAAAACACTGTGCCCTTTTGCATCCCAACATGATGCTGCAGACATACCATGGCTGTACCTCATTGTGCAAATGCCAGATACAAATCTGTGCCCACATCTGCACATGTCCACTGGACATCATCAGAACGCAGCCACAGGTACCACAATGCAACACCCTGCAGTTACAAAGCCAAATACACCTGAGCGTATAAAAGGCCCTCACAGGTCATGCATTCATGACTGCTGAGGACGAAATGCCACACATGGAATCCCCTATCATTGCCCCTCACTGACAGAAACACTGCATAACACCATGCACATGAAGCCAAACTCAAAAATGCCATGACACATGGTATTGAAAATGGAATCCATCAAGTAGTCGACATCACCAACATGTGTGCCATTTCAGCAGTTTCAATCCACATAACTTCAGTGCCAGCATGCCAGTCGACACCAAGCCTCATCCAAGGAAGGTATCCCTACATTGGTGGACCATACCAACAACCACATTGTGCCATTGTCACATGTGTGAAGATGTTGAGGGACATGTGCACGCGTCACCAATCATTTAGCATGATCGCTAAAACACCTGTAACATGATGGACATCAGCCTAATGCATCGGTAAAATCCCTACATGCATATGGTAACATACTCTCCCACACATCCCTCACATGTGAGTACATCATGGACCTTCGCACCCCATCTAGGTGAGTTGTGAATCTGATGTCAGTGCACATACGTCGTGTACGTCAGCCAGGCCCCCCATCATGTATTGCCAAGCGGTACACATACCTGATATTGGCGCAGATGCATTGTCAATAGCTGCCATTGAAAACCCACTGCACATGAACATGAACAATGTACATGATGTGCACAAATGGAATGGAAGAAATACTCACACACATACATCATTGTGCTCCCATGCAGGTGATGCTGGATATCCCCTGAAGCTGTGGCTCCTCATCCCTGTTCGGAATCCGCAGAACAGGCACAAGGAGGACTACAATCGTTCTCATACATGCACTCGTGTGGTGATAGAGGAGACCTTTGGCCTGTTGAAGGAATGGTTTTGCAGCCTCAGCAGGTCGGGTGGCGCACTAATCTACCGGCCTGCGAAGGTGGGCAAGATCATAATGGCATGTGCCATGCTGCACATCATGTGCATCCGGTGCAACGTACCGCTGTCACCTGACATGGACCAGCCACCACCGGGTGAGGATGAGGATGATGAAGAAGAAGATGCTGCACATCGGCCAGGCCCCGATGCACATGAGGGACGTGCTGCCCGCCAACCATTGATTGGCCAATATTTCTGATGCACTGGGATGCAGAGGGTGCTTTAAATGTGGAACTCTGGCCACTGGGATTGGGGGACTCTGGATACTGGGTTTGGGGGAGTGCGGGCACTGGGATTGGGGGACTCTGGCTACTGGGATTGGGGGAGTCTGGCCACTGGGATTGGGGGACTCTGGGCACTGGGATTGGGGGAGTCTGTCCACTGGGATTGAGGGACTCTGGCCACTGGGATTGGGGGAGCCTGGCCACTGGGATTGGGGGACTGATGTAGGGTCATCCTCGGGAAGGGATGCCTCCTGGGGGGGGCAATTGTTGCATGTGGCCTACTTTCCTGGCCGCAGCATCTCTCGGCAGGTGTTGATGGGCTCCTGCGCCGTGGTGCTCCAGGGTGATAGGGGCAGGTGGCTGCTCAGCCTGTGGTAGGGGCTGTGTAGCCTGTTGGGCACTGGTGTGTGCTCTGGCTCTCCCTTTGGATGCCGCCGCACCCCTGGATGTTGATGGTCTCGTGGCATCGTCCTAACCCCTAGACCTTCTTGCAGGTGTTTTTGATAGTGCTGTGGCATCTTCGCCTTTGCTGTCTGAATTTGTGCCTGTGGGGGATAGAGAGGCAGGGCATCATTAATGGGAGTACTTGCATCCTGCATGCATCGGTGTTGGTGAAGTCTGGGGCATGTGGTTCGTTGTGTGCTGGTTGGAGTGGCAGACATGGTGCTTGCTAGATGGGCGGAAATTGTTTTGGCATCCCCCAGGTGCAGCTATGATGTCCCTGGTGTCTTTTGCGAGGCCTACAGGTGTGTTGTGGCTTGCGTGCTGCGTGCCATGTGCTGTTGAGCTGGGTATCGGGGTGGCTTCAGTATTGGAGAGGCATGCAGCATTCATTTTGAGGTGACAGTGGTGAGGCCAGCATCTCGGCTGGGATGTATGTGTGTATGTGTGCATGCATGCATATGTTGCTTGTGTGTTTTAGTTGCAGGTATGTGGCGTTTGGGTTAGGAATGTCTGTAGGTGTGGATATTTGGGCCATGTATTTGCTCTAATCGACTTTACATTTGGTGTATAACTTTGTACTTGGGATGTCAGGGGGGTGTGGGGTCTCCTGTGGTCCGCAAAGGGTCACTCGCCCTCATCATGCGTTGGAACTCCATACTCCGCTTGTCCAACTCCTTCAATCACCTGCATGTCCATGATGGAGCTACATGTCTCCTCCCACCTGTATATTCTTGACTCGCAGACGCATGTCGTCCCATCACTTTCTGCAATCCTTGACAGTGTGTGGTTTCGTTCCCACTGCACTGACCTTCCTTGCAACATCCTCCCATATTTGTTTTTTACACAATTGCGCTGAACGCCTCAGGTGCGCACAGAATACCACGTCCGCCTGCTCCACAAGCGTGTCTGCGAGCATGTTAAGTTCATCGTCACAGAAGCGCGGATTACCCAGGCAAGCTGTTCCTTTTTTTGTAGCCTTAGATATGGTCTTCCAGCAAGGGTAAGGATTTTCAGTGCACAGGTCCTGTCAGCCGAGGATTGCAATGGATTTTGTTTTTCAAGATGGCTGCCAGTGCATTTCCCATTCCGGCACGATGACATTGCTTCTGTGGCGGTAATACCGACCTGGTAGTAGCGGTGTCGTTAGGAACGGTGCCGTTATTTAGGGGTGCAATGATGACAGAGGTGGTTTCAGCGCATTTCTTGATGCCGCTATAGGGGGGTTTAGGGACAATACCGGCATGGCAGTACGTCCGTTACTGCCATTCCAGTATGCGCGTGCACACTGACTTGTAACCAGATGCTAATTACTGCGCCAGTGCTACAGACACGTTTGTACCGGCATGCCAGTAATTGCCAATTCATACCGCCAACCTCGTAATGAGGCACAATGGTTCCTTACCCAGTCACGACCGGAAAGATTCTTTTTCTTTCCCTTTTGCAGTATTAAGATCTCGGATTTTGTAGTTTGTTTAATTTTCTTTGCAAGCCAATGGGAGTTCAAACCAATATAACCAAATCCTCGGCGTATAGCATCCAGCCCAACGGTTTGCCATTGATTTTGAGTGGACATGCATCTTGACACTCCCTCAGATTAAATAACAAGGTTGCTAACGGGCACGCCTGTTTTACCCCTCTGTGTGTATTGGTCATCTTTGAGAAAAGGCCGGCTTGGTTTAGACAGATCTTAATCGCAGTTTCTGTATGAAGGGCTTTGATAGCCAAAAGGAGATTTATTGGACAATTCCAACTCAACAAATGTGTTCCTAGTAATTCTCTATCTACGCTATCAAAGGCCTGAGCCAAGTCTATGAATGCTAGATAGATATTGCACCCATCCTTGACTGTTTGGACTTTTAAAAACTGAGCAACAATAAATTGAGGTTGCAGCCAACTTCCTTCATGAAACCCATTTAGCCACAGTCAAAGTTTCCAGACTCTTGGACCCATTCCACCAATCGCGCCGCACCAATGAGGCAAAGAGTTTTCTGAGGAAATCAAGAAGGGCGATAGGGTGATAGTTCTTCGGATTAGCCCTTTCGCCTTTCTTGAATATTGGTACCACGATCTCTGTTTTTCAAGAACATGGTACTACCTTTTTCTTTAATATCTGAGTAAACAAAATCAAGCAGACGTCAGCCCACTCTTCGGGGGCAGACTTCAGCATTCTGTAGCTTAGCCCATCTGGGCCTGGGCTCTTGAGCTGCTGGCCATCTGGATCATCATGACAATCTCTTCTCTATTGAAGGGGATTGTCCACTCACGTAGGTTGGGCATTAGCGGGTCGACTGTCTTTCAATTTTTTTCGAATAGCTCGCCATGTCAATCCCACTCCTCTTCTGATATCATATTGCTTTGTCGAGCTTGTTGGAGAATGCTCATGCTATTCAAGGTCTGCCAGAACTTTCTAGGTTTTTTTGTTGATAGTATTTGTAGCATTATCTCTGCATCATTTTGATGCATGATGTTCTTGTGGGAGATGAGCCAGTTTTTATATTGTTGTCTGATGGTTTTTCGCTTTGCAGCTCTTTCTGGCATTGGTAAGCCAGCAGTGTTCCTGATGGCCTTCCACAACAATCTTTTTCGGAGTAATATCTCCTTATTATAGGAGTGTTTTGGCTTAAAGCCGTGTCTGTGGTTTCTTGGCCATACTTCCGTGAAGTCAGAGAGAGTAGGAATATAATCAACTCCTACAGAGTGGTTCTCAATTGCAAGTTGATATTTTTTGTCACCAGGCAGACATTGGTGGGGGTTAAACAAAGCCTGTTTCCTCCTGGCTCTACCCGAAACATCCTCCCTCCATTGTCCTCTAACCAGCCTGAAAGGGAGCTGACATCTCAATTCCAATAGGTCGTAGTCTCTGTTATTCATGGGGGATACTGTTAGGATTATAACTCTTTGTTTCATGTTTTCTAAAATAAAGAAAAATAGTAAAGTGTTGATTGTTGTAGCCCTCTTCGCCATGTGGCCTTTCCCGGTAAATCCTCCACAGTTTGTCCATTCAACATAGATAATGTCTTTCTTCCATTTTCCAGAGCCACACACTTGATCTATTTGCTTTTCCTAGGCTTATGCCATTGGACAATCTGCTTTTGCCGGGACTTGGGCTCAAGCAATTCATGTTCAAATCACAACACAAAATGTCAAAAGGATCCACCGTTGTAACATTGAAATTGTCAATCAAAGATGTTATATGATTCACAAATTCGATCGAACCTGTGGTCTCAGGTTTCCAATATAGATTCATTATCATAAGCAATAAGGTGGGTTCTCTAGATTGTTGGGCGAGTTCCAATGTCAACACTTGAATGTATGGGGTTGGATTCTGAACTTCTTTCACTGACTGGCCGATCCCATTTCTTACAAGCATCAGTAGGCCCTCCATAGGCCGACCTTTCAGGCATTTCATTGCCAGGATTTGGTAGACACTGAAGCTATCCACGATCGGAAGTCATGTTGTCCACATCTCATGGAGACACAGAATATCAAAACGCTGTAATTTGCCCTCATCCTTTGCAAATAGGTGAACAAAAACCCTTATATTCCAGGAGCCCATTAGTGTTATTGTCTCCTGTACAGTGTCTTAGCATTATCTTTCGTTTACAAGGACCAAGGCCTCATCCCCATGATTCTTGAATGTACCATTGACCTTCTCTTACACAACCTCCGTAATCACCATTGATGTATTTTTGAGACAGTTGAAGGTTATCTTTAACGGATTACTGTTTTCAGCGCCATCTCTTAGACTAGATGTAAGTTTCTCGGTCCTGATGAGAGGTGCATGGTGAATCAGTTTGGGTTTTGGTGTCGGTTTTCCGGACTTAATAAGAGGAACGTGGTGATTCGATTCTCATCTCGATGCTGAGTGTGATTCTTGCAGTGGTAAAGACATCCGTATTTCTCCAGTATCACTCTTTGACTTGATGTCCTCTTCGGATTTGGATTTGCATTCTGTGATATCAAAACTCAGAGGTTGTAAAAAGATGGAGGTGTCAAGTAAGAGATCTCGAATCATTCTGGACTGAATATGCATTCGAACTTGGTTGCATTGTTGTGCGTTATAAATTCTACTACCATTCAAACCATCGGGACATTGCGGAGGAAGGATATTTAAACGATTCAATATTAGTCCATCATTCATCGATAGTCATTCCAACAATAGTTGATTGCCTGGGCTTGTCCTGTTTTTCAGCATTTGGGTATTGCTCTTGGTCCCTGCTGAGAATCTCGGTAGCTCCAAGATCTTATTTGCTTTTATAGTGATTTGTTGCAGTGGAACGTTTCACTGAGAAGGACCTCTGAGAGGTCCAAGACTCTCACGTGGCACGTCCCTGCAACAAAGCTCTTCTTGAAATTTGGCATCTATTTTGTGACTTCTTTTTTCTGCTAATGTCATAAACAGGTCACAACGAGTCTATGAAGACTCACTTGCCGCCACCACCTTTAATCCAGACAATCCCAGGTCACAGTGCAACCCAAGATTGGCTGATGATTTTGCAAGAGGATCTTGTGGGGAACTTCGACCTTCATAAGCCTCCTCATCCACCTCCTCATCATGGGTGGTGATGTTCAACATGTTTATCATGTCCAATTCTGAGGTGTTAGTTTGGAAAGAAGTTTGTCTAACATTGTTTGAGGCGGAAGGCTCTTATTCGTCCCCCTTATATTTTGTTATTGTAACTCTTTTCTCTTGGGGTTTCTCCACAGATTCTGGAGAATAAGATTCAAGATTATGGAGGACTTTTCGTGAGCCATTAGATTTCAACTGCTTGCCTTGTGGTGTGTTTTTTAATTTTTTGGGTGGGAGCATTATTGCTATCTTTTGTGACCTGTTTCTGTTTTTTCCATTATAGAAGATCAAATAATTGTTTCCATCTTTACTTCAAGCAGTTCTAGCTTGAGATCTTAGATCGATGGTGGTACCAGACTGACATCCCACTTTTAATGGTATTGACGGATTGCTGCCCATTTTGCCTTGCCATTCAAAAGACAGGTTATCCACGATTCTAGACACTGGACCCACATGATCTTTTCTGTTTGCAGCAGGGAATCGATACAATGATGAGAAGCTGAAGGTATAGAAGTAATTGGCATATGTGATTCTGTCTCAAGATCTTCAGGGCTCAAAACTTCTGGCTGAGTGCTTATTTCTGCTCCTCTTTGACTCAAGCTGTTAGTATTTTGGTTTATTTCTACACTCATCCCTGATGTTTGTTACGCTCACCTGGACCCCCCTTCCAATCGATCAAATAAAAAAGTTTTGATTTAATCATCTTGGAGTCCAGGATATTTTTTACCTCAAATTCAGGTTCTCCATCTATCAAGATGGGGTCAGGTGGTTTGGCTAATCTTTTCCCTGGTTGAACTGGTTTTAGAAGTGAAACATGAACGACAGGATGAATTTGCATATTAGAGGGTAATTCCAATTTGACGGCCACCGGGTTGATAATGGCCTTAATGGTGTGAGGTCCCAAATATCTAGGATTAAAAGTCCGAGTTCCCTTCAGAGGTATATGTTTTGTAGCCAGCCAAACTTGATCCCCAATCTGGTATTGTGGAGTTTCACTTCTATGTTGATCAGCATTTTTCTTGTATTTCTCTTTTGCTTGTTTCAAATGTTATATGGCTTCCTTAAAGGCTTGTGTAATAGTAGAGTGCAAATGACTAACTGCGGGCATTTCTAAGTGCTGAGGCGAATCGAGTTCTGAGGTTCGAGGGTGATGTCCATATATGGTATAAAAAGGGCTTTGTCCGGTTCCTGAATGTACAGAGTTATTGAATGTGTACTCGGAAATCCATAAAATATCTTTCCAATTGCTCTCGGTCTGGTGTAGCATGCAGCGTAGGTACTGTTCAAGGGTCTGGTTGGTCCTTTCCGTCTGACCATCGGTCTTGGGATGGTGACTTGTTGATAGCCTCACGTCGATTTGTGCCAGTTGACAAATTTTCTTCCAAAAATGCGAGATAAATTGACTACCTCGGTCAGAAACCAATATGGAAGGGAATCCATGTTATCGAACAATGTTTTCGAGGAACTCCTTGGCCAGAATCGAAGCAGAAGGTAACCCCTTTAAAGGAATAAAGTGGGCCATCTTGGAAAAAAGATCAACAATAACTAGGATGGTGTTAAATCCATTACATGGAGGTAGATCTGTAATAAAGTCTAACGACAAGGTGTGCCATGGGGTAGGTGGAATATCCAAAGGTTGTAAAAGGCCAGCAGGTTTTTTCTTCTGGCTTTTGTTTTGGGCGCAAATGCCACAAGACATCACAAATGACTTTACATCTTTTCGCCAAGTGGGCCACCAGAACTGTCTCTTAATTTTCGCTTCAGTTTTTGCGATACCTGGGTGCCCTTCCATCAGGGTTTCATGGTAATTGGAGATGACTAGTTCTTGTATTTCCTTGTGTGGTAGAAATAGTCGTCCTTGATAGTAAAGTAGGTCATTGACGACTGAGTAATCCGGGCCTTTCTTTACCCAGTCCTGCAGGGTTGCTGGATCGAAGAGTTGTTGGATTTTTGAATGAATATCTTCTAGTGTCTGTAGAGTAGTTACGCCAAGAATTCTTGGCTCAGGAATTATTGGCACCGGTTCCGGGTTTGCATATGCTTCTCCCATCCCTATTCGGGATAAGGCATCTGCTTTGCCATTTTTGCAGCCTGGTCGATAAGTGATCACGAAATCGAATTCGGCAAAGAATAATGCCCATCGAAGTTGTCGCGATGATTGGGCTTTGGCTGTTTTTAAATACTGCAGGTTCCGGTGATCGGTGATTACGGTAATAGTATGCCTGGCATCAAGAAGATAGTGCCGCCAAGCCTTAAAGGCTGATTTGATGGCTAATAGCTCTTTATCGGTAACCGCATAGTTTAACTCAGGTGCTGAGAACTTTCTGGACCAAAAAGCTACTGGGTGAAGTTGACCGGTTTCAGGATCCTTCTGGGACAGGACAGCTCCCATGGCTAAACTGGATGCATCAGTTTCTACTATGTATGGAAGCTCAGGGCGTGGATGCTTTAACACAGGTGCTGATGTGAATTTCGCTTTCAGCTCTTGGAAGGCCTTTTCAGCCTCTTCGGTCCACAAGAAGCGTTTGTTTTTTCGCAAAAGTGCTGTGATGGGGTGTACAACATGGCAGAAGTCCGGAATGAATCTGCGGTAGAAATTAGCAAATCCGAGCATGCTTTGTATCCCTTTGACTGAACTGGGTGAAGGCCACTTGAGAATTGCGTCCACCTTTTGAGAGTCCATTCGGACACCTTTTGGAGTCAGGATAAATCCAAGAAATTCAACTTCCGTAGCATGAAAAACACATTTTTCCAATTTTGAATATCACTTGTGCTGGCGTAGTTTCTCAAGGACTGCACGCACGTGCTTAACATGGTCTGATTCTGAGGAGGAGTACACTAGAATATCATCTATGTATACGACGACACAGACCTTAATGAGTTCACAAAGGACATTGTTCATAAAATACTGGAAGGCTGCTGGTGCATTGCACAACCCGAAGGGCATCACCTGATATTCGAATAATCCGTACTTGGTGCGAAAGGCAGTCTTCCATTCGTCACCTTTCTTGACACGTACAAGATGATATGCCCCTCGGAGATCTAACTTAGTGTAGATACAAGCATCCTTTACTTGGTCTAGTAATTCGGGGATCAGAGGCATGGGTATCGGTTTTTTACCGTAATCTGATTTAATGCGCGGTAATCTATGCACGTTCTAAGGTCACCTTCCTTTTTTGGCACGAAGAATAAAGCTGAGGGGCAGGAGACTTGGAAGGATGAATAAAGCCATTAGCAAGGTATTGGTCCAAGTATTGCCATAGGTGACGATTCTACTGCATGGGGGTTGTGGACCGGGTAGGAGGTCGATTTGACAATCGTATGATCTGTGAGGAGGTAATGTATTGGCCTGTTCTTTTTGAAAAACATCCTGAAATTCTTGGTATTCATGAGGTAACTGCACGATTGGGTTAACGACTGTAGCCAGGCCTTTGTTCAAAGTTTTCTCCGGGTAACAGGTGTGTGCACAATCGGGGAAGGTTATTCTCTTCTCTTGCCAATCTATACAAGGATTATGTGTTTCCAACCATGGCATCCCCAGTATTATCTGGAACTGTGGCGCTTTGATTAGATCAAACACAATAGTCTCTCGATGCCCATCTTGACTCAACAGTGTCATCTCTGTAGTGGAATGAGTTACAGGCCCCGAGGCAATCTCAGTTCCATCAACTGTGGTGATGACATCCGAAGTGGTCTTTTAGCAAAGAGGTAGATTCATCCTTGACACCAATTCGTGGTCCATATAGTTTCCTACGGCCCCGCTATCTATGTATGCCCTTACTGCGTGCATACATGATGGCTGCCTGGGATCAAGTAGGACCATTGGGATGATCAGATGCGAGGTCTGAGTGTCCTTCTTTAAGCTCGGCAAGTGGACCTCTACGCTTGTCAGGCGTGGTCGTTTCCCGAATCAGGCTCTATGTGGCTTTTATCAGCAACTCCTACCACCTTCTTGGGTGGTTTTGTAGAGCAATCCCGTAGAAAATGTTCTGAGATTCCACAGTACAGACACAACTGCATCTGTCGTCTTCTTTCTCTTTCCTTTTGAGTTAAGGGTCCTTTAACCCCCCCCGATCTGCATAGGTTCAGATGCATCTGTTCCTTTGGGGGCAACGTTGGGTTTAACCAATACCCGGTTCTCGAACTTAGCTCGATCAGTCTTTCGGTTCTGAAGTCGGTGGTCTAGCTGGACCACTAAGTCTATAAATTTTGTGCAATCCTGAGGTGGGTTCACAACTTGAGCCAACACATCTTTGAGTTCTCCCCGAAGTCCATGATGGAACAATGTAATTCGTTTTTCCTCCGGCCACCCGTTTTCCACCACCAACCTACCTTGTCGTAAGGATAAAAGTTTGTTGTCCAGGGCTTGACCCTGTGAGTGTTTGGCGAATAGTTTTTCCATGCTCCTTTGAAAACCCTGAAAATCCCGGAGAAGAGGATCATCCTGGTTGACTAATGGAATAGACCAATCCGCTGCGCTGCCACTAAGATATGACAATACAAAGGCTACTTTGGCTTGGTCATTTGGAAAGGCTCCCGGTCTGCATAAAAATTGCAAGCGGCATTGGTTCATAAACACGGCAAACCTTTTGGGGTCCCCAGCAAAGCATTCGGGTGGAGCTAACAGAATATTTCCTGGTAAAACCACTTGCACAGGATTGCTTGATGAAACAGGGGTTGGGTTTCCCCCATATCCAGGTAGGGGCGTTTGCCCAGCTTGGTTTTGCAGTAGTTGCCTAGCCAGATCATCCATGCGCTCCTTTGAGACAATCAGTTCTCTCCTGAGGGCATTAGTCGCTTGGCGAGCAGCATGTACTTCCGCCCTAAGTTCCCCCAATAATTGGGCCAGTTGGTCGGTTTCCGAGGTTTCCATAACACCCAGGTCGGTATTTATAGAGAGGCTTTGCGTTCTGTTACGCTCACCTGGACCCCACAGGCATGTCGATCGGACCCGGACAGCTGCGGTCTCCTTCAACGTGATGCGTAGTGCAGAGATGACTGTCTGGACTGGCCCGCCTAGTCTTGTCTGCTGGACCCAAAGAAGTATTTTCCTGCAAGTGGAGACAGGGATTAGCCACCTGTGGGTTTTAGTGATGGCCTCCCAACTGTTCTCGCTCTCCCCCACTAATCACCTCTGATATCCCCTAAGTAACCTCACCTTATGTTCGTAAAAGATGAGCTCTCCATCCTGCGTGTCTTGCAGGGGCGCGTAGATACCAGTTACTTCACTGGTTTGAAGGCGTTGGGAGAGTTCCGGTAAGTATTGACTCTGAAGTCCCTTGCGGGATTGGTAAGTATCAAGTTCAAAGAGTTCAATGTGCCCGATGTTCACTCTTGTCCCCTTCCTTCCTTAAGTTGCAACTGAGTTTGTGAGAAGAATGTCTCGTAGCTGCTGCTGGCGTTCAGGTAAGAGTCTGTGTTACCCAACGCTGTCCGGTAACTATTACATGCGTTAACGTGTTGTTTTTCTCCCTCTGTACAGATGCGGCATATGAAAATGTGGAGAGTTATGGAATAATACCGCCGGTGGTAAATCAGGTAAGTCTATGGTGGTAAGAGGTTGTATTTGTTGATTCCCTTGGCTCACCTTGTTTTTTCTTGTGTCCCCTAGGTGCCGGATTACGGCGAAGAAATGATGGAGACAGTGCCGGATCGAAAGATGCTGTGAGAACTGGTGAGTATGGCGCTGTGCTGGAGCTGGCGAAGCGACGTGTGCAGGACTGATGTACTTTCCAGGTCCGGAAATGAAATGGTTCCGGAATTAGGTGAGGAATTTGAAATAAGTTTGTTTTCTAACCTTGTCCTTTTCTTCTTTATTCTAGGAGCTCCGGATTCGAGGCGGGCGTGGCAAAAGACTGGATGCTGGCTACATGCACACAGGCGTGGCAGAAGACTGTATGCTGTCTGTAGGCACGGTGAGCATCACGCTGCTGGATGCAGAATAACGCGAAGCATTTGCTGCTGTTCGGGTGTGGTTTAAATAGCCTCCAAAGTAGTTCCAGGTAAGAAGTTTCCTAGAGCCACGCCCGAGTAAAAAATAGTCCCTGCAACAAAATAGTCCCATCCAGGCCTCATGTAGGCTTGGACTCTTTTGCAGCATGGTCTGCATCAGGTAAGTAAAGTCTATGAGCCTGGCACCTATGGCGCCAGGACTGAACCCAGACAGCCCCTATCCGGGGCTGCTGAGGTTTAAACAAATGTCTGGATGCCTGCTCCCGGAGCTGAGGGCCTTGGTCCTGATGCCCGGGGTTAGGCATCATGACATGTTTGGGACAGCTTGGTTATAAGAGATCTGTTCATGTTTAGCAGCAACAGGGCTTCTTGCACCACGTCACCTAAAAGTTTTTTTCTTCACCATTCACGTTTAGTTGTTCAAACAAGGTCTTATGAGCTAGGATTCCTCTCTCAATGTCACAATTCATCTGGTCTTATACCATTTATACAAATGATTCGATATGAAGAAGTTTCGATTGCATTATGGCCATTAGGGTTGATTGATCTTTGGAATTTTCATTTATGCTTTCATATATCTTCAGGAAGGGGGCAAGAGATAGTGCCGAGATCATGCTTGATTGAGTGTCAAGATGGGTTGGATTGCGAGTGTTGATTTTGAGTTTTTCTCTACTATATCTCCAGTTGGTATGTGTTCTTCACACCTTGGGAAAATCTCTTGAGGAATCTGTTGAAGACACATCAGATTCTGTCGATACATGAGAAATAGTTTTGTGTCTTATAAGAGTGTCAGTAGTGGGCACATAATCTGCAGGGCTCTTCGCTTGTTTTGTCTCTAGGTCAAATTGAGAGCAGCTAATCCCTGGGGTGGTGCATGAGCTAATTCTCCTGTGTTTATTCGAAGGGATGTGTATTCTTTCTCGGTCAGTCACAGGGAGTTCACACTGGGAAGCTTGTCTCATTACGTTTGCTCTACTGGTCTCTAGTTGTAGAGAGATCTCTGCAATATCACGTGATAATTTAGCAGCCACAGCTAGGGACCCAGATGGAGGGACTGCGACTTCACTAGACAAATTTTGACCGCCAAGCACGGTGGAATTTATATTCTCAGTGTTGGCTGCGGGCGGTGATGATATGGAAGTGTGACTCGGTCTTGATTCCTCGTGAATATTAAAGAAAATTGAGTCATTTCTGAGGTCGAACATTCACAGACCGCAATGTGAGAATTCATACTAGGGACGACCAGCTCTTGATGTTTCACAATACATGCAGTGTTTGTGTTCAGGTCTTCATTATAACTTTGTTCGGCTCGTGTGATCAGAATTGGTAAACAATCATAATTTGCTGCATTGTCCTCTGGCAGTTTGTGATGCACCTCGCCAGATAAATCTTCAAGGGGTTCATAATGATTGACTCCAGTTACACAGCTGTGTAAATGAGCCTGTGCTGGCTGATACTCGTTCAAAGTATTGAAGTGGATGACCCAGTTGGGTCACAATTGTTCGCTTGGGGAAGTCGCCAGATGGGACGTTGCCAGAAGTTGTTGTGGTTCTTGTGGTTGATGTGACTGTTGTAGAGATAAGCAATGGACAGGCTCTTATGGGCATGAGAGGAACTGTGGACGTCAAGAGAATGTCTGGCTCTTCTTTTTTCCTGACAGGAGCAGCTCTCTCTGAAACCTCAGTAAGTCCACAACCACATTCATAAGCAGAACTATCTTACCTTCTTGTCAAGTCACCGACGGGGGTGTGAGGAAGGGGAATTCTTACATTTGTCTCAACATCTGTTTCGTGGTCAGTTTGCCTAGAAAAATCTGCCAACCCGGGAGACAGAGACGGTTTGGTCAGGAAGAGGTGCCGTGCCTGCCTTCTGGTTCTCAATGGGTCTCTTTCACTCAAATTCGCCTCTGCATCCATAACAGTGAAAGAGAATAACAAGTTGGTTCTGGCTCCTCCCGGGCCCACTGGTCTCACAGGCAACACAGGAAACACTCCTGACACTTTGCAAAGCTCTGCGTCGTGGAGTGAGTTTTTTAAGGGTAGCTCCTCCTTGAGTGTTCTGCATGTAGGGAAAACAGACTGCCACAAATCCAGAGGCGAGAGAAAAAAAAGGGGGAAAGATGCAGAAACTCCAGCAACTCCACACAGGAAACACTCTCCTGACACTCCAAAAAGTATTCCATGAGAACCAATGACAAGGAACACATCTGATGTTTGCTATGACTGACGTGTTCCACGAGTGGAGATGGTCCACCAAAGGCTGTCGGCAACATGTCAAGGTGCACCGAGTAGATCTGAAAAATAAAGTCTGTGTTGTCCAGTTAATAAAGGGGTTGTGATGTGTCAACCTTGGCAGCCCTAGAAGCAGAGGGTGTTTTGGGGCTCCAATGACATCAAAAACAAGGTCTTCTTCATGTTGATTAATGATGCACCTGAAAGGTACTGATTGTAAGCAGATGGGACCAGAATCCAATGGAGTCCCATCAATGACCTCGACCATGGTCTGAATGGCTTTAGGTACCAACGGATCGATACCATTCTTTCCAGCAAAAGAACGATCCAGGTAATTGCCGAATATCCCACAATCCAACAAGATCTGGGATCTTCATTGCAGTCTTCCATGCAGACAATAAGCTCACTAGTTTCCCCCAGATTTGGCTGGACATAGTGGGCAGGTCCCGAAATAATGATCAGAACCTCCACAGTACAGATTGATGTTTGGTTCTTCGTCTTTTCTTTTCTTCCTCAGACAAGGGACCATTGATGGCACCCAATTGCATGGGTTCTGAGGGTAAACAATGGTATGCATAGGAGGTTCCAGAGGAAACCGAGCAAACTGAGTACTTGCCGTATGTCATTAAGCTTACCGGTTGCTGTGGAAATGGGCATCAATGTCGTGGTCACAGGCATGGAAAGACGCGCACCGCATTGTTTACATCCCGCGGTCCGCACACTGAAACGCTAGGGCTGCGCAGGCAGATGGGGCTTCCATTCTGTATATATACGCCAGCGACCCGGAGCAGTAACTAATGGTGCACACGAGCAGCGCATGACAAACAATAGCATTATTGAATGGATGATTTTATAATGACTCCCCACACTTATAACAAATGCCCTGCAACATCCAGATTGTTTTATATGAAATTGAGATTCTTTTTAATGAAATTGAGTATCTTTTTCCTGCTGTCTGGAACAGTAAAGAAACTGCCATAATGCGCCATTCATGACATTAGGAGCCCAGAGTAACACAACACTCACTGCACGTTGGACTATTCCAAATTTCGTCTATTCCAGTGCACTTACCCTCTCGCCTCTTTTTCTTTTTTCTCTCTCCTTAAACATGCAGTAAACATCCGACTATAAGGTTTCTGGAGATTCCAGATAAACGCCTTAAATTCCCCAGTTTTCCTACATAATTTTAAGCAATCGTTACCTGACAGGTGCGCATTTATAGATAATTTAAACTTAATACTTCCTACAGATATTCTCAGATCTTTTTCTATTTTATTTTTAAAGTGTTGAATGGCATTGAACGTGAGTGATGTTGAGGTTGATTTGCCGTGGCCTCTGCAAGTTTCATATATGTGGCATATATGGTTGTGCTATGTTTCTATATTTTGGTTAACCAAATGTTACTTTCACAGGTTTATCAAACGTAAAGGACTTTGTAGGGTAAAGAATATGGACTCGGTAGAAGTGTTTAACTCCCGCTTACCATTCTTCTACGCTCAATTTACCTATGCTTGTGTGGTGAAAGTTCTGTGGTGAGTGATGTGTACGTGTTGCGGTGTTGGAGTGGCTGCATGGTTCGCGCAAGGTATCCTATGCATTCTTCTAATGAAATGTTCCTTCCACAGGATCACTCTGACTAAAGGACTTTGTAATATAAAGACTATGGACTCGATTGAAGTGTGTAACTCTTGTTTAACATTACCTATGTTTGTGTGGTGAGACTGATGTGGGTATGTTTCGGTGGTGATGAGTGTTTTGGTGGGACTTGTGGTCCTGGCACGTGGGGTCAAATTATGATGGGACTGGTGGTCCCGGCACAGGGTGCCAAGGTGGTGGGAATGTGGTCCTGCCGTTAGGTGCTAGAGTTTAGTGGGACTGAGGGTCCCGGCACGTGGTGCCCAGTTGTGGTAAGATTTGTGGTCCCGACTATTGGTGCCAAGTTTTGGGTGAGATTTGAGGTCCTGACATGTGGTGTTGAGGTGTGTTAGGATTAGTGGTCTCGGCGTTTTTGCCAGAGTTTTTTGGGGTGTGTGTCCCGGTCATGTTTTTTTGGGAGCGTGAACTTCGGTGATGTTGCCACTTGTGGGGATTGGTATCCTGGGTTGGTGGCTACAGGTGGAGGTGTTAAACCTATTATGGTTTCATTGCACACCTTGTTTAGGGCGGATGGATGATGGTGGTGTTGAGTGCGAGTTAGTTGGTTTGGTGTCGTGAGTGAGGGCTGGTTCCCTGTGTTTGACGCCTGTGGTGGGCCCGCTACGGAGTGGATGCATGTATGTGTTGGAGTTTAGCTTATTTGCAAGCTAGTTTAAGGTTTGGTGGAGTTGAGAGGTTTTGCTCTGAGCATATTGTTTGGTATGGAAGTTTTGTTGGTGGAGAGTACGGTCTGGGTTGGATGTCCTTCATGGATCGTTTCTCTAGAGTTCTTTGATATTCTCCCTTTGTTTTTTCCTCTGTTGTATTTCTGATTTTGTAAAGGGGAAGATGTGTTATGTCTGTGTGTTGCCTCCTGTTTGATTGGTCTGTATGATTGAGTCCCTGACAGAACGTTGGTGTGGAATGGTATGAATGAAGTGTGCCTATACGTTCTACAGTGTCAGTTGGGGCCTGAAACTTAAAGGATGAGCGGGCCGGTGGATGTCTCTCCCTGCTTATGTACTTAACCTACTTGCTTCATGTGAACTTACCTTCTGTGTTAACCTAGTAAAGTCCTGCTATGCCCACGTGGGGCTCAGTTCACTCATTTCATCCAGAACAGAACTTATCATTGGCGAAGAGGATTTTGGTCGGATTTTGGGAACGTGTGTGGAAGAAAAAAAAACAAAGAAGGAAAAAGTAACACAAAACGGAAAGAAAAAGAAAACGGAGCAACGTAGGGGACATTAAGTTGAAGAAAGAAGCAGAGTGCCAGAGGAGACATCCACCGGCCACCCCCTGGCCATAAGGTGAGCGTGCCCCTTCACTAACGTGAGCCAAAGACTGCGCTCCCTGGAGATATTTGGGGGCTTAAGTGCACCTTAATGGGAGCTGTCAGAGGGCGCTGCAGTGATCTATAAGGCCAGGGAGGCAGCAACCGGGAGCCTGTTGATAGCAGTTTGTATTGTATCATCCACGGAAAGAGCTCTACAAAGGAGCTTGCAGAAGTGCCATCTGTGCGCCTGAAACATGCCTAGACTGTTGTATAATCATCTATGACTGTTGGAATAGTCATTTTCAATTCGCTTTCTACTCTCGTGAAATCAAATCGTTTGAAATGAATCTTGTCCACATATTTGCAACAGGACTTTCTTGACCAAAAACTAGAATGGCAGTTGGCCCTGTAGCTGCCACGTTCAACTTGCGCAGGCTCTGCAACAGCAACCTACGCAGCTAAGCTCAGCGCTGAGGAAGGGTGGGGGGGGGTCCTACATTTCGGGTGGGAGGGGGGGTCCTACATATCACCGCCAATGCAGCACCAACACCCGTCATGCATCCATTTATTTGGAAAGGGTAGATTCCAGTTTCTCCCCTCTGTCTCTAATATTCTCCACATTGTGACAGCTCTGTGCACACGGCGATATTTCAGCTGCTACAGTAAATACTTGTGCCATCACAAAATCACCCAGGAAACTCTTGCAGTCTGCTGCGCGATGTACTATTTAGGGGAATCATGTTGTGAAGAAGTTGCTTTGAAAAATAAAAGGACCTCATCTCCATAATCACTGCCATGGAAACCATCGAGTGCATCCTGACTCTTCAGTTCGCTACTGTTGTTCTCCGTTTCCATGGCAACGTGGAAGTATGGAAAGGCTTGGCACTTAACACTTGTTTGAAAGTCTTATTATTAATTTTACATAAGCGTGGGCCTTCATTTATCACAGAAGCCATAGTCTTTACATACAATTCCATTCATTACTGTCCTTATTGAGTATCATGGACATGAACATTGCACTGTGGATGAAGCAGCATGTTTCATTTTAGCACAGCGTATGTAGACCTGCGATAGGGTGCAAGTATGACCTCGGTGCAATTTCATAGCAGTTCATTCCCATTTTTCTTAAATGTGCCTTTCTACTACTGATAATATATCAGTTTTTGTATATAGCTCCTGATTCCGATTTTGTCCCGCTTCTAAGCGCTATAGAAATAACTGCTATTATCACACAAATGTAAAGGTTCTCAATTTAGCAACATCAGCAGAATGATGGTCTGATTCGAACCTGGAAAGTGAAGGCTCTCCTCATGTCAGATATGATAGCTTGTCCCGTGAGCTGTCAGCTCAGACAATTAGGTTAATCATTGCTTAATTAATTACACTTTCTTTCATGCCAACATGCAACGTTTTAACCTCCATAGACGTAAAGTAAATTGACATGCATATATCCAAGATTTAAATCCGTTTTAGTTTGGGAAATCGATGGCAATTCATACCTCAGTGGGAGGATGTCCATTTGGCATATTTTGTCACGCTGTGTTACCAATGTATTACCCATCCCTTCTTGTTACACTGATAGCGTCATTAAATCATTTACTAAGCAGTTTTGTAGCGCACGAGTATGCCATTATTAATCTCTTCTAAGTGCTATGGGTACGTTGGAGGGCAATTTTTGTAGTGGTGGGGCTTACGCACGGCGAGTAAAATGCATGTGTTAAATGATGTACTTATGTTTTTTACGCACCAGTCCGTTTTGAATGATTTGTGAAGTGATTCCATGGTCCGGTGGCACAGATTGTAATTTACGTATACATCACCCCATATACTCCGTCCCACAAATCATACAGCATTTCTGGCCGCTTGCCAGCTTGTGAACATTGATGTGTGCAGAGAGGTTTGGATTTTACATGTTATACCCACCTACAAAACAGCAGGCGGATTCCTTGAAAATTCATCCTCGATTGTCAAAACAAATTTAAAAATGCATGGAGGCGACATCTTGCCATTACGTTTAAATGTATGGGGTTCCTTCCATGCTCTAACCAGTGAGATCCAAAATGAGGGCCATTGATTGGTTAAACCAAGATACCAATTTGAGAGACCTCTTAGTGTCCTCTCTCATGGGACTTTTATAACATCACAGGATATATCACACAAGGTGACACAGGCGGCTCAGCAAGCACTTACAGCTGCCAATGTCACATCCTTATGTCAGAGGCTTAACCAAAGCTCTCCTATCATTAATAGTGTGTAGTTTAATTATTTAAATTTAACAAGGGAGGTCCTGGGAGTCCCTCTGCCAGACATTAGTCCTGGGTACAAGAGACTTACCCAGAGTCTCTAGTTCACTATCTATCACAGAGAAGAACTATCCCAAACATATCAGTCTTTGTCCTGCCCTGGGGCAGTCCAGCACCGAAATGCTAGGCAATTCTCCTCTGAGCAAGAGTACCAACAGCATCCCCAGACACGTGTTTCGGTCTGGTTGGACCTCATCAGTAGGGTGGATCTGTGCCTCTCTAAGTATAGTGAGCAAGGGGTCCACGTCTGGATTCCCCTAGTAGCTTAGGGTGAGACCCAAAGTTACTTAAATATGCAAATTAACAAGGGGGGTCCTGGGAGTCCCTCTGCCAGACATTAGTCCTGGGTACAAGAGACTTACCCAGAGTCTCTAGTTCACTATCTATCACAGAGAAGAACTATCCCAAACATATCAGTCTTTGTCCTGCCCTGGGGCAGTCCAGCACCGAAATGCTAGGCAATTCTCCTCTGAACAAGAGTACCAACAGAAACCCCAGACACGTGTTTCGGTCTGGTTGGACCTCATCAGTAGGGTGCATCTGTGCCTCTCTAAGTATAGTGAGCAAGGGGTCCACGTCTGGATTCCCCTAGTAGCTTAGGGTGAGACCCAAAGTTACTTAAATATGCAAATTAACAAGGGGGGTCCTGGGAGTCCCTCTGCCAGACATTAGTCCTGGTTACAAGAGACTTAACCAGAGTCTTTAGCTCACTATCTTTCACAGAGAAGAAATATCCCAAACATATCAGTCTTTGTCCTGCCCTGGGGGCAGTCCAGCACCGAACTGCTAGGCAATTCTCCTCTGAACAAGAGTACCAACAGAAACCCCAGACACGTTTTTCGGTCTGGTTGGACCACATCAGTAGGGTGGATCTGTGCCTCTCTAGGAATAGTGAGCAAGGGGTCCATGTCTGGATTCCCCTAGTAGCTTAGCCAGTGGTTAAGAATCATTCTAAACCTTCCAGCCATCACCTCTTTGTTTTTGTTTTTGTTTAATTATGGAGTGGTCACACATTTTTGAAAGACCTAAGGACATCTGCGGGACCAGTACGCACCTGCACTGTGCTATATATTTTTAGGATAATATTATCTATGATGAGACTGTGCAGTTGCACCTCGGAGCGTATCTCATGCGCAGAATGGAATTCCCATAGTAAATGAGCTCGGACCCAAATAACCAGACAGACTTAAAGAATATGGCAAAGTACTACTTTATTGTCAGCTCAAATAAAGTAGGGAAATATGGTGACCATACGAAATGGAGCTCACACACTCTCATCTAAGTTTTGATTACACCAAGGTTTTATCCTTCAATGTATGTCAGCTATGATGTCATCCTACATGGCAAACAACAAAGCCTATCAAGGGTAGGGATTGGTTAGGGGAACATATATAACTAAAGTATTTTTAAGTGTTAATAAAATTATTGGCTGCCCCTTATCTGTTAGGCACGGCTCAAACTACCTCCAAATACGTATAATGATGATTATTGAAAAATAATAACAGCGGGTTGGCTTCTGTAACATTGTATAGCATGCCGCTACATAACCAATCATGATTGGTTGGCCTACTTTCTCAACCTTGGACATTTGGTTTGCTAGCAGCACATGCACAAAATGAAACCCAGGAGCAGAGAACAACATCAGACCACTGCCCACTTTGGTCAATTAGCCTACCATCTCTCATCAGTTAGATCATGAGCCAATGCTTCTCCTTTGTAGTTGACCTTGCTGATTGTTTTTGTCTCTGGGATTTTTAAAGGAGCCAGGGTATACCACTATCTTTGTCTGAGGCTTAATGAATAGACCTTGTTTTCAAATCTTGCAACACGTGTCAGTAGAGCACAAATTTGTCCATTTCGACCTGTGATATGCTGATATTTGATTTAATTATGCTGAGTGCTATTACCCTCTTGGCCTCTAGAGACTCCATCTTACATGTGCTTTATTCACCTTTGATTGTCCAATACTTGGCACTCGCAAATGTTTTTGCGTCTGCTTAATTGAAGAGAAATGTGCCCTTTGTTCAAAGCTTATCCTGGTTAACTCCCTGTGTACTTTCCAATTATGTCTTGCTGTGTAATCTTTAGTCTCAGCAAAACAGATATTCTTTATTCCTTGCATGAAGCTGTTTTCTTCAGCGTTTCATATCTGCTGCCCTGGTTTCTCTCTGAGGTAGTTTTGACAAGATCCGATGACCATCTTCTCATCATGGTCGCTTTACTCATGTTATAGTTTCTACTGCAGCAAGCTTCTATGTAACTCATCTACCTTGCGTTTCTGCATATGTACATTCCTTGAGCGTCATTTCACTCATCTTCTAAGCATAGATGATTTCTTCATCTCTTTATTCTAGATTACCTTGTTACTTGGATAGACCTTCATTCTTTAGGTATTCTTATATCCTTTTTGTGCGTCATTTTGTCTTCCCTTTATGACATCACTTTATTTTCATTGGTTCACACTTACAGCCCTTCTATGTACAGTGGTGTATGCTGACATCCTTCAACCACGTCAGTGCGAGGTAACATTCAATATGGTTGTCTCAGTGCATAACATCTCTCATATCTTCAGCGCAGTATTGGGATGATACCTGATGCCATGCACAGCATCTTCCCAACACCAGAGTGAATTTTATAGAGATCTCAGCAGGGACCCCTCTTTATTTATAATAAACACTTATACTTTTAACTACCCTTCCCTTTCAAATTCCCTAGGAGCACCAACTAACAGAGGTCCTGCTATGTCAGCTCACCCTTCCTTGAAAGGGTCTCAGAAACCCTTACTGTGAATCTGACCCAAAGACCCCTTAGCTAAACTCAGGTACCACCCACATGGAGTGTGAGGCCAGAGGATGGCCTCTGTGGGAGGTCCTGTCTCACAAAGTGGCCTTAGGCAGACCGCCACACTATCCCACTACCACACGCCAAGGTACCTCCCCTCTACACCCTTTTTCCTATTTAAAATCATTACTTATATTTATCGCCCTACCCCAACTTAATATTTAAACGTACATTACATTTCCCTTCTATTTGACCCCATCCTACTGTCCTCTACTTAATATTCTACTTAACATTTAATAAATCAATATATACATATAAATAGGCATACATATATACATTGACATAAAACAAATTTACTATATAGAAAACACTATGTCATAATGGGGTGACTGCCGCAGTGAGTCACCCCTTTACAGTATCTTCATGGGTCTGTCCTGGTGGCTGGCTGGCTGGCAGGCTGCATGGCTGGCTGCCTTGGTTGGCTGGGGTTCTGTCCCCATGATGATAAATGGGGGCCTGGCCCTTCTTCTTTCTTCAGGTTGGCCCCGTCCACCACATCACTGCACAGCCTGCACTCATGGTAATGTCCTTGGGCGGCCCCCTGCATACTTAGGGGTCCATCTGCAATGCTTTGTCATGGGGGCCACATCACCACACTTCCGTGGCCACGGTCATTTATAAACTTCTGGATGGGCCCCATTGGCTGGGGATCTCACACACGCTCACTGCTGCACCCTGTGGCATTTTCCAAATCTTTGGGGCAACCCCATTGCATGGGGCCTGCTCACACCATCTCTGCATCCTCTGGCCACAATTGTGTCTTCAGATGACATACTCTGTGCCGTGGGGATGCTGCTGTGATCACCATGGCTCCTGCAGCCTTATAGAAGCAAGCAGCGCCCCCATGCCAACACACATAAAGAAAACACATAACACATTTAATACAATGCTTCACTTACCCTGGTGTCTGTGTCTTTATTTCCAGGTGTTCCCTTAGGGTTCAAGCATGTAGCCTCTACTAGCCGGACCAAGTGAGTCCACAGGCTACACTTCCTTTTGGCTTCTCATCTTTCATCTGCTCAAACCATGCGACTGGTCATAAAAACCTCTGGTTGTTGTGTGAAGATGCAGCATCTCACATTTCACTCCTGTCTCTTGCTCTTAACCAGTCTCTGTGGTGTTTGGTTCTGCAGCTCTATTCCCCGATCCAGAGTCTTCTTCTATTTACTGCTTAGGACTTCTGTGTTACATATCTACCAGTTCTCCCTCTTTACGTCGGCCTGGTTGGATGCTCCACAGCTAAGCACCCCGACTCTTCTCATCATAGCATGTGTTGGACATCTTTCCTTTTGTTCTCATCTTACTACTTCCTTCATCCCACTATGTTGAATGTATATGGACATGAAAAAAGATTCTCAGTCATGCATTGTACTCTGTATTCTCAAGGACAAAACTAAACGTATCTTTGTTTTAGGCCCTAATAAAGAAAGATATTCTAAGGAGGACAAGTAATGGGATTTTCGCTAGTTTGTTTTGGAGGATTAAAAATGATTTATTGAATTGTTTAGAAATTGTATAATGCATGCTCTAATTTGACCAATATGAAATAAGTACAGAAACAAAAGAAGTAAAACATCTGAGAAGTGAAAGCACATGTATCAGTATAAATATATTGACATGTAAAGGTAAATGTTTTCCTCCTGAGAGATCTGTGTCCTTGTATACAAGATTCACACATTACTATCTCCCAACTATCACCCTGCACTGCTCCACAGTCGTGGCAAAGGAATGGGAGCTTCAGATCGCATAAACAAATGAAGCCTCATAGGTGGAGCACAAAAGAAGCATGCAGGCCTCACCGTCCAAATCCCCCTTTCCCAAAACAAGGGTCTTAACCAGATGCGCCACAGCCTACTGTAAATGGGGCATAGAAAAATCTGGTGAGTGATTGTTTCTACTATCTTCAACATGGACAACCGCATCCAATCTCTGGAAAAACTGGCCAAATGTTCCATGGCAAGCTGGTCACACCTATACTCTGTCTATAAGCAATGCTCTTAGTCCGGGTGTATGGCCTGCAGATAGGCCTTCTGGCCATAGCATGACTTTTACTATTTTTGGCTAAGTTACTCTGTGTTATGTACATCAGTTTTCACTTGCTATCTGAACTCGCACATTTCTGGATTATTCGGGAAAATTCAGGAACACATAAACTGTGTTGGGCATCTGTGAACGATATCTCCTTATAAGGTCAACACATATGGTGTAAGGCCAAACTTCACCCACTTCAAACAATGGAAGGTATTTTATGTTTGTTAGGTGAACACAATTGTAATGAATCACCTGTCTCATCATGCCCCAGACCATCACCATGCTAGACATAATGATAGCTTGATTGAGAAAGTACTTGGCAAGTGAACACACACTCTCCAATGAAAGTTCTGCAGGCTTCTTCTCATCTAGCTTCACTTTGCATCTGCTCCTCCTGTGAGAAACTTGAGAAACTCTACTCCCCTTGGTTCCTATTCTCAGGTGGCCAGAGAAAGGCCATCAAATCTGTATCCTGACCATGGATGTGGAGAGATAAGGGAGGATCACCTAGCTAGACGGTCCTTGGGGATGAGAGGTCCTCAGATGAGACGCGGTATTCCACACTCCCATTTCAGGAGGATCCCTCTATTCCGGAGGCAGTTATGTGGTATTGCGACCCCTGTCCCACTGACCAAGAACACCCCAGGAGCAATTGCAAGTTTAGAAACACCAGAAAGATGGTAAACAATAAGGGGTTAAGGGTAAAGTAAGTGAGAAATGGTATCCCCCTTTTCCTATTGGAGACCAACCTCCTCCTTCCCCAGCCTTTATAGGCTATTGTAAACCAGCCCCACCCAACCCCCCATTTCCCCAAATTTGACATCTGACAGTACTGGGACGAGGAAGAGGCCTGCAGAGTGCTGTGAGGGTCAGGCATGTCCTTTTAATTATGGTCAGGCTAGCCCAATTGAAAACCTACACCTGCAACCTGTCAAGTGGTTGCAGGTGTATACAAAGTGGTCCAAAGAACAGCAAGCGGAGCCACAGAGAGGCCGGTGTGGGAGATACCAATGGGGTACCCTTTTTATGAGGAGGCACCCTTTGTGGGACTGGAGAAGCCGCCGGGACGAAGGCCAATATCCCAGAAGATTTGTGGGGCCCAAGGCAAGTGGGCCGGGTAGTTGCCACAGGTGTGGTAGCCTCTACGTTAAAGAGCGAGCAGTAGGAGCTGCGAGTAAGCAAGGAAAAGAAAGGACACTTTCCGCGTCTGTAGAGAAGCATGTGAAGTGCCGGCATGCAGAAGGCAACAGCTGGCAGGTGAGCGGGGCTCACCAAAGTTGTCCGCCATCTCCAGAGACAGAGGAGAAGCAGTGCACAGTTCCGGACGGGGATGTAGAGAGCTGGTGAGTGTCAGGGAGAGGTACTTGAGCACCAGCGCATTCCTAGCGGACTGCTGGATGCTGGGAACGAGAGACGCGAAGAATGTCTCAGATAGGCCTTCTGGCCATAGCATGACTTTGTTTACTATTTTTGGCTAAGTTACTCTGTGTTATGTACATCAGTTTTCACTTGCTATCTGAACTCGCACATTTCTGGATTTTTTCGGGAAAATTCAGGAACACATAAACTGTGTTGGGCATCTGTGAACGATATCTCCTTATAAGGTCACCACATATGGTGTAAGGCCAAAGTTCACCCACTTCAAACAATGGAAGGTATTTTATGTTTGTTAGGTGATCACAATCGTAATGAATCACCTGTCTCATCATGCCCCAGACCATCACCATGCTAGACATAATGATAGCTTGATTGAGAAAGTACTTGGCAAGTGAACACACACTCTCCAATGAAAGTTCTTCAGGCTTCTTCACATCTAGCTTCACTTTGCATCTGCTCCTCCTGTGAGAAACTTGAGAAACTCTACTCCCCTTGGATCCTATTCTCAGGTGGCCAGAGAAAGGCCATCAAATCTGTATCCTGACCATGGATGTGGAGAGGTAAGGGAGGATCACCTAGCTAGAGGGTCCTTGGGGATGAGAGGTCCTCAGATGAGACGCGTTATTCCACACTCCCATTTCAGGAGAATCCCTCTATTTCGGAGGCAGTTATGTGGTATTGCGACCCCTGTCCCACTGACCAAGAACACCCCAGGAGCAATTGCAAGTTTAGAAACACCAGAAATATGTTAAACAATAAGGGGTTAAGGGTAAAGTAAGTGAGAAATGGTATCCCCCTTTTCCTATTGGAGACCAACCTCCTCCTTCCCTAGCCTTTATAGGCTATTGTAAACCAGCCCCACCCATCCCCCCATTTCCCCAAATTTGACATCTGACAGTACTGGGATGAGGGAGAGGCCTGCAGAGTGCTGTGAGGGTCAGGCATGTCCTTTTAATTATGGTCAGGCTAGCCCAATTGAAAACCTACACCTGCAACCTGTCAAGTGGTTGCAGGTGTATACAAAGTGGTCCAAAGAACAGCAAGGGGAGCCACAGAGAGGCCTGTGTGGGAGATACCAATGGGGTACCCTTTTTATGAGGAGGCACCCTTTGTGGGACTGGAGAAGCCGCCGGGATGAAGGCCAATATCCCAGAAGATTTGTGGGGCCCAAGGCAAGTGGGCCGGGTAGTTGCCACAGGTGTGGTAGCCTCTACGTTAAAGAACGAGCAGTAGGAGCTGCGAGTAACCAAGGAAAAGAAAGGACACTTTCCGTGTCTGTAGAGAAGCATGTGAGGTGCTGGCATGCAGAAGGCAACACCTGGCAGGTGAGCGGGGCTCACAAAAGTTGTCCGCCATCTCCAGAGACAGAGGAGATGCAGTGCACAGTTCCGGACGGGGATGTAGAGAGCTGGTGAGTGTCAGGGAGAGGTACTTGAGCACCAGCGCATTCCTAGCAGACTGCTGGATGCTGGGAACGAGAGACGCGAAGAATGTCTCGACGGAGGTGAACAGGTGAAATCGATCTGGGATCTGTGCCAAGAGTTCTAATGATTTGGCAGAGATATAGTTTGATGACCTTTTCTTCCTCCGCACTGTACTTTGTAAATCTTCCTCAACAATGGCATACCCGGGAACCTATCCAGGCGGTGTTGGAGATGGTTCATTTGGCACTGCCATGTGTGTGTTTCCTCCTTGGATGTGGCTTTCTGGGATCACCATCATGGAAGAATGCAGCGTTGCCAGGGAGCACGTGCCTCTCCATGATTGCGGAAGGTGCAGGTACGCCAGGTTGCCGCAAACCCAGTATGTATCCATCATTGCAGCCGTTCCTTTCTTCATGTCAGGTATTATGAGAGTTTTGCTGCAATTTTTGTTTTTTCCCATGTTCTTTTTACCTTCCCCACGGAAGCAAAGTTTGTACGGAATGTATTTTTGCAATTTGAAGGGTTTTTCGATGGCAGTAACCCAAGTGAGTTTCGTTATATGTTCAGTCCATATGGGAGTGCACGTTCTCTGTAGCCAGGAAAGTTTTTCTTCAGACAGTCCTCGCAACGCTTCTGCTTTGCACAATATTTCTTCGTTCTGCCACTTGTCTGAATGTAATGTTCCTTTTATCACAAAAAAAGGTTCCTTTACACAAATTACTCCTTGCGGCCGGGAGTAACTTGTCCGCTCCTTCTGCAAAAGTTTGAATGAGACAGTGTGTGCTTGGAAAGTATTTTTGATTCTACATAATGCGAGATGTAGGAGACACTGTGCCTCTGCAAATGGAATTTCTTGTGGCAGAAATACCTTGGGGGTTTTTTGAGGCGTGGGGTATAAGTGAGCAGACTTAATAACTTTCATTTGTTGTTTGTTTTGCCGTGTTGCTCATGTCAGCGTACCACTTGATTGTTTGGTGTGGATGTCGAGGATCATCAACGGTATCAAGTCCAAATTTATAATGCTCTTTCCATTTTTCTTGTTGTGTCCCCCTCTTTTTCCTTCTGTTGCTACTCCCATCATTGCCCTGGAGAACCTTGTCATTCCCTTTTTCCTCCCACTCAGTGTACAGTCTAAAATAGCTATCGGCCATGTGTTTGTTATGATTACTTACTTGTCCGGTGGCTATATTATCTGGTGATGTAACCTTCGCAACTGGCCTTGTGGTTGGATATGGGTGATTTTGTACTCACGTGAGTTGTGAGAGTGTTCGGTCATTCATTGAATAAACACTAAAATCGGATTCATTAAACTCATGGGGCTCTTGGGTGGCCTGCGCAATTGTATCATTGAAGTTAATATTATCATTAGATTCATTCCTGCGATGCCCGTGGGCCCATATCAATTTAAAGCCATCCCATATTAAATGGGTTCCTTGTTTGATTGATTTTATCCCACCACCCCCCCTTGCTCATATCAATTGAAATAAGCCCTAGGAAAGTCTTTGTTGTCTTCCGGGCCGGACAAAATACTGGCCCTTATTGGCTCAGGGCACAAGCACCATGTGGCTCCTACGAGTCACGTAGTGCGTGTGTGCTGCAGCAATGGAGGGCCAGCACTACGGCTGGCAGGGCCAGTAAGGCTTGATGCCGGAAGGCATTTCAGCCTTGCCACGCCCATGCCAGCCGTAGTGCCAGAGACCTCGCCAGCGTTCCAGCTAGCCTGCCTTCCAGCACGTCCAGTAAGTGGTCTGTTTGTTTGTGTTTGTGTGTCGGGTCTGTTCTGCTGTATGTTTGTGCTGTGTTTGAGATGTGGGGGGGTGGGGTGTCGGGTGTGCATGAATGTTTGTTTTTGTATGTTGGTGTTGTGTTAGTTGCAATGCGGGGTGGGGGGTGTCGGGTGTACATGAATGTTTGTTTCTGTATATTTGTGTTGTGTATGTTGAGATGCGGGGGTGTCGGGTGTGCATGAATGTTTGTTTTTGTATGTTTGTGTTGTGCATGTTGAGATGCGAGGGTGGGGGGTGTCGGGTGTGCATGAATGTTTGTTTTTGTATGTTTGTGCAGTGTTTGAGATGCGGGGTGGGAGGTGTCGGGTGTGCATGAATGTTTGTTTTTGTATGTTTGTGTTGTGCATGTTGAGCTGCGGGGGTGGAGCGGTTGTCGGGTGTGCATGAATGTTTGTTTTTGTATGTTTGTGTTGTGCATGTTGAGCTGCGGGGGTGGGGGGTTGTAGGGTATGCATGAATGTTTGTTTTTGTATGTTTGTGTTGTGTTTGTTGCGATGTGGGGGTGGGGGGTGTTGGGTGTACATGAATGTTTGTTTCTGTATGTTTGTCTTGTGTTTGTTGAGATGCGAGGGTGGGTGGAGTCGGGTGTGCATGAATGTTTGTTTCTGTATGTTTGTGCTGTGTTTGAGATGCAGGGGTGGGTGGGTGTCGGGTGTGCACAAATGTTTGTTTTTGTATGTTTGTGCAGTGTTTGAGATGCAGGGTCTGTATGGGTGCATGCTTGCTAGTTTGTATGCTGAGTTGAGGGGTGGGGGGTTCGGGTCTGTATGGGTGCATGTTTGAGAGTTTGTATGCTGAGTTGGGGGGGTGGGGGGTTTGGGTCTGTATGGGTGGAAGTTTGAGAGTTTGTGTGCGGAGTTGGGAGGGTTGGGGGGTTTGGGTCTGTATGGGTGCATGTTTGTGAGTTTGTATGCTGAGTTGGGGGGTGGGGGGTTGGGTCTGTATGGGTGCAAGTTTGAGAGTTTGTGTGCCGAGTTGGGGGGTGGGGGAGTTGGGTCTGTATGGGTGCATGTTTGAGAGTTTGTGTGCTGAGTTGGACGGTGGGGGTTTTGGGTCTGTATGCGTGCATGTTTGAGAGTGTGTGTGCTGAGTTGGGGGGATGGGGGTTTTGGATCTTTATGGGTGCATGTTTGAGAGTTTGTATGCTGAGTTGGGGGGTGGGGGTTTGGGTCTGTATGGGTTCATGTTCAAGAGTTTGTATGCTGAGTTGGGGGTGGGGGGGTTGTGTCTGTATGGGTGCATGTTTGTGAGTTTGCATGCTGAGTTGGGGGGTGGGGGTTTTGGTCTGTATGGGTGCATGTTTGAGAGTTTGTATGCTGAGTTGGGGGTGGGGGGTTTGGGGCATAGTGTTTGGTTGGGGGTGGGAGCCATGGGGCATAGTGTTTGGTTGGGGTTGAGGGACATGGGGCATAGTGTTTGCTTGAGGTGTGGGGGCCTTGGGGCATAGTGTTTGTTTGGGGGTGAGGGGGACATGGGGCATAGTGTTTGGTTGGGGGTGAGGGGGCCATGGAACATAGTGTTTGTTTGGGGGTGAGGGACATGGGGCATAGTGTTTGCTTGAGGTGTAGGGGCCATGGGGCATAGTGTTTGGTTGGGGGTGAGGGACATGGGGCATAGTGTTTGCTTGAGGTGTGGGGGCCTTGGGGCATAGTGTTTGGTTAGGGGTGAGGGGGACATGGGGCATAGTGTTTGGTTGGGGGTGAGGGGGCCATGGAACATAGTGTTTGTTTGGGGGTGAGGGACATGGGGCATAGTGTTTGCTTGAGGTGTAGGGGCCATGGGGCATAGTGTTTGGTTGGGGGTGAGGGACATGGGGCATACTGTTTGCTTGAAAGGTGGGGGCCATGGGGCATAGTGTTTGGTTGGGGGTGAGGGACATGGGGCATAGTGTTTGGTTGGGGGTGGGAGCCATGGGGCATAGTGTTTGGTTGGGGATGGGAGCCATGGGGCATAGTGTTTGGTTGGGGATGGGAGCCATGGGGCATAGTGTTTGGTTGGGGATGGGAGCCATGGGGCATAGTGTTTGGTTGGGGATGGGAGCCATGGGGCATAGTGTTTGGTTGGGGATGGGAGCCATGGGGCATAGTGTTTGGTTGGGGGTGAGGGAGATGGGGCATAGTGTTTGCTTGAGGGGTGGGGGCTATGGGGCATAGTGTTTGTTTGGTGGTGAGGGGGACATGGGGCATAGTGTTTGGTTGGGGGTGGGAGCCAAGGGGCATAGAGTTTAGCTGGGGGTGAGGGACATGGGGGCATAGTGTTTGCTTGAGGGGTGGGGGCCATGGGGCATAGTGTTTTGTTGGGGGTGAGGGGGCCATGGGGCATAGTGTTTGGTTGGGGGTGGGAGCCTAGGGGCATAGTGTTTGGTTGGGGGTGAGGGACATGGGGCATAGTGTTTGCTTGAGGGGTGAGGGCCATGGGGCATAGTGTTTGGTTGGGGGTGAGGGGGACATGGGGCATAGTATTTGTTTGGGGGAGAGGGGGCCATAGTGTTTGGTTGGGGGTGGGAGCCATGGGGCATAGTGTTTGGTTGGGGGTGAGGGACATGGGGCATAGTGTTTGGTTGGGGGTGGGAGCAATGGGGCATGGTGTTTGGTTGGGGGTGAGGGAGCCATGGGGCATAGTGTTTGGTTGGGGGTGTGGGGGCCATGGGGCATAGTGTTTGGTTGGGGGTGAGGGGGACATGGGGCATAGTGTTTGGTTGGGGGTGTGGGGGCCATGGGGCATAGTGTGTGGTTGGGGGTGGATGCCATGGGGCATAGTGTTTGGTTGGGGGTGAGGGACATGGGCCACAGTGTTTGGTTGGGGGTGGGAGCCATGGGGCATAGAGTTTGGTTGGGTTGAGGGACATGGGGCATAGTGTTTGGTTGGGGGTGAGGGAGCCATGGGGCATACTGTTTGGTTGGAGGTGAGGGGGCCATGGGGCATAGTGTTTGGTTGGGGGTGTGGGGGCCATGCAGCATAGTGTTTGGTTGGGGGTGAGGGGGACATGGGGCATAGTGTTTGGTTGGGGGGAGGGGGCCATGGGGCATAGTGTTTGGTTGTTGGTGGGAGCCATGGGGCATAGTGTTTGGTTGGGGGTGAGGGACATGGGGCATAGTGTTTGTTTGGGGGTGGGAGCCATGGGGCATAGTGTTGCACTCCAAGAGTGAACCCAATAATAAAGCTAAAACAGGCACAGTTAGGAGATGTACATACTTTGCTTTTTGAGGAAACCTGACTCAACTAAGGCCATACTCCTCTTGGGCAACCCAAACAGCAAACTATAGCAGTCCACGATAACGGAATGTCCAATCAAGGGTAGTTATTGTATATTGTCTGTTTAATTAAATTATACATAACAATGGATAATGTGTAGTACAAAATGTAAGTTTGAAATACAAATAAAAATCGTTACTCCTCAAAAACATTCTTTTTCCATGCGTTTAATACAAATGGGTGGTTGAAAAAGCCTCCTGCCACGCCCTGCCTCCTGCCCCGCCCACATTTACTGATCGGCCCACTATAGCCATCATGTAAGGTACTTTCGGCCCTCTGTCAAAATCAGTTGTGCACCCCTGTTGTTTAAGAATACTACTGCACATACAAACAACACACATTCATACAAATAGCTAGGATAACTACTTGCTCTTCTTCTACTTCTACTTCTATCTAAACTATTGTCGTTTGTTGTTGGGGCCTCTTCCATGCCCATAGTAGCTCCTAATAAATGAGATGTAAGCATTTATTAAGCATACACGTTAGATTTTTGTTATTACACATTTCAATTGTAGAAACTTCTACTTTTCGTGCTTATTCTTGGACCTTTGTTCTCCAAGTGCTAAGACTCGATCGTGCTCTTTTTCACCTCTTCCATTCTGTCAGGCCCTCCTGGACATTCTGAGGCCCTTTGTTGCTCTCTAGGACCCTCTCTGAATCTCTCTAGGCCTCTCTGGCACTCTCTGGAGCTCTCTGGCATTTCAGCAAAGGTTATCGGACCGCAGGCAAGGAGGCAAAGTCCGATTTTATTTCATGCCAGGCTGTCTCAGACCACAAACAGCATCGTTGTCCAGTACACAAACCCTCCTGCAAGCTAAAAACAGTGCTCCCTTTTATATCTTGTCAGAGAAAGAGGATTCAAACCCTCACCTTTTCTAAACATGTCCAGGCAAAACTTCTTTGTTGAACATTCGCGCACAGGGCAATTATATCTTATCTTGTTTAAACCTTCAAAATGAAATACATTCTGGCACACATCCTAGGTTTTTCCCTGTGGCACTGCCCCAAATATGATCATGCAGCTGTTTCCCTTAGTTACATTTTCAGACACAGCCCAATTAACCTGTGTGCTTTCAGCACGTTTATCTGGTTTCTGAAGGCACGGTGGCCTTGAATGTTTCGACTTCAGGACTGACTCATGCTAACACACTCTGCAGAATATCTTCATTTATGCATCTTTTTCACCCATTTAGCAGCATTATCAGTTAAAGGCATTGTCAGTTATATAAATGGCAGAGTTCTTTTCTGTCTGTGTATAGAAAAAAACTTAATCATTTTCCTACTCAATTTTTTATAATATGCATTCTGTACCTTGCCTACTTACTAAACCATGATAAATGCATTTTCGACTTTATAAACATGACACCCTTTAGAATACTAATATCTTTTACCCCTAATGAATACTATTTTCACATATTTACAATACTAAATCATTCCATACAAATTTCTCTGCGTAGCTTTAAGTGGGGGGGGGCTGCCCCCTACTGCATTCAGTTGTTGGTACCTTATCTTCATTTCAGCACCTCCATCACATTTCCCCATCTTTAAAGTTCTTGTTTGTTCAACCATAGCCATGTCCACCCTCCTTGATACTTATCTAAAAAACATCACAATCTTACAATTTGTCACATACCAACATATTGTTATTTTTAAAACAAAACATGTGTGTGTCTCTAAACTATTTTTATCTTCTTCCATTTAATCCCCATTTCCTGTCTCCATTTGCTTTAAACTAACTTATGCCTTAGATAATTTCACAGCCATTGTGAGACTCGAGAGGTTGGTCAAGCTTTGAGCTAACCAATTAGCTCATTGTCTCTTCGTATGTCAACTTCCACCCCAACAAAATATAATCTCTCCTTCATTTTCTTCTTCTGACCATGCATATATGCAACTTTTTTAAATTGTGTCTTTCCCTCTGTTCCACACATTTTCTTCTTCCGCATCTTCCACTTTACTCGTTTTTATTTTGGCATTGGTGGACCGCCTTTTCCTGTCGCCTTTGTCCTTTCTCTTGAGCTGTTTTCACAGTCAATTTCCCAGGTTATGTTGATGCTTAGACCAGGAGTTCATTGTCCCTTTTTCCTTTTTCACAAGGAGTTCATTTTTACTCGAGTGTCTCTCTTTCAATAAATAGATTGTTCCATTGAGTCCAAAAGAGGGGATGTTTCAGCATGGGGACACAGGGTTGGGGGAGTCTTTTGCAGACACAGCTTAGACCATCATCTTTGTCGGGCTTCCACTGGGTTTCTGTACGACCTCCCTCTTTTCTCACGTGGTTCAATGTTAATTTCCCAATGCATATAGTTACCTCGACGTATGCCTGTAATATAAAACTGAATGAGTTTCTTTTGTAAAATAAACATGTCTCTTCTATTTAACACATTTCCTACCAAAGCATTTCCTTAAAACCTCTTTTCTCCACATTCCAGCTCTCATACCCTACCTCCTAGAAAAAGCTACAAGACATTTTCATTTAAACCTTTCCTTTTGTATGGGTCATTCTTGCCTTACAAACAAAATACCCCCCATCCCTAGCTCTGTGTCAGCTGGCTAGGATCTGAGTTTGTTTTCAATAATATACAATACATGTTGTACTTCATGGGACACATTTTCTTTTCTTGAGGGTGACACATGCAACCCTAAGGTGACCAAAATTAACAATTAAAGAAAGACATCTTCTTCTTTTCTGGTCTTCGAGCACATCTGTAGCAGGTGACAGAAATGTCCTTGGGGATCACTGTCATCTGTAGAAAGTCAAAATAGGGACAAAAGTCATTCGGGCACTGGTAAGGGGTCAGGTTTTCTTCCCAACTCCAACCCTTTCTTCCTTTTCTGCTATCAAAAAATACTTTCTGGATCATTCTCCCCTATTCGTTGGTGCACATAAACAACTATTTTCCAACCACCCAGCAGGATACTTAGTTTAGGCTTGGTTCTTTACTTAGTTTAGCTGCACGTGCTTCCTGGTTAGCAGTAAATCGTTTCTGGTTAGCTACAAGTGCTTCCTCAGCTCAGCAGCCATTCTTCCTTTTATTTTCTTGACTTTTATTGGACCATGGCCTTTGCTCATGCTTTGCATTCATCCTATGGAGACAAAACAGAGGCGTTTTGCTGCACACCGTCCCTGCCTAACTTAATCTAGTCTACCCCTGTTTTCCGAGACTATGGCACCAATTGTTACTATGTGCCTCCATTTTTTATCGTGCACAACCATGTTTGCCTCTTCTAATAATTGCATACCCCTATCTTCATCAACACAAAAAATAATTACTCACCTTCAATTTGACTTCTATTTCCTACTCTTTCCATACCTGATTGCACCGATCTTGGGAAAAACAGCTAAACAAGACATTGTGTCTCTTACTACCTCTTTTACTGTTACTCACCTTGTTTCTCTTACTTTTAGTGCTGATCAATTGTGTGTCCACACCCTTTTAGCGTGAACTAGTACTTACCTTTCTCTTTTTCTCCCTAATTTACAGCCATGCAGACATTTCTCGTGCTTCCACGCAAAGGTCCATAACTTTTATCTGTAAAATAAATCAAAATCGTTACAGGCACTTAAAAAACTGTTCTTTACTTACCTTACTATATTTTCTTAAAATGGCGTGTGTGATTTTCCCTTTTTTAATTGACCCAATTTTTGTCAGCCATACTCCTTTTCTCGGTCTTCATGGTCACTGATGCTTTTATTGCCCTATGCTCCTTTTTTGCTGTTGGCCGGAAACCTCATAAGCGCTATTTGTCTTTCCAATTTTTTGATTTCTTGTCTATTTTATGCTTTTGAATGTATTGCCTATCCTGTATTCATTTGCCCAATTTTCCCCTTCCTCACTTTTGCTTTTATTCATTTTTTATTTAAGATAATCAATCATTTTCATCTTTCCCCAATTTATTTATTTATTTTCCCTAATCCTGGGTAACAGAGGCCCAAAGTCTCTGTAATGTTTTTAATCCTTTATTCTAATCATCTCTTATTTATGTTGGGCATTTATTTCATTATTATTTTGTTTTTCATGTATACTAAAACACACTTTCTTTCTTTTTCTGTGTGTTGCTGTGAGGAAAGTACCATTTTATACTCCGTTAAGCCCTATATTTCTGCATTGTCATCTATGATGTTCTTTAACCTAAATCTTTTTATCTGAACCATTACTGTCCCTCATGATTCTTATTTCATTGTGTTTGCGCCTTAATCATTTGCCATGTTTCCCTACATTATGGCTGCCTCTAATTGTCTGGAAGTCATCTGTTTCTTCCTTTTGTTCATTAATGTTCATGGCCTGCGTCTGAATTAATAAAATATTTTCATTATTTCTCCACCAGGTCATACAGCTTGCTATATTACCATGTTACCCCAATAATAAAATCTTTTAATTTTCACCCAAACAATCTCATTGGCCTTCTGCCGCTTTCATGCCTTGAAAATTGTGCTTGTGTCTAAATGGGGCATGTCCCAAATAAACAGACATGCTTTATTTGGTAACCTAAACACCATCATCATGCTTTCATGCTTTGCCATTCAATCCTTTCTTCAACCATCTAAATCCTAAAATACTAGAATCTCAACTGATCGTCCTGAATCAAAAAGGTTTTCACTATTTTTTCAAAATGTTTTCTCCATGCTAGCCGCCACGGCCTCAAAAATTGGAAAATACCACCCTGGGTATAACACTCTTCAGGCTGTCCTATCACCCAAGGTGGAGCTCCTGGAAAAGGACCTTTAGGAGCCCCCAAAAATCCCCATTCATTGCATTATACATGGCCTAAAAACTCCCCAAAAAGCAGGCCACAGGGGACCCAATAACCCTCTTCAACTTCAGAGGGCTTCCTTAGTCAAAAATAATAGAGAACATGAATAACATTAGACCATTCAGCTGCTAGGCGATGCCTGCCCCTGCCCACACGTTAGTTTAAAAATCCAGTGTAAAATCACTTGCTCCATATCTCATAACATTCACCAATACCTCCTTCAATTCCAACACTATTTCTGCTGCTATAAAACACCCTTAGGAGTGTTCCTCCACTCACCCTTGTCAATGCAATGCCAGATTACATGCTACAATCTGTTCTGTTGCACTTATCATTTGAGTGCCATTGCTTCTGCTTCACTACCACATTCACTAATGCCATCTGCCCTTTCCTTTCCCTACAATGCTTGTAAAAACTGCTCATTCATTTCCCGTGTCATTATCAGAGTTAAATTGGATTACTACACTACCATCCTTGCAGACATCCTAGCAAAAAATCTTCACAGGCTCTAAAAAGTGCAAGGTGATGCAAGGACCTCCTAGCAAAAAATCTTCACAGGCTCTAAAAAGTGCAAGGTGATGCTGTGTGCAACTCTCAGTATTCCCTAAAGGATATACATTACTCACGCCATGCGAGTTGCTCACTGGCTACCCGTGAAGGAACGGTTAATTTCAAAATTTTAACCATTATGCATGAATGTATGTCGCACACAGCACCAGTATCTAACTGCGCTGTTACTAGAGTCAGTTCAGCCTGACCCAAAATAAGTCACCATTTCACTCAACTACAAGTCCCACTAACCAAAGGAGCTAATGCCAGAGGTCTAAGCTTCCCATTCTTGTTCCCAACCCATGCAATGCTTCCTCTAGCGAACTTAGAGCAGAACCATCCATCCCTCATTTTTTCACCAGAAAACCCTAAAAACTACCTTGTTTAGCTACCCCTATTAGTTCCCCCAGCGGTGTCTATACATGTTCCTCCTGCTGTTTAATTCACCTTATGCCATGGGTTTCCTCAATGTCTACTGTATCCAATGTGAGCTAAACATGCAGCTCATCCATTGTAACTACAATATGTATTTATCTGTCCTATAACTACAGGCAAAGGGGGCGTGGCTGGAGCTCATGGAGTGAGGCAGCAGCAGAGCTGAGTTCCCATCCTGGTTCTTACATTGATGCTTGAAATTGCTTCCAAAGGCAATAATTTCTGGCAAATACTACACCAGTTAGAACAGGCACTGCTGTGCCTTTCCGGCGAAGACCCGAAGAAAATCGGAGCCTGCATACCCCGAAACGAGGTTTGCAAACGGACCCCGGGGGTCCCACTGTAATGGCGGCCTAATCGAAGCTGAAGGCTCCAGCAGGGGAGGAGCCTATTTTGGCGCTGTAGACCTGAAGAATGCCAGAGACTGCCATGGCCCAGATCCGAGAACGGCCGACGCCGAGAATAGCTACACGTTGAAGCCGCCGCACATTGAGCCCGTTTTGGCCCACCCCAACCGGCCGCTCAGCAGTTGGAGGCGCAGCGGTGCTGCCGTACTACAGACCTGCTTGAGTACCCCCCCAGCGGCCGCACCGAGGGAGGAGACCGCCGACAACGCAGATATACCGCCGGGGTAAGGACCGACACACCGTCCTCCCCCTGCAGCATCCGCGCATTCTGTTGATTCCCCTGCGCGAATGAAGATCGGGACCATGACAAGGTCTCCGTATCACGAGTGAAATCCGTGGAATAGCAGGGTTCCCTGCCGGGACGCACACTCAACAGAACACTAACGCTGGAGCCCAGATTCACTTGCAGGCGAAACCTGTGAAGGCCTGAGTGTGTGCCGTGAAAGCACAGATAGAGCTTCGGGCCGCAGCACTGTTCGCGCCCTCAAGAAAAGCTCCCCACTTGAGGGGCCTCATATACTAGGCCGCAAGGGTCCCAAGGACAATATCAGACCCAGGTGTCCCCCACCGTGCCAAGACACTCTCTGGCAGAGCACAGCCCACCCTTTCTTCCGCGGCCGGTGGGCGGTTTGGCGGGAAGTCCCAGTGAAGTGCGGTGCCCGGGGAGAGCTTGGAAGCACTGGTGGACACAAGTCACTGGCATCCAGGTAACACAAGGCCTGACACCTGAGTGAAGGATTAACGCCAATACGAGGTAGTGAGGTCCCATCACGACACGCTAAGGGCTACTTTGCACCACGGCGAACTAGAACCTGCTGGAAAACCCTACGCAACACAGCACAAGATGTCCGCTTCATGACACAAGAATACGTCGGCTTCAAATATGGACTCCTTTTCTGGGACAAGGCCCAAACAACAACTCCAACATGAAATTACCACGTAAACGCAGCCACCCCCACTCGAGGACGACCCTAAAAACACTCAGGTACTGCAGGCTATTGCGGCACTTCAGACATTTATTGAGACCAAAATAGGCAAATTCAAGGCCGATGTGCAGCTGATACGCCAAGATGCCCGCAATCTTACAGATAGGGTGAGCAAAGTGTAGGTGAACTTGCAGGACACCACGGATACCACCACAGACTTGAAAACCAAGGTAACTGAACTAGAGAAAGGCAGGTTGCACAACTAGATGTGAGATCAGAGGAGGCAGAGGGGAGGGCTTGCTGCAACAATATACGTATTCTTGGAATTCCGGAGGAAATGGAGGGAACCGACCCAACAGAATACATAGAGTCCATGATACTTGAGGAGATTGGGCCCGGCAAGCTCACACAGGGATTCTCAGTCGAGAGAGCTCACCATCAATCTCTTCAAAAAAGACCCCCACCAGGATCACACCCACGCCCGATGATTGCGAAGATTTTGAATTTCCGTGACAGAGAGACGATACTTAAATTCTCGAGAGACGGAGGCGAGATCAAACGGAATGGCTTCAAAATCGTCATGTATCCTGATTATACCCCCAATGTGCAGCGAGCCAGGAACTCATTCATACCAATTAAAGCCTGATTTCGCAAACTCAATCTCAAATACATGATCCTATACCTCTCACACCTCAAGATACTTTACAAAGGGAAGGCGGTTTTCATGGAAACCCCGACTGCAGCCAACATGTGGCTGGAGCATAATAACCTAGCCGAAGGTGATGAACGCACTTTAGGGGCCGAGGGTCTATCAGGAATCAAGAATCCTATGAATGAAACTTCATCATGTTACGAGACCTGAACATTGCATCTAAAAGGTGATCCTCCGTTGAGAAGACAAAATGTGCTTCTATGGACGGGAGCTCAGACAATCACACATGGGCACTGTCATAACCCACCCCGTCCCAACCAGTGCCGGCTTGTTGCCAGCGCTACATCCACATCTCACAACTTGGATAGGCCAACGGGAAGCGGAAGCCCCCGAGCGTTGCCCTCCCAAAGCAGCTGCTGGGGGAAGTTCACAGTTGTTCCATGTTGTTAATCCACCTCTTCGTGTGGACGTTGAAAAAATTTTAACAAGTCTCCACTTTCTAAAGCAATTCAGTCACTAAAAACACGGGAGGGAATGGACTATCCACCAATACTGATCAGCCATGAGAGGAGGTGTCCAAAATACAAAGCCAACAGGAGGGTGAACCGGTTCAGCCGGGAGCGAACATTCAAACCTTTCTTTGTACTAACATGGCCACACACATCAAGGTTGTAACAAAGGAGTCCATTAGCCCCCAATTCCCCTTCCTACTCGACAGAGCTGAATCTGATCCAGAAGGAAGGTATGTGATATTGTGGGGCCACATCGAGCAAACTGAAATATGCTTTTATTAATTTGTACCTCCCCAACAGCAACATACCAGCACATTTAGACCTGATGTATGCCAAGGTCACACAGTACAGGAATGGATTGTTTATTTGGGGGGAGATTTCAACTGTGTCAGCAGCCCAGAATTTGACAGGTCCACCCCTCTCCCCGGAGGTCCGTCGGCATCCACTGCGGCACTGAATGCCATGCTGAATCGCCTAGACTTAGTGGACATCTGGCAGGAGAAACATCCAAGAGACCGGGCTACTCCTTTTTCTCGTCCCCACATAATGTCCACACCAGGATTGACTACATTTTCACTGGCAGAGAAAGCCTACTCCAGATCGACATGGCGCAGTACTTGGGCCGGACCATCTCCGATCACTCCCCCTTAATAATAGAGTGGAGCACCGCAGGGCCCAGATCTCCAATACCCACATGGAGGATGCCCACTGAAGCGCTAAAAGACGCAGCATTCAGAGACGACCTCAGGGAGTCCCTGGAGAACTACATAAAGGAAAACACAAATAGCGTTGACCACCTAAGCACATTATGGGAAGCCCGGAAAGTAGTTACACGAGGGGAAATCATAGCAAAAGCAGGGGGAGTCAGGAAGCACCTAAGAACCGAACTGGAGCGATGGGAAACCGATATTGAACAGCTTGAATCCGGCACCCGAGTTTCCCTGCAAGCAGAGGATGAGCTCAAGTAAATTAGAACTGAATGCAAAATGGCAAATAAAGAAATTTAAAAATAAATAACTACAGGCGAAGCTGTGGCATGCAACCACTTGTGTATGCCATTTTCATTGTTATTTGCAAGCCTCTTCTTTGTAACAGCACCACGATGCCTAAGGGCTTCTGTGTGCTCTGTAAATTCTAATAAATAAATAAATGACGGGTTTTCATGCATTCAAGCCTTTCCTTTCTTACTAGGAATTGCTCATTCTTCGCCAAACTACAGTAAGCACTACTATTGGATCAATACAATGCCCCTTCTCTAGGCACTCATGGACAACTCAAAAATAAAAAAATATGTATCACACAGAATAATGCCTCTAGGCAATACTGAAAATTCCCATACAGAAGCCTCTCATAAGCCAGGAGAAAAGCGCACTGGCTATCAGTAAACAAATGCATTATTTTATTAAACTCATGGGCAGCACACAAAAGATGCCTTTTTGTCCACGCCCTTTCATACTTTTCAGAGTGAATCACTCTTGTCAGTCCATCAGACCCTCCTGGTCAGTCCAATATATATGTCTGCTTTTAAAATTCCACAAATGGTGGCCCACCTCTAACCACCCGGCTCCTAAAACTGAAATGCCCTCCCACCAACACTAGGAAGTGAAGGAAGTTTATATTGCTCTCCTCAAAATGCTGAAAACATTCATGTTTATCCAAGCCTCTTCGTGATCTCATCATGATGAATAGCTAAGCCGGCTATGACAATCCATGTGCTAATTCTTCTCTTGTTCAATGTATTCCTGTACCTGCACCATTGCATCCTCTGTACTCGCGCCAAAAAATGCCCGTGGGCTAATGTGCGCCTACACGTTTAAATAACTACCACTTAAAGGTGCCTATTAAAATCACACTACAGCTGACACGTTTTCCTCAAAAGACTGCTAAACCAATGCCACATCTATAATCTAAAAAGCTGTCTTTGCGACATGGATACACAGTCCCAATGTCTTATTAGACCAAAACTCTTTTTTTCTTGGCATATTTCTCCTTGCATTCCAAAACCCTAGTGCCACTTAACTCTTTTAAACACATCTGACCATCCTCTGGGGCTGTCCCACTGCGAAACACATCATTTTTTAGTTTTGCAAAAATAACTCTTATTTTTAGGTTGACACCTTTTATTCCCAGGTGCCTCTGTGTATCCTGTATTTGCGTATTGCTGAGCCTACATGTACACTCACTGACTCGTCCTCTGCACCAAATTAATTTGGCATGTAATGCACTTTATAATAAATGCAACGTATAAACCACACTCACTTGAGCATTTTCCAGATCACTAAAATAGCTTAACAATTACACAAGCTGTACACGTAGCTGATACGCCCATGTATCATGCAGTGTTGTCTCTCTCTTGAATTACTTAATCTATGGTTCTCGAGGGTGTTCAACCTATCAGTGCTTTAAAGTAATATCACTGACTATGTAAGGCACTATATGATTGCCAAATAACATGACATGACATCTTTGCTCCTTTTAGTGTGTCTTTTTACACCGCCCTGCTACAAAATGACCAGCACGAGTCATAATAAAAACAGAAATGCAGAATATAATGACCCAACTAGATCCAAGCCCTGTGTCCACCAGAAGTGGGCCACGCAAATACGGGCCACATCAACTCTCTTCTCTGACAAGTGTTTCAAAGAATTTGTGACAAAGCGCGACAAACGCCTCGTATCTACAATCTGCATTTGGCACATGCTTTTGATAACTAAATCCTTCTGTAAATGTGGCTCTTGATGCGCATTCTGCATTCCTTCAACATGGGCCAATTTCCTGATCTTGACAATGTTATCGTAAAGGCCGACACTGCATTCCTGGCCAAAATCCCTTTCATGTAAGCTCTCATCTTGCTTTTAAGCAAAACGAAAACACAATTGCTATTCGTATGCCAGTCTGCCTACTTAAATTTGCACATAGCAACACTGTTTTCATGTTTCTTAACTGTGCGCTTTTTTTCCAATTTACAAAGCAAACGTGTCTACACTTTAAAATTAATTTGCTAAAGATGTGCTTAGTTTCAAACACACAAACAGACTCGAATTCCACAATAATGCACTTCTTATCTGAACCTCATTAAATCATTCCTTCACATTTCCACCGTTCCTTTCCCATCAATCACTGTAAATCCAATGTGATTCTCTGTTCGCACAAGGTTTCTAAAGATCCCAATCTCCCATTCTGTCTTTCAACTCTGCGCAGTTTCAGTGCTCACATACAACAGCCCCTTTAAATCACTATAACTTTTTCATTTAAATGCAAAACTCTACCGTACTTAGTGTGATCCATTCGTTATTTTGTCTAGTAGTAGGAAATCACAATTTTAACTCCATAGTTGACAGTTTGAAAAGAATCTGATGGCTACAAGTGCAAAAAAGCTTTTTACACTTATCTCAGAACTGTTTGACTTTTTTTAGATGAAATTACCATGAATTTGTGTGCCTTAAGTCATAGCATCTGATCATCTACATTATTGTTATTTTTTGGCATTTTCAAAACCTTGGCTGAACGCCTTTTTTTTAGATTTAGCTTGAAAATATCATTTTGATATTATTTCCAATCTTTTACAGTGCACACAGACAGTTACGCCATAAAATGAAACAAATAAACAGCCATAACACAACATAACATGACATGTACAAAAAATCAGACAGACTCCGGCCGGCTACATTTAAGTGCACTTCCTAGTGTCACCTGCCTCTGAAGTTAGACTCCTACCCCTATATATGTGCGTTTCTTTACAAAACGCGAGTTCACCCCTTTCAAGGAATCTTTAAATTCTCTTGGTCTCCTAATCACCCTATTAAGTGGGCTCTGTGTGCAAACCTCATCCAGCCATCTTTAAACGCTAGGCAAATGGGCGTATCCTCTCTCTCGTGTGTGTTCCCCGGTATCTCCTCTTCTCAGCTATCTTCCTGGTATCTCTCTCTTCTCAGGTATACTCCTGGTATATCTCTCTAATGCTCGGGTACCTTGAGTCAATAATTTTTCCCTTATATATACACATTATACTCTTATTCTGATGTTATTTTTTGTTCATATCCCAACTCCCTCAGTTACCTTTTGCTAGAGTCCCCCATGAATATTTTACTCTTGTGATTTTTTTTTAATGCTGTTAATTTCTTGTTCTTTTTTCTCCCAAATCTGCACTGCCATTGTTATTTTTCCCTGAAAGGTTACCACAAATATATATATATTCCCCTTTCTGCCATACTGGTCTCCCTCCCCGTGTCCCTTTCCTTCTTTTCAATCGGCTAGGGCAGCTGCAGTCTGCCCCATCCTTATCTCATTTTCTATCGCCTTTACTCCACTCTTATCTTGGGCAGAACAGTATGACTCAGCTTAGTCTCTTAGTCTTGATTGTCCAGGTTCTTTTTCAGAGATGTACTCTTGTTCAGTAATCTGATCAGACTGTCCATCATCCTATCCATCCTGGTTTGGCTCTCTATGTGTTCTCGAAGTGCTAAGACCTTGATCGTGCTCTTTTTCACCTCTTCCATTCTGTCAGGTTCTCCTGGACATTCTGGCACCCTTTGTTGCTCTCTGGGACCCTCTCTGAAGCTCTCTGAGCCTCTCTGGCACTCTCTAGAGCTCTCTGGCATTTCAGCAAATGTAATCAGACAGCAGGCAAGGAGGCAGAGTCAGGTTCATCAGGTTTTATTTCATGCCAGGCTGACACAGACCACAAACAGCAGGGTTGTCCAGTATTGAAACCCTTCCGCCAGCTAAACACCGAGCTCCCTTTTATATCTTGTCAGAGAAAGATGATTCAAACCCCCACCTTTTCTAAACATGTCCAGGCAAAACATCTTCGTTGAACATTTGCACACAAGGCAATTATTTCTTATCTTGTTTAAACCTTCAAAATTAAATACATTCTGGCACACATCCTAGGTTCTTCCCGGTGGCACTGCCCCAAATATGGTATAAACAGAGAGGAACTCCAACACCTCGGGAACACAATGGAGCGCAAAACTAACATATAACAAAGGGTGTTCCTGAACAAAGTTAAGTTGTACTGTGATTTAGGAAGCTGTCAGTGCATATTCAACTGATAGCTGAAACAAAACAAATTATTCAGTTATACATATTTGTTTTTCACCAGTCAAATAACCTTAGTTGTGCCTATTGTTGGTAGCACATATATTACGCCATTCAAAACAGTATGTAAAGAAAATATATATTTTTTAATTTGAAATGAGGACACAAAAATAGCCACTTGATGGCTTCATACATACATGAGACATGTTTACAAAAATAAGTAAACACATATAGATCAATCTGCAAATATAAACAAAATAAATACAGTTTTGTAGGAAAAGGGGAAAAGACTCAATGAAAGGGGAAAGGGATAAACAAAAGAAGATTGCAAAAAAAACAATTGGTTGAACAAAAAACATTTGTTCTATTACAGGTCTTTATCCTACCAAATTGTACAGGGAACAACAGTATTAGTCAGTCCATGCAATAGTTTATATTAAGTAAAAAAAGGATGCAGACTATAGCTGACTGGCCCTTACTAGCTCAGAGGTATAATTTATAAACTTAGGGCCTCATTACGACCCAGGCGGTAAGTTACCGCCTGGGTCGTACCTTTACCACCATGGCGTAAACTATGTTTACGCCATGGTGGTTGGCGGACTTACCGCCCCATTCCGAGGTTGGCGGGGCGGTAAGCCCCCAATCCCCATTTACCCTTCCCCATTCCCATTTTTGCCCCATAGGGCATAATGGGAGTGGGGAAGGCGTTAATTACGCCACCATAAATTACGGTGGCGTAATTAACATCAAGGTCCCTTAGCGCCATGGATTTTAACACCTGCTAAAAGCAGGTGTTAAAACCTCCATGGCGCTAAGGGACCTCGGAATCAGGCGGTAAGGGTCGGCGCTGTTTACGCCGCCGTAAACCCCTTACCGCCTGAGTCGTAATGAGGCCCTTAGTTGTAACCGAGCTGACAAATCAATAATGGTCTTTTTCATAAAGAGGAAAATAAAACATTATGCAACAGGCAAAAATGCTGTGCATTTAGCCTTACTCAGGCAAAGGTACAAAAAACAAAACACAAAAAAGTTTTTTTGTGCAACTATATAAGAGTAATGCACACAATTGCTTTTAGTACACCAAAAGACCTGAAAGATTATATCACAGGCTGAAATGATGTGTGGGTAAAGCACACAATTACTTTTAATACGACAAAAAACCTGGAAGGTTATGTCACAGGCTGAAATGATGTGCTAAGCCTTCCGCTGGTAAGTGTGAGTGGCCGCGTCCTCTGGTCACAGGAGCCTAGACACCAATAGCCAGGGCGTGGCTAAGTTGGCATTTCGGTGGTATGTAGACAGATGAAGACCACCTTCTTCAGGTAATTCGATCTTTAAATTCAGCCCCTACATACGCAATAAAATGTAATCCCATCATATTGGGTCATCTCAAAAGCATTTTGAGGTTTGGTGTGAGGTATGGACATGAAAGGTGAATTGAAAGTACCAGCAAATGGTAAGAGACACCAGGAAGCCAACCCTAATATGGTCATGCAGCTGTTTCCTTAGCAAAATGTTCAGACACAGCCCAATTAACTCGTCTGGTTTCAGCGCGTTTATCTGGTTTCTGAAGGCACGGTGGCCTTGAATGTTTCGACTTCAGGACTGACTCATGCTAACACGCTCTGTAGAATATCTTCATTTATGCATTTTTTCACCCATTTAGCAGCATTATCAGTTAAAGGAATTGTCAGTTAAAGGCGTCAGTTATATAAATGTCTGGGTTCTTTTCTGTCTGTGTATAGAAAAAAAGTAGTCATTTTCCTACTCAATTTTTTATAATATGCATTCTGTACCTTGCCTACTTACTAAACCATGATTAATGCATTTTTAACTTTATAAACATGACACCCTTTAGAATACTAATATCTTTACCCCTAATGAATACTATTTTAACATATTTACAATACTAAATTATTCCATACAAATTTCTCTGCCTAGCTTTAAGTTGTGGGGGGATGCCCCCTTCTGCATTCAGTTGTTGGTACCTTATCTTCATTTCAGCTTTAATACAACCTAATACAGGTGTTTATCTTGCGTCCTTCCTTTCTCCCTCCTCGTATTTTAAGCACGGGGAGGAAGAATCGAGGGAGGCGGACTACTAGCAATACAAACAAACAAGGGAGAAGAGTTGGTGAGAAAGAGAAAAAGAAAGGGAGAGGGAGAGACAATATAGAGGATGTTCATTATTTTCATTACACAATTATTTACATCTTAATAGCGCTTCTTCATTTCTCATACTGTACTTGATGTTTGTACTCATTAATGTCGTACACCTTTACCAACAATTTTTCCCATTATACACTTATTCCTGTTTAAACTTGCAGCCAGTTCCGGTACTCTACTCCCTCATTCATTATGTTTGTACACTGTGTTCATTTCTACCATTTTCATGGTCTGTGCAGTCCGTGCATTTGTGAGCCTTTCGACATCTGTCAAATGCACCCAATACCTCAAGCCCTACACTTTGACTGCCATGGTCGTGCAGTATATTACCTTATAGGGACCGTGGAACCTACGTCCATTCCACCTACGCACAAAGCTTCTCACGTATACCATGTCACCTGTCATCAACTGGCAGTTCGGTCTATCTGTGGCTGGGGTGGTCGTGTCTATGTCTGTTTCTTGTGTGAATGGGGGTGCTATTTGCTTTGTTATGGCACATGCCGCTCTTGTTAGATTTCTCAGATACTTGTGGAACTCTTCTCCCAGTACTACAGCACTCTCGTGTGCATCTGACTGTCTGCGCAAGGGTGAGTGGGCTGTGTGCATCCTCCTACCTGTCATGATCTCATGGGGTGACAGGTGGTGGTCCTTACTGGGCTGATTCCTCATCTCGAAAAGAGCTAAGGGTAAACAATAAATCCAGTTCTTTTTGAGTGTATGGCACAGTTTTGACAATCTGCTCTTGAGCAATCCGTTTTTTCAACAAATCCGTTCGATTGCGAATGATAAATTGTACAGAGCTTATGTGTTATTCGCAGCAATGCTGTTATGTGCTTGAACATGTCATTTACAGAATGCGTCCCATTGTCGGAACGTATGACATCACAAATACCCCAGTGTGGGATCACTTCCCTCACCAAGAATTTGCCGGCACATCGTGCATCCGGATGAGTGCAGGGGCCCGCCTCCACCCACTGAGAGAAGGGACAGACTAAAACAATTAAATATCGGGACCCATTACACCACTCTTCCATGTCTGCATAGTCAACATGCAGCTCTCTGAATGGCCCTTCAGGCTTCGACAATGCCCCTCTGATTGTTGGCAATGTCATGCCGGAATTGTATGTTTGGTATATTCTATTATTAGCTTCGTAACTTGCTCCTGCAATCCCGGAGCGAACCAATCTTCCTGTATGTCTGCGATAATGTGTTGTTTGCATTGTGGGCGGGGAAGTGCAGTTGTTGGAATCCTACCTCCAATAATTTTGCAGGCATTACTATCCGGTATTATTTTGTCTTGATAAAAAGTCAGTGGATGACTGGCTACATCCTCTCCTCACCCACACTTCCTTTTCATCACTTGGTGCATCTTGTTGAAGTTCAATAATTTGGGAAATTGACAATGAGTTGAACCCTTCTGGGTGCTCTTCCTCAATTACCTTTTGTAGTTTGTACTCACCTGTAGGGCTCTTTGGTAAATAAGATGCTTCCTTGGCGGCTGCGTCTGCTGCCGCGTTTCCCAATGAGATGACGTTGTCGCCTCGTGTGTGGGCCTGGCATTTTACGACAGCTACAAGTGTGGGTTCTTTTAGTGCATCAATTAATTCTCCTAACAGTGTTGCATGCTGGACTGGGGACTCATCTGCTCTTCGGAATCCCCTCCTACCTCATCTGGCTAACCTCCATGTACAGTTGTTGCCATGTAAGCAGAGTCTGTATAGGTTGTCACTGCGCACCCTTTAGCTGTATGCAGTGCTTCTATGAGTGCCACTAGCTCTGCTGCTTGGTCTGAGAAGTGATGCAGTAATCTTTTTTGGACAATAACTTCAAATTCCCCATCTTCCACTACTGCTGCTCCTGTGTGCTTTTCTCGACAAGTTTGCATCTCTTTCGTCTGCAGCGTGTTCAATCGGAGTCTCAAAAACTGGTTGTGATGATGTTGTAATGGACAGTTAGTTAAGTAGCGACTCTGGACGTTTAGTTTATGAGCTCCGATTCCTGATTTCAGCGTGGTTGGCATTGTTAGTCGCTGATCATAATTCTGAATCCAGCTCCAGAGCTCAAACTTCTTTTTAACGCATTGTGGTCGTGATATTAGGTCATCTAGAGTTAAATCTGCATTAGTCAAATTTTCTGTTAGCAACTGACACCATTCTTGCAGAAGTGAAGACTGCCGTTGATATGGTTTTGCTACAAATAGTTGATAAGCTGGAACTATTGGACTCAGATTTATTTTACGCAGCGCCGTCAAAGATTTCCACATGGCACATGTGTACAAGGAGTTCAGTGACAACTCATATCGTAGTTGGATCATCGATATGTAAGATGGTAACTTCAGTACTCTTTGCCAAAAAAGGCCTTCCAACTTCTGCCAAAACTTCATTTCTAAGTTCCACCCAGATTCGGATCCAAATATGACTGCCGGTATAACTTTTTGAAGATAAAAGATGAGAATCGGTGTTAAACTGAATTTGCAATGCGACTTGTATATCTTAAGTCCTTGAATACTAAATTGAGTCGTTTTGTTCACCAGGTCCAGTTTCCAATATTGTTCCTTAACAGATGTATTAAACGTTATACCCAGGTATTTAATGGAGTTTGTTAAACTTAAGGGTGATCCATTGATGTACCATTTATACGATCTCTGCTTTTTTGTGCCACCGGCACCAATTGTCATAATTTTAGTTTTCTCAGAGTTCAGATCCAATTCATTCATTACCAGATACTCTTGTAACTTGTTTAATAGCCGTTGTAGGCCAATCTCCGTTGAGCCTATTAGGACAACGTCGTCAGCGTAAGTAATACACTGAATTTCCGTATTATTTATTTTTGGTGGAAAAAAACGTACAGACTCTAGATGTATTGGGAGGTCAGAAATGAACAATTTAAAAAGCTCTGCTGCTATGGGACATCCCTGTTTCACTCCTTTTTTAGTGGGTACTTTCTTTGTCAACTCGCCCTGATTGTTAAGACGAATTCGAATGGTAGTATCGGAATGTAATGCTTTTATCGGAGCAATCAGGTCTTGTGGACATTTCCAAACTACCATTTTCTGCCATAACAGTCCGCGGTTAACACTATCAAATGCACCGCGTAAATCAATAAAGGCCAAATGTATTTTTTTCTTTGCTTTTAATGTTTCAAGTTTCAAGATGTTTAATATCAGGAGATTCACGTCCACACAAGCTCCCTTGGTGAATCCGGTTTGTCGGATGTCACTGATTTGTTCACTCATGGTCCAGATGACCAGTCTTTGGCGTAAGAAAGATGTAAACATTTTGCCAATAATGTCCAGAAGGGCAATCGGGCGATAGTTGTTTGACTCCGCCCGAATGCCCTTTTTGTAAATTGGAACAACTATGACATCATGCCATGAATCCGGAATCACCATTTTAGCGGATACCAGCAAGAAGAGTGTCTTGATGAAAGCAGCCCATTCGACAACGTTCTTTTTTAGCATCACATTCGTTATCATGTCGGGGCCAGCTGCATGAGAACGTTTTAGGCCTTTTATGGCAAGTTCAATATCAGTCGACGAGATCTACATGCCCCAAGATGTGATGTTGTTCTGAAGGTTGTTCTGAAGCTTTATTATTGGTTCGCTTGTGGGTTTACAGAACGTATTCGCAAAATGGGATTCCCACTTTGCAGCGTCGATTTCATGCGCTACAGAGGTTTGATGTTGTAGATTTCCCGAATTTAGTATTTTCCACATTTCGTGAGTATTCAGTGTAATCAGATGTTTCAAGAATGTTTCTGCTTGATCCTGCTCAATTATCATTCTTTGCGATCTCAACCAATTTCTGTATTTTTTTCTTTGTGCTCCAATTGCAGCTTTTATGTCTTTTGCACAAAACGTCAAGGATCCTGTCCTTATTAACACTCTAATGTCTCTATGCATCAGTATCTTAGCGTTTGTAATTAGCATGGTAGAGTAGTGTTTGTGTGGTGCCCAATGTCTCGAAGTCGGTTTCCACCAGTGTTGACCGTTATTGGCATGGAATATTTCTTAGATTTTTTTGGCCATTCAATCATGCAGGAAAATCGTAAAAGATTATGGTCACTATTTATCATTTCATGTATTTCAAGAGATAGTTCCTGTTCAAAGAGATTTTGGGAAACCCAAAAGTAGTCAATGATGGACCGTGATTTATTATTTGACCAAGTAGCATGTGGAGGTTGGTCACCTTTCGCATTTCGGTTTACCAATAAACAGTCACGAGTGTTGCAAGCACTTCTCCACATATGGCCTCTTGCTGTTTCCTCATCTTCAGATAGTGGTCGGAACGACTGAGATGTTTGGTCTAGTTCAAACCAAGAGCAGTTTAGATCCCCACAAAATATGATGGAGAGGTTCTTATGTGTAGTTAGGGCTTCATCGATGTAACGAGTAAACGTGTTTACAAAGTTCTTGCTACTAATTTGTTTCGGATTCCAGTATCCATTTATGATGAGCAAATGTTTCCTTGTTTGGGCGTTTTCATCGTCAGTTCATAATACGGCTCCTTGAATGAATGGGTTTGGACAAAATTAATCTATGATGGACCACCAGGGAGTAATCTTTATTAACATTAGGAGGCCGATTGAGGGTCTTCCTATAGGATTCTTGATAGCAGGATTCAGAAGGATGACATACCCATCCCGTGATGGCGCTTCGCTCAACCAGGTCTCCTGGAGACTAATTACAAAGGGGGACTCTGTTCCGGTCCATGGGTTATCAAATAAATGGGCGAAGCCTCTTGTATTCCATGATAGAAAGACACACTGGGTATCACTCATCTCCTGTTGTTGCTAATTACAGGCAGCATCGATTTCCAAGTTGTGATCCTTATATTTGGGTTTTGTATGAGAGTTGTCACCACCAGTTCGTGTGTTGTCAAGCACCTTCATTGATCTTTGTACTATGGCACATCTTTCAGCTTGAGTCTCCTGCTAGTTGCGTCTTTTGTTTTGACTTCCCCAGTGTGATCCATCGACTATTGGTTCTAGAGTGATGTCAAAGCCGAAGACTAATAATTCTTCTGAGGCTTTCAAGATAGTGTTGCGCATCGAGGCTGAGGTGATATGAAGAAGAACTTGGTCACAGCACTTCTCGGTTGCGTACTCGACTAGTTTGATGTCCTCAGACTCAATTGTACGGAGTGACGGAACGCAATTAAAGAGTTTCATCACGTTGTGACGATTCAAGTTTAACTCACCATCCTCTACGTGGAGATTTTGAAGTCTTAATTTACAAGCTGAAGTTGCTTTATTGCCGCTTGGAGCCAAATGAACATGAGAAAAATAGTGAGTTTGACTCTTTCCCTGGACTGATGTCTGTTTGGGATTCAGTTTTGAGACAAAGGTAGCGTTATTCTCCACACTTCTCCCACTGTTGTTATTGATCATTTTCCTGGATACGACCACATTTTTGTCTCTCTGATCTTCCAAATTGGTAGGTTGTGGCCAATTATCTCTAACAGTGTCACTTGTCACGTGCTGCGGAACCAACAAAGTCTCCTCTGGTTCTACCGAATATGTCGAGAGATCACATAGGTAATTTATTGACCCCGGGGATCTACTCATTCGCTCCACTTCTTCCGACTCTGCGCAAAGTCGTTTATTTTGAGGTGGCAGAAGACCATGTTGTCGAAGGGACGAGTTGTCAGCACTTTCATTTGGTCGTTGAATGCCAACTGTGTCCATCTCATTTCGACTAACCAGACCTAGATTGGTTTTCAGAGGTATATTTCTTATATATTTCCTTTTCGTTGTGGCAACTTGTGATCTCTTGACCCCCAACGTTCTCTTACTAGACGACACCTCCTGCAGGTTTGAATAGTTTTTTGTAAAATTTTAGGATTGGGCATCAAACTTAGAGCGATGGATTTAGCAGCTCGATCAAAGATGCCAAATGAGACCAACGAATTTGACGTTGTTGAACTTGCTGTTGGTCTGGTATTTTGTTGACTTTCATTGTTAATCTGGACAATGGCCTCAATTGGCCTTTCCTTCTCGCTTGTTAAGTTGGTCTCGGGCTAGCTTGATACAACCACTTGGTTTATTCGATTGACCTCCAATTGTGAGATCTCATGTGATGTGTTTCCGCTAGAATTGGAGCTCTGATCAGTATTTCTCAGATCTGATTTTTTAAGAATTTGAGCTTTATCAATTGACCGACAGGACCGGGTGCCTTGTGGCTGTTGCTGGAATGACGACCCATCTATTGGGTTATTCATGAACAATGTCAACTTAAATATTCTCTGACTCAATTTTTTTAAACGGTTTTTCATTATCGCCTACCAACAAAAACAATACCTTTACATAAAACAATACCTTAAGACATAACACGTACAATCAATTACAAAAACAACATAAATTGTACCTCCCCTTCCCTAATACCCCCTGAATGTTCTGTCTCAATATCTTCCCTGATTTCAGTCCTTTGAAAGAAATCTCTCCCTCCACCCGGTCTACACTTTGCGGGAGTGAAGAAGAATAAGAAAAGTAAGAAAAAAGTGTTTCTAAATACTACTCCGGGTCTTCCTTCGAGACCCCTGTGTTATTTTCTTCACCATAATTTTCCCATATCCATATATCCTGTACTAATCGAGAAAGCACTATCCGCCTTCCACCCCCGCCAGCGGAGATAGGATCCCTTTATCCTCTTTTCACCTTATTTTCCGTTACTGTCCTAATGGCCATATGCGATAGAAGGAGAATAGAAAAGAATATAGAACAGACCCCAGATTCCCCCTTTCTGCTAATGACCTCACCTCTTATTTACCCCTGCTGGTATTTTATGTCCCAAACCTCCTAATCTGACTCCCACCCTCCTTTTAATATCACCTGCACTTGATACTCACGTGTCTGTCTTGATCTGAGACCCTCCAGACCCAATCGGTCAGGGTGCCGCCCCTCGCTCAAAGACCCCGGCAAGTGGTACGGTGGATTTTGTAAAAGGGGATCTCGTACCCTTTCGCCCTATTGCATGGGCACGTCTAGGTGTACCGGTTGCCGTTGGCGGGTAGCTCGTGAGGGAGTGCGCTCCCAATTGAAACGTGGGACATCTCATGCCAAAAGGACAAAAAGAATGCTATCGCGTCTGGGTCACCAATGAAAGTGAGAAATCCCCAAAAAATGCACTTAATCCTCCCAATAAGAGTCAAACAGTGGGAGACCGCCAGGGGGCACAGAGCATGCAAGTTGTGTTAGGCTCGCGCTCCTCCTGCCTCGCAGGGCCTAGTGGGCCTTTTTGAATCCCCGGCCGGAATTTTCGCATTGAGAACAGGGAGGACCAGCACCCGGGGCGATCTCCCCCGCTGAAGCCCCCGATCAAGGGCCCGGATTCAGCACCGCCCGAGGCCAAGGGGCCAGCCCCCCCTGAAGACCACCAAAGGCGACGAGCTACCAGTGGACTGGCGACGAGCTGGGCCCCACTGCCGCCTCCCCTCCGGAGACCGGGGCGCGACCCGGACAGTGGGTGGCCCCCCTACACGCACAGTACACGCCAGGAGTCCCGGAGCGGGTGATGAGGCCCCGGTGCCCGCGGCCCGTGACGTGTGCTGTAGCAGGACAAGCGCCGCCCGTCGAAGGCCCGCGGGGGCCCGGCGACAGAGGGAGCGACCCCCCATGTACGAGGGTGCTCAGAAGAAGTCGAGCAGAGAGGGAGTCCCTGCTACCCCACGCACAGACCTGTGAGCCCCCTGCAGAGGACTCGCGGGGACGTCGACTTTTTGATTTGCCGATCGCGGGGAAGCTCCGCACTCCAGAACAGAGCCCTCACCCACGATACAGCCTGGGCCCCATGCCTACGCTCCAAGGACTTGAGACTATGACATGAGGCGGACACCTGTCCTTTCAAGCCTAACCCGGGGCGAGGCGGCCCAACGAGACACAGCATCGTGGCCCTGAGCCCCAGCCTCCCTAAGTACACGGAAAAGAGGTGAGGAGACGGAGAGGTGAAGGGGACATTTGAGGAAACTGTGTGCCCCCCCCCCCTTTGGCCTCCCATGGCCCCTTCCTGGGACACAACCCCATCCCAAAAACAGGCAGAAAAGAAAAGGAACGGAGCAGGGCGGCTCAAGCTTCCACGCAGTCTTCCTCCCTGCCACCACAGCAGAGGCCCCCAAAACAAAGTGGGCCTAAGCCCTAAAACCTGAGGGCCCCGTAGACCCTCCTCAGCACCAAGTCAAGGTCTACATACTCGACGCCACGTCTCCATAGAACGTGACCACCACACGCTGAGAGCACCACGGGCTGGCCTCGTAGAGGCATCGCACCATAGGTCGCCAACGAAGAGCGACATCCTGGAGAGGCCCTCGACCACTTGGGCAATCCTTTCCCTCCAACGCTTTTGCCGTCCACGAACAGCTTCAGCCCCGAGAGAGGCCCGCAGTGCCACCATGCCTTCAGGCAGCGACCCGCCCCCCACACCATTAACGAAGGATGACCTCAAGGACATCCTTCAGGAAATTAAGGCCATTCACACTGACATACAGGCCTCTATAGTGGACCTCAGGGGAAGAGTGGAAACTTTGGAAGAAAAAATGGAGGAAATGGAAAATAACCACCTCCAAACAGACCTGTTGGACATGAAATATGAGGTGAGATTGACGGATCTGGAAATGAGAGACGAGGACATAACCTTGAAGATGGATGACTTGGAAAATAGGGAACGCCAAAATAACCTGCGTATAATGGGCGTCACCCAGCAGAGAGGGGAGACAGCGGCCGATGTGGGAAGGAAAGGTTCAAGGACTGATCAACCAACTCTTTGCCTTGGAGGGGTGGAAGGAGGTCCAGCTGGAGAGGGCGCATCGAGGTGGAGGGGGCGCAGGAGGGGCCCCGAGGTCTATAGTGGTGCGCTTCCTTCGGTACAGAGAAGAAATTGAGGTCCTGGAGAAGGCAAAGAGGCTCGAGAGCTTCATTTTTGAAGGGGACACAATTAGGATCTACCAAGATCTCTCGACCCTCACGCTCACCCGCAGGAGGGATTGTCGCCCGCTCACTCAGTGGCTCACCAGCCATGACATAAGATATAGATGGTCGTTCCCGTTCGCCCTCTCTTTTGAGCGAGCTGGTGTAGACTACAGGGTGATCAGCGGCAAAGAAGCCACAAAAGTCCTCCAAGTGCTCAAGAGCGACTCCCCGGAGGGGGGGAACGAAGGAGGTACACAAATGGAGCTTGATCCCCGGAGACAACCTGAGGGCCTTTGGTCCATGAAGAAGAAGACAATGGGCAGGAGAAAATTCAGAAAACCTAACACCCCCACGTCGGAGGCTGGGGAAGACCAGGTGAACAATGACTTTTGACCGGAAAATACAGGAACACCAGTTTTGCCATCCCGGCCGGGGACACAGAGTTCATCAAGAACCCTGCGAGGTACGGACACTCTCTCGCCCTGGTGGCTTGCCCGTTTGCAGGCGTCCTGATCTGTGAAGGGTATGGGGGAGCGGGGAAGGGAGGGTGAGGTAGTTAGAGGCCCGCTGGCCCAGACCGAACCAAGCTTAACAAGGGAACGGGACAATCTCCTCATGACCGGGGAAAATATGAAGGTAAGGCATAGAACTAATGACACAGAATGAGAGGAAGGGCCGGGCCGAGTCCCTTAGAATAGGCTCCCTCAACGTCAAGGGGCTCAACTCCCCTACAAAGCGCTCACTCCTGGGGAGGGAAATGAAAAATGCGAGAACCGATATTCTTTTCGTCCAGGAAACTAGAACGGTGAGGGGGGAAGAGAGGGCGATCCCGGGATCCCACGTGGGCCAGACCTTCTGGGCATCCGCCCAGGTTAAGAAGGGGGGTATCATTTCCTGCATAGTAATCATAAACTGACAGAGGTATCCCGATGGGAGTGGGAAGACGGGAGAGCCATGGTAGTGTCAAGCAACTTGCACAACTTGAAAATCACCCTAGCAGCCATATATTGCCCCAACGTAGGGCAGCTGGGATTCATCCAAGAAGCCCTTGTGGAGGTGTTGACTAGAGCGGAAGGGCTCCTCCTCTGGGGGGGGGTCCTCGACATGTGGGCTGACGGAGTTGGACCATAGTGGTGAGGCCGTCCCACCGGGTGCCGGGGGGGCATGACCTTATGGAGGGCTTCGGGATCTAATGTGGGAGAAGGGTCTGGTGGACATATGGAGAGAGCTCCACCCAACGGAGAGGGGATACACCTTCTACTCAGCCGCACACGGAACGAGAACCAGGATTGATTACCTCTTTACGGGACACCAGCACATGAGCAGAATAGAGGCCTCAGAGATCCGCCCAGTCAGCTGGTCAGACCACAACCTCGTCTGGTCTGACATTAGCATCTCGGGCCTAAAATCTAGGAACTCCCTGTGGAGTTGTAATGACTTCCTCCTAAGGGATGCGGTCTTTAAAGAGGAGATGATAGAGGCGATTAGAGAATACTTTGAACTAAATGATACTGGAGAAGTTGACCAAGGGATAGTATGGGAGGCGGCAAAGGCAACCTGGAGGGGCAGGCTGATTAGCAAGGGGGCCTCCAAAAAAGTGAGAGGATGCTTGTGGCTCATAGACTTAGGTCAGAGATCCTTATACTAGAAAGGTCCGAAGGGAAGGGGGAGGAGGAGAGGGCGAGAGACCTGGGCATTGCAAGAGGGAAAAGGCAGGACCTGAGGGAATTAGAGATGGGCAGGATTGTGGCAGGACTCCAACACTTACGCCAAAGATATTACGAAAAAGGAGATAAGGCAGATGCTATGTTAGCAGCTAAACTCTGTGGCCAACGGGCAGAAAGGTGGGTGTCCAGAGTTGTGTGTGGGGAAGAGGAGGAAACTTCAGAGCCCAAAGGCATAGCCGAGCGCTTTGCCGGCTTCTATGAAACCCTGTATGGGAGCGACGGGGGGGCAGAGAAGGAAATGCTTGATGCATACCTCGGTGGGGTCGCCTTCCACACCCTGCGAGCCCCGGAGGCGGAGGCCCTGGATGCCCCAATAACCGAGGAGGAGGTACTCAAGGCAATATCAGGCCTCAAGCTTGGAAGGGACCCGGGGGAGGATGGGTACACGGCGGGCTTCTACAAGGCATTCTCGGGCCACCTAGCAGGATTCCTGGCAAGATTATTCTCCAACATCATGGCCACAGGGAGGGCACCCACATCATTTGGTAAAGCATTGATCACCGTGATCCCAAAGGAAGGGAAGGACCCAGCAGACTGTCGGTCCTACAGACCGATCTCTCTCCTTAATGTAGATGCGAAGCTATTCACCAGGATTATTGCCACGTGGATAGATGGCCACGTGCCGGAGCTGATCCACTCGGACCAGGTGGGCTTCATACAGGGGAGGCAGGGGGCGGATACTGCCCATGTCATGAGGGAGGCGGCGCAGAAGGGTGACAACCTGGTGTCCATCGACTCCGAAAAGGCTTTTGACCGGGTGGACTGGGGATTCCTGCACGGGGTTTTGGAGAAACTAGGCTTTGGGGTGGGGATTAGACAGGCCATTAAAGCCATATACATGGCCCCTTCTGCCAGAGTCACAGTAAATGGCCACCTGTCAGGTACTTTCGCCCTACAGAGAGGGACAAGACAGGGCTGTCCCCTCTCCCCACTCCTGTTCGCAATGACCATGGAGATTTTGGCGGAAAGCATCAGAGGCTCCCAGATGGTGAGAGGTATAGAGATAGGAGGCCGCACGTTCAAACTGGGCATTTACGCAGATGACATTCTGCTACACTTGAGGGAACCCATGAGATCGGTCCCGGCCGCCCTGCAGGTCATAGAACAATTTGGCCGCTTCTCGGGCTTCAGGGTAAACATGAGCAAGTCCATGGTCTTCCCTTTTGCTCCTGATGCGGAGAGAAACCTAGCCGAGTTGATCAGACTGGGCCTCCAGGTCTGCCCCGAGGGTATAAAGTATCTGGGGATCAATATAGTAAGACCAAACGAAGACTTGAGCCAGGCAAACTACCCCCCTCTGTTTGACAAACTCTTCAGGGACATGGAGGGCTGGGCGAAGGGACAGATCTCATGGATGGGAAGAATTAATGCTATAAAAATGAACCTTCTACCCAGGGTGTTATATGTCTTCCAGATGCTCCCCTTGGAGGCCCCAGAATCCTACCTTAGCGAAGCCAAAAGACGAATAACAAAATTTATATGGCAGGGCCGGAGACCCAGAATAGGAATATGAGACCCTCACACACCCCAAGGATAGAGGGGGCTTAGCCCTCTCAGACCTGCGAACATACCATAGAGCAGCTCAGCTTCGGGCCCTGGCCCCACACCTTAGGGAGAACCCCAATAAACAATGTTTTTTTCTTGAAAATTTCTACCTACACCCAGTCACCGTGGGAGAATGGTTATGGGTCCCCCTGAGAAAACTACCCAAAAGAATCAGGGACCACCCCATCGTTGGGACCATGTGGAAAGCACTTGCAGGAAAGGGAATTAGAGAAAAGGTGACCACCGGCCCTCGCCCCTGAGCCACATCTGGTCCACACCAGTCCTAGAGCAAATCCCAGGTCACGAACACTACCAGCCCTGGTTCGAGGCTGGTCTGGCCAGAGTCGGTCAGCTGGTGTGGGAGGACTCCTTCATTCCCATACAGGAAGTTGAGGAGGCCTTGGGAATTGGAACCCTCTCCCCGCTCTTATACCTACGTCTCAAGGGTGTCCTAATGCAACCCAAACTAAAGCCCTGCATACAAAGAAAGCTCACCCCGGTCGAAAAAATCCTAGACTCTCACGTAGAAATGAAAGGACTCATCTCCCTCCTCTACGGAGCCCTTATGATTCCCTGGGAGGGAACGACCAAAAGCCTCAGAAGGAAGTGGGAGAGGGACCTGGGTTGTGGAGTGGGGGACGGGCTATAGGGGCGCATTTGCAGCAGGGCGTTTAAGACATCCATCTCCTGCCAATATAAAACACATGCTGTCAAACTCCTTCATAGATGGCAGTACGACCTGATCACCCTCTCAAGGATGTTCCCGGACATTAACCCAGAGTGCTGGCACGGATGCGGGGAAAAAGCCGACTATTGGCATATGTGGTGGTCGTGCACGAAGATCCAAGCCTTCTGGTCTGAGGTCCTGAGCTAGTTAAGGGAGGCGGGAGAGGGGGTTTACCCACAAGATCCAATCCTGATAATGTTTGGCCTTCAGCTGAGGGAGGAGCGTTGGGAGAAACGGCCTGACCTGATGCACTCGTTACTCCTGGCAGCTCGAGCAGCTCGGGCTAGAACATGGAAAAGGACCGGCCTCCCCACGAAAAGTGCGTGGGTAGGTGTGGCCAAGGATATCTACTTCATGGAAAGACTCACAGCGGCTACGCAGGGCTCGAGCGCCCAGATAGAGATGGACTGGCTACAATTTATGGAGGCTTTCGGCCACACAGAGGAAACGCCCTGTGAATCACGGGGTCTCATAACCCGGCCGGAAACTATTCGTAGCAAGTAACACTATGCCTTAGTTTTTTGAGGAGTCGGTTTAACCACGGACGGCCATTAGCCCGGTCGGAGTTGTTCTAGGAGAAGAGTTTCGGACGATCCGTCCCGTGCCTTGAACTATGGGGTTTGGGGGGGGAGGATTTCAAGGGATGTATGTTTGGATTGTAAAGTTATGATGGGCATTTGCCCAAAAGTTGATACGCTGTAGAAGCCGCTTGTTACCATTAAATGCCAATAAAATTTGATTTAAAAAAAAAAAAAAGTCAAACAGTGTTTTATTTCCATCAGCTACTAAACTCAGAACTTCTACTTTGACTGGCTTTTAATTGGTGTTGTGTATTGGTTATAGAACTTTTTTTAATGAATCCTTGGACCATGGCTGTTATGGTTTCTGAACCTCGTAAATATGAACTTTATAGCAGAATTTAAGGTAGAACTTGAGTGGGCACTGTCTCTGTGATTCTCCTTTGAATTAAACAGAAATGTAGACTTTTTTCCCTTCCCTTAGTTTCCTTTGCCCCTTTGCTCCTAAACCCTTCATGAATCTATGAATACCTTGTCCCAAATATCTTATGAAATAATTGTCTCTCTACAGTATTACGTGTATTGTTACCTCTGTGATTATTTTCTTTGCAGCCTTACAGTAATAAACATGGGTGTTTGGATTTCCTTTTCCTCTCAACATTTTCTTAAACTTGTAGACAGAGTTATTTGGTCCTTGCTCTGCCTCAGGTGGTCAAAAGCTCTGTGAGGGTTAGCTACAGACCCACGTTCCTGACAAACAGTTCATGAAAGTGAGGGATACAATATGATGATGACAGACCCAAGACCCAAGTTCATCTAAGACTTTTATTCAGCAAAACCAGCAGCTCCATTCCAACCACACATATCCCCTGCCAGGACCCTCCCTCAATGGGATTACACCTACAGGCTAGATGGCTTTTTGGGTTGGAAATGGCACCAATATTTCTATGGGGTTTGATTGTGGCAGGAATTCAGTGGGGCACAAGAAGTAGACCTTTTTGTGGAGGAACAGGACAACACAACCTCGGGACACCATTTGGGCTGAGAGAGCTAGAATAAACATGAGGCATCTGTCAGGAAAAGGGTCTGATTATACGAGAGAATAGTCTACACAGTGGGGGGCTGCACATGGAAAGAGCCTCATGTTTTAAAATATAATGAAGGCTTCGGTCCATGGGTCTATCCTGATCAGGGTCCTTAAAACTGGAGTGTGGATGAATGACTGGATATGACTCCATCCTTCCTTTTACCCTTTTGGGGGTTGTGCCTATGATCCCTCCTCGAAACTTCCGACTATATAAAGGGGAGGCTAAGGAAACTGTAGACAAGAAAATAAGTTATGTTACAGATTTGAAAGTGATTGATGTCAGAGAATGTCACTATGAAGAGAGAGATTTCACAGCTTTGCAGTCTACAAATGATGAGGTTGCTTCGGTGCAGAGTCCTCCTTTTATCATATTATCATGGCTCTATTTCTCCATGGCTACCATGAGGATGGAAATGTCTGGCCCTTCATCAGTGTTGGCATCTCTCAAGTTCGGGAACTTCGTTTCCTCAGTAATGTCAGATGTCCAGACTATCACTAGGTTTGCCTACTGTTTGGGTTTTCTGAGCATTTTCAGTGCCGCCTCCCTGGTTCCCTTCCATGCTCATTTCATGTAACTCGCTCTGCTATGTCTCCATATGTGTGACCTATTTCCTCTCAATATATACAGGTTCATTTGCCTTAGAGTGCAGGACAACTCTATCCACATTCCGCACTCTACCTTCCTTTGTTCAAATTGCTGAATTTAAAACTGCTATGTGGTAGTGCCACTCAGATCTAGTCCCCTTACAGAGAGAGAGAGAGAGAGAGAGAGAGAGAGAGAGAGAGAGAGAGTGTGTGTGTGTGTGTGTACCACAATGATGACATCACAGATGACATCACTGATGACAGTACTAATTCAATCATACTTGACATCACTGATGAGATCAATAATTGCATCAAATGTGATATTACTGTTTAAATATGTTAGAATATTTTTATTGACCTCTTTTGATACATTATTTTATTTTATTACACATGACATGGAACAATACACTGATACAGAAGTATGATATGATTATGTGTGGAACATTAATTTGTAGTACTTATCAACTTATAAAGGTTCAAACGAAAATATGTAACGTATACAAATGATTTGAATTTCATATATTAGTAAACAGTTACAATACTTAATTGCAGGGAAAGTACCGGATTCTTGAAAATCTTTTTCAGTTATTTCAAACATAGGCCCTCATTACAATACTGGCGGTAACCCATGGCGGTATTAGCACTATGGGTGCTGCCGGTATTGTAACGAGTCCACCAATGTTCAATGGGGAATTACCACCCCATTCCAAGGTTGGCGGGGCGGTAATTCCCCATTGAACATTGGCCCTTCCCCATTCCCATTTTTGCCCCATAGGGCATAATGGAAATGGGGAAGGCGGTAAGTACGGTACCGCAAATTGCGGTACCATACTTACCTCGAGAGTCCCTTTGCGGGCCCCTACTTTAACGGCTGGTCTAGACCAGCCGTTAAGGTCGCGTCCCGCAAAGGGACCTTGTAGTAAGGCGCTAAGTGGTTAACGGCACCGCAGCCTTTTATGGCGCCGTTAACCACTTAGCGCCTGGGTCGTAATGAGGCCCTTAGTATATAAAGTATATGTAGTAGTACAAAAATAGACATATATAGAAGTAGAAACATGTTTAATAGTAAGTGTTATAAAACTAGTCACTGTTCACATATAAATGTACAATTCTCTGCACTGTAATAACATTACATGAAAAAAGTATTTTCTAAATGACAAGGTTTTTTTTTTAATCACTTGCATTCCGGTTTAAATTGTTAACTTGCACTGATAGCACCTTTGTTCTTGCTTGAATACTACGCCCTAAGTGCTTAACACTAAGCCAGTAGCTAAGCTAATTAGCCAACCGCTGGACTCCCTCACTTGCTTCCTTATTATGCCACATGCCGCCTAACTACCCGGCTCATGAAAATGGCAATTGACCAACTTGAAATGTACTATCGTTGTTTTCTATGATTGAACCACTAAGCCAATCTGTAGTAAGTACTTGAACCATCCTCATAAACATTACGAGTAGCTACCTTCCTCATCATCCTATTAAATAATTGTCTAGTGCCTAAACCTAAACTAGCTTATAACTTGCTAGACATGCCTATGCACAACTTTATACGCATTTGCTCATCTGGCCAGCTTCAACAACTGCCACATTGACCACAATGATCCTTCCCACCTCAGTCACCACGGCTTATAATGACAAGTATGCAACCCTGCAACCTACCCATGACCATAACACTATCCCTAGTAAGAGTAGTATTTCCCTCTCTATGTCTATTTCATTTCCAGACCATGACTCTATAGCATCTACCAAGTTCTTGCCATCTTGGCCATTACAGCCTGCCAACTCTACTGCCACGAAATCAGTAAACAATACCAACTCTCTTACGCCTATCCAATGGATCCAACCCTATGCCTCCCAACCGGTTCCCATGATAATCCGGAACCTGAGACTAGGATCCAGACTCAAACAGCCCTACCTACCAGCTTCTAAGCATAATGCCTTAATCAACACCAAGTCCACGTCCATTAGGAAAATTACCTTGATTTCATGCTATGACACTACCAAAAGTAATTCTATCCATTCAACCAATACCACAGTGCCTCCAAGCAAACCTTACAACACAAGTATGCCTATCAAAGGAGCACTTATCAATGCAAGGTCATTGATAGCACACGCATTAGACATTGCTGACCTTATTATCTCTAATCAGCTAGACGTCCTGGCCATAACAGAGACCTGGCTACATACTGAAGCAGGCCCAAAACTATCTCTAGCCATTGCAGATAACTACACTATCACCACACTTGACAGAGAATCCTTATAGGTGGCAGAGTCGCTGTTATTCTCAAGACCGACCTCATCCTAAGGACCTTGCTGGACCTTCCATTCCCATCAGCTGAGCTCCTATCTTTAAAGCTCCCACTCTCAGCTTCACACTAAAAATCCACCTCATGTACAGACCACCTGGGCCAATATCCACCGTCAAGGAAGATATCTCACAACTCCTCTCCACTAACACCAAACCAGTATCACAAATCTTGCTGCTTGGTGATTTTAATTTAGGCTTCCTAGAGGCAAATGATAACAATGCCACTACCATAGCCAACTCGATCACAATACTTGGATTCTCTCATCGTATCACTAAACCTGCACACAATAAAGCAAGAATCCTAGATAGGATTGCAGACCTTAATCGCGAAACTAACATTCTCTCTAATGTACCCTGTGCATGGAAAGACCACCATTTCGTCTCTTTCACCCTACAGTCCAGTACTCATCTGAACCTTCCCATTGCCCTGGCACCACCGGCATTAACCAGAAATATCAAGAATATTACAACATAGAATCTACTGCCTCTCCTACAACATATCCTTAATTACCAAACCACTAATATTGACCCTTTGACATTTGTAGATCTATACAACCTAACTCTCTGCCAAGCCATCGACACAATAGCTCCATTGAAACTGCGTAAAAATGCTAAGCCTCATGCTCACCTAAACTCGTGGCTCACCCCTAGCCTCAAAACCTGCGTAACAACAATTGAAAAGCTGAAACCGCATGGAAAAACCACTCTTCAGCCCCTAACAAAGACATATTCTTAAAAGCAGCCAGCTGCTAGATGTCAGCCATCCTCCAAACAAAAAGCGACACTTACAATATCAGAATCATCAATGCTGAATCTGGCTCTAGAGAGCTAGTCATTATCATTAGAGAGCTAAAGTCGCCCACATCCCCTACTGAAACTTGCTCCAAAGACAAGAGTTGGTGCACTAAGATACAAGCATCACTACTAGATAAAATATCACTGCTCCAAACCAAAATTGAAAAGAAAAAAACTCAGCATCGCCTCCGAACCAGTCTCACATAAGTCCCAGCCTTCAACTGTTAAACCATGCAGCCTATTCAAATTCACTCCTCTGTCCACTAAGGAAGTTGAAAACATAATATCTAGCCTCAAAACACAAGAAGTCAGGGCGACATATGCATTGCAAACATCATCAAAGAGGCAGCAAGAGAACTCGCACCTTCCATCACCACATTTATAAACACCTCATTTGAAGCTAGCACAGTACCAGCTAATCTGAAGGACACTTGGGTCCTTCCACTGTTAAAAACTGCAACCTCGACCTGGAAATTCTCATGAATTACAGACCTATCACCACAGTGCCATTCTTGCTGAATATTTTAGACAGGGCTGCCTATCTAAAAATACAGGCACACCTAGAAACTAACTGGTCAGTAGACTGTACAAGCTAATCGTGTCACATTATCAGAGTAATGACAATTTACGGAGAGTTTGGAGTGAGAGACTTGGGTCTGAGATAGATATCGATGCCTGGCAGAATATGTATTGTAATGTCTCTCTGTGTTCGCTGAATCTGAGTGAAAGGTCTCGCCAGATTAAGATTCTGAATCGCGTGTATTGGTGTCCTGAAACACTTCATAAACGGGGCATGTCTGACAGTGCTGATTGTTGGGGTTGTGTTCAGGAAGTTGGGTCGCTGGAACACATGCTGTGGAGCTGTGTGAGGGTCAGAGATTTGTGTAATAAGGTCTGTGATGTGTGTGGCAGGATCACGGGTGGAGGGTCTGTCCTTGATTTTAGGACGGTAGTCCTAGGGGATGACTCTGGGTTGGATGATGTCAGCTCTGCCCTTAAAAAGTGGATTTTTAGGGCATTCATTGTGGCCAAGAGGTTGATTCTCCATGGGTGGAAAGGTCGGGTCCCTCCGTCCTTTGAGGAATGGATCCAGGAAATGCATAGCCTGTCAAGGAAAGAAAAGTTGATATACAAACTGAAATGTAAATTGTCTTCATTTGAGAAGGTCTGGAACGTGTTTAACAATTTCTTTTATTTTTTTGTTTGTTTTCACACATTCTCTTTCTGTAGTTATGCTTGTGGATTCTTATATGTTTCTGTATTTCTGTACATATTATAAATGAATAATTTAAAAAAAATAGAAACTAACAATCTTCTGGCCTGCGACATTCTGGGTTTAGACCCAGACACAGCAGCAAAACTGCACTAATAGACTTGAAAACTCAAATAGACGACCAAAAACACAAAGGTAACATAACCCTCCTTCTATTGCTAGATTTATCAGCCACCTTCAACCTTGCCAGTCATAAAGTCTTGTGCAAGCACCTTACTTTATCAGCTCATTTCTCAGACAAAGCTACGGCCTGGATACAATCCTTCCTTGACAAGAGGACGATGAGAGTATTCTCACCTACTGCATCGGCTGATACAGCACCAGTGACTTGTGGAGTATCATAAGGGTCCTGCATTTCACCAATGCTGTACAATATTTTCACCAAGCCTCTGTTCGATGATCTCAACCACTTGGGTGTCATCTACACTAACTATGCAGATGACACCCAAGTCCTCATCCCTATCACTGGGAATTATGACCTTGATACAAAACTACTGAACAAAATCTACCTCATCATTCAGGCATGGATGGCCACAGACGGCCTCTGCCTTAACAATGTGAAGACCGAGTTACTTCTTACTGGCTCCCAAGCCAAACTAAATAAACTTGACATCAGGTTTAATTCTTTTAACATAGACAGCATCAACATACCAGTGTCCAAGGAAGTCAAGACGCTTGGGTACTATTTTGATTCATCCTTGACCTTGACCAGACAAGTGAATGCGACAGCATCTGCCCCAGCTTATACTTGCAAACTAACACATGCCTGCAGACCTTTCCTATCAACAACAAGTTGCTCTACGTTAGCTAGGGCACTCATTTTATCCAAATTGGATTACTGCACTATACTTAGGAACTAACAAGCAAAACTTTAAAAACTACAAATACTGCAAAACAATGCGCTTAGATCTGCCCTCGACATACCGAGATCCCATCATATATCTGAAACTAGACGCAATTCCCATCAGTCAAGAACAGAATCACATTCAAAACTCTTGCTCTCACCCACAAATCAGCACCCAAATACCCGATATGTACATTTATTAAAAGTCAATCATACCAACCTACCAGATCCACAACACTACATTGTCTCAGATTTAATCTACATAAATCAGGAGGCAGCAGCTTCCCTGTCCTAGCATGCATCAAAACTGTGGAACTCCCTACCCATAGCACTAAGAGCAGAACCATCATTCTCCCGATTCAGGACAAATGTAAAAAACTGGCTTAATACTCGATTCGATAAATGTCTATTCCCTCTCGCTAGTCTTATTTAACTGTTAACCTCTTACCAATTTCCCTTTACTTACAATATATATATATATGCTTACATTACTACTTCTATATGTGATGTATCTTTTCCTATAATCCTGTATGCTTGTACATAACCCCATATGTTTGTCTTTTGTATTACACGTAACCTACTATTCTGTAACCTGCTACTGTAACTTTTGTACAATGCAACCTACGTAATGCTCCCAGATACCCGAGGGTCAGGTGCGCTATAAAATAAACAACAATACAATACAATACAATACAATACAAGAGAACGTATATGCCTATGTGCATTGGGATAATATATAATCTAAGAATTATATGTATGGTTAATATGCAAAAAAATCAGTTACTTATACTGCATAATTGTATACCGCGCATTACATTTTAAGAAACAAATGGAGAATACATTGTACTGTGTATGTATGGTATATGTACATATATGTTATGTTAAAAAACATAGTTGTCATATTTCAAAATGTAATTAATCAAACCAGTGGTGTCAGTGATATCATGCATGATGTAACTGGTGACAACATCAGTGATGTCATGTATGATGTAATTAATGATGTCATCATTGATGTCGTCTGTGATGTAATTGTTGTGGTCATACGCTGTGCACCAGAGATTGCATTGTTAAGTTGGACTTGCTCGAAATGCGATTGAGGATTTCAGGGGGTTTGTTGCATTAAATCTGATCACCTTGACTCTCTCTTAAACAAGGGTTTTTTCACTGAGTTTCAAAGGTTTTGTTGCCATGTATTTTATACGTTAAATCTGATCACCTTTACTCTATCTTAACTAAAGTGTGTTCAATGAATTTCAAGGGTTTGGTTATACTATAGCTACTTTGGGGTCCACTAGCCATGGATTTCGGATGTGGCCACTGTACATGTTGCATCAATAGGTTTCTTTAGGACCCACTAGCCATGACATTGGGCACAGAGAACCATTATCCCATCCAAGCACTGCGGTTCAAAACAATCAGTATTCCCAAAGGAGTCCCGACATAACAGAAGAGTTTTGAGTCTCTTTGTGAAGTGGAGAAAGTTATTAGACTCTTTAAGGTAGTGGGGGAGGTAATTCCAAAGTTTGATGGCACACCTTTTGATTTTCATTTCTGAAAAGCCTCCCTGCTGCATAGCACCAAGGTCGATATATATGAAGGTTTTAAGAAACAGGGAGCACACCCATGTCTCTGTCGAATATTTTAAAAACTAGTGGATGAATTTACCCCAAGCCATTCAAGGAAATTACATCAATGCTTTGTGCCTAAATTGTTTCTTATTTGGTCCGAATTGGCCTTGTGGTTTTTGAGCTACTGCTGTTTGAAAACTGCACTTTTTCTCTAGGAAAATGAATCTAGGTAGACCAGGGGTGCACAACTGATTTTGACAGAGGGCCGAAAGTACCTTACATGAGGGCTATAGTGGGCCGAAAAGTAAATGTGGGCAGGGGCGCTAGGCGGGGCGTGGCAGGAGGCTTTTACAACCCCCAATTTGTATTAAACACATGGAAAAAGAATGTTTTTGAGGGGTAACGATTTTTATTTGCATTTCAAACTTACATTTTGTATTGCACTTTTTCCATTGTTATAATTTATTTCTATTTAGTTATTGTATATCGTCTGTTTCATTAAATTATATATATTTTATTGACCCTTGATTGGACATTCTGTTATTTTGGACTGATATAGTTTGCTGTTTGGGTTCCCCAAGAGGAGTATGGCCTTCGTTGAGTCAGGTTTCCTCAAAAAGCAAAGGATATACATCTCCTAACTGTGCCTGTTTTAACTTTATTATTGGGTTCACTCTTGGAAACACTATGCCCCATGGCTCCCACCCCCAAACCAAACACTATGCCCCATGGCTCCCTCGCCACCCCCAACCAAACACTATGCCCCATGGCTCCCTCAACCCCAACCAAACACTATGCCCCATGGCCTCATCACCCCCAACTAAACACTATGCCCCGTGGCTCCCACCCCCAATAAAACACTATTCCCCATGGCCCCCTCACCCCCAACCAAAGACTATGCCCCATGGCTCCCTCAACCCCCAACCAAACACTATGCCCCATGTACCTCACCCCAACCAAACACTATGCCCCATGGCTCCCACCCCCAACCAAACACTATGCCCCATGGCTCCCTCAACACCCAACCAAACACTATGCCCCATGGCCCCCTAACCCCCAAACAAACACTATGTCCCATGGCCCACACCCCTCAAGCAAACACTATGCCCCATGTCCCTCACCCCAACCAAACACTATGCCCCATGGCCCCCTCACCCCCAACCAAACACTATGCCCCATGGCCCCCTCACCCCCAACCAAACACTATGCCCCATGGCCCCCACCCCTCAAGCAAACACTATGCCCCATGTCCCTCACCCCAACCAAACACTATACCCCATGGCCCCCTCACCTCCAGCCAAACACTATGCCCCATGGCTCCCTCAACCCCCAACCAAACACTATGCCCCATGGCCCCCTCAACCCCCAACCAAACACTATGCCCATCAGGGGCACCCATCCCCAATCAGGCACAAACTCGAACCCACCAACTCAGCATACACACACTCAGACATTCACCCATACAGACCCGAACCCCCACCCCCCAATTCAGCTACAAACTCTCAAGCATGCACCCATATAGACCCGAACCCTCCACCCCCCAAATCAGCACACTCTCAACCATGCACCCATACAGACCCGAACCCCCCACCCCCAACTCAGCACAAAAACTCTCAAGCATCCACCCATACAAACCTGAACCTCCCACCCCCCAACTCAGCACACACACTCAAACATGCACCCATACAGACCCAAACCCCCCACCCCCCAAATCAGCACACTCTCAAACATGCACCCATACAAACTCGAACCCCCACCCCCCAACTCAGCACACAAACTCTCAAGCATGCACCCATACAGACCGGAACCCCCCACCCCCAACTCAGCACACTCTCAACCATGCACCCATACAGACCCGAACCCCCCACCCCCCCAACTCAGCACACAAACTCTCAAGCATGCACCCATACAGACCCGAACCCCCCACCCCCCAACTCAGCACACAAACTCTCAAGCATGCACCCATACAGACCCGAACCCCCAACCCTCAAATCAGCACACTCTCAAACAAGCACCCATATAGACCCGAACCCCCACCCCCCAAATCAGCACACTCTCAAACATGCACCCATACAGACCCAAACCCCCCACCCCCCAAATCAGCACACTCTCAAACATGCGCCCATACAGACCCGAACCCCCATTCCCCAACTCAGCACACAAACTCTCAAGCATACACCCATACAGACCCAAACCCCCCACCCCCCAACTCAGCGCACACACTCTCAAGCATGCACCCATACAGACCAGAACCCCCACCCTCAAATCAGCATACAAACTAGCAAGCATGCACACATACAGACCCTGCATCTCAACATACACCGCACTTACACTCCAAAACAAACATTCATGCACACCCGACACCACCCACCCCCGCATCTCAACATACACAACACAAACATTCAAAAACAAACATTCATGCACACCCGACACCCCCCACCCCCGCACCTCAACATACACAACACAAACATACAAAAACAAACATTCATGCACACCCGACACCCCTCCACACCCCATCTCAACACACACAACACAAACATACAGCAAAACAGACCCGACACACAAACACAAACAGACCACTTACCGGAGACGTGCTGGAAGGCAGGTAAGTTGGAACGCTGGCGAGGTAACTGGAATCGTACTACGGCTGGCGTGGTCCAAGGCTGAAATGCCTTCCAGCATCAAGCCTTATGGACCACGCCAGACGTAGTGCTGACACTCCATTGGTGCAGCACACACTCGTAGGAGCGATGTGGTGCATGTGTGATGATCCAATGAGGGCCAGTGTTTTGTCCAGCCCGGAAGACAACAAAGACTTTCCTAATGGAGGGCGGCCGATGCTGCTTGCGGGCCGCCTTCCATTAGGAACGTCTTTGTGCCTCGCAGGCCAGACAAAATGGCATGGCGGGCCGCAACTGAATTTTGCAAAAAAGAAAATCAATATTAATTTCCCTGTTCTTTCACTCCCACCTCGAGACATCGAACATTGACGCCGGTCCGAAGAACAAACAACCGTTGAGAGCTGCATGATGGACTTTGGGCCTCGGAAGGCCTCTGGCCTCGGCCCTGCAAGTAGGGAGAGTGGGGGTGGAAACATACTCTACACTCTTTATTTTCCTACACACACTAGCCCGCTGCCATAAGGTGACATGTGGAGAGTACTCCATTTAAATTTTGCCCCAAGTGCAACCGCAAGTACCCTTGGTTTGACAAACACACCACCTGTAATCTCTGCTTGCCGAGGGACCACCCCGAAGCTAACTGCAGAGCGTGTAGGCTTTTTGAAGCTAAAACACTCAAGGACCGCTCCACTAAATGTTGGGCCCACCACGCCAGGCAGCTTGAGGCCATGGAAGTGGTGGGTGCCTTCAGTGATGGCAGCAACGCCACCCTTTCAGACGGCGAAGGCACAGGGGTGTCTAAAGACACCCAAGCGCTAGTCCCCGACCTCAGAGGATTGTCTGGCAGGGCAGTTGGCAGTTATGGGGAACACACCCAGCGACACGAGCGATACCCATTCTTCTTCTACATCTAAGAACACTAAGGCCAACAGAGACTCGACACGCGTGTCGAGTTCACAGAAGAAAGAGGCAGAAAGAGAGCGGTCCACCGAATCGGTGTCCTCTTGGCGTTCCAGGTCGAGATCACCGCATGACACACGGCAACTGTCCACAGTTGCCAAGAGTGCCTTGCTCACTAAAGTAACAGAGGTACGGTCGTTCGAAGACGAATCCGACCTCCATCCCCAAGCCGCACACCCAAAGTCGGCTCCGGCAGCCCGTGCAGCATCTGCCTCCGAGTCCCGACGTGCACACTCAAAAGAGAGAAAGTGTACTCCCGAATCTCGATGCCAGGTGTCTAAAGATTCCGGAAAGGCCAAACCGTCAGGGAAACACTCTTCCACTCACAGGAAAGTGGACAAACAGCAGAAAATGTCTACACATTCAACTTCTGCACCCCAGGTACACAAGGGCAAACACAGGTCGTCAGATAAGGACAGATCTAAGACCCCTGTCCCTGTCGCTACACCCAGGCTCACCCCTCTCACTCCTTACGATATGGGATTAGTAGATGAACCTTGACAGGAGGTAGTCATCCCCAGTTCCGGAGTATAGAGTACTGAGGACATAGACAGGGTGATGAGGAGAATGTCTTCCTTAGCTAATTTTTATGAAAAAAATCCACAGCATTTTCTTAGTTATACCCCTGACAATGCTACTCCTTCAGGATCCAAGGATCCTCAGCCTCCTAATAAGAGATCTTGTCTTGATACTCCAGCTCAGGGACTGTCTTCAGACCCTTACTATATTCAGCCTTACCAATAGTATGAGGACGACCCAGACGTACTGGTGCTGGAAGACCAAACTGGGGTCGAGTATTATGGAGATGACGAGGGCCAGGTTGAGGAGGAGGAAGACGTTGCGGAAGTCTACAATATGGACTCCCCTGTTAGCAAGGAACCACAGGTTACTGACTCACCTATAGATAACCAGCCCCTTCTAAATCAGGTCTTGGCTAAAGCTGCAGAGCACTTCCACATAGATACTCAGGGGGCGCAGGAAGAGAGGGGCTTTGCAGAGGAGCTAGTGAGGGACAAAAGAACCATTGCTCAAGTCATTCCGATTCTCAAATCTATCCAACGTAGAATTGATCCTTCCCTTCTCACTCCTAATCTCACCAAGATGTTTAGGGCCGCCCAGTCAGACCCTCTTTACATAAGAGGTCAACTGAAGCCCGACTCCCTGGTAATCACAAACACTAGGAAAAGAGCGGGACACCTCTATCATCATCTGAGGCTCCCCCAGACAAGGAGAGCAAAAGAATGTATGGGTTAGGAAGGAAAGTAGCCTGCACTTCCACTTACCAGGCAAGGATTGCCAACACCACCACTCTGCTGGCAAGCTATATTTGCCATCAGTGGGAGCAGGTAGCTGCACTCATTGACTCTGTACCGGAACCACTAAAGGGTCAGTTGGCCCAAATCGAGTCGGAGGGTAGAGCCGTGTCTGGTTGCATTCTGAAGACAACTTTTGACGCCGCAGATAATGCAGGCCGGCTCATAGCAGAGAGCACTGTCATTAAAAGGCACGCTCGGCTAAGACAGTCCGGGTTTAAACCCGAGACCCAAGCAACCCTTATTGACATGCCGGTGGAACCAAATGTCTTGTTTGGCAAAGCGGTAGAGGATGCACTAAAAACTGCCAAAGACGAGTATGATACTCTAAAGTCCCTGGGACAATTGACGAATAAGCCCACTAATCAAAGAGGGAATAGTCATTTTTGTCGCTCACGCGCCCAAAATTCCCAGAGGGGCTTCAATTACGCACAGGGACAGGGTACGTCATGGTGTGGCAACCAGCAGACTACCCAAAGTTACGGCAGAGGTAACAAGAGGGGCCGTGGTAGAGGTAGAGGCAGCCCCGGCAAAGGCGGTAAACCTCCCGCAAAGCAGTGACGTTCCCTTCAGGGATCACATCAGACAGATGGGTGCTGTCCACAGTGTCCGCAGGATACTGCATCGAATTGCTAAGGCACCCCGGCAACCACCCGCCACGGCAAAAGATATATTCACTGGACCACCAGAAGATCCTCCTCGAGGAAATCGTCAATCTTCTCGCAAACGATGCAATAGAACTCGTCCCGGGCAACCAGGTAAACAAGGGTATCTATTCAACCTGCTTCCTGTGCCAAAAAAATATTTGACAATGCGCCCAGTATTAGACTTACGCCCTGCAAACAAGTATGTCAAGCCCCAAAAATTTTGCATGACTACTCTCCAAGAAGTAATCCCCCTCCTAAAAAGGGGGGATTACATGGCAACATTGGACATTAAAGATGCCTATTTACATATTTCCATGTTCCCAGTGCACAGAAGATACTTGCGCTTTAAGGTGTACAGTCAGCACTACCAGTTCAAGGTGCTGCCCTTCGGTATAGCCTCGGCTCCAAGGGTATTCACCAAGGTACTGGCGGTGGCGGGGACACCCCTACGCAGGGAGGCAATCCCAGTGTACCCTTACCTGGACGGCTGGCTCATCACGGGGGAGACCCCAGTAATTTGCAGATCAAACATCCAAAGAACGAACAACCTACTCTTCGAATTGTGTTTCTCTATCAACGAGAAAAAATCAAGCCTGGTGCCAAGCACCTCCAAGCAGTTCCTAGGAGCTGTACTAAACATTCAAGTGGGGTTGGCCTTTCCATCAGAGGAAATAATTCGGAATCTACTACTGCAAATTCCTCTATATCAGCCCGGTCGCCAGATAAGGATGCGCAAAGCGATCCGTTTACTAGGCATGATGGTGTCTTGTATTTACCTGGTCCCCCACGCGTGCCTGTGCATGCGACCCATGCAAGAATGGTTGGCGAAACAGTGGTCTCAGGCAAGTGGTCAGTTTGACGATCTAGTGGTCATTTCGCCAACACTTGTGCAAAGTCTTCACTGGTGGACAAGAGAGAACCTGTCGAAGGGGAAACCCTTTTACGATCCGGAGGTACAAGCTGTAGTCATTAGACACATCCATGTCAGGGTGAGGAGCACACCTCCTCCACCACACAGCTCAGGGTCTCTGGTCTCACACAGTGGCCAAGAATCATATCAATCTGCTAGAACTCCTGGCAGTCTTCAGAGCGCTTTGAGCGTTCGAACCCCGCCTGTTGAACCTGTCAGTACAGATCCTAACAGACAGTACGACAGCAATGTTTTACATAAACAAACAGGGAGGGACTCGTTCGCCAAATCTATCCAGGCTTGCCCAGAAAATTTGGACATGGGCACTCAGACGGAACATTGACCTGTCATCTCAACATGTTCCAGGGGATCTCAATTCACTAGCAGACGCTTTAAGCAGAGATCCCATCCCAGAAGAACACAAATGGTGTCTACACAGAGAAGTCGTAGAAGACATCTTCTCACAGTGGAGTTTCCCCACTATAGACCTATTCGCCACAAGCGAAAACAGGCAATGCCCAGGATTCGCATCCAGGTTCCCTCAGCCAGACTCCAAGGGGAACCCCCTGTGGATGTTTGCCTATGCTTTTCCACCAACCCCTCTCATGAGAAAAGTGGTCAACAAGATGCACAGGGAATCAATGACGCTCATCCTAGTTGCTCCCATGTGTGCGAGGCAACCGTGGTTCCCACACCTACGCAGACTAGCAGTGTGCGAACCCATCAGACTCCCGTGCTGGAAAACCCTGCTATCCCAGCACCAAGGTCAAACAGTGCATCTTCAACCCAGCTCAATGAACTTGGCAGCATGGCTCCTGAAGTCATAGAGTTCGGCATCTCAATTTACCACAGAGGTGCATGGACATCCTAAAGGAATCTAGGAAACCAAACACGAGACACTGTTATTTTGATAAATGGAAAAGATGTATTATGTGGTGCCAGAACAAGCAAATAAACCCGGTTGATTGCACTCCTTCCAATATTGTCACCTACATGCTCCACCTGCTGGATGCAGAGTTGGTATTTAACTCACTGAAGGTACACCTGGTGGTGCTGTCAGCCTACACCACCTCCCATAACAAGGTTTCATGGTGGGAAGTACCAGTGGTTAAAGCCTTCATGGAAGGGCTAAAGAAACTCCACCCTCCAATTTCTAACCCACCACCAGGATGGGACCTTTATGTGGTGCTTGCTAAACTCATGGGCCCACCCTTTGAACCCATGCATAAAGCCAGTCTCAAACAACTGACCTATAAAACTGCCTTCTTAGTAGCCATTACATCCATAAGAAGGGTCAGTGAAATTCAGGCTCTGTCAGTGCAGGATCCTTTCTTTACTGTTCATAAGGATAAACTGGTTCTACGAACACACCCTAGGTTCTCACCTAAGTTCATTTCTAAATTCCACGTTAAACAGTCCATTGAGCTTCTGGCCTTCTTCCAAGAACCCAAAAGCTCTGCTGAGGTGAAACTACACACTCTAGATGTGCGAAGAGCGGTCCTCTACTATGTAGACAAGACCAGGCTGCTAAGAAAAACAGACCAACTGTTTTATTCCGTAGCTACAGGCAGAGAGGGAGATCGCACCTCTAAAGGTGCCATCTCGAAGTGGATAGTCAATTGTATTCAGCTATGAAACTCCCTTTCTGAAAGAACTCTGCCTTTTACGCCAAGAGCCCACTCTACAAGAGGCACTGGGGCCACTCTGGCTTTCATTGCAAATGTACCCCTTGACACCATTTGCAAAGCAGCTACTTGGAGCTCTATTCACACTTTTACTCAGCACTACTGCATTGACACTCATTCCAAGACAGATACTCAAGTGGGACAAGCCGTTCTAAGACACCGGTTTGCTCATGACCCTTATCACATCCCACCTCCTTCTTCTAACACCGTTCGCTAATCTGTGCACAGCATGTGATCCAAGCAGATTCCACAAGCCTCAGAAGGGATACATTACTCACCGTAATCGTATTTCTGATGCTTGTATCTGCTTAGATTCACATGCGACCCGCCCCTCCTCCCCTCTGAGAGAAGACGCATGGATGCTTGTAGGCTTATCTATCTATCTATCTGCTTGGATAATCTGTACTCACGCTACTCCTCATGCTACCCCATGTCAGAAAAAATACAATCTGAGGGTCCTACACGCATGAGGGAGCATAGGTAAAGTGGACGTCAAACTAGGCATAGTATTACTGGCACGCCCTGTGTCGACGCCCATTTTTGAATTTCGAAAAACAAATTGTAATACTCCGCAGCTTCCACTAGATGTCAGCCTATGCACAGCATGTGAATCTAAGCAGATACAAGCATCAGAAATACGATTACGGTGAGTAATGTATCCCATATATATATCTTACTTTAGTAACCTTGATTCTTGATGGGTCGAATCTGCCTTCTACATCTTCAGATGAATGTACTCTCCCTCTACCCAGTTTGGATTCCTCATATCCTTAGATGTTCTCCCCCTCATCACTTCTGGTTGAGATTTACTCTGCTTGGATAGGAATGTACCCTATATAATTGGCGCATATTTTGAAAGTCTTTCACAATGAACAACCTGTCTTTTACATTGTCTTTCACCGCACAGTTAAACCTCTTCACCATGCCACTGTCCTGTGTGCGGTACAGTGCCGAGATGTGATGTTTATACCTCTTCTTTTAATTAACTCTTGGATTTCTGATCAAAGTGTGTGGCATGCCTTCTCTACTAAAGCCTTCCATTAGAAATTATATTGCATTAGCAGTAGTAAAACTCTGTTTAAAGGCCACCTTTGGTCAATGACTGTAATAATGTGTGAGTACTAACCTAAACATTTTGCTATGTCCATTTGATATAGACCTGTAATGTTAACTGCTACTGTGTCCAGGTCGTTAGGGGAGTTAAATTGGCTGTACTGGTTACTACACTGTTACTACACTTATTGAACATTCTCACATACCTATCTGTCTCCCTATCCATAACCGGCCTCTTGAAACATTCTCTCACTATAATTCTGGTTCCTGAGATTCCTAGATATCCAGTATGTATATTCTGTATGGTATTTACCCTTATCACCTTTGTGGTGATATATTTATATACTCTCCTCAACAGGCATCCTTATACAGACAGTTCTTCAGCAATCTGCACATATTCTTAATATTGGGCCACACCTTGTGAATTTAGTTCATTGCTAAATTAAGTATAGGATCTATTTATTTCAGATTCTGCCATTCCTCCTGCCATTCCTCCTGGTTATTATTTTGTACCCATTTACCTCGCAAACATTATTATGCAGATGTTTACCATATTGTATTCTGTCCCCTTGTTCCTCTAAATACTGATTGCCTCTTTGTATTGCCATGGGTGGATATCAGAAAACCTATAAGAGAGTGTCCTTATGATTATTGAGAGCCTCAGGGATTTTTTTGTGTCACAGCACACTTCTTGGTTTTTGTTTTTATCTGTCTTTGTTTTGACTTTTCTCGACAACCCCAACGTCACCTCTCCTAGTATTGTGTGGCATTGAAGCTGCTACCAGTGCAATCCTTGTACCTTGTCCTAGGATTATTAGCATTGTGTTACCAAAGCAAGACATATTGCTTCTCCTCCTACTTCCGGGGTTCGTCATTAGCAGTTCCCGCTTCGGAGCTATGTGATCACTGCGCGGCCTGAAATTCCGACGGTGAAAAGTTTGAATCCGGAAATGGAGCCTCGCAGTGATCACGTAGATTGCTTTTTCACACATCCCCTTCATCCGCTACCCCTTACCCATACTCGCTTGTCGGCGGCACACTTCCTTTGATTCCCGTGCCCCGACTCCCCCATTCCCCTGTGACGTCAGTTCCCAATTCCCAGCATGGGTTGGAAATGCTGCTGCAGGCTACTTGTTTTTTCTTTCTTTTGGATCTTTATTGTCCCCCACCACCCATATAATGGAAGCAGGGGACACTCCCGAAACCCATTTTCCCCAACATGGGAAGCGGGGGACACCACTGCAACCCCTGCTCCCCTCATTCGGTAAAGTGGGATTCGATATTTTCCTTACTGCCAAATGCCCAGTAAAAGTGCATTCAACATTTCTTTTTCGATATTTTCTCAGAATACCACTGTTTCTACCGGGGTACATTTGGGCAACATTTTCTACTCCTCTGTGTGTTCTCGAAGGCATTCAAGATGATTTTAATGGGCTGGTGACTGTGCTGCTACCACAAGGGTCTGGGTTAATCCCTCTTCTTCCATGTCCTCCATACCCAGCTAGCTGTACTTCAATTCTTTCTCTCAAAGTCTGTCTCCCACCTGCTACAGGTCTCTAGCAGGCCCTTGAGTCTAGTCCATACCGTTGATGTAGTCAGTCGATTGTGCAGTTCACAGGACTTAGCCACCTCTGCTATGTATGGTATTTATAAATCAACAAAGAGCTGTATATTAGTGACGCACCCAAGGGGTGACAGGTAGAGTGTAGTGGTAGCAGAGGAGTTGGAACGGGTGGTGGCACCATGAGAGGAACGAGTAGGGTTGAGAGTAGAGCTCCGCGATTGGTGAGATGTGCTTTGAAAAGTAGGGTGTTCGGGCCATCCCTGAAGTGTAGGATGGAGTGGCCCAATCATATCTCTGTTGGTAACCTGATCTGGAAATAGGGTACATAGCAGGAAAAGGCATGTTTGCTAGTTTTTCCTTCATGTAGTTCTGTCATCCAGTCAGGTGATGTCAAGGCTTCGGGTGGTGAATTGGCCGTGTAAAGTGGTATTTAGTTGTGACTGCTTTGAAGGTGATGCTGCCTGTCTTGAACATGATGCTTGCTTGTAGGATTAGCCAGTGCAGCTTCTCTAGGTTAAATGTGAACTGTTAGAAATGTCTTAATCCTGTGATGGGGCTTGTTGCACTATGTTGGGCTGCTTTAGAAGGTGCAAGAAGACATCTGGCACAAATGTTTGTAGGGCATTGCCATATCTCAGATGTGAGATGAGCAAGGTTTCAACAGCTATTTAGAAACCTGGAGCAGGGATGAAAGGCTTGACTTTCTGGAGGTACAAGCTGGTACCATGCTGCTTGGGTCTTCCTGGTAATGGTGCGAATGTGAATACGTCAGAAGATCAACAAATACTTATCTGCAAAGAAAATAAATGCAGTACAAAACCAAGTTTTCCATCTCCTTTCCATCTACTCTGTCTAAACTGCTAACTGATTAAACTAAATAACATAAGAAAGGGCATTCATTGTACCTTCCTGCGAATCGCACACAGCATCTTCAGTAGGCAAATCAATGTCCGCATGCTCACACATCTGGAAAAAGCTATGATAATTATGCAGAGTTGAAAGCCTTATCCCAACGCGAAAATGTACGATTTCCAATCGCAATGCCTACCTTTATTGGATCAGAGATCTTTGTGAAGCTTAATGTAAGATGAATCAAGAAGTTATCAAGGACCCTCTTGATGTTTCATGTTGTCAATTATGCTTTGTAATGTAATCAGTCCCAAGTTTCGGTAAAGTGTCTTAGTGGGTCATTTTCGGAACACCAGGATCATACAACTAAAGCGTAAAAGTAAGATAAATGATCTTTACACTTTGCTTTTAAGATCCAGGTGATGTTCATACTATTTGAAGGCAGAGTGTGGACACGGAACGGCTGTATATACATTTCCATGTTGTTCTCCCATTTCTCCTTTAATGTCTTTCCACCAGCACATCTTTTTATGTTGGTGGAAAACCAAAGGGTTCTATTGGAATGCGACTAACTGTTCCACCTGGTAAAAATAAGAGGATTCCATACGAACCCATTGTCAATGCCACCTTCAAAGTGTAACAGATTGGAAAAGTGAAGAATAAAGGCAGTATTCCTTCACTCTTGTCATTTTCACTCTATTTTGGAAATGATAAAAAATTAATGGGAGGGTACGTTCTGCACTAAGCTACAAGTGGACATGTTCCCCTGCCTTGCAATTTTTCATTTATGTTATTAGGATTTCTACTGTGCACTGCTGCCATTTTCATGGTCTCCAGGTGCTCTGACGGATCTTGAAGAGAGTGGGTGGGTTTAGTTAGTTGGGAGGGGAGTAGGATGTTGACATTGCATTGCTTTGTATTTAGGTTGCATAATGGGCGAGAGGGCGTTGGCCCACCGGGTCTTGGGGCCCTCTTGCCCATTATGGTTGAGGCAGCTCAGTGAAACACAGAGCGCTCCCTCAGCTGATTTCTCTTGCTGGTGGAGGCGGGTACTCCTGTGTTCTCTGATCCGACAGTTACAATTCCCCAGCCACGCAAGCTCAATGAGCCATGCGAGGCTGGGGTCGTTTTGCTTCCCCAGCCTTGCGAGCTCATTGCTAATGCTGGCTGGGGAACTGCATTCCTTTATGTGCAAAGGGCCGCTTCTTTGCCTCCTCGCCAATACAGACAGAACAGCATGAAGTGGGGCATCTGCTCACCCACGCTTAGACCCCTGCACGTATGTGCAAGAACCAGAAAGCTTCCTGATTCCTGTTTATGCTAGCAATGACCGGAGAGGTACCTTCATGTCTTCCAGGTATGTTTGTTTATGTTCATGTATTTTGTATTTAAATTGGGTGAATGGATGCGTGCATGCTTGTGGCTATGAGTGAGTGCATGGTGATTGGTGCATGTGTCAATAGGAGAGTGCTTGCTGTGTGTATGTTGTGTAAATATGTGTGTCTGTAAGTGCATTTATTCATTTAAATATGTGAATGGATGCATGTATGCTTGTGCTATGAGTGAGTGCATGATGATGGGTGCTCGTGTGAATAAAGAGTGCTTGCTGTTCGTATGTTGTGTAAATGAGTGTCATGTTCATCTATTTATTATTTTAAAATGTGTATGGATGTGTGTATGCTCTTGTTATGAGTGAGTGCATGATGATGGGTGGTCATGTGAATGAGAAAATGCTTGCTGTGTCTATGTTGTGTAAATGTGTGTTATTTTCATAATGTAGTTATTATTTAAATATGTTTATGAATTAATGTATTTTTGTATTGTGAGTGAGTGCATTGATGATGGGTGCTCGTGTGCTTGCTGTGTGAATGTTGTGTGAGTGTGTGTGTGTTTGTGCTGGTCCCTGGAGCGGTTTTGGCGAGTGGGGGGGAGGATGTTTGTACAACAAGGGCATTTTAAAAATGCGTTTGTTGCACAATCCCCTCCCCACCAACCAAAATCAGCTCTCCTTCTGAGGTGTTGTGGGGCCCAGGGAACATGGATGGTATTTGTTTACTGCACATCTATGATAGATTTCTAGTTAAAAAAAATACCATACCTGCCACCTGCACTCCCCAACGCTTTGCATACACACATAATCATGTTGATTGTGTGCATGTGTTAGGTGCTGTGGAGCCCAGGGTCAGGCATGGTATTTTCTGGACATCTATCATAGATGTTCAGTAAAAAATACCATGCCCGCCGCCTGGACCCCATTACCTGGCATACACACATAACCACATTGATTCTGTGTGTGTGAGAGGAGCTGGGGACCCAGGGAGCAGGCACACCATTTTCTTTACTGTGCATCTATGATAGATGGGCAGTAAAAAAAAATACCATCCCTGACTCCTGTGCCCCAGCATCTCACATACACACAATGACATTCATCATGTACATGTGAGGCACTGTGGCCCAGATAGCAGGCATGGCATTTTTTACTGGGTATGCTCAATGAAGAATGCCAGCCCTGTCTGCTGGGATTCCTAGCGCTGTGCATGCAATATCAAGCCTGACCCCTAAGCCCCCCAGCAAATCACATGTACACATAATCGTTAATCTGCATATGTGAGGCGCTAGAGGGTCTGATAAATGCCCAGTAAAAAATGCTGTGACTGGGCCCCCAGCACCTTGCACGCACACAATTAATGTGTGCCTGTGAGGAGCTTGGGGACTCAGGGGTTGGACCATTATGCCCCGTAAAAAATGCCATGGTTGGACCCTGGGACCCCAGCACCTGACACGCATCTGCCCTCTGGGTGCCCAGCACATTGCACACACACATATCACATTTCAACATACATTTTTGACTGCCCATGGATGATAAAGCAAGTATGAAAAGTTTTACTACGAAGCAAGACTGGCATTTCAATGCAGCCAGTCTAGCCATTTCTTAATGTGGTATGACATTTTGTATTGTGCATCTTTGATAAAGCAAACATGATATGTGTTATTATGTAGCTCGACTGGCATTTTAGTGCAGCCTGTTTGGACATATTTTCATTCTGTGGCTTGCATGTTTAATGCTAAAGCCAACTGGCGTATGTTCCTACGTGGGGATACTGCCATACAAACATGGATATGTTTTCTTATAGTATGATTAATGGCATTATGCCCAAATCAAAGCATGGGTATGTTCATATACGGGAATACTAGAATATAATGGTGCACTCAGCATGGAGATGTATGGGCACAGCCAGTGTGAACATGTTTTATGCAGGCACATATTTTGGCAAAAGCATCATGAAAATGTGTTGGAGAAATGATCCTGTACACTTTTGGTGACTTGCATCAGTTGGATGTTTCATGATTCACCCTGCAAAACCAATTGCAAACTCTTTGGCTTTTTCCCAATTTTATTTTTTTTAAAGTGTGCTCTAAAATGCACAATTTTAACCCATTATTTTAAAACATTTCTCGGGGGTTAACCCTGCAGATCCCCCTTTTAGAGTTCTGGATGATGTCCTACGGTCGCTGGGATGCTCGGTCACTATGACATATCTGGGAGAAATATTTCGTCCAGTAAAAAAAATCACCAGCTGCCTCTGATTGCACATCGAAAGTACCATGACCTCTGTGTACTTGTAATCTTTATAGATGTGAAGTGTAGGAGGCATCGTAAGCTTTGTGTTCAGAGGTACATCCTTGTTGCTATAGTGTGGCCGTATGTTGACTAGGGGCCGAGTATATCAGCTGTAGTTAGAGGTGTACGTTTATAATATTCGAAGTGTGGAGAGAGCATCTTTTTAAAAGCTGTGTTTGAGTGGCTGCATTTGTGTGTGGTGAGTAAGGTGGAGAGAAAGTGAGGGTTAGTTAAAAGGTGGGGAGTGCTCTTGGGATTTCTGTGGTGCTTTTCAAATTATTCTATCTTTCTATCTATCTAGTATTTATATAGCACAGCTTTCACTAGGCATCAAAGCGCTTAAAGAATGCCAACAGACAGACTACAAGATTAAATAAACAGGTGGGATTTGAGCTGGGCTTTGAATTTATTAAAATCAGAAATACCTCGAAGGGACACAGGAAGCGAGTTCCACAGTTTGGGGCCCGCCACTGAGAAGGCATGGCCACCACAATGTTCCCGATTAAACAGTGGGACAGCAAGAAGAAAAGAAGAAGCAGAATGTAGTTCCCGCCCAGTATGGTAAGGCTGAAATTTCTTCTGCAGGGAAAGACAGCCTTTGCCATGGTAGACATGATGAATGATACAGAGAGATTTGAATTTAAGGTGAGCTATGACGAGAAGACAATGAAGGTCAAGTCTAACAGCTCTAACTGAATAGCCATAGGGAATACCCTTGGCAAGGCGGACAGTATCATTCAGCAACACCTGCAGGCGGTTGAGTACATAGGAAGGCTGTGCCAACAACAATGCGTTGCAGTAGCCAAGGCTACTGTTAATGGCGGCAGCTATGACAGGGCATGAAAACTATTTGGAATATTTGGAATATATTTCATTACTTTCTTCAAATGTTTAATCATGAAGAAAGCACCACTACAAATCAAACTAACCTGAGCCTCCATTATTTAGGAGGCCAAGATTTTAATACCGAGATTTTTTACTGTTTGAGATGGTATTGGTAAAGGCCCCATCGTCGATGGCCAAAAATCATTTGTCCAAAGCGCTGAGGAAGTCGGTGGGCCTACCACCAAAACTTTGGTCTCCGTTAAGGATGTTTTTGTTTTTTGTTTTTTCAATAAACTGTTACAAGAGCAAACGCCTCCACATGAAAAGCTCACCCACAATATAAGAACATATTTTTTCAAACACCAAAAACAAAGTGGGAGTTCCTTGATAGTTCTGGTTTTGGGGGGTGGGGGGATAAAAGAGAAGAAAAAGAGCAGAGCAACATAAGACTACCCACATAGTCAAAACAACAACCTGACTTCATATTGTGCAACACATTGCCCCTGTACTTGCACATCCAGCACCCTCCTCTGATTACCCATGGATTATTGCCTATATACACTAGGCCCACTATGGCAGAAATCTTAGGTAATCGCCCCCATTTTTCTCTACTCTCTACAAAATGGCACACACCTCTGTGATCTTACAGGTACCTCCCATCCTCTGGTTGAATAACCTTTAACTAAAACTCTCTCCTCTAGGACCTGAGGTGGTGCCGGGGCATCGGGAAAATCCTTAACACCCTATGGCCTACCATTCACAACTGGCTACCATCTGGTGAACACCTGTATAAACCATAGTCCAACCCCCTTTGATTTCCCTGCAAACATAAGGCCCAAGAGCATGACCCATTTGTTTAATACTAAGGAGCCTTGCTTGTCCTTTCCGGCATTCCCTGTATCAGCGCTAGCAGGCGCAGGCACCGATTTTAAAAGATCTTCTGCTCTCTCCAGACCCCATTGCCGATCCATATCTGTGTTTTTTTGTTACAGCATAGAGGTTCTAGAGTCCAGGTGGGACACCTTTTCGTTTGATTTATCAAATGTTCCCTCTGGACAGGAGATCAATTTTTTCGATGCGGCCCAACACAGCCATAACAGGGTTTCTCACTGGTGATGTAGGTCTGGAGGCGTCATGACTAGATTGCCTACTTGACAAGCTGCATGGCGCAAAATAGTCCCCTATTTTGTCTTTTTCTTGTTTTTTCCGTTTGCCATTATTGGTTTCCCAGTCCTCTTGAAACGTAAGTAGGTGCTGCTGACTTCCGGTTCCAGAGTCTGAACTCGTAAAACGCCCTGAAAAGAAGTAGACTATATCAGTTTCGAGAATCCAGGACCCATGCAGATCAGCACCTCCACTATGCAGGAACAGAGTGAGAGTCTGTGTTGCCCTTAATAAAAACTGTCCACTTCTCAGCATGCCTCCTGCCAATGCCCACCAACAAGCCCCCAAACCCACTGTTAGACTGGTTGGTGGTTGGTTATCAACCATTCAGCAGGGTGCCACCACCCTTCTGCATATGCAGCAGTCCATCTGCACCCTTTGTTGATGTTGTTCGGCGTCCATGTCTGGATCTGACACCACACAGCAAGGGGTCGATATCACATGGGTCTTCTGGCAATCAAATCCAAGCTCAACGCCCCTGAACTCCCGAGTCCCTCCACTTGTGTCCCAGACAAATCACGATATCTGCCGAGGCAACCGGACAAGGGACAGCATCTTCCTCAGTCACCAGGGCGATGGTGGGAGCTGATGCGAGAACCCCGGTGCCAGTAAGGCTTTTTCCTGCTCAAAGGATTTGTGAAGGAATCTATCCATCAAACCCCTGCATATGGGTGCTGGCAGACTCTGTATATCCAGTGAGTGAGGATTCACAGAGGCATGGACTAGCTGACCCGGATGAGTGTCTTGGCCCTGTAAATTTCAACACTTCAATTCTCGCTGTCCTTGTTCCGCGAGTATTGAGTGGCTCCACTCAGGCCTCTGGCTATGAGCTGCCTGTCAAAACACTGTGGGTCTGACAAACATCTAGATCAACTCGGCGGGTCCAGTGATGTGTGCGATCCACCCTCAATGAGTCTCACTCTGAGCGCAAGTCACAGTCGCTCCCTCGCTGCCAGGTTATGCCTCAATCCTCCATCTTCGGCTCAGGCAGCCACATTTTCCTGGGCTTCCACAGCGTGTCTAGTGCAACTGGGGGTGAGTCATCCTCATGATTTGGATCACAGGTGTCCCCAGATTAACAGTCCTGCTTTCATCACCTCTCTCTCAATGTTTTAGGTTAAGAGGTTTGGATCAGCAAGCCCTTGTTACCGGAGCTCACGGGCTTTGCTCCAACATCGGTCGCCATCTTAGGCATGCCTCCCAAACTCTATTGTGTTTCATCCAATTTTTGTTCATCCAATCCCCCACAGCTTCAGGACAGGCTCTTAAGCATCTAGCTGTTCCTTCACATTCCAAAAAGAGAGTAAAAGCTGGGTGTCATCAGCATAGGAAAAAAATGAAAGCTGTGGGAATTAAATAATTGCACTTGCAGCTGGTTGTGTTATGGTGAGAAGTGTTTGGCTTTAGTGGTTGATGCATGAAGATGCCCTGTGTTGAGGTTTAAACATTCTAGTTGACATGTAATGCATTCTGTTAGGTAATTTCCGCTGCTTGATATTTGTAGGTTAAAGTTGGGTCTGTTAAGCATAAACAGCCAGGTGTTTAGACTATTCATGAACTTAAGTTGGATCTTTAGTGTGTGGATTTCCCTTGCTAGTGTGTTTCAATGCTTGGCCACCACAGTGGAAAAGGCAGAGTCTAGCTTTGTTAGCTGCAAACTCCTATGGTTTCTAACAAAATCCTGATTCTCGATCTTAGGTATCTGGTTAGTTGGTGGAGGGAGATTTGGTTTTTGAGGAATTCTTCTCCTTGAGCTCCAATAACTCTGTGGGAAATGCAGAGGGCATTTGCCATCCTCACTGCCTCATCACCTATGAACCCTTGGTTTTGCATTTCTCCCTGTTGCACCTGTGAGTACCCCAAGCTTCCTAATTACTGTACTGTCTCGCCACACTGTGCTACTCACCTATTGTGTATTCATTCCTGCTCCTCCTGCTGCTTCTCCTACTCACCTCTCCCCACACATTCTCCAATGACACTACAACTTCCTCCTTTCCTATCCCTATTATAAAACTCGCAACTCGAAAACTCTCACTACTCCAACTCTCTTCCAACTCCATCCAACAAACAAAGCCGACTCGCTACCATACCTCCTCTAACACCTATCCACCTCAACTCTCTTCCCCTGAGAATCAACTTCCCTACTCTTCCTTACCTCAGCAACTGAACATTGTACTCTGGAATGCTCAGACTGTATGCAACAAAACATCCTTTATCACTGACTACTTTCACCTCAGCTCTCCTCTCCTATACATTCTTGCTATCACTGAAACCTTGATTTCTCCATCTGACACTGACGTTCTTGAGGCCCTATACTACTCCAAACTATCATTCATTCACTCTCCATGACTGAGTGGCAGAGATGGAGGCATCAGGCACCTACTCTCTTCCCACCTCAATGCCTGACAAATCTTCAATGCCACCTCCTCTCCTACCTCTTTTGAATTCACCATCTCTACTATTGCTCTGCCTCACTCGGTTCTTGTTTTCTCCATCTATTACCCTCCTTGTCCCACCGGACCATTCTTTGATGATCTTGGGCAACTCCTTGATTCTCTTAGGTGACTTTAACCATCCCTCTCCAACCACTTCTCAGAAATCTTAACTTCAGTCTTTTCTTTGTGACCACACTCACCACTCTATCCATGACCTACCTATCCACACAGGGGGTAACACTTTGGATCTCCTATTCAACCCCACCTCTCTTTCTCGCTCCTGTCACTCCACCGAAACTGCTCTCATGAATGACTCCAACTTCATCAACTCTGCTAAGCACACCAACCTATCCTCTATCCTAATTCTCATTGATGTCACACCATCCATATCTCATCACTCAATTGTTTCCACCACCATCTGCTTTCCACACTCTGACCTTTCCTCACCACCTGTTTCTTCTATTACTAAAAGGAAATGTAAACTTTCTGCAATTTCCTCTTCTCTATGACTTACAGTTCTCACTCTCCTCCTTCACACCCAATGCCTCTTCCAACAACACTGCCTTCTTCAGCTTCCAATCCTTACTATATGACTCATTCTCCTCTCACTTCCCACTGCTTACTTTCATCCTCAACCATGGGTCACCCCATTTATATGCTCTCTCTGCACAGAGATGCGTCGGGTGCTGTGCAAATGGAGGTGTACCCACTAGCATGAGGACCTGCAACTCTAGCTCTCTTTCTCTTAGGTCCACACATGATAGGGCGACAAGGTAATTCTACCTAACCCTCATTAACTCTCACTCCAACCATCAAGGGCACCCTAAACACACTCCTCACTCCTCCTAAGTCTATGACTATCAAATCCACTTCCACAGCTAATGACCTAGCTGAATACTTTGCTGCAGGGATTCTCTCCTGAGCTTCCTAACACTCCCTCCTCCTACATTTTACACTCCAACATCATCCTCTGCTTCTATCTCCCGCTCTAGTCACACTAATTCTGACAAAGTGCTATCTCTACTGATGAAGGCTAACCCCTCTTGTGCCCCATCAGACCCTCTTGCTCCTCGGCTAGTCAACCCTATTGTCCCTTTAGTGGCTTCTCACCTCGCTGAACTCTTCAACCTGTCCTTCAACTCTGCTTGCATTTCCTCAGTTTTCAAAACAGCCATGGTCATCCCTCTCCTAAAAAAGCAAGGGTCTGATCTGAACCAACTGGATAACTTTCGGCCTGTGCCTCTCCTTTGGCACTAACTACTTTAAAGTGCTGCAAAGGGTTGTGTTCAACCATCTTACCAATTTCTTAGACATCCACAACCTTCAAGACTCCCTACAAGCAGGTTTCCGCTCCTGTCACTCCACCGAAACTGCTCTCATGAATGTCTCCAACTTCATCAACTCTGCTAAGCACACCAACCTATCCTCTATCCTAATTCTCATTGACCTGTCTGCTGCCTTTGACATTATTGATCACTCTGATCTACTCAATACTCTTTCTTCTTGGTATTCGTGTTTGGGCCCTTGCCTGGATTGAATCCTAAATTGTACTTCACCAATTCTCTGTCTCCTGGACAACAACACCTCACAACTCACTCCTCTAACTGTAGGTGTTCCACACGCCTCTATCTTGGGTCCATTCCTCTTTACACTCTACACCTCTGCTCTTGGGGAACTAATCTCGTCCTTTGGGTTCTAGTACCAACTTTTCGTGGATGACCCCCAAATCTTCGCCTCATTTCCTAAACTCTCCTCTGATCTCTCTATCAAAATGTCCAACTGTCTCTCTGATATTAAATATTGGATGAGTTTGCACTCATTAATGTTAAACTATACAAAAACATAGGTGCTCTTCCTCCCTGCCAAAAGCTTTCTCTTTTCTTCCTCTACCTATCCAGTTCCTACCTGACACTCTCCCATACTCTTCTCCAATTAGAATCCTCAGAAGCAACTATGACCCTTCTCACACCTTCTTTACTTTTATCTCCAAAATGGTTACAGTTGCTCACCTCAACCTCCTAAATATTCGGAAAATCAAGCACCTCATTCCTTTCAACACCGCTAAGTACCTCCTAACCATTCATGTCTTCACTAAACTAGACTACTGTGCCATCATCCTCTGTGGTCTCTCCAACTATGCTTTCTTTCCTCTTGACAAGATCATTAACTTCGCTACCAGGAGTCTCTTTGTATTCCCTCACTTCACATCTACTTCCCCGTACCTTCACCAGGCTGGATGGCTGACGATGCAAAACAGTACCATATTTAAATTTCTTCTCCTGGTTTACAAATCTATCCACGTTAAGGCACAACTATATATTTCCTCCTCTGTCCAACTCTATAAGCCTTCTCGTAATCTACGCTCTGCCTTCTTGATTACCCTTGTGGCTCCTTGCCCTCCCTGTGCCTCCTCTCGCTTCCTCTCTTTCTCTCTTCTTGCTCACTTGCATGAAATTATCTTCACGGATATCCGAGAAACAGTCTACACGGATTTATTGAAAACCAAATAAAAGCCTACCTTCGCACCTCCGAGTTAACCTCTTAACCAACTCTCATCTGCCAGCTAGCTAACATGTTTCCTTGCCTCTAGACTGCCTGTAGGAATTCACCCATCATGGTCACATCCCGAGCACAGCTGCTTGTTCTGCCTACCTGCACTTAAACATTTCCAATGTTGGTTGTCATTAATCTATGTATGCCCACTTATGTATTGTCCCTGGTGCCTGTTTATTTACTCTCCTCCACAACCTGGTCAGAATGTCCCTCAAACTCACCCCATTGTAAGAAACTCACTGCTTCCCATCAAATCTGATTTCGTATCTATTGCATGTTCCTTTGTGATCAAAACATCATTGTTCCTCCTGTATATAAATACATACATTTAAAAAAAGAATACATTGGATACATTTTCTAATGGTAGTCAGTGGAGTGCTCTGAGAGCCGGTATCATGTGTTCCCTGCTTTTGGGTCTGAGTAGTAGTCCGACTGCTGTGTTATGGAGCCGTTGAGGTTTACTTGTGAGGCAGTCATCCGCACACATATTTATTTATTCAATTGTTTTTCATAATGTGCCTAATAACATACCTGACTTTGGTTTATAAGCGCGTATCTGGGATTCAAATGTCTCTTGCTTTGCTTGGTCTTGTGTCGAAGACCAGCACGTCGCCCTTGTGCTATCCTCCATTCACTTAGGTTTATGCTGTTTGCTAAGTCGATTCTTGTAAGAATCAGTGAGATGACGACCAGCAAACTTCGTGCAAAGGAGAGCTAGGGCATAATACATTAGATAGAATAAAGATGACTATTGCGTTGACTTGGGCTTCTCGTGCAAGACTGTTCTCAATTAATTTGCCTCGGTTTTTGGTCAGTTTAGATGGTTTAGGGCAGTTACCCATTTCCAAAGGTCATGCTAGGTGTTTCAGGTGTGGAGTGTGGTGAGACTATCATTTCTGTTTTGTCTATGTCAAGTTTTAGTTAGTTGCCCATCATCCATTCACTAATGTGCAAGAAGCAGTTGCTCAGGGTGGTGTTGGAGTTTCCGTTGTCTGACATTTTTTATTCAGTTTGTGTGTCATCCACATAGTTGTAACAGGTGAGCCCCTAAGATGATATGATCTCTATTAAAGGGGTCATGAAGATGTTGAAGAAGAGTGATGGAAGCTTTGATCCATGGGACAGTCCACAGGTAATGGGTCGTGGGATCGTACTGAAAGGGGTAACCAGGTTCTTTATTTTCTGTCTGTTCAGAACAATATCATCCAGTGTCGAGTTGTGTTGTGAAGTACTGTTTCTTCAAAACTTCTAATTAGTGTACTGTTGTTAACAGTGTTGATTGCCACTGGAATGTCGAAGAGGTGATGTCGTCCGCGGAGAATTCAAGGTTTTCCCAAATAGAAACTAAATCAGTGTCTCTTATAGGTCTTAACCGAGCATTTTAGCAATTTAGTAAGTCATTGGACTCTACTGTTCCCAGATTTGGCTGCATACCTAGCTCTCGAGAATTTTAGCTAGGTATGGAATGTTTGAAATAGGGTGCACGTTATGGTTTCTTCTGCATCGCCAGCAGTTTTCCAGAAGTGGTTTGACATAGGCACTATTAAAATCTTTTTGTGGAATTCCTGTTTTGAGTGAGCAAGTCATTACATTTGTGAAAGTAGAAAGCTGGTGTTTCCTTCTTGGGGATCTCTTTGTAGTTGTTTGGAAGGCAGCGGTCAAACTGAGAGACAGCTTTGTTGCTAAGTTTCGCAAATGATTTGAAGTCTGGATTGGATATTGGTTTGGAGATTTGTGTTATAAAATGACCCCCAAGGTACTTACAAAAGGGACGTTGCTAATATTTTTTAACTCTGATCCTGATTTTAAGTGTCATTCTGATAGCTTTATGCTTCAGGGGTATCAAGCCACGGCTACAAATGTTGCCATGTCTGGTGCAGTATTATGGCATTTTCTGGAGGAAGGTTCTGGCCCTTCCTAAGGGCACCCAAGTCCAGATCATCTGAGCAGAATTAGGCTTCACATCATTATACACCATAACTGTCTGGAAATCTTTATGACTTTATCGGAAGTATCTAATGGGCCAAGATGAAGGAGGTTTTGGTGCACTTAAAAGAGCATTGGCCATCAACAGAGAACTGTCGTTGAGGACTTGGAATTCAGTCTGCACCGCGATACTAGCCAGTGTGTACCTGACAGCAGATACATTGATCACTAATCCAAAGTTGGCCAAGCGAAAACTAACAGAGCTGGATTGGATTGATACCCTAGAGACCTGAGCAATGCTCAAAGTTCTTGGCAAACCGTGTTGGGATGAGAGAATGAGAGGAACTCTTCCCACTTACTTAGCCAAATTCCCTTGTAGCCAGTTAAGGATACAATGTATGCGTTTCCGCTTGAACTTGTTCCCCACTAGACAAGTGGTGGAGCTTTGGAAAGATAAGACAACCCAGGATTTCTCCTGCAGACTCTGCAAACACCACTGTGAATTTCTGTTCCACATTACATTAAACTGTCCGATATTGACTCCACTCCGCTCAAAACATCTCGGCAAGTACTTTGAGGAAATAACTACCCTCACAGCGGAGGAATGGTGGATAATCCTGACCAGAAGCTCTAGGATCTCATTGATGCTAGCCATGCTTGCGTTTTTGAAGGAGGCTTTTATGACCATGGAACCTGTAAGAGACGTTGTTGACCTTGGAACCAGGGGCATGACACAGGATGGAGCGCTCTAAACAGTTTTCACCATACATTGACCTTGAACGTAAACCTTGGCCTGGAAACAGTGTTTTACTTTCATTTCTACTCGGTTTCCCTGGGCAGCTCTGGGAATTCTGAGTTGGTTGGTTTTTGTTGTGTGTGTATCTGAGAGCAAATGTTCAGCGGATCCAGAGTTTGATCGAATTCCTCCACACAACTTTGTATGTTTGAAAATAAAGCATGCTAAGCTACATGATTGCATTGAAACTCTTATTGTAAACCATGGACTTGAATGGTGTATGGTTTCTAAATTCAGAGCAGTCAACGAAGGGTTAAGGCCAGGGCTGAGTCTCCAATAGTTATCAACTGGAGAAATCCCATGAAAGGATGGCCGAGTCAAGACATAGAAAATGTGTGACCATCATCAAACACGCCTGGAAAATGCATGTTATTACAACACTGGCTCAGTGGTTTAGTCAGCCTGCTGGCATATTTATTGTCATAGATTGAAGCAGGAGGCCGATGTGGCAAGGGACTTGTGTATGGAAGAATGTTACCTCTTTTTGTGCCCAATCCTGAAAATCTAAAAGAGCAGCGCCTTACCAAAGCCACAGTTCCTCTCATATTGTCACCAAATGTAGCTGATGGACGCATTTCATCACTAATTACCTCTGTGATAATTTGCTAGAGAGGCTCCTTGGGCCAAGACACTGTGTGAACAGCGTATGTGCTGCAATCTGTTACATTTTCATGAAGAGACGTTTTGTAAGACTGTTTTCGTCGTAGATTTAAAGATATTAAATTCTATCTTTCGACAGTGTCTGGAGTATGTTAACGAACATACTATCAGACATGTTTTTACCGTTGCTCACTTTGGTTGACTGAGATCTATGTAACTTGTTATTTTGAGTTAACAATCACGTTCAGCAGGTGTTTGCATGCCGCATCTCATGCATCTTATGTGAAGAAGTCATGAAGGCAGAGTTAATCTTGAAGAAGCTCTAGAGAGCTGTAATCAGACCCAGAGTCTGCGAAGTAGGAACAATTGACAGAAATCTTAATGAAATGCTCACATTTCATAGCAATGTTGGTTGCACAGCCCTGTTGAATACCTAGTTCTTCATGAATGTCAGTTTTGAAAATGGCATTCTTCATTGCTGGTAAATTGCACTTAGCAAGCTCTGCATTATAACAACGTGCCTCTAACTTAAAGGCAAGATGTTATCATGCCTAACTCTTGGAAACTCTATCCCTGCGCAGCTCTGACTGTAGGGAGCATGTGTTTTCATTGTTTTCAAGCCATGTAGAGATAGTAAATAGAAAGACAACGACACATTCAATTTGCGCATCTACCTAAGTACAAAAGTTGATATAAACCATTGTGTCTATTTGTAATTTAAAATAACACTATCATATGGGAAGAGATAAGCACGTATGTCTTTTAAAATGTGAACACATGTTGTCAGGTTGTTAACCAGGATGGCCCTTAAGGAGCAGCAGCTTTTTTGTAGAAAATGTCTGAGAACCCAGTAACAAAGCACTGTCACAAGAAGAAGCTCTAATCATATTAGTGCCTGTTCTTTCAGATACAAATGCATATGCACACCTGCATTCATTACAATGCTATGTGTAACGATGTGTGGATTTCCAAAACATATTTGTTTTCGAGTTAAAAAATATTTTTGGTAGCCTAGAAACACCATATTTGGGAAAGAGAATTACTTTTTCTTCACTGCTAAAAAATATTTTACTCCCAACTTCAAAAAAAGAGAGTAGAATGCTCTCACTTAAAAATCTTATCTGGGGCCCCGGCTGTGAGTGATTAAGTGGAATCGCATATGAGCCAAAGAGATGCCTTTAATCTTCTCTTGTCCCTAAGTGCCCCTGATAAACTACTGGAGGAAGGAGATTTGGCAAAAGATGTATTATATGCTGATTGTACTGATTAAGACATTGGGCCTCATCCACAGTTGAGTAGTATCCCATCGGAAATTCCACCGATCGGAAGTAGCGTTACCACAGGGACCAGCGGTGGTATTAGTGCCGAATCCCAACCTGGCGTGAACGCGCGCCCCACTCCGGTGGTAATGCTAATACCGCTCGGTGGAAAACACTGGCAAAATAAGGAACTCCGCCGAAAACCTGGTGCTAATAGCGCTACCATCGGTGACCTCTGGCGCTATTAGCGCTGGCGGAAATAGCCTGATTGCAGGAATGGGAAACATGACGGCGCCCATCTTTAAAAACTGAATCCAACCTGAATCATCCACTTCCTGCAGCCATCTGAACCTGAAAGGCACTGGAAACATGTCTCAGGCACGGACCCGAGGCAAGGTGCCAGAGAATCAGCTGAGAAAATCAAAAATTCAGCGATGGCGAACTGGTAGTCCTCACAGATGAGGTAGTAGCACACTGTGAGGAGCTGTATGGCAGCAGACAGCGCAAAACTACAGGCCAGCGCAAAACTGCCATCTGGCTGGAAATAAGCCAGAAGGTGACTGCAGTCGCCAGTGTCCTCTGTGACCCAGAGGACTGCCGCAAGAGGTGGAACAAACTCAGGATCAGGGTGCGGGTACTCCGCTCTCAACACCGGCAGGAGGCCCTGGCAACAGGAGGCGGAACCAACAAGCCACTAGTCCTGACACCATGGGAGAAGTGTAGAAGCATCCTCAACATGGAGGGCATCGACAGAGTTTGTGGAGCGCAGGCGGGTGCCAGGAGGCAGGAGGTGAGTTGACCCTCCCCCCTCCACACAGCAAATGACCATGCATAAATGTCAGCTTAGCACAAGATGCCGTAGTGGAAAGGGACACATGCCAGCAGACCCAGCAGCTGGGCCGGTCACTCAGAGTGAAGTGACGGGGTGCCACATCAGCCACCCTCCACAGCAGCCTGGGGGCAGGGCACCAAGTGCACTCCTGAGCAGTAGTAACCACGACACTGAGCAGCAGTCACTCCAACATGTTCCAGGCCCAGTTGGCCTGCCTCATGCTGGCATGGCAGACAAGCCCATGGAAGTACATGCCCCCCTCCACCAAAATGGGTGCGGTAAGCCAAACACAAAACAACACAGCGCAACACTGCTGCCTGCACAGCAGCATCCCATAGAAACATGGCAGTGCCATAGATGAAGCCACCACACTCAATCTGACAAGGTATGCGTCACCAGGGGAGGAGATGTGGGGGCATGAACACATATGACATCCCATGTGCTGCTATTACTGAGACTGTGCCTGTATGCCAGCACTTGACCATGAGAGTATGCCACAACATGCGTGATCCTGCTGGACCACATGCATGCATGGAATACGTCAACTGCCCCTGCATGGTCATACCGCCTTCACCGCACACAGGCCAAGCACCACCTCGCCATGGGTCACACACACATGGCTGCAACTGTTCCCACAATTCTGTGCCCACATGCAATGTCCCCTGAACAACCATGCCCATCTGGCCAAATGTTTGGGGTGTCACTCTGTACCATAGCATATATGTCTTGCATGCCAACCCGCGTGATGGAACTCTACCTGACAGCATTTCATAAGTCCCCTACAGGCACTCATGCAGTTCCAGAAGAACCTGAATAATATGCAACACCAAGGCACAATGACCACCATGCCACACCTCGACCGGGCAAGGCCAAGCCTGCTGGTGGCAGCACAGACGCAGGATCCCATGTGCTACCAGGATCACATCCACACCCAATGCACCCACACTTCAAGCTGCAGTGGCTGACACCGCGAACATACCTGCTGGCAGGGCTTCCGTTGGCACCCAGGAGCCAAGTGCCACTGGGTGATGCAGTGACACACACCCCTGAGCGCATTCCCTGCTGCAAGCATGCCCAGACACCCCAGCCTGACATGGACACCCCCTCATATGGCTCACCGAGTTTCAGCTCTAACCCTCATCAGCTCTGACCCTCTGCAGAGCCCCTAAACCATTCACCACACACTGTCAAGCCCCTCCATGTATTTATTTATTTATTTATTTATTGTGCATTTGTTAGGCGCATATACAACAAGTACATTGTGTTTCAAAGTGCCTACATGGCAGCAGAGAGGGAAAATCATACATTTGTGATGATCTTTGCTGCATTATCTGCGCCTATTCGGAGGTTGTTAAAAAAGGAGTGGAGTTTCTGTGGGATGTAAAGTGTCAAGATGCCTTGGAGTTGATCAAGGTGGGGATTCGTAATGCCAAAAACCTTGGGAGTTTCAAGTTGGAGGAGGAGTGTATCATCACGGATGGACGCGAGTAAGAAAGGGTTGTGTGCTGTGCTCTAACAAGGTGTTGGGAAGGAAGAGAAAACAATGTCACAAATACAGGGCTTTTATGGAATGTGAGAGCAGGTACTTTGTCATCAAAAGAGTGTTATTCATGTGTGTGGGAAACCCAACATTTCAGGAGGTATGTTTGGGGTTGGTGGTTCATAGTTAGGATGGATCACAAGCCATTGGTGGAAGTGCTCACAGTGAAGGGGATGATGAGGGCTACTCCCAGGATTGCCCATATGTTTTTGAGTTTAATGGAGTAAGATTTCAGAGTAGACTTGTTTCTTGTCAAGGGTACCTTTAGAAGTGGAGAGCACTGATAATGAGGAGTCGGTCGAGGGAGAGGAGGAAATGGTAGCCTTTCTGGGGAAGGTGCTTGTGGATGAATATGCAGTTGTCAAGAAGGTGGATTGGAAGAAAGGTGTGGAGTAGGATTGTGCTCTCAGCAAGGTGGTAGAGTGGACAAAGTCAGGATGGACGGCCAAGGGTGAGATTCCTGATGAGTTGAATGGTTTTGGAGAGGTTGGGAACCAGTTCACTCTGGAAGATGATCTTCTATTGAGGGGAGGAGTGCTAGTAGTTAACAGATAGTTTAACAAGGCTCACGAGGGGCACTCAGTGTTGCAGGCACTAAAAGGAAGTTGAGAGAAAGATACTGGTGGTCTGCAATGGATGTAATGGCTGAGTGAATGGTTAGGGAATGTGTATAGTGCCGGAATTGTGACAAGGCTTTGAAGACACAAAGGCAGGAGTTGTCACCAGTACTGTTACCTTTGAGCACCTGGTCTCGGGTAGCAGTGGACATTTTAAGGCTGTATGAGACTTTGGGGAAAGAGAGTGGGTTCTTGATTGTATTGGTTGACTATTTCTCGAGGTTGTCTGAGAGTCGGGCATGGTGTACATGTGTACATGTGATCAAAGGGGAATCAAAATTTCCTGAGACCGAGAGAGTCATCAAATTGCTAGCCAATGAGGTCAGAGTGAAAGATGGTTCTATTTGGAACTTGGACAGGGTGGTTGCTGTTGAGTGGGCAGGTGTAGAGAGCTCGGCTTACCCCAGGTTGTGGGATCTTTATGTTGAGTTTGATGGTATTTGGTGACGAGTTGGTAGAATTTTTAGAGCCCTTAGTGAAATCCATTCTTCTCTGACGAAATGTGGTCCAATGGTGAAATCAGGAATGAGGCATAGTGAGATGTCCCTCGAGATGCTGGTGATCTACGAGGCAGAAATTGGTTGCAGCGTCTCTTTGAAAACTCTGGTCCGGGATGATCAGATGATAAGGTCTGCAGACGTACAGCGTGTTATGCTGGGTGCCATACAGATGGTAAAGGATGCCCTAGCTGGGCTGGAGTGTGTTGTTTCAGCTTGGCGTGGCCTCGGTGCACGGCCCAAACGCTGTTATGACAGATGAAGGGCTGCCCATTGGGACGTGTAGTCCTTTCGATGCCTTGGCCCTGTAGGAATCTGGATGCTTCACAGTCCATGAGGGCACTACAGGAGCCGAGTGCTGAGAAAAGGAAAGAACATGTTGGTTGAGGCTAAAGGGGAAGTATTGGAAACAAGTATTATGTCTCCCAAAGGCCACTCCTATGGCCATTATTAGGCACGAGCTAGCTATCACCTCTTTGAATTGTTTGTATTTATGAAAATTGTGTCTGCTCTATAGAAAATGCCTAATGTGCACAAATGATAACCATCTACTATTGGTCCTTGCAAGCTACATTGGAATATCCAGTCATAAGTTCATCTTGGATTGGAAAAAGGTACTGCGGCCTTAATGGATACATTTCAAATGATCTTCTGTTAAATAATCCATCTCGAGTTTAGGGAAACCTTGTCCCTTTTGACTGGATTAAAACGCGCCAAACGTGCCTGTCATAAAGGACTTTAATCAGCATCCTTTTTAGCATTGAAAGCACTGCGTGTGATAGAGGGTTACTTAATGAAATGCTTTTCCCCAATTCTCAGGTATTACTATCTACGACTAAGACTTAATCTCTGGCCAACACGTCAAATAATGACTCGCCGGAAAATTCTACCCAAAGCCTTGAATATATGCTGCTTTTGCCAGAAAACTGACTAATTTGAGACATTAATGCATCTTGTAGTAGAGTGCGCTTTGCTAAAAACTCAAAGAGAACTATGGTTTAAATAACACTTTACAGATCATCAATTATTTGATGCTGCAATGTTCTGGTCTATAATTTTCTCAACAAAAAAATATCCTTAAGAGTTGCCAGTATGCAATTTATAAAAGCTTTCTGCCTGGAGGATGCTTTTTAAAGGTTGTGTTCCTCTGTTTTTTATGTCTAACATATGTTTATGTTATTTTTATCTTTGAAGTGAATAATGATTTTATGATTTTAAGATTTTATATTTCCAGTGTTTATATAATTTAGTGTATTAGGAAGAATCCAATGAGGAACATAACTTTGTTGTTGTCGTCCTAAGAAGAATTGAAGAAATGCATTGTAAATGTAAATCAAATCTGATATTTTTCTTTTATCTTTGTATTAAAAAAAAATATGGAAAAGTTGATTTAAAAAAATATCAGCTAAATCAATAAAATAAAAAAAAGAACATACATGCTCTTTTTCCTGGCAAGCGTTTTAGCGACGGTTGGTGAAGCGCACAGCCACATCAAAAGGAACCTTCAGCATCGAGTGATGTCGGTTAGAGCAAAGCACCGTGTGTTACGTACTCACGACTTACGAGTGGACGTTTAAACTCTCCTCACCGGAGCCCAAAACAAAATGTGTCAGCGGAGGTAGAACAAGCGGAGATGTGATGCCGTGTCATCCGACTGAAGGCTCTGAGGGATGGAAGGCGGGTGGGGGGGTCTTCGTTTTGACGAGGGTTTACCAAGAGTGAGCATCATTGGCTGCGCGATTGCAGTTTGCTAAGTACTGAAATGACTAAGAGGAGAGATTGGAAGTGTATTATGTTTATCACGTTGTGTTTTGCTGATTTCAAAGATTTGACTTGAGCAATTTGAATAGCGTTCGGGGCACACAAAGGAGTCCTATTGTTTCCGATTTCGTTGGCTGGTTTCATTACCTCTCATAGTAAACCTGACTGGGAAGGAGATGCATGAAATATACTGGCAGCGGTGGACTGTGGGGTTGAGAGGAAACCTGCTGTTAAAATAATCTTATTGGAAGGAGAAATGGTAAATGACAAATGTAATGAATAATACTGAGTATACAGCATTACAGTGCCTATAAATAAGTGGGCTGAAGGTTTTAAATAGGATGATTCAATATATAATTACTGAATGTCGCAGTTCTGGTCTACATATGTAATGAGATGTAAAATACACATGCTGGTGAGATGGGACAGTTAGGAAAAGTGCTTATTGTGTGATATGTTTTAGTGGGATGCGAATACTTATGAGGGGTATGTTAGAAGCTCACCATACTGGGTCTACTACAACTTACTATGTGTAGAAATGTATTGTTTTGATGCTACATTACATGCAGTGTAATATTCTGTGTTCTTCTGCCATGAGCCGTTGTTTCATCGCCTGATAAGTGTGTTTACCTTGAGCGAGTGTATGAGTTGTGCGCTACACTCTTGAACAAAATATAGTTTGGGATAGTTGTGTGTTAGTACGTTTATAAGTGTGTGGCCATTTATTATATGGCAGTTTTTAGCCTGGTTTATGATCTGCGAGCCATTTAGTGCCAGTGTAATAGGAACATTGTTTGCCATGCGCAGGTGTGCGTGGTCTTGGAGCCTTTCAATTTCATTTTGGTTTTTCTAGGCAAAGGTATGTCTAGCACAATGGTATGTCTAGCACAATGGTGCGATAAAGTACATTTGGCCTAAAATAAAGTACACGTAAAAAAAAGATGAAACGAGTTGTATTTCCATTGCATGCATGCATTTCTCTATTTTGAGTGATGCATGGACATGGGAGGTATCAAACCATGTCTGTGTGTATGCCATATGGTACTGCTCCTTTAGCAGTAACGTTTGGTTTCATGTGTTCTCTGTCTTGTATGTCGCTTTTGTTTCCTGTCTTGCTTGTGTGTGTGTTTATGGTGGAGATGTGGTGTATTGGCGTCAGGCGCTGCAGTGGTGGTTCTTTTTTAGAGACGTTGGTCTGGTGGTCACGCAGGTGACTGGTTCTAGTTTGAGAGTGTGCTGGTGTGCAAGGTTCTGGTTTTTATGTTGATACAGATCCGAGTGTAGTGATGTTTCTTATTTGGTGGATTTGAGTGTGGCAGACCCATATCCTGGGTGTGGCAGGCTCAGGAGAGAGGTCCATACGCTGTGAGGGTTCTGGTCGTAGTAATGAGTGGAGGGTGCTCGGAGGTGGCAGATTCGAGATTCAGGAGTGGCAGTCCCGGATATACAGTGGTATGTTTTCTCTTAACAGTCGCGAATGTTGGTTACGTGAATTGTTGAACATGCTTTGGTTGGTTGCGAATGTGATAATGTTGATGAAGAGTGTGGCTGTGAGTTTGAGTACATGGGACTCTGTCTTGAACGGTTCAATGACCGTTACCCCCTTCCTGTGACTTTAAAGGATGGGGGATGTGTAGCATGTTGCTTGCATTGCCCATAGCAATGCAATGCTATAGAATGTAGAGCAGTGCATGGAACCCCGGATTTCCTCAGGGTTCCATGAGTGTAGTTGGGCATTCACGATGGGAGCCCTGCCAAGAAAAATGATGTTACCTGCTTGCCCACTGCGAGGGTTCTGGTTGTAGTCATGAGTGGAGGGTGCTTGGAGGTGGCAGATTCGAGATTCAGGAGTGGCAGTCCCGGATATACAGTGGTATGTTTTATCTTAACAGTCGCGAATGTTGGTTATGTGAATTGTTGAACACGCTTTGGTTGGTTGCAAATGTGACAATTTTGATGAAGAGTATGGCTGTGAGTTGTGGTGCATGGGACTCAGTCTGGAACGGTTGAATGACTGTTAACCCCTTCCTGTGACTTTAAATCACGGGGGATGTGTAGCATGGTGCTTGCATTGCCCACAGCAATGCACTGCTATAGAATGTAGAGAACCCGGATTTCCTCAGGGTTCCATGAGTGTAGTTGGGCATTCAGGATAAGAGTCCTACCAACAGAATGATGTGACCTGCTTGCCCACTCATCTTCTAATCTGATACCAGAAACAGAATAAAGTACATTAACCTTTTGTACCCACCTGGTCCTGGTGTTCCTTGAGTCCTTCCTGCCTCCTTCTGATGACCCAGACACTACAGTTTTAATGTCTTTGTGCTATTTAAATTAAGGGGTTACCTGTATTTTTGCTGCATCTGTAAATTATGCTGCAAATTATTGGACTGAAAGAGTCATTAGGTGACGCTTTGAAAAGATTGTTCATCTTGCATTGTTAAATATGTAGTTTTGTAAAGGACTAAACATGCCATCATGCAGAACAACATATACACACTCACATAATAATATACTTGCATATGTGCTGTAAAATCTTGTTGGTGTGACCATTTTTAGGAAGCAGATACGTATATTTTCAGACCCTCCAATTTTAAAAATGCCAAGCTTTTTTTCATGGGGCTGATCTCAAGGGGCCAACAGCTCGCAGTTGTACACATTTTATTTGATTAAATCCCGTTGTGGCTGATCTCTTTGTATGTGGTTGAAGGTTCAGGTTGGGACAGGACCAGCAAGAAGTAAATGTAATCCGGCCAATAACCTCCCTGAGGATTGCTGCTTCTCATCTCTGCAAGACCAGGTGCCCTAAACCGGTTCACAGCCAGTGTTCTTTCTTCTTCATTGTTGATGAAGGAGGTAATGTGTATTAAAGTGTGCACTCACCTTGCTGAGACCTGAAAGTGGATTATTTCTTGCTAGAGGTTGACACCGAAACTCAGAAAATCCTTCTAGGAGCATCACAACAACCACTCCCTCCAGCCAGAGAAGTACCCTCAAGGGCGGATTTAGTGTTGCCGGGACCTGTGCACCGAAAAACATGGAGGGCCCCCTTAATTTGCATATTTATTGACATTGCTGGAAAGGACAATACAGGAAGTGACCTCACAGGGAGTGACATGTGGCTTGGATAGTCTAGTGCATCATGGGAAGATAATTCCATGACTGGAGAAAAAAAACAAGAAGCAACTTATTTTATAATGTGCTTATGTTTGCTCACCATAATTATTATAAATGGAGCAAAAGCATAGTTTGTTAAAACTATTATTTTGGCATTTTTTGAAAGTGCTCACTATAAACGGAATTACTTAAACAGACTCAAAATGTTGGCAGATAAGCTAAGTGGTGAAGATGACATTTGAACCAAGCCCTTGACTGATCACATTTTGATATATATATATATATATATATATAGTAAAATGACCTGGCAAATATATGACTCCTTATATAAATGGGTAAGTATGAGTGCAGCTTAATATTCGCCCTCTGGGTGGATGTATACAATTAACAGAATGTAAAAGAATAAATAAGACGATTTAGAAAGAGGAAAAGAGTTTATTTTCTGACACTGGTTGATTGTCTTCAGAAAACAACCAGTAGTCAACTACAGCTGTGTGGTGGCTTTCAGATGCAAAAATCCCCTTCAGCTCTTAGTAAATATAAATGCTAATTTAAGTCAAGTTGCTGTCATTCATAATCGACAAGAATCTACCTTTCAAATGTGTAGAGCTGTCTTAAGACATTTGGATGACCCTAATGCTAGTTGCTAGCGGGAGTGCTTTTCAGAGCCGTCAACGACGTAATCTATGTTCTAGGCGGGGCTGCTGCCCCCCTGGAGAGTTTGAGTAGTGGCATAGGCGACTCATGTCTTATGCCAACTGTTGTCCCTGTACACCCAGACAAATGTTTGGCTCCTCCTGGCCTACACCCGGCTTCTATGGCCAATATCTACACAAAGGGTCACACACTTAACTCATCATGTACCTGCCATGCGGGGGACATACTCTTGTTCAATAACCAGGCGCTTCACGCCTTCAACTGCCACTGCTAGAAATGTGTGCTGACATTTAACTTTATGATGATACATTTAAAAGAAGACACCTATCATTCCAGAAAGTACTGTGTAATTCAGTGTTCAAGATTGTGGGCGTGTTATCCTTTCCAATTGTTTGTTTTGGCCGCACTGATGGAGATTGCAATCAATCTAATAGAAGTGCAATTCTGCGATTAATTCTCCCAGAAGCAACTGAACAGTGAAGCATTTCAGACCTTTGCCATATCTGTCCAAATCACTGATCTGCATCCACATAATTTACTTTATAAAGCAAGAAATCCAAAGAATGCAATTACTTTGAAAGATAAAAACATTGTCCCTGCACATATACACTCACCCTGTACAAACGTACCTTCACTTTTCACACACTCCCGCATTGCATATAAAATACAATGAACATGCACCAGTTGGTGAAGTGTACGAAAAGAAGTAGTGGAACTATGTTCGCTTCTGGCCTGCACCCACTCCCCGCAAACCCCATCACCATGTCCCCTCCCACACACAATACACACCCCCAAACACTTGCACCTGCTGTTAAAGGGAACGATCAGTGCAGTGCACTGAAAGTGCAAGTTTCAACTTCTTCTTACATATTTATTTTAAAACGAAACCTTTCCGGAACGGTTTCTTTTTAAAATAGAAGTATAGGAGCAGTAAAAGGTAATTTAAAAACGTAGAGCCACTCCCACTCACTTCGATCACTGACATGCACCAATACTATCCAAACCCTCATTCTACATATAAGCCCACACACTGCAAACTTGCCAACACACTAGTCACAAAATCACACACATCCTCACACTGCACATAAGCACTCTCCAATTGCACAAATACAAACTGTAAGCACTGGAGAGGGGTTATCTGTACTCCTGCCTTCTATATGGCCGAGTAGAAGTACACAGCACCCAGCCAAGGTTCTCTATTGTGGTAGCAATTGACGAGCAACCAAGGCTTAAGCTCTCAGAAGGTGATGCGGGCTGGCTCTTAATTTCTTAAGTACAGTGTAGTCCCCAAACCCTCACAAAGGAATGTCCACACACTATGTTATGTGCTAACACAGTTCTCTATATTTAAATAAGGAACATGGTATATACATCAAATAATTACACACTTTGTACTCTGGCAATTATAATATGGAAAATATATACAATGTCTATGTGGTACCACACTGAGCTATTGACTCCTTTAAAATGCATCAACTGCTGACAGTTATAATGGCATACAAATCATACAGCAATGCGTATGAGCATAGAGCATAGGAAGGAAGGCAAGTTAGGTTAAACAATGACAGAATGCTACTTTAGCTCCTAGGACACAATTTTGAGTGAGGATCCCCCACCTGGGAAACCTGTAATAAAGTGTATTAACAAGCCCAGTCCCTTAATGTTTAAATAGTCTTGTTTCCTGGGAAAATGGTCAACTACCCCAATGTACCTGAGTTTCTTCAACGGTTCATCGACGGATCCCTCGAGAGTGGACTCCCTTTAAAGCAGGAGCCACAGGGCGTCGACATTTCTCGAAGAAAAGTGACCACTTGCTTCGAGACGGCAGCTTCGACCTTCACTGTGCTCTTCAATGATCGATCGTGGAAGTCCTGTGAAGATGAGGCCTCTGTCCACCTTGATGCAAAGAGTTTGGTGCAGCAAAGAAGATGCAGTGATGAATGTAGGCCCAACAGTGGGTGCCGGGATAGCTTTGGCGATCAGGACTTGACCACGGGCTGGATTTCGGATCTTCACTTGTCGGTGTCTTTGTGGACTTCGGGTGGTGGGAAATGCCACCAGCTGACTGTTCTCAGTCATTGACAACCTCGACTTTCTCCGCCGGGACAATGCGGTCGACGGTGATGGCAAGGGAGCCCTTCTTTCAATGTTCTTAGGCAAAGGTGGAGCGTTGCGTCTCCGGTTGTCGTGCAGCACGCCGTCTAGCTGTGCCCTAGTCTGCGCAACATGATTCGACTGGCATCCAGCGGTTACGGAAATCTTCCGAACCCCGATCAATGGCAATGTACTTCAACAGCCTCGATGTCCTGGTGCTTCACTTCAAGATTCTCAGTGAACCCCTTCTCCAGTCGACAGCCTTACGGACTGGCTTCCAGGGTATCTCGATGAAGGTCAGCTTCTGCACAATGTTCCCTCATAGCTCGGGAAGAGGTCTCCTAGCCAGGTCATCTCTCAGATCAGTCCTTGACAGACTCAACAGCTTTCGGATTTCGTCAAAGCAAAGCAGCAGTAATTCTTCTTCTTCCAGCTGGGCTTCAAGGATAAGTAGCTTCAAGTTTCGACTTCAGCTTCTGAACAAATTGGGAAGTGGGAGACCCCCAGATATACACATCTGTCCCTCATTCATTGTGCTGAGCCAAGCTCAGTCAGCCAATCAGACAGAAGGGCATTCAGGCAGGCAGCCAATCATGCTCACAGGCATTCAGGCTATTCACTTCCACCCAGACACCCATAACAAGGAATGTGTATTGGGGCAAGCACCCAGCCTTTCAGCACACCACGGTGCATTCATGCCAGTTTCAGGCAGAGCTGTCTCGTTCTTTGTGTCACACACACAGAAACCAGATACGCATAACATAGAATGCATATTGGTCACACACTCTATTCACACAGGTCCCACCCCAAGGGTGTACCCACAACATACAGTCACTGGGAAGGCTCCAACTAGTCTTGACTTCCCCACAATACCATATATGTTTCTTCCACCCAACAGCCAGTCAGGGGAATCAACAGAATCAGGGCTTCCCAGGACTTTGGGAAAACAAGGTAACAGGCAATAGAAAGCAGAAGACCCGAGTGGCCATCTTGCCTCCTATCAGGAATTCACTGATTCCTATGGCAGGGCCGGGGTATCCTAAAATGGAAGATACTCAGAGCAGCTGTCAAATTCAGCATGGAGCTGCCACCAGCCCATACCCTGCTCTGTGTGCCACACACAGGTGCCCGAAAACATACACTAGGGGTAAAGGGTTGTACCCCAACCATGGGTGCCATAAGGGTATGCCAAGGGTCTCTGGTCACCACAACCACAAAGTGGAGGAGCTGCACTGCCAGGAGTCCCACCTAGACTCCTGTGCAGAAAACAGCATAGACCAGGTTTGCTTTCTTCTTCACTTCTCGGAGCCAGGACTACTTGGACTCTGTCTTAACAACTCATTGGAAGCTGCAGTCCATCCCTGGTGCCTTCATTCTACTGATTACTTCGCTTCCATTCCATGTGCAGTAAGCCGTAATTGACAAAGAAAATTAGATTGCAAATGCAAAATAATTGAAAATGACTTCTAATTTGTGAACTATTACCGTCAATCACGAAGGGGCATTATACAGCATTATTCACTGCCTCAGAACACTGGGGGCTTGTCTGCAGCGTGGTTGTGTGGGCTTCTCAGAATCTAGATGCCCGTGTGCCCTTTGTTTCCGTGCAACACGCAGCATTTTCAAGATGGGCGCTGCCTTTGCCCTCACCTAGAAGGCTCTCTGAGTGCCTCTTCTCCCTCCTCCCCTCCGACTGATTGGCTGCTCCCGGTTTCATTTGGCCTATTGGGGCATCGGCAGGATTTAGCCGGCCCCCTCTTCAAAGGCCCACATCTAAGGCCCTGTCTGCTCCCTGTCCGCTGCCTGACTGGGTCTGAGGGTCCTCCTCTACCCCCCACATGAGCATGTGGAGGCTGAGGAGAACTTGCACTCCTTCCGAGCCCACTGAAATCAACGGGACATTTATCACTCCTTTGAAGGTTAGTTCTCTCAACTGAAACACTGATCCTCTACCTCCACTCCTCTGTCTATCCCACCCACACTCCGTCTCACCTGGACTCCTACTCTCAATACCTTCTGAAAAATTGTACTTAGCTGTGACTAGTGACTGCATTATGTTTTAATTCTGTCCTGGTAAAAATGTGAACTTAGCCGTGCCAAGTGGTTGCATTGTGTTTTCATTCTGTCCTGCTAAAAATTGAACTTAGCTGTGCCCAGTGGCTGCATTGTGTTTTCATTCTGTTCTGCTAAAAATTGAACTTAGCTTTGCCCAGTGGCTGCATTGTGTTTTCATTCGGCCCTGCTAAAATTTGAATTTACCTGTGTGCACTACCCTCTGTCTCCCTCCCTTCCCTTGCACACCACCATCCCTTGTGCCCCCTCTTGGGCCCCCCTCACCTCTGCAGCTTGCTATGTCGCTATGTATTGCTCCTATCTTCTCTAACTGCTTTGCTATGTCCTATCCTTCTCCTATCAGTAAATCTGGCAGGAAGGAACTTAAGAAGGACATACTGGACTCCAACCCAGGCCATCCTATTGCAGACACCTATGTAACGTCTTCCGCCAGAGAGACTCTCACTGACATCCTTTTCTTGGTCAACATACGTGAACGACGGACTTACGGCTTTCTCTCTCCTATCGCCTCTTCTCCCATTAATTGTGGCACTCGCTGGGAGTTGCTGCTTGACCTCTTCACCATTTCCGAAGTCATCATTAATGTCTATTTCAATGGGACCATCATGGTTCAGGGTCCTCAACCCAACCTTCTTCTCTTTGACTCCCCTGCCTGCTCTGTCTACTTCCTCCTCTCCTTCGAGTGCCTAGTCTGAAGGCTTTCACACTCTATGAAATCTTCTCTCATTTTGGCCACCTCCTATCGGCCACCAGGACAGTCCACTCTCTTTGCCTCAGAATGAGCTGACCTGGCCATCCTCCCTACTTTCCTCCTTCTCTCAACTCCTCCTGATAGGGGATCTCAACATCCATCTGAACTCTACAGCCTCCTCAGGACCTTTCTGCAACCTATGCGACTCTCTCACGCTTTCTATCCTACCCTTTGGCTCCACGCACACCACGAGCCACACTTTGGATGCTCTCATCTCTTGTGACATCCCTCTCTCTATCCCTCTCACTACTTCTCTCTCTTGGACTGACCACTTTCTTCTCTCAATACATCTGAAGCTCTCCTCTCCTCTTGCAGCGGCACAACCGGCACAGCCACTCAGCTTCAAAGTCACCAGACCCATGAAAAAAGTGACAGTGGCTGCCGTTGTTTCCACCTGCTCCCCTCCTCCAATTCCGGCTGACTCCCACCCTGACACAGCCCTCGTTAAGCTCAATCTCTCTATCTCCAACACTCTTGATACTATTGCCCCTGTCATGAGGGTCCGACTGAAGCCTTCCAAAAAGAGCAACTCTTGGTACGACTCTGATCTGGATGCCCTTAAACTCAAGTGTCGGCAGCTGAGCAGGAATGGAATTCGTCGGCGGACCTTCTGATAATCTTGCCTGCTGCCTCCTTCAAAGGCAATATCGACTCTGCATCCGCTCCCTGAAAAGAGTCTTTATTCAAGCCTGCATCTCCGCGGCATCAAGTAACACGGCCAAACTTTTCAAGGTCTGTAAGGAACTAGCCAAACCTGCAGTAGCCTCTTCCTCTGTCACACCCACCCAGGACCTTTGCTCAGCCCAGGCTGCACACTTCATCACAAAAACCCAAGACATCCTTTACTCCCTCCCTTCCACACCACATCATACACCAACACTGGAGCCTCCCTTGGACCCCCTTAACCCCTGTCCACTTCCCCTCTCTTCTATCTCATCCGTCACGCCTGATGAAGTCGCCAGACAAGTCCAGTCTATGAAGGCTTCACCTAAACAGGTAGACCCCTGCTCCTCCAAAACCATTAAGGACAACATTGCCTCCCACGCCCCAGCCTTGGCTGATCGCTGCAATCTCTCCTTTTCCACTGGAGTTTTCTCACCTGCTCTTAAGCACTCCCTGGTGCACCCTCTGCTCAAGAAATCCTCTGCTAACCCCTGCATTCTGGCAAACTACCACCTTATCTCTATCACACCTTTCCTGTGCAAACTCCTGGAGAAGTTGGCTATCTCTCAGCTGACCCTCCACAATGAATCTATTGGTTGCTTCCACAACCATCAGTCTGGCTTTAGAGCATCCAGAGGCACGAAAACTGCTCTTCTGAACACCCGTGAAGACCTTATCCCAAATCTTGACATGAACACTCCCTCTGTCCTCATTCTCCCTGATCTCTCCTCTGCCTTTGACATGGTTAACCACAACACCCTGATCACACGTCTCTGTGACATCCTGGCAATCAAAGGTATGTCTCTGGCGTGGTTAACCTCCTTTCTCTCCGACCGCCCATCCCAAGTGGAACTTGGAGCCTTTCTCTCGATTATCACTCTCTCAACCTGTGGTGTTCCCCAGGGATCTAAACTATCCCCCTAGTTCTTCAACATCTACATGGCTGCCTTGGCACATGTGATTGGCACTTTCACCTCCAACTTCCAGTGGTATGCTGATGACACGCAACTATCTTTCTGGCTACCCTCAGCTGCCTCCTCCTCCTCGCTCATATATGACTGCCTGTCTGCTATTCAGTCATGGTGTGCTGCAAACAACGTCTGCCTCAACACCAGTAAGCCTGAGATATTTCGCATTGGGACCCCTGCTCCTGCTTTCCCACGTTCACTATGGCCGGCCTCACTTGGCCCTGCGCCCGCACCCACCTGCGAGGCTACAAACCTTGGGGTCTTCTTCGAATCCACTCTCTCATTCTCCTCTCACATTTCGGAAAACTCCAAAAAGTCCCAACTATCAGCTACATCTCATCAGAGGTACTCTACTTTTTCTCACTTTCCCCCCCGCTGCTCACTGTCTCCAGATCCCTGGTTCTCTCCAGGATGGACTACTGCAACAGCCTCTTCCTCAAACTCCCTGCTTCTGCTTTGCGCCCTCTGAAACTCATCCAGAACAAAACCGCAAGACTTATCCTTGGCCTCAAGCCCAGGGACCGCATAACTCTGGCGCTGAAATCCCGTTACTGGCTCCCTGTGGATGCAAGCATCAAGTTCAAGACCCTTTGCATTGTCCACAAGGCTTTCTGGGGCCTGGGACCTACCTGCCTGCAACAATGCCTACCTAAATACTGTCCCTCCCGAGCCCTCCGTTCATCTGCCTCCAACCTTCTGCGAGTGAGCCGGTCCTCCAAGCAGAGATTTGGAGGGAGATCTTTATCCTTAGCAGGGGTCTCCCTCTGGAATAGCCTCCCTGCTGCCCTCATCCTTGAGCCTGATCTCGTTAAGTTCCGGAAACTCCTCAAGACTTCCATCTTGTCCTCCTCCTTCTCTCTCCCTCTATCCTGTTAACCTATCCCTCTGCTCTTTTCCTCTCTCCCTCCTTTGTCCGTACAGTTTGCTGACTGGCCACCTCACCATCACTGCACTTGAGCAATGACCCAAGAGAGTAGCTTTCTCTGCACTGGATACACTTGGACCCCTAGTACTTGTCCTTCCCCATCTCCACCTCCCCATCTCTATAACCGTCTGTGCACTTGTGTGTTCCGAATGCACTTTGCCCGAAGATCGTCTCTCTGTTCCCCCCTGTCTTCACTCCTTAATTGCACTTGGAAAACTGCAGAATTGTCATCAGATTTATTTGCTTTTGTCTCAAATGTTAATTGTATCATATGCACTTACTTTGCCTGTGCAGACTATTATTGCTTCAGAATTTCAAGGGCTCTGAACGACTGTCGATTGTTCCCCATGTTCCCATCCTCCGTGAGTGCTTTGATCCACTTGCCTGTGCATAGGCGCTTTACAAATAAACATTACTATAACATGCAACACATCACAAATGAGTACAGGACGATGACATGGAGGCCAATTCCGTCCAATGCATTTCCAGAATCACACATACCTACACAAAACATACAACCAAGCAATGCATTTGTATCCAGAAAATGCACATACACCTTCACATGCTGCACACATCCACACACTGTGCATAAAGCACACAATACAAGGGCACCCACATATTGTGCATTCACCCACACAGTGCAATACATACTATAGGTATACAATGTTTACACACTCATCCTGCACATAGCATATGCCCACATATTAAACGTATGCCTAGACCCTGGCCATAACCCCACACCAACCCACTCCACATACACACACACACACACGCACACACACACACACGCACACACACACACATACACATACTGCTCATACAACCTCATAATGTGCATAGCAACTCAATGTATGTACTACACAATGTACACAGATCCACACACTCTGCATATGCCGATACACTGTCCATACACCTACACACTGTGCATAGATCTACACACTGCACATACTCCCGCACTGCACATATTCCCATAATGCACAAACACCCTCACACTGAGCATACATACGCACACACAGTGCACATACAATCACACAATGCTTTAGTGGCAGTACCTAGCGCCAGCGTGTGTACGTAAAGGTTTGATGGGAATCCGTGGTAATAATGCACTTAGTTGGACTTATAATATCAATACTTGACAGCAGATGTGAGTATATTGGCATTTGATGCTTATACAGTGCCTTTGGCAAAATCCAAAACTATTGGATTTGCCAATGCTTGTTGAGTGAATCTGGTAGATCACAGGAATGAGCCTTCCTCGCCCCCACACGCATTGTCTTCTTTCCCTGTGATAAGGCTTTTAGGCAATAAAGAACTGGAAAAGGGCTACAAGGCCATGAGAAAACTGGATAGACATGGGACTGATGTCACTGGTTTCCAGCAATCTGGACTTCTCTGCGGGCTGGCTAGGGAGCAGGGTGGTCCGAGGAGGCTACACCAGCTCTGCAATCAGGGTACCCCATTGCTATCCTAGGAGTGTAAAGATGGATACAAGATTTGAGAACCGCATGGGGGGATACTGCTACATCCAATTGCAACATTGGACTAGAACGTGCAGATGGGGTTCTAGATATAAGATGGCTTCCCACTTGAGCACACGCTATGCTAGCCAATGAAATTTGCAAGGGGTGTATTTTAAAGCTTTGCAGACTGCCATATAGGATGGACCCATGGAGATGGTGACGGAAATGAGCAGATGGAAGGAGGATCCGGTGTTAGGGCGAGAACTGGATTCATGGGGTCACATATGAACAAGGGTCCATAGGTCCTCTCGCGGTACCATAACAAATGAATTTGGTTACAATATATGATTCTGATGCTATTTATAAACCCATTGCTTGCACAATAGCATCCCAATATAGCTGCCTCTCTGTTGGCAAAACTGACCGAGTGATTGGCATTTTGGCACATATGAAGTGGTACTGCCGAAGATTAAAAAGATATGTCGAGTCCAGCTATTAATGGACCAGTTAGTGGTGGTGGTCTTGGGTGAAAAAGAGGGTCATAGTATATGCCCAATATATGCAATATCTGGAAATAGGGGAAGTTTGAGAACACACCTACTGAATTCAGCCAGGTTGACCCTAGCCCAATTTTGAAAATCACCTGATGGCCCAGTCAGGGTGATATGGTGGCAAGCCACTGGTATTGAAAAACAATTCACAGCGATAGTGGTGAAACATTTTCAAAGTATTTCCACACACTGACTCCATTGATTGAATCATGTAGAGGGATTTGGAAATGCGGGTGGAGGTCGGGGGTTGGGGAGGAGGAGTGTACAGCCGGTTGGTATTGTCCACCTGGTGGTGGTTAACAGTTGTCTCATTATGTTAGGATAGTTTTTGGCTGCTAGTCATTTCATTTCATAATGTACCCATTACTGACCTATGCAATGTTTGTCTTTTATTATTTTGTATGAACCAGAAAATGATAGCTATATGTCCTTAGCTGGTCTCTCTGAATTAATGGTCAATGGAAAAATTGAAGGAAAAAGACAGTAGATGAATTCACCATTCACTAGTGTCCTGTTGCACTGTTCATACGTTGATGATATAAGAATGTTGACCCTCATGTGGACTGGTTGGCCTTAGCAGATACCTGCAGAAGGGCTTGGTGCAGTTTCAGTGCAGATGTTGTGTGACTGCCAATGGTGGTACCCTGCTCAGCAGTTCCTCAGTCACCAGCTGTGTTTCCACGGGTCAATTATGGGCGTGCTGTCAATCTCAAAATCCTGCTCACAAGCAGGGTCGGACTAGGACAAGAAATAGGCCCGGTCACCCAAAGAACAGTGGCCCACCGCTCGCCTCAAAAAAGTGTCCAACCACTCGCATCATGACACTTCACCTCTGATGACATCACCGGAAGTGATGCTATTTGACCCGGCTCCAAAGTGACATCCCGGGAAGCGATGAAACACAACCTTTCACCCCTAGACAAAACAGGAAGTGGCAGTGGCATCAAATAGCATTGTTCCAAAGTACACTACGAAATATATCGTTATAATTTCACTAATTTGATATACATTTCATACAAGAATGGACCACCATATGTATTATTAATATCTGTGTGTATAGATCCATATTGTCAAATTACTGTGAATCCAAGCAGACATCCAAGGCCAAATGATAGGTTATTGTATAGCACTTACGCTTAAGCTCTTCTTTTTAGAACAAATATGCATACAATATCACCCAACCTGTGTTGGTACTCATTTGTCTACCTAAAAAGGATGAAAGGCTTTTTGAAGAAAAAACAAAATTGGAAAAAATAAATATTTTTTTTCCACATTTTTTTTTTTCTTCCAAACTGGCTCAGGCGTGGCCAGAAACCGGCCTCCGCTTCCGAAGGGACGATGAAGGCCGCGGGGCCAATTCAACCCTGCTCACAAGTCACACTTTCTTTTTCAAATGAGTTACTTGCTCATGTGAAGGGCAAAGGTTTATATAAATAGTCCCAGTTTGACTGTTGTATGCAAACTTATACAGAACTATCTGTTGTGCGCTAGAAAATATGTATTTGTTTTTCCTGGTACTGTTCAGCAGCGCATATTAATGGCCAAGCACGCGTATCCACCGCTTCAGTATGCGAACTGACCGGAAGCAGATATAATAACGTTCTGATCATGGCTATTAATATTATTACGATTAGTACTATTGTTACTTATTCTACTACTTCTAATAAAAATCACTGCCCCCCTAAATGTCCTTTAATATTCGTGGAGATACTGCATGTCTCTCATTTGGAAACAACCGCTTGCTGCATTCATTTGTCAACACACTGCGTCAGAAATGTGATGTATAGACTGCGCATGCTTAGAAACACAATGCCAGGAAATGCAGGTGATCACTTGTGCCCTAACGTGTTCTTGGTTGCATTTCTACCCAGGCAGGAGAAAAGCACTATCACCCGACCTGTGCACGATGCGTGAGGTGCCACCAGATGTTCGCAGAGGGAGAAGAAATGTATCTGCAAGGTATGCATGCGCAGAATGGCGGTCACGTTGATTGGATGATTACATGGTGCAGGAAATCCAAGCTCTCCGCTAACAGATGTGCGTTTTGACACCTGCAACCGCTGTATCAAAACGTGTGCCAGGACTTGCCTAGTACCTGTGCGCGCGGTGTATCAGACCTGTTATATGCTAATGGCATACATTCCACAAGCACACTGCTCTAATGAACATAGGCCAGCCTGTGATATATTTTACCAAAAATCACAGTTTAGATGACCTATATTTCAGAAGACTCTCATTATGCTCTTCCAAGACGCGCTGGAAATTCATCTTTGGTCTTTCACTGAAAAAGGTGTTACAAGTTGGGCTTTTCTACTAGATCTCAACTAGGTCGAAATTAATATCAATTCTGCTAGCCTCAGAGTGAAACTAGTGTGCTCACATTCTTTAGGCCGAATACAATTACTGACCCTGTACAAAAAAACAGAATACATTAATTGTTTTGTCACCTTCTAAAGTGAGGAATCTACAGGTAGTCTTACTGCCTTCCCTCTATGTATGTGACTCCCTGTTAGGGTGAATTCTCAGAAATGTGCTATTTCCTCTCTACCTTTGAGACCCCCAGCTCTTTTTCTGGACTTTAGGACTTTTAATTTCTAACTTGGAGAGAGTGGGTCCAGTGGAGTAACTGTGCTGAAAATGTTGGGGGGGACATGACATCTGAAGAAAAGGTGCCCCAGCCAAATGAATGGGGACAAAATAGTGTGCCATGAAAGTTGGGGTGGACAAACACCCCTGCCCACCCCCCCTGAAATTGCGCCCATGAGTGGGACCTTTTTCCCACTCTCTCATGTATTTTTTCTGAGATTTGGACCCTGTGCTTCTTTTGACGTTGGAATCTGACAAACTCCATAGGCATCATCTTTGCATTGTGACACACAGCACCTTCAGTGCAGTGGCACAGGGAAGTATCTTAGATTTCCCAAAGGTTTAAATACCTTCTCTTGGTGAAACTACTCTTTCCAAGAGCAGTGAAATGAAATTGACTTTAGCCAGGAGCAATTGGAGTGTATTTCTTGGCATTGCCCACATGGGTCGATCGAAATCTGCTGTGGAATTCACCTTTTGTTTTCTGTTGCCGATCATTTCACCTGCCTCTACTGATGAACCACATGACATGCTGACTGTCAAACAAGCATTACCAATGCCAAAAGATTGGGCTTCTTTGTAGGCATGGGAAAGGCAGTTGCCAGGCACTGCCATAGTGGTATTAACTGGCTATTGATGGTAGCAGGGCATCCAATAGCAGTGCCTGGCAACTGACTAATATTTATACACAAGCCAACATTTTTAGCTTTGCCAATTCTTATTTTTAACAGGACTTCAGTGAAGGACATGCATAGTACTTATAAATGGAGTGACTGATGGCAGAGCTGGTTAAGACATTTTTATTACACAAGTACAGCGTTTACTGCTCCAATTAAGTCATTAACTCTAAGAAGACTGCTTGGAAAAAAACACTGGCAGGTACTTCGATTGTAAAGTTGGATGGTAAGGCTTGATTAAAGCGAGCTTGAATAGTTCCCATGAGGAGGTGTTTTGGTCGGAAAGGAGCAAGAACTGGTAGGGAATAGCCATAAGTATTAGCATGGCCATGAGCAGTTAATGGGTGGGCAAATAACCAAATAACATATGCAAGCTATGTGCACGTCCTCATATGCCATTTTGCCCTATATGTACTCTTATGCAATAGTTTCGGCTTATAGGTGGCGCTAAGTAGCCAAACTAAAAAGAATGGCTTCCCATACTGAACAATTGTGTTACCTAGCACTGCTTCGAGGATTCGAGCATTCGAGGGCTTCCTCTGTGTAAGAGAAGAATAACCGCCAAATGGGACTGTTACTCTGCGTCATGAGCACCTCTGTTATGAGAACAATTGTGTTGATAGCAGACTAAATTTCACACGAAAAAAGAAGCTGAAATAATGGAATCTTCGAGAAAGAGAAAAGGTTGCAAAATAACGGGATAATGTTCACACCTTTACCGCTTTTAAGGCGCATTAGTAAAGCATTGAGTTATTTAGTTAAATATGTCTACAGTACTTTTATTTCTAAAACAAATAGAAAAAAAACATGAAAACAAGAAGTGTATCACAAACATATAAGCATTTGAGCTCACTTGCCAATAGGAAAAGAAAGTGATAATACGATGTATGTGTGGTTATGGAAGTATAAATGTATGATCCGGTCTCTTGGCGGAATTAAGGTAAATAACTAAGGCCCTGTCCCTTTCTCTTGTAGCTACTGCCATTTGGCATCCATCTTGTAGGCAGGCAGCCAAAGCAGAAGAGCGAAGTAAGGTCAGTGCATTTATTTTTATTGACATTTAATTGCATATTTGAAGTTTTCTTTCCATTTTACTGTTTAATATGCCCCTTTGACCGATGGAAGTGCTGAAACACAGCCGAAAAACAGGCCAGGACCTGAGATGGCCAATGGAGGCAATGGAAAGTATCATCACTGTAACCAGATGAGGGTGTTATCGTGAACACCTATGTGACCTTTTGTTTTGCATCCACTTTCCACTTGCCATACATACTTAGTATATAAAAAGTGGAGGTGGTGCTGTACATCATATAGCAGAAAATCTAAGGAAGTGGCGTGCAATAATATTAATGCTAATACAATCCCATTCTTAAATAGGCTCATCCTGATGAACAGAACGCATCCATGCATCCAGTTTCCTGTTCGAGATCTCACTTACTTGCTATGCTTGATTATGCTGCAGAGGGGACCTGGCCTAGCAGTTCGGGCTGGGCTGCTACCTTCGGTGGCGGCAGCTGCTGACTGAGGATAAGTGATTGGCTGGCTGACTATACAGTAAAGGACCGTTGAAATGTACATGGGTTTGCAAACTATATGAGATGAAGCGTGTATCTGCCCCTCACCCCCCATTGGTCAAGATGACTATTTTGGGGAAAGTAAATGTAGATGATCCCTTTACTGCTCTTCAGCATACTATGGTTTATGGGTTTGCAATATGTGCCTCTCCAGATGTTTAGGACTGTCACTGTCAGTCTAGCCTATCCTGCTGCTGTTGCTGCCCTCAGCATTTAGCCTATTGCCCAATAGTGGACCAGCCTACCCTGCTGTTGTCACTACCATTTGCATATTAGCCTATTGTTAATACTGGACTCGCCTATCCTGCTGCTGTTGCTGCCCTCTGCATTTCAGCCTATTGTCTAGTATTGGACTAGCCTATCTTGTTGCTCTTAGCCTATTGCTCAATAGTGGACTAGCCCATAATGCTGCTGTTGCTGCCCTTTGCATTCTAGCCTATTGTCTAATATTGGACTAGTCTATCTTGTTGCTCTTAGCCTATTGCTCAATAGTGGACTAGCCCATAATGCTGTTGTTGCTGCCCTTTGCATTCTAGCCTATTGCCTAATATTGGACTAGCCCATCTTGTTGCTTTTAGCCTATTGCTCAATAGTGGACTAGCCAATAATGTTGTTGTTGCTGCCCTTTGCATTCTAGCCTATTGCTTAATACTGAACCATCTTACCTTGTTGCCACTGTTGCCCCAGGCACACTCTCCCATTATTTAATACCGTCCCTTACCATCTTGCTGTTGTTATCCTATGCACACAAGCCAATTGCTGTAGCATAGGCTCCCAGCTACACTGCAATACTCTACAGCAGTTCTCTGGCCCAGCTCTGAGCTACCTTACCAAGTTTCATCGCCGCCCTCATGGCCTCCCTCCGCAGAGTCACCCTAACCATGGCTACCATCCTCCCACTATTCAACTCAATCACCTCATCTTACTTCCTTCTCTCACTACAACCACTCCCATCACACATAGGGTCCACTAATGCCCCTAGCATTCACACGACGGGCAGTCCAAATAATCTAATTAGCCCGGCAGAATGGATCCAACTCTTTGCCTCACCTCCTTCACCATGGATACTATACCCAGTGAGCGTCAAAAACTCAAGACTAGGTTCTCGCTTCCTAAATTGCAAGACACCCACAAGGCCTTCTATACGGCCTCCTGCAACCAAACTTAACACCCCCAGCTGACCTCTAAGCCCACCACTTGCCTAGCAAAAGCTTCGGAGGCCACTGCAATATCCAGCCTTCCGTCATCCAATCCCCAACCCTTGACTGAGCTTCAACCACCTCTTCCATCCATCAAAGGAGAACTCATTAATGCACGGTCCCTAGTCGCCCATGCACTTGATGTTGCAGACCTCAATTATAACTAACGGCCTGGACTTCCTTGCCATTGCTGAAACCTGGTTACACCAGGCAGCAGGCCCAGCACTATCCCTAGCCATCCCTGAGGGTTATACAATCACTAGATCAGACAGAGATTCCGGGAAAGGAGGTGGAGTAGCTTTCATAGCGAAAATGCCCCTGGGTCTCAGAGTCCTTGGCCAGCATCCCGTCGGCGGAACTACTCTCAGTTCAGCTTCCCCTCTCAGCCACCCAAACGATCCACTTGCATCTCATTTACCAACCTCCTGGTCCCATCTCCTCCTACAAGCAATATATTACAGACCTATTAACTAACAATACTAAACCATGGTCGCAAATTTTTTTGCTTGGTGATTTCAATTTTGGTCTCCACGACCCCAATGACCCCAATGCTACTGCACTTGAAAGCTCAATATCCGAACTTTGTTTTGCTCATCGTATCACAGGTCCCACGCATAACAAAGGTCGAACGTTGGACTGGCTGGCTGACCTCATATGCTCTAGTTATCCTCCACAATGAACCTACCGCATTGTCTGTCCATAACTTCATCTCCTTTTCCATTCAGGCGAATACACCCCCTACCCCAAGTCCTACCATCGCACCCCAAATCTTCTCTAGAAACAATAAGAACATAACGCTACAAAATGTACGCCCTTTGATCCACGACATCATGGACCCATCTAATTACAAAGACCTAGGGCCTCATTACACAGAAGGCGGTGAGCCATGGCGCTATTAGCGCCATGGCTCATGTCGGTAAAATACCGGCACCGCCTTGGCGGAAAGGGGATTAACCGCCCCATTCCAAGGTTGGAGGGGCGGTAAATCCCCCTTCCGCCATTGCCCTTCCCCATTCCCATTTCTGCCCCATAGGGCTCTATGGGAATGGGGAAGGCGCTTATTACGGCACCGCAATTTTGCGGTGCCGTAATTAGCTCCGAGGTCCCTTAGCGGGTTGGTTTTTAACGCCTGCAAAAAGCAGGCGTTAAAGCACCAACCCGCTAAGGGACCTCGTAGTAAGGCGGTAATGGTTAACGGTCACCGTTACCATGAACGGTGGCCGTTAACCATTACCGCCTTCCGTGTAATGAGGCCCTTAGATTCAAATAATCTAGTCGACCTCTTTAACAGCACACTTGGTTCAGCTATAAACATCATTGCCCCTATCAAGTTAAAAAAAGCCAAACCTATAGCTCACCTGAACAAATGGTTCACATCTGAACTAAAGAGCCCCCGGAATGCCAAAAGGGTGGCTGAATCCACATGGAGAAAATCGCACACCCTACCAACAAGTTGCTATTTACTTCTGCTGCCTATACTTATAAATCGGCCATTCACAACACAAAAAAAGAGACCTACAACAATAGAATCCTAAATGCCAAATCTAGGACCAAGGAGCTCTTTAGCACCCTAAGGGAATTAGAGTCCCCAGCCCCACCCACTGAAGCCTGTGTGAATGATGCAGAGTGGTGCGCCAAAATACAGAAAGCCCTCACCAATAAAATTACACTGCTACAAACTAAAATCGAGTATATAAAGAACAGTTTGATCAATAGCCCCAACCCTTCCCACTCATCAAACTCTCATTTCCCTTCTTGCTCACCTTTCCCCTTCACACCATTTGCACCTAATGAAGTTGAAAAAATTATCAAAGGTCTTAAACCCTCAAGATGCCAAGGAGATAACTGTCCGGCCACAATCATTCAGGAAGGCGCCAAGGATCTGGCACCGTTCATTGCTACCCTGATTACTTCTTCCATAAAACCAGTTCAGTTCCCAACAACCTCAAGGAAGCATGGGTTATGCCTCTTTTAAAAAAACGAACTTGGACCCGAATACACCTACCAATTACAGGCCCATCACTACTGTTCCCTTCCTCTTAAAAATACTAGATAGAGTGGCATATCTACAAATCCAGAAACACTTGGAGGACAATAACTTACTTGGCCTCAGACAATCCGGCTTCAGGCCAAGACAGAGCACAGAAACAGCCCTCCTGGATCTCAAAATCCAAATAGACGAGGCCAAGGATAATGGCAATTTGGCCATGCTCTTGCTGTTAGACCTCTCGGCAGCATTTGATCTTGTTGATCATCAGATCCTCACAGATCACCTGACTACAGCAGCTGTCTTCTCTAGTGTTGCTTCCAATTGGATCGAGTCATTTCTCTTCAATCAAACTACCAGAGTCTTTGCACCCTCAGCCTCAGCTGACCCAATCCCCATCCAATGCGGCGTCCCACAAGGCTCTTGCGTCTCGCCGACGCTTTATAATATCTTCACTAAGCTCCTCTTCGACCATCTTGACAACTTGGGTGTCCCCTACACAAATTACACTGATGATACCCAAGTTCTCAGCACACTGTCTGGGTGCTATGAAGAAGACTCGAAACTGATCAACGACATATACTTGGAGATCCAGACGTGGATGGCAAACCATAGCCTCTTCCTCAATGAGGAGAAGACGGAGCTCCTGATCGTCAGATCTTGAAAACGGTGAACAAACTAGACCCCCGATACTCATCCTTCGACATCGATGGGAACTCGATTAAAGATGCTAAGGAAATCAAAACGTTGGGAGTCTGCTTAGACTGAACCCTCTCGCTCAAGAAACAAGTGAGCGCCACCGCCTCAACCACTGCAAACACTAACAAGCTCATTAACGCTTGCAAATCTTTTCTATCTCCTAACTGCTGCATCACACTAGCCAGAGCCCTAGTACTATCCAAGATTGATTATCGTAACACCTTGTTCCTCTGCTCCTCGGAACGGAACCTCAACTGGCTTCAAGTCTTACAAAATAACACCCTAAGATCTGCTCCGAACATCCCCAGATTCAACCATATCACCAGTTTTAGACTGGATGCCCACTGGCTCCCAGGGCACGACAGAATCTCTTTCTGCACGCTAGTCATTACCCACAAATGTCTTTCAAACTCGGCCCCAAGAACTTGTCAGACAAATTCTCCAAACACCAATCAACCAGACCCACCAGAACAATCTACTCACACTGCCTCACTATTCCGGGTGTTCAAACTGAAAAGAGCTGGAGGAGCTAGTTTCCCTGTACTGGCTGCTAAATCTTGGAACTCCCTCCCTCTCACCATCAGAAAGGAACCATCCTTCTGGACCTTCAGAGCCAAAGTAAAGGGTTGGCTCTTTGATATGAAACACTGACAGGCTAAACACTTATGTGCCTTGTTTAATTTATTCTGCATTACCTATGTAACACTGTCTGCTTGTTACTGTCGCCTAAACTGTAACCTCTGGCGTCTCTCCCACAAGCTCACTTGTACTTATTTCGCATTTCGACTACCCTGTAACCAATAGTCGACTTGCACGTCTGTATCTTAATCATCTAGTATGTCTGTAACCTTCTATTAAGAACTAGCACCCAGTTACGCCAGGGTTTGGTGCGCGTTACAAATAAATAAACTAAATTAAACTGAACTGCAACGTTCGTGATTCCCTCAATGTTCGCTAGGAGTAAGGCTGATTGGATTTGTAGTCCAATCATATCCCAAATGCAGGTTGGGACTGCACAGTCCAGCTGTTCAGTGCATATTTCACTAGCAGCCTCTTCACACAGCTGAGGTAGACAAGCATGGTATAGTTTTACGAAAAGGTACGTTGTGATAATGTGTAAAGTATAATCTGCAGCCAAGTAAGATATTCTGGCACATTAAAATATGCCCTTCTCCTGTGAAACAGATGTACTGCACCTTCCTATACTCCCAAGAAGAGATAAATGCATTGGTTGTCAGACGTGATGCACTGCTTTTCTTGTGAGACACATGCATTGCAGTCACCAGTAGTCCCAAGAAGAGATATAGAAGTTGATTGTCAGAGTTGATACTCTGCTTCCCACATGAAACACATATTCTGCAGCAGTAGTCCCGAGCAGAGATACAGAGGGTGATGAACTGCTTTTCCTGTGAGAAAGATGTACAGCACCACCAGTAGCCCCAAGAAGAGGTCAAAACACGAATTGTCATAGGTGATGCACCACTTCTCCTGTGAGACACACGTACTGCACCAAAAGTTCCAGGCAGAGATATAAACATTGATTATCAGAGTTGATGCACCTCTTCACCTGTGAGATATACGTACTGCACCAATAATCTCCTGTGAGCAAGATGTACTGCACCAGTAGTCCCAAGCAGAGATATAGAATTTGATTATCAGAGTTGATGCACCACTTCATCTGTGAGATATACGTATGGCACCAATAGGCCCAAGCAGAGATATAGACATTGATTGTTGGAAGTGATGCAACGCTTCTCCTGTGAGAATCCTGTACTGCACCAGCGGTCCCAAGCAGAGATACGTCTGATCACATTGCTAGATTGTTTTTGTCTAAAATTGACAGAATAAGACTTTCTCCAAATAATGGTGCTTTGTCTGATCCGGAATCTAAGAACCTTTCTTCTGTCAGTTCGTTTTTCCACTGCTTCCTCTTCATCTTTTGCCCCCATTTCTGAAGGCGATATAACTTCTTTGATTTCTCAGACTTACCCTATTGTTTCCCCTTCAAATCCCTTACCAGCTTCATTGGTTAATTAGTCTTTGCTGCATTGACTCATGTTCTTATTATATTTTTAAATATTTCTTTATCCTTGGGTTCTTCCCCTTCAGCTTTTAAAAATTCAAATGTAATTCCTTTGTTAAAGAAACAACTCTAGATCCTTCTGACACTGCAAATTTTCACCCAATCTCCATTCTCCCTTACTTGTCTAAACTTCATTAGAGGTCTGTTCCTGCTCAACTTACTTCTTACCTAAATACTCATAATTGTCTTCCTTCTCAACAATTTAGGTTTTGTTCTGGTTTCTCGACTCAAACTGTACTCTTATTGGGTTTCCAACTCTAATCTTAGCGCGTGTCATCTCAAATTGTCCTCTATCTTGATTTTGTTAAGTCTAAGTGCAACATTCTAACAAGGGGGGTCCTGGGAGTCCCTCCGCCAGACATTATTCCTGGTTACGAGAGACTTACCCAGAGTCTTTAGCTCACTATCTTTCACAGAGAAGAAATATCCCAAACATATCAGTCTTTGTCCTGCCCTGGGGCAGTCCAGCACCGAAATGCTAGGCGATTCTCCTCTGAACAAGAGTGCCAACAGAAACCCCAGACACGTGTTTCGGTCTGGTTGGACCTCATCAGTAGGGTGGATCTGTGCCTCTCTAAGAATAGTGAGCAAGGGGTCCACGTCTGGATTCCCCTAGTAATTTAGGGTGAGACCCAAAGTTACTTAAAAATGCAAATTAACAAGGGGGGTCCTGGGAGTCCCTCTGCCAGACATTAGTCCTGGTTACGAGAGACTTACCCAGAGTCTTTAGCTCACTATCTTTCACAGAGAAGAAATATCCCAAACATATCAGTCTTTTTCCTACCCTGGAGCAGTCCAGCACCGACATGCTAGGCAATTCTCCTCTGAACAAGAGTACCAACAGAAACCCCAGACACGTGTTTCGGTCTGGTTGGACCTCATCAGTAGGGTGGATCTGTGCCTCTCTAAGAATAGTGAGCAAGGGGTCCACGTCTGGATTCCCCTAGTAACTTAGGGTGAGACCCAAAGTTACTTAAAAATGCAAATTAACAAGGGGGTCCTGGGAGTCCCTCTGCCAGACATTAGTCCTGGTTATGAGAGACTTACCCAGAGTCTAAACATTCCAGCCATCACCTCTTTGTTTTTGCTTTGTCACCCCGAGTGGGACGGGTATGCCCAGACGTGGGTCCCGTGCCTGCTGGGCCTAGAGACGCAAGCTACTCCTCACTGATGAGCCCCAACAAGGGCGAAACATGTTTGGGGATGCTTGTGGTCTCGTGCAGAAGGGATGTGACCTAGCAGTTTGGGCTGGACTTCCCCTTTTGGGGTGGGGCGAAGCCGGATTTGCATATGGTCTTTCCCCTTCTGTAATGGCTTGGCAGGCGAAGAACGATGGTCTGGAGGGTTGCCCCGAGCAATGCCAGTGGTTAAGATTCAGTCTAAACCTTCCAGCCATCACCTCTTTGTTTTTGCTTTGTCACCCCGAGTGGGACGGGTATGCCCAGACGTGTGTCCCATGCCTGCTGGGCCTAGAGACCCAAGCTACTCCTCACTGATGAGCCACAACAAGGGTGAAACATGTTTCTGGATGCTTGTGGTCTCGTGCAGAAGGTATGTGACCTAGCAGTTCGGGCTGGACTTCCCCTTTTGGGGTGGGGCCAAGCCTGATTTGCATATGGTCTTTCCCCTTCTGTAATGGCTTGGCAGGCGAAGAACGATGGTCTGGAGGGTTGCCCCGAGCAATGGCAGTGGTTAAGATTCAGTCTAAACCTTCCAGCCATCACCTCTTTGTTTTTGCTTTGTCACCCTGAGTGGGACAGGTATGCCCAGACGTGGGTCCCGTGCCTGCTGGGCCTAGAGACCCAAGCTACTCCTCACTGATGAGCCCCAACAATGGTGAAACATGTTTGGGGATGCTTGTGGTCTCGTGCAGAAGGGATGTGACCTAGCAGTTCGGGCTGGACTTCCCATTTTGGGGTGGGGCCAAGCCTGATTTGCATATGGTCTTTCCCCTTCTGTAATGGCTTGGCAGGCGAAGAACGATGGTCTGGAGGGTTGCCCCGAGCAATGCCAGTGGTTAAGATTCAGTCTAAACCTTCCAGCCATCACCTCTTTGTTTTTGCTAAGTGCAGCATTCAACACTGATGATCATCCTACTCTTTCTTCTATCAGTCTTTCTATCTCTTCCTGTCTTTTTAACCACTCATTCGCTGTTTCTACCCATTATGGTTTTCCTCAGGGATCTCTTCTTGGCCCACTTCTCTTTACTGTTTAACTTTAGCGTCTTTAATATAAGACTTTGGGTTCCAGGTTCATCTTTTTATTTATTTTATTTGTAACAAGCTGTAAACAAGGCCCATGGGTATAGCAGCGCAACGCAAATGGGACATAAAATGAAAAACATAAAAAGTCAGGACCTCTCGGTCAAAAGATCAGATACCAGGGACCAGTATAGAATTATTCGAACAGAACAGAAGAGTTTTCAGACAACGCTTGAAAGGCCCCATCTTTATGCTGATGATAGACAGATTGGAGTGTCATTTCTCTCTTTTAATGATTTCCTTCATCAGTGTCTGTCTGCTTGCTTATTGGCGACTTGGATGTCTTTACATTTTCTTTGTCTCAATACAAAAACAATATACATTCTCTTTTTTCATGCTTCTCCTTGGATTCCCCCTCATTCTTATATATGATTTTCCCCACTTCAGATTTCTATTACTCTCCTGGCCCGTAATGTGGGTATTATTTTCCATTCACCTTTTTCACTACACGCTCATATTTGTTAAAGTTGTTTTCATCTTTTCAATATTAGAAAAAGATGTCATCTACTTACTTTTTCTTCTACTAAAGCAACTATGGTTTTAGTTTGTTTTCACTACTGCTGTTCTCTTTATGTAGGTCTTCCTATCTGTGCTCTTTATCAATTAATTTACATTTTACATTCCGTGGTGATGACTCTTTTGCTATCCTTGCCCTTCTAATGCTACACCTTATCTTGCTCATCTCTCTATTGGCTGCCGATTCTGCAACGTTTTGAGTATCATTTCCTTTGTTAAGTATTTTGAAGTGTTTGTGCTGTGGCACTGTCGTATCTTTGTTCTTTGAACTCTTTGCATCATCCTTCTAGAAATCTTGGTTCTGCATCACAAATTCTGTTGTCTGTCCCTGGACCTGCTTGAGCCACTTCACGATTTTATTCTTTTCAGGTTCTTGTGTCTAAGCTCTGGAAATCTTTACCTTTTGATATTCATTCATGTTCTTCCCAGGCTCAGTTTAAAAGTTCTTTGAAAAATTATTTACTACTATCGGTCTTTACTGGTAGCGTCAAGTGAATGAAGGCTTTGTTCTTGGTGGCTTTTTTATGGCATTGTTTCAATTTTTTATTGTCCTGTGGTTTTCATTACTGTAAAGCACTTTTTATAAAAACGCTATAATAGTACCATTAAATAAATAAATGAATACAGGCATTTATTGTTAGAGTTGAGAACTGATGAACTAATTCTCCTGTGAGAAACATACACTGCCCGACCAGTAGACCCAAGCAGATTATATAGGAATTTATTGTCAGAAGTAATACACTGCTTCTACTGTAAGACACATGTTCTGCACCAGTATTCACAACCAGAGATATAGATGTGGATTGTCAGAGGTGATGCACCACTTCTACTGTGAGACACTGTTAGGGGCAGGTCCCCCTGGTCCAGCCGAGCCACTCTGGGGACCTGCGGGGGCTAGTCCTTCGAAGGCCTATCTCCTTCCCTTAGTCCTAATCAAGAACACCAGATCCACGCAAGAGGCAAAGAATACTGCAGTTTATTATGACAAACATGCCACAGGGATCACATACATGGAAAAAAATCCACAGAGCTCTCAACGGACCCTGGCTCAGAGGCCTGTTTTGTTATCTGACGTCACAATTAGCGTCATTCTCGGGCACCATCTCAAAAACCTATCTTAATTCGGGATAGGCTGTTGAGTGGTAGGTCCCATATGGAAACATATAGAGGTGCTGTGTTATTTGCCGTGTAGTGTCAGGTGGTACGTTTAGCCATTCCCAAAAAGTTGTTACTTCAAATTTGTTATAGTGAGTAAGCCCTGATATTGGTTGATGTCCCCCACTGTCCACCCCTAGGGACCTGGGATCTGATTGGATAAGCCACAAGCCCCCCCGAGCCTGGGACCACCTCTGTTCCCAGCCAATGAACACCTGTGAACAGTGCCTTGTGTAATTATGTATCAGCAAGGTGCAACTATTTGCCATCCAAGGAGCAGGTGAGTCAGTCCACTGTGTGCGACCCCTTTCCTGGTGTTTCTTAATACTAAAGTGCCCCCGTGTGCCCCCGAGCTTCCCAGCCTCCGCTTCCTGGTCTTCTCCTCTCCCTCCCGCCTCCTATCCCACCCACCACCCCTGATTGGCTGTGTGGCCTAGGCAGCTTTGGTCTAGCGACCCACTCCCTGCACCTGCTCCCATTTGCCATCCAAGGAGCAGGTGAGTCAGTCCGCTGTGTGCGACCCCTTTCATGGTGTTTTTTAATACTAAAGTGCCCCCAGGCCCCCGTGTGCCCCCGAGCTTCCCAGCCTCCGCTTCCTGGTCTTCTCCTCTCCCTCCTGCCTCCCATCCCACCCACCACCCCTGATTGGCTGTGTGGCCTAGGCAGGGTTGGTCTAGCGACCCGCTCCCTGCACCTGCTCCCATTTGCCATCCAAGGAGCAGGTGAGTCAGTCCGCTCTGTGCGACCCCTTTCCTGGTGTTTTTTAATATTAAAGTGCCCCCGTTGGCCCCCGAGCTTCCCAGCCTCCACTTCCTGGTCTTCTCCTCTCCCTCCCGCCTCCCATCCCGCTCACCACCCCTGATTGGCTGTGTGGCCTAGGGAGCGTTGGTCTAGCGACCCGCTCCCTGCACCTGCTCCCATTTGCCATCCAAGGAGCAGGTGAGTCAGTCCGCTGTGTGCGACCCCTTTCCTGGTGTTTTTTAATACTAACGTGCCCCAGGCACCCGTGTGCCCCTGAGCTTCCCAGCCTCCGCTTCCTGGTCTTCTCCTCTCCCTCCCGCCTCCCATCCCCCCCACCACCCCTGATTGGCTGTGTGGCCTAGGCAGCGTTGGTCTAGCGACCCGCTCCCTGCACCTGCTCCCATTTGCCATCCAAGGAGCTGGTGAGTCAGTCCGCTCTGTGCGACCCCTCTCCTGGTGTTTTTTAATACTAAAGTGCCCCCAGGCCCCCGTGTGCCCACGAGCTTCCCAGCCTCCGCTTCCTGGTCTTCTCCTCTCCCTCCCGCCTCCCATCCCGCCCACCACCGCTGATTGGCTCTGTGGCCTAGGCAGCGTTGGTCTAGCGACCCGCTCCCTGCACCTGCTCCCATTTGCCATCCAAGGAGCAGGTGAGTCAGTCCGCTGTGTGCAACCCCTTTCCTGGTGTTTTTTAATACTAAAGTGCCCCCAGGCCCCCGTGTGCCCCCGAGCTTCCCAGGCTCCACTTCCTGGTCTTCTCCTCTCCCTCCAGCCTCCCATCCCGCCCACCACCCCTGATTGGCCGTGTGGCCTAGGCAGCATTGGTCTAGCGACCTGTTCCCTGCACCTGCTCCCATTTGCCATCTAAGAAGTTAGAACCCCCCCCAGGCCTTCCGCTCCCCCTGCTGCCGTCCTTCCCCACCTCTAAACCCTCTTCCTTATCCCCTCCCTCCCACCTCCTGACCCGCCTACCCCCGCTCTGATAGGCTCATCAACCTTTATCACTGGTCCTCCCAGGGCAGACCTCTGCCCGTGCAGCCCTCGGCTAAGGGCCCAAGGCCAAGGGCGGCTCCAACAGAGGCGGCTCTGGGAAATGTCAGCAGGTGTTTGCAGTGGAAGCCAGTGACCAGCCATCAACCAGCAACTACAAGGACCAGTAAGGTAGGGTGGCTTGGGTTGAGGAGAGGTACATCTCTACCCTAAATACCTGGCCACTAGGCTAAACCAATGTTTACTGATGTGATCACCCCCGTCACCCCAAATTGCATTGTCTTTTCTCCAAACTGCATTGATAGCAGGGCCTCTGTGCCCATATTGCATTGTCTTTTCTCCAAGCTGCATTGATAGCAGGGCCCCTGTGCCCATATTGCATTGTCTATTCTCGAAACTGCATTGATAGCAGGGCCTCTGTACCCAAATTGCATTGTCTATTCTCCAAACTGCATTGATAGCAGGGCCTCTGTGCCCAATTGCATTGTCTATTCCTCAAACTGCATTGATAGCAGGGCCTATGTGCCCAAATTGAATTGTCTATTCTCCAAACTGAATTGATGGGCCTCTCTCACACTATACAGGTGTCTCAAACTTAGCAGGGCCTCTCTGCCGAAAGTGCATTGTGTATTCTCCATACTCCATTGATAGCGGGGCCTCTGTGCCCAAATTGCATTGTCTATCCTCCAAACTGCATTGATTGCAGGGCCTCTGTGCCCATATTGAATTGTCTATTCTCCAAACTGCACTGATAGCAAGGCCTCTGTGCCCAAATTGCATTGTCTATTCTCCTAACTGCATTGATAGCAGGGCCTCTATGCCCAAATTGCATTGTGTATTCTCCATACTGCATTGATAGCAGGGCCTCTGTGCCCAAATCGCATTGTCTATTCTCCAAACTGCATTGATAGCAGGGCCTCTATGCCCAAATTGCACTGTCTATTCTCCAAAATGCATTGATAGGCCTCTCACCCCATATACAGGTGTCTCAAACTTAGCAGGGCCTCTATGCCAAATTGCAGTATCTGATCTCCAAACTGCATTGAAGGGCCTCTCTCCCACTATACAGGTGTCTCAAACTTAGCAGGACCTCTCTGTGCCCAAATGGCACTGAGGATCTCCAAACTGCTTTGATAGGCCCCTCTCCCACCATACAGGTATCTCAAATCTAGCTTACTTGCAAATTTAGCTAACTCTCAAGTCACCAGTGAGTTACGGTAGGGGGTCACTCCAACTAGGGCCTCTCGGATCACTAGGCGAAAGTCCAAGCTGCGCCCGTCCAAGCCGCCTCCAACCAGCATATACACAGCCTGCTCACCACAGTGAACCGGCTCAGGGAAACGGACAGTAAAGAGAGCCACCAATAACACCAACTTAATAACCCTACCACCCCCCTTCCCCTCCTAGGACAGCGACTGAACGAGTCGCCAACCACAGCCGGAATACCACGTTCAGACGGAGCCCAAACTCCGTCTGAAGGTGGTATTCCGCACACCCCCTTACCCGATGCCAGAAGACAACCAGACCAAAACAGGACCAACTAGATGTCACCAATAAAGACATCTTACAATGCCACGCAAACAACCCATTCCAAGGAAAAGACGAAGATATGAAAGAACAAACACTCCAGAACAGCAACTTAGAACAACAACCGTAGACTGGACCCCCACAGACAGTAACACAAACAGAAGCAACTCTGAGAGAAGAAAAAAATCCGTCTACCTAACTCCATACCTCGCAGACAACAGGCCACCACGGAAATCCAACCCAACATTAGAAGCAGCAACATCAAACAACCTAACACAAGCAAGTAGAAGAAGGATGACCAACACAAACAACAAACCGACGACCGACACAATAATCCCCTACATCACCAAAGCAAGAGGAACTTCCAATCAACAACCACAACTCCCGGAAAATGAACGCGAAAAAAACACAAAAAACCCAAGACAAAACCTAGAAGAACTTTTCGAAGACACTGACACCCTGAATCCCACAGCCCAACAATTGACCGACCAGGAAGGAAACCTCAACACCGAACAGCAGACGACTTCGACAAAGCCCAAACCAAACAGCACCTCCAAATTTCACTGCAATCTAATAAACGCAAGATCCATGTCAAAACACTCAACAGAGATCTTCGACCTACTCGATGACAACAGCATTGACATCCTGTTCATCACAGAAACATGGCTGGACGACAACTACAAAATCACACTCCAAAGCTGCCTTCCGACTGACTTCAAATGCCTACAAATAAACAGGAAAAACAAAAAAGGAGGAGGCATCGCTATAGCATTCAAAGAACACCTAAAAATAAAAACGGACGAACCACTCAACATCCTCAACTGCGAAACCATGTTAATACACTTAACATCGAGCCCAAAAACAAACATCACATTCATCCTGGTATACAGACCACCAACATATGATGCAACATTCGTCGATAACTTCATAGAAGCCATCACCAACCTAGCTATCAACCACGAACACCTAATCATCCTGGGGGACTTAAACAACTGGTTTGAAAACAGCCACGCCAACTCCCAAAACTCACTAATTGAACAACTCAGCACCTTGAAACTACGAGAACTAGTCAAAGGAGCAACACACTCGGCAGGACACACCCTAGACGCAATTTTCGCCAAAGAAAAACACATCACCATGGCACTTCTGATACAAATACTATGGAGCGACCATCTCATCATCCCATTCGTGATCACTCTACCCACCCAAGCCTACATCCAACACCCGAAACTCACAGCCATCAGCAAAAGAAACTGGAAACACGTCAAAGAAAGCAACCTATTCGAACAACTGGAATTAACGAAACCCTCAACTACAGAACTGGAGCTAGCGGACCTAGACGGGGAAAGCAGAGATACAATAGACAAGATCGCCCCAGAAAAGCCATTCACCCCATCAAAAAAAAGAGAAATGGCAAAATGGTTCACCCCATTATTAAACGACATGAAAAAGGAAAACACAAAGATGGAATTGGAATGGAGGAAAGAATACAACCCAGGGAAAAAAACACTGTACCAGAAACAAATCCGCGCATACAAGAAGGAAATTCAAAAGGCAAAGAGAAGACATTACGATGACAGAATCAACAATGCCACCAAAACTCAAAAAGAAATGTTCAGCATCATTGAAGAAATGAGAAACCCACCAGGCTGCGATAACACCCCAACCTCCTCAGAAAAACTATGCAAAGACCTGGCAGAGCACTTCAAAAAAAAAATCAATGACATCCGACAAACCATACAAAAGTGACCAACCAACCACAACACACAACCCAACGAACCTAACACGGAACCACAGCACAAACTCCAAAGCTATCCTGAAATATCAGCAGAGGCATTCGCAATGCTGGTAAAACGGAGCAAGAAAACCCATGGACAAATCAATCCTCGCGCAAGGATCGCCGGCAGAACAATACAGAAGCCTTCTAAATCTATCACTATCAACAGGGATTGTACCGAAGATCTTCAATTCAGCATACATCAAGCCACTCCTGAAAAACACAAGTGGTGACATGGATGACCTTTCCAACTACAGGCTGATCTCTAACATCCCCTACCCAGCAAAACTTCTAGAAACCTACGAATATAAACTAACCCAAGAGCACGTAGAAAAACACCACCAGCTGGATCAAGCTCAAATCGGTTTCAGACCCACGAGAGGAACGGAAACAGCACTACTATCCATCTGGGACGACCTCAAAACCAACGCAGACTCTAACACTACCTCAGCCCTTATTCTGCTCGACCTCTCTGCAGTCTTTGACACAGTTAGCCACGACACCAGGACCAAAAGACTAGAAGACATAGGCATAACAGACACAGCACTACGCTGGACCAAATCATTCCTAGCAGACAGAACAGAAACCGGATGGATAAAACCTTTCAAATCCACTCCACGAGTTAACGACTGTGGAGTGCCTGCCATAAGGATCCTCACTATCTCCACTATATTTCAACATCTATCAGACTCCGGTCATCAAAATCTGTTACATGTTACAACTACGCAGATGACACTCAGATCATCTACAAAATCAAAGACACCGATACCGACCAATCAACCCTAACCGACTGTCTAAAAGAAGTCTTCAACTGGATGGATGCCAACAACCTGAAAATCAACCCAGGAAAGACAGAAATCATGATCGTTTCCAAAGACCAAGAGAACGAAACCGCCATCCCATGGCCTACGGAAATGGGAAACGCACCAGCACCATCGAAGGTAGTAAAAAATCTGGGAGTCTTAATGGACAGCATCCTAACCCTGGAACCACAAATAAATGCAACAGTGAAGAAATGTTTCTTCCTCCTCCACACGGCAAGAAGAATTCTACCTTTCCTCTCCTTCACGCACAAAACACTCACCATCGTCGCCCTAATCATGTCAAAAATCGACTATGCAAACAGCCTCTACCTCGGAATACCAGAATACCTCCTGAAGAAACTGCAACGGATCCAAAATGCAGCAGCAAGACTACTCCTCAAACTATCCAGAAGAGACCACATCACTCCAGCCCTAAAAACACTACACTGGCTCCCAGTAAAACATCGCATCACCTTCAAAACAATGTGCATACCGCACAGGGCAATCAGCGAACAAGGAGCAGAATTCCTACAAAAGAAAATAACAGTCTACAAACCAACGAGACCCCTCCCATCAAACAACGAAATCTGCCTGGAACACAAACCATACCTTAAGAAAAAACTTGGAGGCACCTCCTTCTACCACTTAGCCGCAAAAACCTGGAACAACATCCCAAAAGAAATAAGAAACACTAAAGTTCACCTAAAATTCAGGAAATCACTAAAAACCTGGCTCTTCAGCACCACAGACTAAATATGGAAACCAAAACCGGAAAAAAAGATGATTAAACCGGAAAGGAGACAGACATCCCTGACCCGAGAGGATAACTCCCAAGGCACCTGAGCGGGTGACTCCGGATAGACTAAACACAGGCGGCACGCACGGAAACGGAGTCAACTACCCCAGACAATCCCAGCAACACTTCGCCTGCCCTATTTACCGCCAGGGACCACAGTGGTGTGGAATTGTCGAGATATTGGCAATCACCACACTACCTGAGAGGTTGACATTGGCAGGCCGCAGGAGAAGGAAGAGAGGATAAGGAGAGCTATGAGAGAGCTTGCTAGAGGTGGGAACCAGAGGAGCAGGGCACCTTGTATGCCGGTCGGACCCAGAACAGACAGAGCCACATCAAGGGACACTGCGCAAGCTGGGCGGCTCAACTCAGGATAGAGACGCAAATTAACCAACCCTACTAACAAATTTCCCTTTCTGCATACACCTCTCAAACTCCAAACCAAACACAACCAAAACCTACAGCACAACAAACCGCACAAACTTCATTACATTGCAACAACAAAACAAAAACACACATAGTCTTGCACAACAGTACACAACGACTACCGGCCGCAAACACCTAATGCCCAGCCAACGGACCCACCGAGCTGAGGCCGCCAACAGCACATCACTGCTCCCTTGCACTTTTCCTGCTTCCTCCCACTAACTCAACCTCCCCTCCTCTTTCAGAACCGCCAGAGCATCAGGGGACCACTCCGGTGGTGATAGTGAACGGTACAAATGTCCTTTAACATTAACATGTGTCAGCATCATGGCAGTGTGTAGCCCATAGCCGTAATGGAGCCCATAGCCCTCTGGATCCCAACGCAGTATGGTAATGTGACTCTAACAATATTGTTGCAGCTATTGCCTGGACAGCGGGACAGGTTGCTATTCTCAGGGCGTAATCTTGGCAGGCCCTCAACTTGGCTGGTCACGTGCATGGAGACCGGAGTTGTGAGCCCAGGAACTCCAAATTATTCTGTATTTTGTTGGAGAGCTCGCTTCTCCTGTAGCTGGTGTTACTTAAGTTCAGAGTTAGGATTGTCAGTTGCAACATTGCGACATTGGTGGTGGCTTCGCTGCTGCCACAGTAGTCCTGCTATGCATGATTTTGTGATGCTTGGGTCCTGTTTCTAGGCTGATCACGGCCTGCTAGATTTATTGAGCCATGGTTTGGCTTCTACTATATACGTCTTCTAAATAGTCTACAGGTTAGTGCGTTATGGCTGTCAGGTCCCTTGGGTGTTCCTGCCCCACCATTGGATTATTTGCATATGAGCATCTGCAAGCATGTATACAAACTCTTCTTGCTTCTTGCGTTACCATGGTGCTGTAGCAGGCCTAATGGCAAAATAATAAACGTGCATTCGCTATGTATATGTCGTGTATACCAGTATTCTTCATATAGTGGAATGTGTGTGTGTCCAAAGTGTGCGGATAGCACGTGTGCTTCATGTATGACGTGGCTAAGTCATCTTGGTGTCTCTAACAACAAGTAACTTGGTATCTTGCTGTTCAGTCCAGTCTGCTGTGTAACTGTCTCCAGCTCCGTCTTGTGCCTCTTCGTTTACTCTGGGCAGGATTTGCACTACTGCTGGATTATAGGGCCTGCTGGAAGGGCATCTCTCATGATAATTGTCCATTGTGGGAGCAGTTGGAATGGGTGCTAGCTCGTATGAGCGATGGCCATATTTCTGCAGATTCTTCTTCTGGCTAAATGGTCGTCCGGGACGGAGGGTACGTTCTGGTTCTCCCTCTTCAACGCACGTTCTGCAGCAGTATTCCCAGCCAGAGATATAAACTTTGATTGTCGGAGGTTATGCACCAATTCTACTGTGAGACACATGTACTGTGCTTGTAATCCAAACAGAGATATAGACATTGATTGTCAGAGATAAAGTACCACTTTTACTGTAAGACACGTGTTCTGCACCAATATTCCCAGCTAGAAATATAGACGTTGATTATCAGAGGTGATGCACCACTTCTTCTGTGAGACACATGTACTGCACTTGTAATCCAAGCAGAGATATAGACGTTGGTTGTCAAAGGTGATGCATTGCTTCTCCTGTGAAACACATGTCCTGCCCCTGTATTTCAAAGCAGAGCTATAAATTTGTTGGTTGTCAGAGGTGATGCACTGCTTCTCCTGTAAGACACATGTACTGCAAGCAGAGATATAGACGATCATTGTCAGAGGTGATGCTGTTGGTATGTCCATCATTGGTATACTATTATAAAGAAATTTTTGTCAACAAAACACACAATGCGCCTATTATAATTAAAAGATAAGCTTCCTAATCATATTTCTAATTTTTCTTTTTTCTAACTCAGGAAACTAGAACATCGTCTGAGAGTATTATTTCAGTTCCTGCTTCAAACACATCTGGGTCCCCAAACCGAGTGATATATGTAAGTAGCCTTAGAGCTATTTATTTGTGTGACAGGCAATACATCAGCTCACTATTAATATGTGTAATGCATTTTATAATATAACAATTATGTTAAAATAATAACACCAATAATATTCATGTTAAAAGTCAATGCAATGGGTCATAACACGAATAATAGATGATTTTTTTGAAGCAGCATGACTTTTCTTTAAACTCAAACCAAAGGGAACATATAAGAAAACCTGCTCAGTGGGAAGATAATGTGTTTTGTTGTGTGCAGATCAAGAGTCTTTGATATCTGCTGTTTTTTTCTAAGTGGTTTAGTATTATTCGTCCCTCATGTCCTCAAGGAAAAGAACTAAGAAGTTAGAAAGAATGGAAAAGTCTTTTAACGCCATTTTTCCTCTCTTACCCAGGCAAAGCTTGGAGATCAAATCATCGACTACAAGGATTTGGCTGCTCTGCCCAAAAATAAGGCCATCTACAACATTGACCGCCCTGATATGATATCCTATTCTCCGTATATCTGCTACTCTTCAGACGACAGGCACAGTTATGGGGAGGTACAGAAACCTTTTTGTTGCCATGCTTTCTAACATTTGATGGGCAGCGGAAAATACAGTCATGTTCCTTGCACTACAGGCGTTTGGTGGTGGTGGTGCAGAATACCTCGACTCCATTTCGTCATTTAACATTATCTTTCAGATATGGCCTCTTGCTTGTCTTTGAAACACCCCCTTGGTTGCCAACAGCGAGGATACTATAAATCTGTGCTCCCACTTCAGTAGTATTTGATAAAAGCCTGATGGGTCAGATGTTATGGAAGAGAATATGAATGCTGTATGTGGACGGAAGGGTACGGGCAGCAGATTGCATTCTGGCCTGGATCAATGGTTGTGCTCTGCTGATGTGAGATGTGTATCGTCATGTATTGTGAACAGTGTCACACCCTCAGCCTTCTGCTCTGAGCATGGTACCAAGAAACAGTCTCAAGTGGACATGGCACATGAGGAAATCAGAAACAGTCAATGTTTTTCAACCAAACTTTCTGTGTTTAGAAAAGCACTGGAGCAGCAGAGGTTTGTCACACAACCCATACCCTAGTAATGGTGCTGCCACCTCAGGAACTGGGATGCCCAGGGCTGCCTTCCTACTGCCATTTGCAGGATGCTACTAGCATGTGAGTCACAGTAGGACACACCCATTCCGTTTGTTCACCCACTGCACGTATCTGGTGTAGGGGCAGGGTGTGCGTGTGTAAGACTGGCCCACTCCCCTTAGCCCAAATTAAACAGTGATCCTAAATCCCAGATGTTAAAGACACATGCTAACAAATTCCACCACATCCTTCAGAGCCCATGTCTCCCTTGTATTATCCTTGATAGGCACTACAAAACAGCACAATTTTGCCAGGGATTTTCAAATGGTGCTGTGGAGAAAAATCCCACTGGTCGAAAACATGGTGAGGGCTGTTGTTGTGGCCAAACTAGATGCAAGGTAAAGCACATTTCATTGTGTCCCATCACTTTTCTACCTAGTTGAAGGCACTTCTGAAGAGGCCACTGTTGTCAAAATAGTCCCTTAAAGTTAAAATGACAGAAAAGAAGCATGTGTTGCTTCACAATTGTACTAAACATCTCTAAACTATTTACACAACAATCAAATACAAAAAGTAGCCGACAAGAACAAACTGATACTTCAAGGTACATGACAGCCAGTCTATCTAGCCACAATTAAGCGTAGCATCAGTCAACGATGCCCATATTCACTTTTAACTTCATCCAAAGCAATCCAGACCTAACTGCGATCAAATAATTAGAAACCAGATAGGACGACATAATGCTGTCTTTTACTTTCAATTAATGCTTTGCTTTCTTGGGATTAGAAAGTAATCTAAAAATAACAGCGAGCCAAATACCTTGTATTGCTCACAACTGGGCACACTGTTCTTGGTGACAGTAGAAATGTGACCTTTTACAGTCTGTCCATCTCTCTGGACAGAAAAATATCACTGGCACTTGAAAATGTAAATGCTCTATTTGGTGACTACACACCCAAGATAAAATAGCTATGCATTTGATTTATTTTATTTTGGGTATTTTGTAAGGTGCCAACCTGCCTCTGTCTCTAGGTGCCTGGCGCTCATACAACAACAAACCACACCATAAGGAATTAGTCTACAATTCATAATTTAATAGCAGCAGCCCTGAAGGTGTGCACTCTTCGCTTCATTTTGTTATATGGAGAGATGCAGCCTTCAGACTCAAATGCTGAATTTTTAACTTCAAAACCTGGGTTCTACTCCCGGCTCCACACTTGATCACAATCTGTGTTATTCACTAAAAAACACATCATCCCTGCTGTGTGCATTGCAGACAACTGGGCCCATCACATCCTGGATTCTGTAAACCAGTCTCAGCAGAATCCCACCCTTCATGTTTCGGTTTTCCTATATTAAATGTTCTCTGTTCAGTAGTGTACTTCTTCTGGAAAGAAAAGACCCAAGTAGGAGAAGAGGTCCCCTTTTGTACAAGTCAACATTATTACAGGTGGTCACGCCCCCTGCTTCTGGGCTTAGTCCCTCCCCCTTTTGATGTGCATTGATATAAACTTAAAATAAATGTGATTTAAAAAGGATATCAACAATGTTTGATATCGAATTTATATCAAATGTATATTCGATATAAGTGTTTTCTAATGTATATCAGTTTTCAAGTGATTATACATTTTATATAAAATGTATACATAGATGGGAGCAGCTCGGAGCGGCGATTGCCGATATTGCTCTATCGAGCACCGAGAGCAAAGTGCGCTCTGAAGACATGGACTGTGAATCTAGGGTTTCCGATGATTGCTGCGTGATGATGTCACAGAGGGGTTCAGCTCAGGGTGGTAGGAAGCAGACGTACATTTTATATCAAACTGATAAGCCCCCCATAGTTTTTGATAGCAATTTTATTGAACCCCAGTAATTTGTATATACACTTTATAGGGAGTGCAAAATGATATTAAGCAATTTTGATATCTTTTTTAATATAAACATGTATATACAAATATGAAAAAAATGTGTTTTGATATATACATGAATATAAAAATCAATATTACAGATTGTATTTTTGATATGGAATTTTAAATAAAAAATATAAGAAATCATATTTTTATAGAGACATTTATATAAAAAAATCATATTGATTTTGATATAAAATATTCATTTACATTTTTTATATAAACTTCCCCAAACATGTTGATGTAAAAAATGTTTGATATCAATTTTGATATTAAAATGTACACAAATCTTATGTGTACTGGCTTTGATACAGAGTGTAAATAATGAAAAGCAGTTTGAGTAAAATGTGCTTCCCAGAGCCTGTACAAACTATTTTTTCTAAGGAGTCTACAGCATACATGGATACATGTGGTCCTCTGCAACCCACAAAAGGGCTGTGAATGAACACTGCAGGGGGTTTATATAACAAGGCCTGGGGAATCCTAGGAATGTGGTGACTCATATAGAGGTATTCTAGCCGCATCAGCAGAAATCACAGATGGGGTTTATATTTAGAGGGCCGGAATACGGGGTGGTTTTGCCAGATATATAAACAACCTGCCCATGTGAATACACATGAACACTGTTTACCAACTAAAACTAATGGTTATTAACATGGCTATTTTTAATTTATGACTGAAGGCCGGCACAGGAAGCAGCTGCAGGCTGAACTTAATTTTAGATGTTGCTATATCACATAGGAAGCAGTATGCAGGAAATACCATGCTCTGCTTCTGTTGATAGGAAACATGGCATTGTTCCCAGGAAGCATCTGCGGGCTGAACTTAATTTTCGATGTTGCTATATCACATAGGAAGCAGTATGCAGGAAATACCATGCTCTGCTTCTATTGATAAGAATAATGGCACTGGTCCCAGGAAGCATCTGCTTGGGTGAGGTTATTTTTTAGATGTTGTCTTAACAAATAGGAAGAAGTAAGCATGAAATAGAATGCTCTACTTCTGTTGATAAGAAACCCATTTCTGCAAACTAAACAGAAATACATACATCTGTGCATTGTTGATAATTATACATCATTGAGCTTTCACCCATTTAAAAGGGTTTCTCTGACTCCAGAACGGGTGCTGTCAACCCGTGTCAGAACGCCTGCCTGATAACCCACTGCAGTTACAACTAATTGACTTGGAAGAATTGATTGCACCTCTGCCCGGGGTGCCTTGTTTCTCATCTGGATTTGATCATGTGTCTGTAAACTAAACACTGGGAAAACATATGCAAAGCCTGCTGATTGGAATCTGGAGCTGCTGTTTATTCAGAGTTGTATTTCAACAGCAGCAAAAAGGTCAGTTTTAAACAGGCTGTGCATTTTTAAACTAAACAGCTATGTGCTTTTGATGACTGATTGCAAATGTATAGTTTGCTTAGAATGCTCTGTGGTTTTGCATGTTGGCTAGGATAGCGTATAGATGTTGGTTGCGCTGGATTCTATTTCTATGCTTGGAACATATGTTCTAGAACGGTTATTCAATACTTTAATGTATTTTTTTGTGGTTTTTACAATTTATGAGGTTTTATACAAGCTTGATCAGGCTTTTTTCAATGTATTCATCGATAGTCAGCCCTTTTTGAGGCAGGCCATGAGGCAGGCCTTTTCTGAGACAGGCTGTGCATTTTTAAACTAAACAGCTATGTGCTTTTAATGACGTGTTTCAAAATGTATAGTTTGCTTAGAGTGCTCTGTGGTTTTGCATTTTAGCTGGGATAGTGCATAGATGTTGGTAGCTCTCGATTCTATTTCTCTGTGTGTGTGTGCGTGTGTATGTGTGATATCACATGGACATAGAGCAGCTGATGTTCTAGAACAGTTATTGAGATTTTGACTATAATGCTTTGGAAGAAGTTGAAAATGTGTTAAGGGTTTTTGTAAGTGTTCAGTGTTCATAGCACCGCTACACAATCATTCAGACACTTCAATATTAAAGCTTGGAACCCGGCGCCCTTATTGCTGTTCCCAACATTAAATTAAACATTAAATAAACCATGACTGCACTTTTGGGGTACGTTTTGTGTTTCAACGTATTCGCACGTGCACAATGACTTTTTTCAGTTTCACAGAGCTGATAAAATTGATTAAATATTTCAAATGCATGCATTTGAAGTTAGTATTTGAGTTTTTGCCAACATTCACACATTTTGCGCCAACCCTATAGCCAGAGATTTATTTTGCACAAACTGTCGGCATGACAGATTTTTAAGGGCTGTGAGTGTCGGGGTGCTACATCTTAATTGATCTGTTTGTGGATATGTTATGTATTGATCGACTGTGCCAGTGCATGTTTTAGATTGTGCCAGATTTGTTTTGTACTTCCAAGTAGCGCTTCATTTTATTTTATTCTGCTTGTAAATGGCATCAAGTAAAACAAAATGTGTCTAATCTCTGTGTACAAGGGATGCGCAGAGTGTTGTCCCGCATCTTTACATGTGAAAACTGCAAGGTCTGCTTTGAAACACAATTGCGTGGTAGAAATCGGCCAGGAATTTTAAAAATATGGTTCTAACTTTTGCAGTGTTTTATGCAATCTTGACAATGCTTGCAAGGTGAAGGACCAATTTTGCAGTTCAGGCACTGTGGGACTCGAATGGTTGCCAAAGATCACACCTTTGATGAAGTGGTGCAGCAGATCTTTTTTCATATAAGCGGATTGAAATTTAGGGGACTGTTGCTACAATGGATTTAAAATATTGGCACTGACATTGCAACACGCTGTGCGGTGCTACAGTTGTAATATTGTTGGTGAACACTGTCTTGCGCTGATTCTCACTGTGTAAAAGATGCTTTATACTGAATCTATATTTTTCTTGTATTTTTTGTGACATTGTGTACAACAGATGGATCAAACAGACGGCAGAGTCTCTGGATGTGGATTGTGACAACCAACAACCAGTAGCCGTTATGATTTATGGCGATTGATTCATCTACCCTAACATGCCGCATCTGTTTCTGGGGCTAGCAAGACTGAAAGGATGATTTGGTATGCCCCCAGTTTCAGAACGACCTATGGTGTCACGTATTACTGGTGAACAGCTGGGTCGGTTCAAAGATGGAGATTGTTTTCTTTTTGATTTCTCAATGGAGCTTATGGATGCAGGTCCAAGGAACTTCCTCAGATTTCACTGCTCTGTTGTCACAAGGGGGTTATACATTTGGGACAGTGCAACAACAAGGGCTCAATAATGGAACGCTATAGATAAGGGTATTGAACCCCAGTCAGCATTGTTGTGGTGTGTTGTATACCACAACAGTTTTTAAGTGTGAAGCAGTAGCTTATAAGTTTCAAACCCCTCGCTATTTTACAGCCCCCCTTCCGTCTTTACCTTTAAATCATCTAGGTCACACAGGCGATGTACCCATCCTGACTAAGTGTCTGAGAGCTGGTTGTTTGAATCTACATGTTTATTCTTTGTTGCATTAACACATTTGCTCTCTGCACTGGCCTGATTGTGCACAATCTGTTTTCCTTTCTGCATTAAATATATCCTTTTATATGAATACAATATTTTCCTCAAAATTCATGTCCTTTTTATTATGCATAATAACACCAGGGCTCAAGTCGAGGGTACACGCGTGGGGACGGAGTCCACCCACTTTATTCAGAGCGTGTACTCAGTCCCCCCCAGCTAAAAGAGAAACTGGATGTCCTTTTTGAATTTATGGATTAAAGCCGACCTGCAGTCGTCAGCTCTGTAGGCCGAACACTTCACCACTGCACTATATAACCTGATGAAAAATAACAAACTATAGGTGAAATATTCCATTTCGGTACTGCAGGTCCCAGGGAAAACATTTGTATTGGTGCTTGGAGTTTAAAACATGCACACCTTTTAACGTTTTCAAAAACACTATTAGAAGAAAATATCCTGTCTTGATTTTGTGTGTGTGTTGATTTTATGAAAGGCAAATGCCATTTGCCTGTTAAATGTGGGTGGTTATGCAAAGCCAATTTAATGAAATGTGCATATTTCAACTTCATATGCTAATTTCTGGCAACGTCACATCCCATTGCATTTGTTGATGAGTCCCTGACTTTAATTTTTAGGACTTGACCCCTGAATAACACCCATCGCTGGTTGGTTTTTAAAAAGTTATTCAATTCAGAGGTGTAACGCTTGGATTGGTGGGGATCAGCAATCAGATACGGGCTAAAGAAACAGTTTCTATGTTTTTAATCACATGTTGTAAGTTAACACATTGCTGTTCCAGGTACTGACTTTTCTATTTTCACAGATGATGCTACAAACGCCTGTCAACCATGTGTCTTAATATATTTCCAAAAGCTCCATGCATGTACGCACCATAACACCTGAACATAAAGATGCAAAGTAGTGTTATAACATTTAAAATAACCATTTTCAGATTACAATAGTTTGAGTTAACAGATGTTGCATGGCGATCCGGTCTGCTACAAAATGTGCGGTAGCAGCAGCCACCACATGGCATGTTCCTTCTGCACTTTATTTTGTTTAAAGCCAACATTTTCTGAGAATTTTAAGGCCTCATTCACCGCAATAGGCTGCAAACTAAGTGGACATTTACAAGTGTGCACATGTAAAAATTGGTGCATTTGTGCAGACGGCTGCTGAGAGATAATTGTGAATGCGTAGACATCCTCCTATACATGTAAATGTTTCACATGGCATTGTGACCTGGCAACACATTTGGGACAGATGGCCTGGGGTTAAACTAAATAACGCATAGTAATTATACATTTATAGCGTATATGTATAACTCCTAGGATGTCGGAGCTATGGGTGTTGGGCAAGGCCACAATGAGAGCCAGGAGTTTAAAACACGGGAGAGAAGGAGGCTCAGTCCGCGGAAGGAGTGGCAACAGTGCGAGCAGAGAGAGCAAGCCCAGGAGGAGGATACACCATCAAAAGACTAGGGCGCTCCAAGCAGCATCACATGATGCACCAACAGAAAAAAAAGAAGACACAAGAGCAAACCAGATAGATGCACGGCCACAGAACCTGAGGGCCAGCCCCACAGCAACATATGAACCACAGGAGGCAAGTGCAAAGGAAGGGCACAGTAGCACCACAAAGCCACACATGGTCCACATAACCAGGGTGACAGTAAATTGGTGGACAATGCACAGGAAGGTGCCGGAGGACCAGTGGTGGAAGGAGCCCCAAACACCAATCTACTATCCTTGTCAGCGAGATTCATGTTCTTAAGGAAACCAGGCCCATCTTCACTACAACCACAGCATGACCAGGGCCACAGAAGGGAAGAGTGGTCCGAGGAGTTCAAGGATTTCATCAAAGCAGTAGGAAATAAAGATTCATCTAACGTTGCAGGCATATTCACAACCCTTGCAGGTAAAGAGATAAATAGCATCAGAAAGACAATTCCAGCACAAGAGAGGACGACATACCCCATGCTAGTAGCGGCAGTCAACAAGATATTAGTGGTCCTCCCCAACAGAGCTAAGAAAGATACACATTTAACCAATGTGTACAACTCCCACACAAGATGTTAGGGGAATCTGTGATCAGACTTTTAAGAAAAATGATCCATTGTGACTTTGGAAACTTTTCAGGCCATCCGCCTATGTATTATTGAAGGGTGTACATCATCAATTTTTAGGAAACACCTATTGAAGAAGCAGATATCCCTCCCAGAGATCATGGACCTGGCAATAGTGTTAAAAAGGGTCGATGCCCAACCAGCCGCTATGGAGAATCTGAAGAGATCAGAGACATTAGCAGCCATGCAAATGGCAACGTTCCGGGGCAGCAGAAATTAGATAAGCCCCAGAAGAACCAGCTAACCTGGCCCAAGCCAGAGACACCAAGGAGACAAACAATGCTATCAGTGTGGTTTCGAATTCCCACAAAGAGGACAAGGTCCTGCATGGGGACGGATGTGTATTAGATGTGGACGGGAGAACCATTTCCAAGCTGTATGCAAAGAAAGAACAGCACTCCTCCCTGCCTACAGGAATCCAGGATCAGGAAACCTTGATGTACGCCCAGAGCAGCCACAGGCTTTCAACAACAAAATGTACCCTGAGTATATAGAAACAAGATCAACAACAGGAAGGACAGAGCCGCTGCAAACAGGACACGCAGATTTGTGAGAGCGATGGAAGATCTCTCCATGCAATCATACTGGCAGTTTCAAGAGGGTTAAGATCGTCACGTTATACACAACCAAATGCCATCCTCACAGCAGGAACTGGACAACATGAGCCACATACAAGACCCATATGAAAACCCTGTACTGGAACAGAGGGAAGATGCACACACACACACAAGACAACTATGGACTCACTGGTCGATACTGCAGAGAGTATGTATGCCTCATCGGTGAAGATGTTGAAAATGCAACAGATCCGAGGGTAACCATCCAAATAGGAAACCTCAACCATTAATTTATCGTAGACATAGGGACCACCATCAATGTGATGAGCAACACTCCTGCAGGGTAGGATTTCACCTGCAGGCGCAAGTGTCTGAAGAACTCCAGTCGCTCCTAGACATCAACATAATTGATAGAGTCAGTGGATCGACACTGTGGGTGTTGCTGCTAGTTGTAGTGCCAAAAGACAATGGTCACCTGCACCTCTGCATAGATATATGCATACCGAACATGGCAATAGAGAGGGAACGGCACCCCGGGCTGAATATTGAAGACATGATCATCCGGTTGAACGAAGCTGTAAGATTCTCAAAACTTGACCTCAACCAGGGTTACCACCAGCTGGTTATATACCCGGACTCAAGACCAATTACAAACTTCGCAACCCACAACGGGATCTTTAGATATAAATGACTGGATTTTGGGATATCGTCAGTGGCAGAGATATTCCAGGAGACGATTTGCCGCCTGATCTCACCCATAATAACCTCATTCAACTACAGCAACGACATCCTGGTGTTTGGCCAACATGACAACACTCTGCTCCAGGTATGTCGGATCCTGCAGTCCGCAGGTCTTACCCTGAACAGGGCGAAATGTGAAATCAACGAGCCCATTCTGCGATTTTTCAGGCACGTTTTCTCATGCACAAAAATGACCGCAGACCCAGTCAAAATAGAAGCCATTGTGTCCCTGGATCCACCTGGCGATGTCTTGGAACTGATATCTTTCCTGGGCATGGCAGGGTACTGTGCACGCTACCTCTCCAGCTATGCTTACGTTTACGACCCACTGAGATCCCTACTCAAGAAGGACGTCCCATTTATGTGGATGGCTGAGTGCGACAGAGCCTTTCAGACCATCAAGAAGGAGCCGACAAACAGCCGGAGGCTGTCCTACTTTTAACCTACATGGGAAATGAAAATCACAGTGGAGACTAGCCTGGTTGGACTACATGCCAAGAGTGCACCACTGCATTCCCCCAAGTGGCATATTATTGCCTATGCCAGCCGTGCCCTGTCCCCCACAGCGAGGGCATACTTGCAAGTGGAAAGAGAGAGCCTTGCAGCGGTATGGGCATGTGAGAAATTCCATCACTTCATCATAGGCTGCAGGTTCACCCTCGTCATAGACCATCAGTCATTGTTGTCGCTTTTTGGGAACCCCAAAACAAAGATGCCCCTTTATATAGAACGATGGGGCATCAGACTACAAGAATATGAGATTTGGGTTTGTATTACTGCAACTGAAAAGTTTGCGATGGAAATGACCGCATGAGAAATGATTCGGTCATCCAAGGAAAAACAACCTTAAATCTATAGAAACCCTAACCCCCTCCGATCCCCCTTCTTACCTTTCCTTCCGTCTCGCTGGTCCCTGCAATGCCAGTTCCCTTTCACTTCCGTGATCGGGAACCAGCGCTATAGGGTTCTTTTCTTTTTTCTTTTTTGGTCGGGTCAGCTGCAGCGGTGTCCCCCGCAACCCTTGCTCACTATACTGTATAGTATAGTGAGCGGGGAGTTGAGGGGGATACCCATGCATCTCCTGCACCCTTTCTTTTGTTTTTTGGTCAGAACAGCTGCGGGGGTATCCCCCACAACCCCTGCTCACTATACTGTATAGTATAGTGAGCGCGGTGTTGCGGGGGACACCTGTGCAGCCTTTTTCTTTTTTTTTTTGGTCGGGTCAGCTGTGGGGGGTGTCCCCCACAACCCTCGCTCACTATACTGTACAGTATAGTGAGCGGGGTGTTGCAGGGGATACCCTGCAGCTGTTACAACCAAAAATAAATGACCTACACCACCAAATAGATACTACAAAACGTCCTACGAACATTTAGTCACATGTGATCATTCCGTGGGGCTGCTGCCCACTGGTATTAAGAGAAGTAGATGTTTTGGTAAATGCACACCCCTGCACATGTATATTCGCAGACAGTGCATGTCATTCGTTAAGAGTGATTTTTATAATCACAATATTGAAAACAAAACATATATAATCTCTATGACAACATCTAAAATAGCTGCTCAGGGGTGTGCCATCCCTTTAAGCAACAAAATTACACCCACAAGCACGCACACGATATATCCCTTTTTGGCAGTGTGTGTTGCACAAATCATCACTATGTTAAATTAATAAACATATGCTTTACAGTGGCACATGTCGTCACTCGGCCTGGAGCCAAGTTAGTGCTAAAAGAGTTGTATACTTCAACACTATAGATGAGTGTTCATTGTGTTTTTTGCACAACACTCTCCCTAGCTTTATAAAAGTCTGCCACCATGACCATGAACACCTGTGCTCATTCGACCAGCTCAAGTTTTTGCAACTGAGATTAAAAGGTTATGATATATTATATTGTGTATGCTTTCTATGGCTGAAGAGTTTTAGAACAAAAAGACCTGGCTCTCATTGTGGCCTTGCCCAACACCCATAGCTCCGACATCCTAGGAGTTATAAATATACGCTGCAAATGTATAATTACTATGCGTTATTTAGTTTAACCCCACGTTGTCCGCCCAAATGTGTTGCCAGGTCACAATGCCATGAGAAACATTTACATGTATAGGAGGATGTCTATGCATTCACAATCATCTCTCAGCAGCTGTCTGCACAAATGCACCCATTTTTACGTGTACATACTTGTAAAAGTTTAGAGTTCTCAACTTAGTTTGCAGTCTAGCATGATGAATGTGGCCTTAAAATTCCCAGAAAGATTGGCTTTAAAAAAAGGGCAGAAGGAAAATGCCATGTGGTGGCTGCAGCTACCGGGCATTTTCTAGCCGACCGGATCGTCATGCAACATCTGTTAACCCAAACTATTGTGAATACAATCTGAATAAAAATGGTTGCTACAAATGTTAATAAAAATGTGTAGTAACGCCTATTTTGCATCTTTATGTTTAGGTGTTATGGGGCGAAAATGCCCCGGCATGGAGTTGTTGGAAATATATTAAGACAAATGGTTGACAGGAGTTTGTAGCATCATCTGTGAAAATATAAAAGCCACCATCTGGAACAGCAACAGAGTTCTACTCTGTGTCTTAACTTACAATGTTTGATTAAAAGCATAGAAACTGTTTCTTTAGCCCATATTGGATTGCTGGTCCCAATCACATCCTAGCGTTACACCTCCGAATGGAATATCTTTTCAAAAATCAACCACCGATGGGTGTTCTTATACATAAAAATGAATAAGTAATAAGGAGCCAGCCCATATTATGATTTTGAACAAAATATGTTCTTTATATAAAAGGACATATTTAATACAGAAAGGCAAAAGTATCATGCACGATCAGGCCAATGCAGAGACCAAGGTTTTTAATGCAACGAAGAATAAACATGTAGATTCAAACAACCAGCTCTAAGCTAGGACGGGTACATCGCCTTTGTGACTTAGATGATTTAAATGCACATACGGCAGGGTCCCTGTAAATAGTGAGGGGGTGGAAACCTACAGCACAATGCTTCACACTTAAAAACTGTTGTTGCCTCTGACACACCTCAGCAACGGTGGTTGGGGTTCAATACCCTTATCTATAGCTTTCCATGATTGAGCCCTGGTTTCTGTGCTGTCCCAAATGTATAACCCCCTTGTGACAACAGAACAGCGAAATCTGTGGTGATTCCTTGGGCCTGCATCCATAAACTGAGACACCCCTGCAACACCGCTTACTGAGTTCCATAAAGAAATACCCCAAAAACTATCTCCATCTTTGAAGTTCCCCAGCCGTTCAACCATATTACGTGACACCAGAGGTCATTCTGAAACTGGAGGTGGTCCCCCATCATCCTTTGCATCTTGCTGGCCCCAGAAACAGATGGGGCATGCTAGGTCACATTAATCAATCACCATAAATCCAATGGCTGCCGGTTGTTGGTTGCCACAATCCACATCCAGAGACTCTGCCTTCTGTGCCGTCCATCTGTTGGTGTACAGGATGTCACTAAAAATACAAGAAAAATGTAGATTCAGTAAAAAGGTTCTTTTACACAGTGAGCATTAGCACATTACAATATTCAGCAAAAATATACAACTGTAGCACCGCACAGCGTGTTGCAATGTCAGCGTTAACATATTAAAGCCATTACAACCAAGTTCACGACCCCTAAGAAATTGAAATTTCAATCCGTTTAGATGAAAGAGGCTCTTCTGCACCACTTCATGAAATGTGTGATCTTTGGTAAGCATGTGAGTCCCATAGTGCCTGATCTGGTAAAATTGGGCCTTTGCATTGCATGCATTGGCAAGATTGCAGAACACACTGCAAAAGTTAGAACCTTATTTTAAAATGCCTGGCACATTTCTACTTCACATTTGTGTTTTAAAGCAGGCCTTTCAGTTTTCACATGTAAAGATGCAGGGCAAAATTCTGTGCTTCCCTTGCAGACAGAGATTAGAAACATTTTGCTTTAGTTTGTGCCACTCTGCATGCAGAATATAATTAAATGTAGCACCTACTTGGAAGTACAAAACAAATCCGGTACAATCTAAAACATGCACTGGCACAGTCAATCAATACATAACACATTCACAAACATATCCAGTAAGATGTAGCACCTTGACACTCGCAACCCTTAAAAATATGTCATGCCGACAGTTTGTACAAAATAAATCTCTGGCTATAGTATTTGCGCGACATGTGTGATCATTGGCGAAAACTCATAAACCCAAATATTAACTTCACATTGAACGCATTTAAAATATTTAATCAATTTTATCGGTGCTGTGAAACTGAAACAAGACATTGTGCACGTGGAAATATGTTGCATCACAAAACAACACGTGCCCCAAAAGTGCAGTCATGGTTTATTTAATGTTTAACTTAATAAGGGTTGTGTGTTGCAAGCTTTAATATTGAAGTGTCTGAATGGTTGTTTAGTGGCCCTATAAACACTAAACACTTACAAAAACCCTTTACACAAACCCTTTACGCATGTTCAACTTCTTCCAAAGTGCTGTAGTCAAAATCTTAAAAACAATTCTAGAACATAAGCTGTGTCCATATTATATCACACACACACACACACACACACATACACAGAAATAGAATCTGGCGCCACCAATATCTATGTCCTATTCTATACAACATGCAAAACCACAGAGTATTCTAAGCAAACTATACACTTTCAAACACCCCATTAAAAACACATAGCTGTTTAGTTTAAAAATGCACAGCCTGTCTCAGAAAGGGCCTGTCTCATGGCTTGTCTCAAAAAGGCCTGCTTATCGATGAATACAGTGAAAAAGGCCTTATCAAGGTTGAATAAAACCTCTTAAATTGTAAAAAACACAAAAACAATACATTAAATTATTGAATAACAGTTCTAGAACATAAGTTCCACGCATAGATATAGAATCTGGTGCGATCAACATCTATGCGCTATAATAGCCGACATGCAAAACCACAGAGACTATACATTTGCAAACACGTCATTAAACCGCCATTGCTGTTAAGTTAAAAAATGCACACCCTATCTCAAAAAGGGACTGGCTCCTGACCTGTCTCAAAAAGGCTGCCTATCGATAAATAGAGTAAAAAAAGCTTTATCCACATAATTTAAAAAAAAACACAAAAACAATACATTAAATTATTGAAAAACACACAACTTTACTGTTTTGCTGTTGTTGAAAACAAAATTCTGAATAAACAGCAGGCCCAGATTCCAATCAGCAGGCTTTGCTGAAGATCTCCCAGTGTTTACAGACACACGACCACATTCTGCTGAAACTGGTCGACTATACAGAAAAGGCTCAGGGTGATGGCCTGACCCCTGAGACAGGCATACAATTGGCAAGCTTGGAAGAACTATATCATTTTAGTGAACAGATTAATTCTGTAGAAATGCTGGTGGTAATAGATCCACATCTAAGAATATAAACAATATCAATCTTCTAAAAAGTTTGTTTTAAATGTTGTTGTTTCTAGTTGATAATACACACTATGAGTAATAAAAAGGCATATTTGACTTCCAAGAGTGTGCACCTATATTTAGATGTTAGTAAAAGTAGTGAGAGAGGGAAGGGTCAGTCTCTTCTCTATCCCCCTAACTTAGATAGGTGGCACACCAGCACTTACAAGGGATACAGCATCCACTTGCGGGATAGTTAGTCTCTTTCGAATAGGGATATGTAGTAATCAGTAGGATACTATAGATGTAGAAGTTATAATCCATTAACTCAAAGATTGTCTGTCTGTATTGTGTGAAAAAGATACAGGGCTTCAGCCAGAATCTGCTTGCCCATAGACTTCTGTTGCAATTCATATAAGATTGGTGTACAATTTTATATCTAAATTGATATAAAACTATTTTGAGATCAACATTTTCAGATATGTGTATATAAAAAATGTAAATGAATATGTTATATTAAAACAAAAATTGTTATATCTTTCTATCTAGAAGAAAACTATTATTTTTAATTTTGATGTTTATATAAATGTATACATCAAAACATATTTGTAATATTTTTTTATACATTTTTATGTTAAAAAGATATAAAAATTGCTTTATATCACTTTCCGGTTCCTATGAAGTGTATATTAAAATTATTGGGGTTCAATAAAATTGCTATCAAAAACTTGAAGGGGTTTATGAATTTGATATAAAATGTATAGCCGCTTCCTATCGCCCCATGGCTGAACCCCTCTGTGACGTCATCACCACGTCACTCTGCGAAACCCTAGATTCACAGTCCCTATCTTCAGAACTCACTTTGCTTTCAGCGCTCGAACAAGCAACATCGGCAAGCGCCGCTCCCAGCCTCTCCCATCTATATATAGATTTTATATAAAATGTATATTCACTTCAAAACTGATATACATTAGAAAACACTTATATCAATATATATTTGATACGAATTCGATAGCAAACCTTTTTATCTCCTTTTTATATCACATTTATATTAAGTTTATATCAAAGCACATCAAAAGGGGGGAGGGACTAAGACTGGAAGCAGGGTGTGTGACCACCTATCAACATTTTGACTTGTACAAAAGGGACCCCCATTCTACTACTGACCCACTTTATGAAATAACCACACATGCTGCTATTGCTTAACACACTTTATTTTGCTTCCTTGCACTTTATCTCCCTAGTTTCCATTTTCACCATATATTTACATGCTTTTCATCTGTTAAATTAGGTTATCATAGGTATATCATATTTATATTGTGGCTTTGTATACTCAAACTTCCTTTTAAACAAATCTTCTTGCACGCCATTCTGACAGATTGACTGACAGACCTTCTTTGCATTTCCTTTTACTATTCATTTTTATTCTGTTATCCACTCTCTTTTGTGTTCTTTGTTGAATATACTTATCCTCATTCTGTAAAATGGGTAAAAGTAAGTCAAATATATTTTAAATAAATACAATTAGTCACAGAACTCTCAAAGCTAAAATAGATCCATTGACAACCTGCCAAAATACCTTTTTGACCACACATTTTACTAAAATGCATACAATAACAACAACAAATATCTGAAACTGATTTATCACTTCAAAATATCACTTCTTAGGGCCCCTGATTCACACCTAGGTCCATGCACAGTGATGGTCTATTCCGGCCATATTTGTTTTATATTTGTTTTATAATTGTTTACCATCAAGCATTTCTTATGCACATTTCCATACTGTGTGATGAGATTCTGCAATGACCCACTGACAATATGTAAAATGGCTCCTGCAACACAGTAATATGATATGATATGATAAGGCATTTACAACGCGACTATACACAAGTGTTTCAAGGCGCGACGAGGCAATGGAGGGGAACAAAGGGAGGACGGACAGCGATCCTACTAGGCCAGGTGTCATTCAGATCACGCAAGTGCGTGGGAAGAGGGCAGGGAAAGTGCAGTACATGGGAATAGATAATAACATTAAGTAAGTGATGGCCAGCATGTGGCAAGTGCATGGGTAAGTGCAGACATCCGGTGTCAAGAGCTGGTAGGGGGACTGTAGGGATACAGAAACAGTCCCCAAGTGCGGGGGTTGCCAGGTGGGCAGTGCACTGTACAGGTGTGACGCTGGTGGTGGAGGGACCTGGGCCCGAGATCAGAGGCTGTCCAGGTAGCCAGTGCAGTTCCGGTTACAGCCAGGAGGTCAGCAGATGAGAGGAGGAGGAAGAGCAGAAGCAAATAGGTTTTGAGGTGCTTCCGGAACCGGAGATGGTTCTCCTCAAGTTTAAGGGAGGAAGGGAGGCTGTTCAGAGGGAGGCACCAGCCAAAGAAAGAGATCTACCACCAACTTGTTGCTTGGAGAAGCGACTGAACCTGAGGGAGTTGGAGGCGGATGAGCGAAGATCTCGAGAAGGAAGATATTTAGGAAGAGAGTTGAAGGTATTGAGGCCCAGGCCCCAGAAGGCCTTGTGGATGATGCAGAGGGTTTGAACTTCATCCTCGCAGCCACTGGGAGCCAGTTCAGAGATGTCAGTCCTGGAGGGATACGATCCCTGGGCTTGAGGGCAAGAACAAGGCTCGCAGTACTGTTCTGGATGAGTTGCAGAGGGCGGAGACTAGAAGCAGGCAGATTTAGAAAGAGGCTGTTGCAATAGTCCAGTCTAGAAAGAACCAGAGCTCTGGAGACAGTGAGCTTCTGGGGGAAGGAGAGGAAAGGAAGAATACATCTGAGGAGGTGCAGCTGGTAGTGTGACTTCTTAGAGATGTCAGAGATGTGAGGAGAGAAGGAGAGTGTGGAATCAAAAATGATTCCGAGGTTTTTTGCCTTGCAGGTGGAAGCAGGAAGAGGACTAAGAGAGGCCAGCCAGAGAGCTACAGGAAAGGAGGGAACGGGTGTGCCGATGAACAGAATCTCAGTCTTATTGGCATTAAGGCAGAGGTCATTGGCGGCACACCGCTCCTGGATAGCGATAGAGATGAGGGAGGAGAGGAGGAGGCCGAAGGGAGCCTGAAAATTAGCTGTGTGTCATCCGCATAGCACTAAAAGTTGGGGCAGTGAGCGGTGACGCGGTGGGAAAGGAGTGCCAGGTATTCGTTGAACAGCCAGGGAAAGAGGTTAGACCCCTGTGGGACACCACAGGCAGAGAAAAAGATAGCACAGAGGAAGGACCCAAGTTGGAGCTGGGAGGGTCGGTTGGAGAGGAAAGAAGTCAGCTATTCCAGAGCCTCACCAGTGATACCCAGGTTATCACATAGACTGTTGAGCAGGATTGCATGGTCTACAGTGTCAAAGGCAGAAGAGAGATCAAGCAGGATGAGGACATAGGGGGTGTTAGAGTCAAGGTTGGAGAGCAGATCTTCACGGATGTTCAGGAGAGCACTTTCCATGCTTCTGGCAGCTCTGAAGCCAGACTGATGATCATGAAGACAACCAACAGATTCAGTGTGGAGATTAAGCTGGGAGATGGCCAGTTTCTCCAGGAGCTTGCCCAGGAAGGGAGTGATGGAGATTGGGCGATAGTCGGCAGAGGGTTTCTTATGAAGAGGGTGCACAAGGGAGTGCTTCAGGGGGGATGGGAAGACTCCAGTGGTGAAGGAGTGATTGCAGAAATCAGCCAGGGCAGGAGACAGGGAGTCGATGTGGTCCTTGATAGTTTTGGAGGAACAGGGGTGAACCTGTTTCGACGAGACTTTCATAGATCAGACTTGTCTAGAGACCTTGTCTTGGAGAACAGGGGAAAGGCAGAGATGGGGTGAGGAGAGGTGGCTGCAGAAAGGACAGAGGAAGAGCAGGCAATAGGGGAGGGAGGGGAAAGGAGGAGAGTGAGGACAGGATGTCCTGAGTTTTAGAGATGACGTGAGTAGCCAATGCCGTGCAGAGGGCCTGGGAAGGGACAGGAGACGTAGAGATTGCAGCAGGATTGGCCAGTTCCTTGCAGATTTTAAAGAGTTCAGCCACGTTGTTAGATGCCACAGTGACGCAGGCTTGTATGTGAGCTCTCTTCTTGGTTAGGACAGAGAGCCGGTATTGCCTTTGCAGCAGGTGGCACGCCAGTTTGTCAGAGGATGTACCTGAAGCACGCCATTTCTTCACGGCCACCTTGCACTTGCGTTTTAGGGTGACGAGGTCTGAGTCGTACCAGGAGTTGCACTTGGCTTTGGGCTTCAGGTGGATTCTCATGACGGGGGGCAAGTATTTCAAGAGTATCAGCCAAAGTGGGAGGGAGGGTTGAGAAGGTCACAGCGAAAGCCTCAGCTGACGCACGCTTCATGGGTCGGATTTACCTCCCATCCCACCGCCTGCAACCGCTATCCACCCGACCTTCGACTCTTTCACTCCACTATCAACTGACCAATTTCTCAAACTTCTCTCTGCCCACAAACCATCTAGCTCCCCGCTAGACCCCTGCCCAGCCACAACCCTCAAAGAAATATTTGCATCTACCTGCGCAGGAGAACACGCAAGAACCATCATAAATGACTCCCTCTCCTCAGGAATTTTTCCCGACGCGTTCAAAACCGCTCATGTCAAGCCTCTTCTAAAAAACACTTCCCTCGACCGTCTCAACCCCAAAAACTACCACCCCATCTCAAACACCAGGTTCCTTGCTAAACTCATTGACCGAACCTCCTACTCCCAACTGAATGCTTTTGTCGAAGCCAACAATCTCCTAGACCCCGTTCAATCAGGTTTCAGACCCCGACACAGAACCAAAACCACCCTAACCTCAATCTGTGATGACCTTAAAAACACTGCAGATTCTGCAGGATGCGCTACACTAATCCTTCTTGACCTATCCACCGCCTTTGACACAATCAACCACTCAGTCTCAACCGCCTCCACTCCCTAGGAATCCGTGGAAACACTCTCAAATGGATAGCATCCTTCCTCAACAATAGGAACCACATTACCCCACTCTCCTCTTATGCTTCCCCCGCCCGACCAGTCAATACCGGAGTTCCACAAGGAGCATGCCTTTCAGCCCTCCTGTTCAACCTCTATATGTCCACCTTCCCACGAATAATCCGCTCGCACAATATCCTGTGCTACAACTATGCCGACGACACCCAACTAATCCTAAAACTTCTTAATTCAAAACCCAACTGCAAACCCGACCTCGCTGCCTGCCTCCTTTACATTGATCACTGGATGACAACAAACCACCTCCTGCTAAACCCCTCCAAAACTGAAATCATGGTATGTGGCAACACCAAACTTCTTCAGCACCCCCTACCCTGGCCATCTGCCATGGGCCATTCCCCGACAACCTCAACCTTAATAAAAAACCTTGGATGCACTCTCGACTCTGACCTAACCCTCTCCCACCAAGTCAAAAACGTCTCTAAGTCCTGCCACTACCACCTCAAAATTCTTAGGTGCATTTTTCCATACCTCTCCTTTCCCAACAAACTCTCTGCGGTCCAATCAATTGTAATGTCAACACTGGACTATGCTAACCCCCTCTACCTCAGAGTCAATGCATACCACTTGACTAAACTACAAAGAGCACAAAATACCGCAGCCAAGCTGCTACTAGCACTTGCCCAAGAGATCACACCTCCCCAGCTCTCAAAACTCTGCACTGGCTTCCGGTTGCCCGAAGGGTGACCTTCAAAACCTTATGCATCTCTCACCGAGCAATGCATAAAACCAGACCTCAATATCTTCAGGACAAACTAAAACCCTACCTTCCACCATGCCCTCTAAGATCAAGCTCTGCCCGACTCCTAGTGATACCAAAAACCAACTCAGTCAGGTTAGGTGGATCATCATTCTCAGCCCTGGCCCCCACTCTGTGGAATTCACTTCCACCCCACATCCAATCCACAGAATACCTCATGTCTTTCCTCAAATTACTGAAAACGTGCCTCTTCTCCTAAAAACCGACTTCTAAACACAAACAGTATAACAGCAACAATAAACAGTAGCCCGTGGTTGCTGTATCAAAAAAAAAAAAGAAAAAACAATCCACCATCGAGACCCGGTCAAGAAAAATGGAAACCTAAAACTGCTAGTGTAAATTAAAATGGATAAACTGAATAGAACGAATGAAGTGGATGAAAGGAATGATGTGGATGAAAGAAATGATGTAGATGCAGTGGGTGAAACAAATCCAGTGGATGAAATGGATGAAATGATGCAGTGGATAAAATGGATGAAGCGGATGAATCGGATGCAGTAGATGTAACGGATGAAGCAGATAAAAGGGATGATGCAGATAGAACGGATGAAGTGTATGGATCGGACGAAGTGGATGGATCAGATGAAGTGGATGGAGCCAATGAAGTGGATCGAACAGGTGAAGTGGATGGATCGGATGAAGTGGATGGAACAAAGGAAGTGGCTGAAGGATGAAGTAGATGAGCGAATGAAGTGGTTATGATGGATCGGATGAAGTGGATGGAACAAATGAAGTGGATGGAAGGATGAAGTAGATGGAGCGAATGAAGTGGTTCGAACAGATGGAGCAGATGAGGTGGATGGAACAGATGAAGTGGATGGAACAAACACAGTAGATGGAACGGACAAAGTAGATCGAACGGAAAAAGTAGATGGAACGGATGAAGTAGATGGAACGGATGAAGTGGATGGGACGGATGAAGTGGATGGGACGGATGAAGTGGATGGAACGGTAGAAGCGGTAGAAGCGGATGAAATGGTAGAAGCGGATGAAATGGTAGAAGCGGATGAAACGGTTGAAACGGATGAAACGGTTGAAGCGGATGAAACTGTTGAAGCAGAACAAGTGGATGGAACGGAACAAGTGGATGGAACGGAACAAGTGGATTGATCCAGAATGAAATGAATGGAACAGAAGAAGTGAATGGAACAGAAGAATTGAATAGAACGGAGGAAGTGGTTGAAACGGGAGAAGTGAACAGAACGAAAGAAGAATCAGATAGAATGGAGGAAGAAGGGATTAAAAGAAGTAGCCTGAATAGATGAAATATAACGAACAAAGGAAATATAAAGTATGGTCCAAGTAAACAAAACAGAAAGTAGATCGCACACGTGGAAAGGATGGAGTAGACAGCTAAAGTGGATAAAGGAATGAAATGGATGGAAAAGGTGACTGAATTGAGCAGAGGGAGTAGATGAAACAGATGGAGTGGACAGAACAGATAGAGCGGATCGAATGCACAGAATGAATCAAAATGATAACGTGGATGCAAAGGATGGAACAAAGAGCTAGTGGGAATAGGTCTACTTGTCAAAATGAAAAGATGAAGTGGAGGGAACAGAAGCATCAGATGGAATGGAGTAAACACACTGGCTGGCAGAGCGGATGGAACCGAGTAAACACGTAGAGTGGTTAGAACGGATGGAGTGGGTGGAACGGATGGAGCGGGTGGAACGGATGGAGTGTGTGGAACGGATGGAGTGTGTGGAACCGATGGAGCACGTGAAACGAATGGAGTGGGTAGAACGAATGAATAGATGGAACTGACTGAAAGGATGGTAGAGGTCGAACAGATAAAATAGATGAGTGGATTGAACGGGTGAGACTACAGAGCTGAATGGACGAATGGAAAAATGAGTAGCTTTAACAAATGGAACAGATCAAATGGACCAAATGGATGCAGTGGACAAAACAGATCCAGTAGACAGTACAGATGGAGTGGATGAAACAAATGTAGCGGAGGGAACAGATGGAGTGGATCGATCCGATGGAGTAGATGGAATAGATGATGTGAATGGAACAGGTAGAGAGTATGAAACAGATGTAATGTACAGAACAGAAGGAGTGGATGGAACAGAAGGAGTGGATGGAATAGATGGAATAGATGGAACTGATGGAGCTGAACGAAAAGCTGGAATGGATAGAGCAGATGGAACGAACAGAGCGGATTGGAGTGGATGTAACAGATGGAGTAGATGAAGCAGATGGAACAGGTGAAATGGATAGAACAGATGGAGTGGATGGAATGGATAGACCAGATGGAACGAATAGAGCAGATGGAACAAACCGAGTGGAGAGAAAAGATGGAATGGATAGAACAGATGGAGTGGATGGAACAGGTGGAGTGGAGTGGATGGAATGGATGGAATGGAGAAACAGATGGAGTGGAGGGAACGGATGAAGTGAATGGAACGGATGGAGTGGATGGAACGGATGGGGTGGATGGAACGTATGGAGTGGATGGAATGGATGGAGTGAATGGAACAGATGGAATGGATGGAACGGATAGAGCAGATGGAACGGATAGAGCAGATGGAACGGATAGAGTAGATGGAACGGATGGAGCGGATGGAACGGATGGAGCGGATGGAACGGATGGAGTGGATGGAACGGATGGACTGGATGGAACGGATGGAGTGCCTGGAACGGACAGAACGGATGGAGTGCATAGAACGAAGGGAGCGCATGGAACGGATGGAGTGCATGGAACGGAGGGAGTGCACAGAACGGAGGGAGTGCATGGAACGGAGGGAGTGCATGAAACAGATGGAGTGCATGGAACAGATGGAGCGCATGGAGTGGATGGAACGGATAGAGTGGATGGAACGGATGGAGTGGATGGAACGAATGGAGTGGATGGAACCGATAGAGCGGATGTAACTGATGAAGCGAGCAAAACACATGGAACAGTTTGAACGAATACAAAGGATAGAACAGATGGAACACAATAAACAGATGGGAAGGATGAATTGGATCAACAGATTGAATGGAGTAGTTAATGTGGATGAAGGATTGAATAATGGAATGGATGGATAGACTAGTAAACTAAATGATGAACCAGACGAAATATAAGAACAGACGAAACCGAATGAACGGACAGAGTGAATAAAAGACAGAGGCCCTCATTCTGACTCAGGCGTTAAGGGGTTTACGGCGCCGACCCTTAACGCCTGATTACAAGGTTCCCTTTGCGGGATGGCTTTTAACGGCTGCTTTTTTGCAGCCGTTAAAATCCATGCTGCAAAGGGACCTTGGCGATAATTACGGCACCGTAATTTACGGTGCCGTAATTATCGCCTTTCCCCATTCCCATTATGCCCTATGGGGCGAAAATGGGAATGGGGAAGGGTAAAATGGGAAATGGGGATTTACCGCCCCACTCACCTTGGAATGAGGCGGTAAATCCGCCAACCACCATGGCGTAAACGTAGTTTACGCCATGGTGGTAAGGGTACGACCCAGGCGGTAACTTACCGCCTGGGTCGTAATGAGGGCCAGAGTGATGGTACAGATGGTACAGATGAGCGCTCGATCTCAAGCGCCTTACTGAAAACCACCATATCACACTACCACGCTTACTCTCGCCTATACACCACCACTCAATTAGAACAAAGCGATACTATGACACATTCGGTATATAGCTGTTCTCATACTAACACCCGCCACATACTCCACATCATCCTAATTAAACACAGCTAGCTGAGCACAAACCGCTAGCCGAAGCGTCTCCTCAGGCCTAATGCAGCCAGAAACCAGTCTGGATATCAATCCACCAGAATGAACACATATTCCTGACCTCCCAACCACCACACCTACCGCTAAGAAGCAGCTATCATGCAAGTGCCACACCAGCTGCACACATATCTGGTGCACCCACGCTCCTTATGACTCTCTCTCTCTCTACTGACTTGAACTACGGTTCCCGAGGTCGTTCAACCTACCAGCGCCTTGAGATCATACCAATGATACATAAGGCGCTATATAAATGCAAAGTTACATAACATAACATAACATTATCCTCCCCTCTGGCCCGACTCACTCTGCAGGGCACGCTCTGGATGTTATGGTCTCTACAGACCTTCCCCTTTCTATCCTTCTCACCAATCCTCTCTCCTGGAGTGATCACTTTCTCCTTTCCTCCCAGCTCACTCTATCCACCCCTTAGGCCAAGCCAACTCCAGCACTGCCACCTACCTTCTCGGTTATCTGAGCCATGAAGCATGTGGCAGTTGAGGCTTTTGCCGCCACTTTCTCACCCCACTTCCCCCTTCGACTGACTCACACCCTGACACAGCCCTTTCTATTATCCACTCTGCTATATCTGATACTCTTGATGTTCTTGCCACAGTCCTGAAGATCCGCTTGAAGGCGAAAGCCAAGTGCAATTCTTGGTACGACTCAGACCTCGTCACCTTTAAACACAAGTGCAGGGTGGCTGAGAGGAAATGATGTGCTTCCGGTACATCCTCTGAAAAACTGGCCTGCAGCCTGCTCCAAAGGCAATACTGGCTCTTTGTCCACACCAAGAAGAGAACCCACATCCAAGCTTGCGCCTCTGCGGCATCCGACAACTTGGCCAAACTCTTTAAAATCTGCAAGGAGCTGGCCATTCCTGATGCAGTCTCTACCTCTCCTGTCCCCTCTGTAGGGTATTTTGTGGAGTTTTGGGGCCTGACGGTATTTTATTACCGCCGAAAAATAACTTAGCAATAATCACTCCTTGTATTCAGATTTGGCCATGTGCAACAATAATACAGTGGACATGCATTATTTCAGCACCCAGACATGCATATTTGGTATGCGTGGTTGGTATGCGTGGTTGGTGGTATTTTGATGAGCATAATTCCTTTGTTTTATTTGTGGCCCCAATGTCCAGAATCCCTTATCTTTGCTTAGATTTTTCGTGTAATCACTAGAGAGACCTCAGACCTACATTTTAGGAATACCACATTTTCAGTGTTAGTGTTAGTGTGCCAC